>NC_053491.1:442773129-443505629 GCF_905171775.1 Rana temporaria
ACACAAACTATCTGACATAGTTACAAGTGCAAAGATGTGGATACAAAAACCTGCCGACGTAATACTGGACGTCTGCACGGTAGCCAATAACCTCTGGATATCAGACGACTTAAAAAGTGTCTTCAGGTCCGACACCGAACTGCCTTATCCAAAAACACCAGAGAGACTTCAGAACTGTGAGGTTCTAAGCCTAAGCAGCTTCTCCTCTTGGCGGCATTACTGGGAGGTGGACACCAGCAAGTCGGATAGCTGGAAAGTCGGAATGTGTTACCCCAGTATCAACCGGAAAACCCGTATCAGTATGATTGGACGGGACGACGACTCCTGGTGCTTGCGGAGGTGCAACGATAATTATACGATGATGTATGATGGTGAACGTATCTTATTATCTCACAAGGCTTCCAGCCATAAATTCCGGATCTATCTGGATTACGAGGTCGGTCAGCTCTCTTTCTTTGAAGTAGGAGACCCAATGAGACATTTGCACACCTTCAAAGCAACCTTCTCCGAGCCCCTCCATGCTGTGCTTGGAGTCTTTCAAGGGTCCATTACAATTTGTAACTAAAGGTGGAGATATGATGCCTTTATAATACAGTATGTTCTGGTATAGGATGTCCTGTTCTCTAAAAATAGCTACATTTGTATGTATGTGAATAAACCTGTATAACTAAAGATATTGAGTAGATATTTGTATCATTAATTGATCTAGTTTTGAATTAAACCTTTTTGTAAGGGTCTGCTTTGATGTGGAATTGCAGCCACATTTTCTTTTAGATTTGAATTGGGAAGGATAGGACCAGTGGTGGTGTGTCCATAGGGGGCGAAGGAGTGCCATAGGACCAGTGGTGGTGTGTCCATAGGGGGCGAAGGAGCGCCATAGGACCAGTGGTGGTGTGTCCATAGGGGGCGAAGGAGCGCCATAGGACCAGTGGTGGTGTGTCCATAGGGGGCGAAGGAGCGCCATAGGACAAGTGGTGGTGTATCCATAGGGGGCGAATGAGTGCCATAGGACCAGTGGTGGTGTGTCCATAGGGGGCGAAGGAGCGCCATAGGACCAGTGGTGGTGTGTCCATAGGGGGCGAAGGAGCGCCAAAGGACCAGTGGTGGTGTGTCCATAGGGGGCGAAGGAGCATCGCCCCTCCTCTCTCCTGCACCACTCTATTAAAAATAGATAGATTCCTGCATTGCATGAATCTATTTATTAACGCAGCTGCCGCCCCCCTATTCATGTGCCCGGCCCCTTGTCGGGCACCGGGCATATGAATTACAGCGGCGGGTGTGCTTTACAAGTGTCTGATTGAAGCATGTGGGCTCTAATAGGCTTCCAAAATGGTAAGCAGCGGGCGCACTGCTGTGCGTTCACTGATTACTCAGTGGTGCGTTAACCACTTGCTGCCCGGCAAGTCATATAGTCATATGACGTCTGTAGGAACCTTTCGTCCCTCCGGGCGGGCGTCATATGACGTCCTGGGTTTCACGGCCGTCTAGTGGGCACGCGCCCGCCGCATTGCTCGGGACCCGGTGCGCGTGCCCGGAGGCCGCAATGTACGCCGGGCTCCCGCGATTGCCCGCAATCACGGCAGGACCGTGGATCTGTGTGTGTGTGTGTGTGTTTAAACACACAGATCCATGTCCTGTCAGAGTTGGGGAGACCGATGTGTGTTCCCAGTTCAGAGGAACACTGATCGGTCTCCTCCCCTTGTGAGTCCCCCTCCTAGGGAACATATTTAAGCCCTTGGTCGCCCCCTAGTGTTAACCCCTTCCCTGGCAGTCACATTTACACAGTAATCAGTGCAGTTTTATAGCACTAATCGCTGTATAAATGTGAATGGTCCCAAAAACGTGTCAAAAGTGTCCGATATGTCTGTCGCAATGTCGCGGTCACAAAAATCGTAGGTTGGTCATTAGTAAATTACTAGTAAAAAAATAAAAATGCCTTAAAACTATCCCCTATTTTGTAGATGCTATAACTTTTGCGCAAACCAGTCAAATAGGCTTATTGCGATTTTTTTTTTTTTTAACAAAGATATGTAGAAGAATACTTATCAGCCTAAACTGAGGGAAAAAAAAGATTTTTTTTTTGTGATATTTATTAAATCAAAAGGTAAAAGATATTGTGTTTTTTTTTTTTTTTTTTTTACAAAATTGTCAGTTCTTTTGTTTATAGCGCAAAAAAAAAAACGCAGAGGTGATCAAATACCACCAAAACAAAGCTCTATTTATGAGAAAAAAAACATAATGATTTCATTTGGGTACATTGTTGCATGACCGCGCAATTATCATTCAAACACGCACAGGCGTATAACACGCACCCTAACTTTAAGAGGTAAGTTTCAGTAAAAAAAACTTTCCACAGCCCCTGCGTATAACACGCAGGCACAGTTTACCCTCTATTTTCTGGGTAAAAAAGTGAGTGTTATACGCCAATACAGTATATAATATACTAACCATTGCCCAACATCCATAGTGCAGGGGGTGACGTCACCCTCCTTCCAGTCAGATCTTGGAGAATGTTGAGTAATGTAAATCTCATAAGAAGGTGCTGCAGCACAAGTAAGGGATTTCCCTCTTGTGAGATTTCGGTTACTCAACTTTCTCCAAGATCTGGCCAGAAGATTGGATGATGTCACCCTCACCTAGGTGCCATGGGAGGAAGGCGGGTAAAGATAGGCATAGTATCTAACTACCGTATTTATCGGGGCAAAATCAGGGCAAAATCCTGGGTGCGCGATATATATGCCGATCCCCGCGCCGAGTTTGAATACTGCGCCGGCATATACCGAGCGCAGTACACTCATGTATAGTCGGGCAGTCTCGGCTCCTCTCGCGCTCACGTCCTGGACGTACAGGACGTGAGCGCGAGAGTAGCCGAGCCTGCCCGACTATACACGAGTGTACTGCGCTCGGTATATGCCGGCCCAGTATTGAAACTCGGCGCGGGGATCGAGCGGGGAGGACGCCGCAGAAGGACGCCGGACCCGACGAAGAGGACACCCGAAGCCGCAGACGGACGCCGGACCCGACGAGGCCGCCGCGCAAGACACCAAAACTGTAAGTACAAAAATCTTTTTTCCACAGGAATGCAGGTGCACTTTAGGGGTGCGCGCTATACTCCGTAGCGCGCAATACCCCGATAAATACGGTATGTAACTTCTCCCTCTCTCTTTTCTTGAACTTTCATCCCAATGTCTTTTTTTGGGGGGGGACATCTTAAATAGGTGTCACGGAGATGTCTTATATATAGTTAATATATATATATATATATATATATATATTAAATGACAACCTTGGGTATTTCCATAGAAATGTATTATGTAAATTAGATTAGAAACTGCAGTACAATTCTCTGTTATTTTCTACTTTAACAGAGAAAATCATTGCGCATAAACATTTGATGTTTTGATAGTTCACAATGAGCACAGCACATACCTGCTGGCTGGAAATCTGACTTTCCAAAAATGCTCATGCATGGCTCAGAGTATGGTGAAACACTGCCCTCCTCTGTCTGGTACTGGAAACACAGTCTATGGTAAAATTTGAGAATTGCTATGTGATCATTCTGTTACTATTGACTCTGGAACAGAACACATTCTTCAACATGTTGAAAATGTTTTTTTTTTTAAATCAAAAACAACTTCTATTGAGCATAAAAAAATAAATGAACAGGCGGGTGATAAGTGCAACATGCACTACAAGTAAATCCAATTGACATACACAGGGACATGCAAAAGGGGGGACAGAGAGAATAGTGAAGGGAATTGTTTACTTGGCGTGGGCTACAAGGTGTCTATAGCGCCAGCGGGGCGGAGAGAGAAAGGAGGAGGGGGAGACTCCAGAAAAAGGGCGGGTGTTCGTAGAGCAGAACCACATCTAGTCAACCGTATTACACGAGGAAGATTCCTCCAGCCACCTGTCCCAGATTTTATTGTACTTCTTTGGGCAGCCCCTGCGGGCATACATTGCTTTTTTGTAGGGGAGAGTGTCCTTGATGGCTCTGAGCCATTGCTGAAAGGTGGGAGGAGCCCCTCTCATCCACAACCTGGCGACTTTCATCATGGCAAGGAATAATGTTTCCTGCAAAAATGTATTTAAGTATTTTTTCGCTTTCGGGGAGCGAGAAGAGCCCCAGCACACACTGAGGGGGGCAGAGAGATACAGGGGAGCCCATGCGATCATGGAGGAACCGAATCACCTGGGTCCAGTACCCTTGAATGGAGGGGACAGGTCCAGAGCAAGTGGAAGGAGGCGTTGGAGATGTGATAGGGTGTCAGGTATGATCTGTGGAGGATAAACAAGACGATCCTGCAGTTGGCAAGGGCTTCCCCCCAATCCCCGTCAGTCACAGCGCCCAGGTCAGGCTCCCAACGGGTTTTCAACTGGTAGGCAGTGGTGGTTGTCACGGGCTGTAGAAGGTACGTATAGAGTTGGGAGATGAGTCTCTTATGGTCTGTTCCCAGTACAATGTCGACTAGGAGGGGAACCTCAAGGGGTGGGATAGGGTTACCGAGCTGCGTGTTGGAGCTGGAGAAAGCGGAAGAACATGTGATTGGGTAATGTGAAGTTGTCTTTCAGTGTTTGGAATGGCTTGACCGATCCGCGAGCCACTACCTGTGACAGGTATATAACGCCCCTGTCAATCCACAGGCTGTGGTCGGGGACAGAGGCAAGTTCGGGTAAGAGGGGGTTGTCCCAGATGGGTGTGTGGGAGTGAGAGGAGGGTGCCCTACCGAAGCGCATAGCAAGCTGCCATATTTTACAGTGATGGAATAACATGTGCCCGCCATCATTGGCCCGGGGAGGGCCAAGGGGCTCGCGGAACAGGAGCTGGAAGGGGTGGCTCAGGGGGCCCGGGGCATGCGAGCAGACCAGGGCGGAGTACCGATCCCTGTCAGAGTGGTTGTAGTGGAAAATGTGCGAGAGCTGAGCTGCCAAATAGTAAAGGGGTAGGTCAGGGAGCGCAGCGCTACCCAAGTCGGCTGGGCACTTCAGGGACCCCAGACAAATGTGTTGAGGATGGCCTCCATGGCTTTAAATGTACGTTGGGGAAGATACAGAGGGTCCTGCCAGAACACGTAGAGCAGTTTGGGGAGAAGGATTATTTTGATCAGGTTAATCCGGCCCATTACCCCAAGGGGGAGACGGGACCATATCTGTGTTTTCTGTTTTAAAAGACCGAATACGGGTTCAACATTGAGGGCAGCGTAGTCAGAGAGGGACCTAGATACAGTGATACCAAGGTATTTAATGGTGCTGGCTCTGACCAGGGGAGCGTGGCCTGATCGACATTGGGGGGACCCGCGTTTAGGGGAAGGATTTGGGACTCCAGTTTATCCGGAGCCCCGAGTAAGTCCCGAAGGCTGTGATAACCTGGAGAGCTGTCTGGAGTGAGGGGCTAATTGGCGGGGAACCAATCACATGACTGACCAATGAGCTTTCAAACTGGGCAGCCCTTCTAGCAGAAGTGCTCCTACTTACCATTCTTTTTGGGGGTGATCAGGGACACTTACTGGTGACAGTATGGTAAAAATAAACAAGTATTGTATATACTCGAGTATAAGCCAACCCGAATATAAGCCGAAGCACCTAATTTTACCACAAAAAAATCGGGGTTACTTACCGGTAACATCCCTTTTCCAGGAGTCTTTCAGGACAGGTACTGTAAAGAGACACAGGCTCCTCCCCTCACAGGAAACACCGCCTTCCAATTAGGAATTTAAGCCTCATCCTCCCTCAGCTCCTCAGTTTTTTCCAGAGTACCTCCGGCCAGCTGGGGAGACACAAGAACACGTCATAAAAGTATAATATTTCATCTTACCTGACGGCCTCGTCTGATGAGTTTTCATAATATCCCCTACAAAAAAGAGGGTGGGTACCAGTGCTGTCCTGAAAGACTCCTGGAAAAGGGATGTTACCGGTAAGTAACCCCGATTTTCCCTGTTCGTCTTTCAGGACAGGTACTGTAGAGAGGATAAGCGAGCACCTTACCCTAGGGTGGGGCAACTGCCTGCAGTACTTTACGTCCAAAAGCCTGGTCTTTGGTTGAAAGTAGGTCCAGTCTGTAGTGTTTTACAAACGTTGAAAAACTAGACCATGTTGCAGCTTTGCAGATCTGCTCCGGGGAAGCACCAGCACACTCTGCTTGGGAATTTGCTACTGCCCTGGTGGAATGAGCCTTGATACCCTGTGGAGGCTCTACTCCCCTAGAAGAATAAGCTAGAACAATGGCTGCCCTTAACCACCTGGCTATCGTGCGTCTAGAAGCCCTAGACCCTTTCCTGGACCCAGAAAATAAAACAAACAGTGAATCAGCTTTCCTGAACTGACTTGTGTAATCCAAGTATTGTAGGACACACCTCCTAACGTCTAGGTTGTGAAACTTGTGTTCCTGTTCCCTCACAGGGTTTGAACAAAAAGAAGGCAATGTTATTTCTTGACTCCTATGAAAATTAGAAGCTACCTTCGGTAGAAAAGCCGAATCCGTCTTAAAAATGATGCGATCCGGAAAAACTTGAAAAAAGGGGGCCCTAATAGATAGGGCCTCGAGTTCGCTCACTCTCCTAGCTGTAGTGATCGCTACTAGAAATACTGTTTTAAGAGTGATCACTTTTAAAGTACAACTGTCTAAAGGTTCAAATGGTTCTACTGTAAAGGCCTGAAGAACCAATGAGAGATCCCAAACTGGGAAGTTGGAGGTTTTTACAGGTCTCCGTCTACTCAAAGCCTTGAAAAATCTAGAGACCCAAGGGTCAAACGCTAGTTGTTTCTCCAAGAAGACACTTAACGCTGACACCTGACCCTTCAGCGTGCTAATTGCCAGCCCTTTATCAGCCCCAGCCTGTAGAAATTCTAAAACGGCCACAGAGCTGTTAACACTGAAGGAGCTTTCTGAGCACCAGATGTTAAACCGTTTCCACACTTTTTGGTAAATGGCTTGCGTCTCCTTCTTCCTACAGCTTAAGAGAGTTTTAATCAAGCGTTCTGAAAACCCCTTGCCCATCAGCAGCTCCTCTTCAGAAGCCAAGCTGCCAGATTCCACCTCTCTACCTGCGGGCAGCAGATTGGACCCTGTGAAAGGAGATCCTCCCGGATTGGTAGAATCCAAGGAGGTTCTATCGATAAGCCTTTCAGGATGGAGAACCATGGTCTTCTGGGCCAATGAGGTGCAATAAGAATCAGTGTTGTGTTCTCCCCCTGCAGTTTCCTCAAGACTGCTGGTATTAGAACCGGAGGGGGGAAAGCATAACACCTGGAGAACTGCCAGGTTTGGGCCAGAGCGTCCACCGCCAGAGCTCCATCCCACCTGTTTAGGGAAAAAAAGAGCCGAGTCTTGGCGTTTTCTCTTGAGGCGAATAAATCCACCTCCGGCATACCCCACCTTTGAGTGATCACTCTGAAGACTTCTTGATTCAGAACCCAATCGCCCTCCCTCAGCTTCTTCCTGCTGAGGAAGTCTGCGACCTGATTTAATTCTCCCTTCAGATGTATTGCTGAGAGGGACAAGACATTGGCCTCTGCCCATATGAGAATAGATTTTGTCAGATCCCATAAGGACTTGCTCCTGGTGCCCCCCTGCTTGTTGACATAAGCTACTGCGGAGGAGTTGTCCGTCCGGACTCGAACATGCTGTCCCTGAAGCTCCTTCTGAAAGGCTTTGAGGGCTAACTCTATCGCCTTTAGTTCTCTCCAATTCGAGGATTTTTGCGAGTCCTCTTTTGCCCAGCGACCCTGTGTCAGAAGGGAGTCCAGGTGTGCTCCCCAACCGGAGCCACTGGCATCTGTTGTCACTGTTCTGGAGATCGGGGAGATCCAATCCAGACCCTGTAATAGGTTCGCCCCCTTCCTCCACCACCAAAGGGACCTCTTGATGTGAACCGGTATGGATATCAGGGAGTCCAAGGAGTCCGGTTTGTGATCCCAAATGTTTAGTATGAACAGTTGTAGGGGTCGGTAATGCAGACCTGCCCACTGCACTGCAGGAAGAGAAGATGTTAATAACCCCAAAGCTGACATGACCTTCCTTATCGGAAGCTGGCAGCTGCTCTGAAGTAGTGATATTGCATTGTCCACCTTCTGAACTTTTTCTGTTGGGAGAAAAGTCATCTGTCTGGTTGAGTCCAGCACATATCCCAGAAAAGTGACCCTTTGGGAGGGCGTCAAGCTGGATTTTTCCAGATTGAGTAGCCAACCTAGGTTTTCCAGAATCTCCCTTGCTACCTGGAGGTCCAGGGACAACTGTGTCGGGGAATCCGCAAAAAATAGCAGATCGTCCAGGTATGCCACCACCAGGATGCCCCTGAGACGTAGAAAGGCTAGTACCTCCACCATCACCTTGGTGAAAATGCGGGGGGAAGAGGAGAGCCCGAAGGGAAGTGCTTTGAACTGTAGGTGAAACGTCCCCTCTCTGGATCTCACGGCCAGTCTGAGAAATCTCTGATGGCATTCTGCTATAGGGATGTGTAAATAGGCATCCTTTAGGTCTATGGATGCCATAAAGCAGTTCGGAAGGAGAAGCGTCCTCACGGAATAGATAGAATCCATCCGAAACCTTTTGTACGTGAGCGAGGCGTTTAGAGGTTTCAAATTCAGTATAAGCCTGAATTTCCCGGAAGGCTTGCGGACCACAAAAATGTGGGAGTAGAAGCCCTTTCCCGTTTCCTCCGATGGAACCCAAACCACCACCTCCTGATCCTCCAACTCCTGAAGAGAGGAGAGCAGAGCCACAGATTTTTCTTTGCACTGCGGCAAATTGGTGACTAAAAGTCTGGATGGGGGGGGACTTGAGAACTCTAGTCTGTACCCTCTCCTTATGATCCCCAGCACAAATTGGTTGCTGGTGATCATCTCCCATTGTGGGAGAAAGGCCCCCAACCTTCCTCCCACCTTGACTCCGTCATTGAGGTTTTTGGGGCTGTTCAGGAGCACGAAAAAGCGCCCCGGCACGGCCCTTACCCTTTTGTCCCCAAAACTTTTTCTTTCCTTCAGGTTTTGAGACTTCCACCTTCTTTTGGGTCCAGAATTTTTTCTTTGCCTGTCCCCCTAATTTTTTCTTTAAGGGGAAGGCTTTCTTCTTGTCGGCTGTACGATCTAAGACAGCCTCCAAGCCTGGCCCAAATAATAAATCTCCTGTAAGGGGGATCCCGCACAATTTAACCTTTGAGGCGCTATCCCCCTGCCATGTCTTGAGCCAGAAAGCTCTTCTTGCAGAATTAGATAGAGCTGCAGACCTGGCGGACATGCGGATTGACTCTGCTGAGGCGTCCGCTAAATACCGCACGCCATTCAGTAAAGTTGGAAAAGAGGATAGTATAGTCTCTTTAGGCGTTCCGGCCTCAATATGTGCCCTGATCTGTGAGAGCCAATGCTCTAGATTACGGGCCACCACTGTTGCTGCCATAGCTGGCTTAAGGTTCCCCTGGGAAGCATCCCAGGACTTTTTTAACAGTGAGTCCATCCGCCTGTCCATGGGGTCTGAAAGGACCCCCATGTCCTCAAACGCCAAGTCCGTATGTCGGGATACCTGCGAGAAGGCAGCATCTAGTTTGGGGGATTTGTTCCATACTAAAGCCTCCTCTTCAGAAAAAGGAAACCTTCTCTTCAAATAGTTTGAGAAGAAAGGTTTCCTTTCTGGATCCTGCCACTCCTTTTTGATGGCATTGACCTGGACTTCATGGACTGGGAAAACCTTTTTCTTTTGTTCTCCCAAACCACTGTACATCTGATCATGGAGTGACAGTGTCTTCTTCTCCTCAACTATCCCTAAAGTAGTGTGGATAGTTTCCAATAATTCTTCCACCTCTTCAAGGGAAAGCTTGTAGCGAGAGACCTTTGAGGGCCCTGCCTCTGTCCCTTCACCATCTGACTCCTCTTGGGAGCTAGAAGCGGCACTGTCTTGCTCCTCCTCAGCATCCTCTCTGATGTCCGCAGGTTTCTCTCTACTCCCAGAGGGAAGAACCTCAGGATTGGGTGGAATTAACTGTTGCGCTACAGAAGGACTGCTTTGGGGCAACTGAAAATTAGCAAAAATATCTTTAAAGGATTGAAAGGTGCCAGAAAGCTCTTTCATAGAAGCTGCTAATTCAGATGCCTGCTCTGCCTCCCTTTCCTTAACCAGCCCCTCAATACATCTCCTGCAAAGTGCTTTGTTCCAACTCTCACTAAGGGAAGATCTGCAGGAAGGGCATTTCTTCTTGTAACTGTGGGCTGATTTTTCTGTGGATTTCTGAAAAACACAGAAGAAAAGTGGAGGCTAAATGAGAGAGAGCCCAGCGCTTAACACAGGTAACCACCAGGAGTGTTCCAGGACCAACCACCACCAGGGTTCCAGACACACTACACAAACAAACTCCCCGACCACCAGGAGAAGAAAACAAAAAAATCACCAGTGAAGCTGTGTAACATTATAAGGGAACACCACCCCAGGGTTCTCCTTACCTTTGAGTGGCTGGTGCCGTCGTCATCCGGAGGTGCACGGGAAGCCTCTGCTTCCGACATCTCGCTGAGGAATGTGGTCGCGACTGCCTCCAAAAACGCCGACCCTTCGGCTGAGAAGAGAGAGGCCGCACCAGCCCAGCGTCAGGCCTTTTCACTCGGCAGCGTCTGGGACCAGTGACGCGTATCCGGCGGAAGTGCCCGCCCCCCCCGGAACTGACGTCACTCGTCATCCGGTCCAGCCCAGCTTCCTGGCCGACTGTGATTTCTCACAGGGAGTGCGCACACCGCCTGCAGCGCCACCCCTGTGCGATCAGGAAAATAGACCTCCGCGGTCTAAACCACCCCAGGAATGTCCGCGGGACGCTACACGGCGATGTCCTGGGTAAGTAGCTTCCCCAGCCAGCCAGGACGCCATGCTTTAAAAAATAGCCCTGAGCCCAGGGAGAACAGGTCCCCCCCCTCAGGAATATTGGCCTCAGCTTCCCCAGCTGTCTGGCCCTTGGCCCCAAGCGGTGTCTCCCCTCCGGAGGAAACACCATAAACTGAGGAGCTGAGGGAGGATGAGGCTTAAATTCCTAATTGGAAGGCGGTGTTTCCTGTGAGGGGAGGAGCCTGTGTCTCTCTACAGTACCTGTCCTGAAAGACGAACAGGGAAAAACGTATTGACTTGAGTATAAGCCTAGGGCATGGGTCTTCAAACTACGGCCCTCCAGCTGTTCAGGAACTACAATTCTCATCATGCCTATTCATGTCTGTGAATGTCAGTGTGTTATAATGCCTCATGGGATGTGTAGTTCTACAACAGCTTGAGGGCCGTAATTTGTGGATCCCTGGCCTAGGGTGTCCATCTGCATGCCTCACTGTGTCCATGACTAGACATGTTTAACATGGGAGTCTATAGAAGGGGTGCCCAGCTTTGAAAAATTAGTGCTCCCCAGCCAAAGGTCCCCCAGACCACAAACTTTGCACACTTGTAGAGGAGAAATGGGACTACATGTGTGCCAAGTTCAGGGTCCAGGAGACCTACGACAACCGGTACCGGGACCCCAAAGTCACCGGAGAAATTACGGTTTAACATGGGAGTCTATGGAATGGGTGGCCGGCTTTGAAAAATCAGTGCTCCCCGGCCAACAAACTTTGCAAACTTGTAGAGGAAGAGTGGGGGCTACATGTGCCAAGTTTGGGGTCCCGGTACTGGGTCCCCAAAGTCCAGGAGATCAGGTGCAAAAAGTTGACTTAAGCCGAGGGGGGCATTTTCAGCACAAAAAAAATGTGCTGAAAAACTCAGCTTATACTCGAGTATATACGGTACATTTTTTACCATAAATTCATTCTTTCAATACAGTAGTTCAGTGCCACCGTACTACTCAGGGGGAGTGATCACAGATTTATTTTTATACACTTTGATTGCCGTTACAGGGATAATCACTGTAACAGCAATAGTTTGAACTGTTAGGAATGGGTTACAAATAATAACAGCTGTGATTACTATTGTGTGCTGTGATTAGCCCACAGCTATCACTTGTACAGGGTGCTGTGATTGGCTGAGGTATCATGTGATAGCTGTAGGCTAATCAAAGCATCACTATAGGAATCACAGCTGTTATAAATAAATTCATTTAGAACAGCTATATTAACATTGTGATCATATCGTCGCATAGCGATGACCGACAGCCACAATCTGCTGTGTCTGGTGAACGAAGCAGTCCTGGGAGTAGTGTACCCCTCAACTGGATGGCGTACAGGATCCAGCCCATGCCGCAGTAAATAAAATGTACCTGGGTGCAAACCAGTTAAATCGCGGCAGTATTTTTTTTAACCTCAATGAATTCTCTGCATTAAAGTAGAACTATAGGCAACACTTTTTTTTTTCTCATTTTGGACAGAGCAAGGGAGGATTAGAAACCATCAGCCCCCCCATTGTGAAGATTTACCTTCACTTCCTGTCCCATGGCCAAAACAGGAAGTGAGAGGAAATCCCTGCAAATTACAGGAACCCCTTAGGTCCCCCCAGTCACCAATATCCGCATTGGAAAATTCCCCCTTACTTTTCTGGTGACAACCCAAAATTTGGGCTTTTCTTTTACTTTCAATGAGAATGGTAAGCAGGACAAACAGAGAGGGATAATCTCCTTAATGGAGACACAGACATAAATAAAAACGGACAAGCATTCTAATCCCTTTCCACTCCAGAACTAAAAAAAAAAAAAAATGTTCTGCCTTTAGTTATACTGTACTACTTTTATTCTGTGTCAGATTGTCTCTATGCCATTCTGTAGTTTAAAAACCCTTACCTGAGCCCAACCTTGATCCACTGCTGTGCCCAAGAGCAGTAGCTCTCTCCTCACTGAACATGAAGGCAGCAGCCAAATACAGCTCTCGGTCCCAACGAACGATTGGTAGCCAGCGTGACAAGCTTTTAAAGAGACTTCAGGGTGGGCAGGAAGGAGTTAAAGTGTTACTAAACCCAGAAATATGAAAATAGTTTATCCGCCCTCCCACAGCTTATAAATCATCTTTATACATTAAAATACTGCCACTATATACCTTTTTAGATAATCTGTATACCACGGTTAGTGATAAACTGCAGTTTCTCCAGTGCTGAGAGTTCAGGTGGGAGGAGATTTCCACTGCAGCCTGTATACACGCCCACATGTGTGATGCCAATATCATGTGACCTGGCTATCTCTGAGAACAAGTAAATGTTCTCTCCAGCATAAAAGACACAACTGAGCATGTGCAGGTTGGCTACTCTGCCGGTGTTAGCTGGCTTTCCCCAGATAGACAGTGCAGGGAGGGAAGGATCTGTGCACACAGGACAAAACAGCCTTTTTACACAATAGAGGATTAACCCCTTAAGTACCACAGTAAGTATAACAAGCATGCTATGCTGCATATACAGACCGATTGTACTTTTGTGGGTTTAGTAACACTTTAAAGCCCCCCACACACGGTTAGATTTTCGGATTGTTGTCTGAAATTCTTACCATTAGTACACTCCTTTTGACAATCGTCCAATTTTCCAACAGCAAATGTTGGATGACAGGGTAGTACATTTTTGTCAAACGACTGCTCCACGTCAGATTTTCAGTTGGTCTGTACACAAAGCCATTACACAAGTCGAAAGTACAAACACGCATGCTCAGAATCAATGCTCACCAAACACACAATTAGCAGAAGGGGGTCCAAAGGGGTGGCACTCAAGAACTGAAACTCCTCGTAGTACATCACTCCATTCGTGTTTGTGGTGCAACAATTTGTGTAATGTTAGTATGCAAGCCAAATCCTGGCACACGCCCTTTAGACAAAAATCAGACACTCGGGTTGTCCAACAATCGAACCGTGTGTATGAGGCTTTAGTCTCTACCTTTTTATTCAGAAGTAAAACAAAAATGAAAATATATCCGTTAGAAACCAGGAAGGAAAAATAGAAGCACGCTAAATTTTTACTTTAATTACTTGGAAATATTTAACGAAACAAAGATAATGTGTAAATGGTACAGAAAGTAAAATTGTAATAATTTTTTTTGCGTCTAACTTTTTTCATTCAGAAGTAAAACAAAAGTTACAGCCGTTACTTGAAATTGTCCTTTAAAACAGACAATGAAACATTTTTTTCTTAAAAAACAACAAACAAAAAAAACCTCCCCTACATGATGGAACTTATGATCACACCTATACTGTTTAGTGCCCACAGTTCATGTTGTCTGGAAATTCCACTTTCTGATTTAGCGTATATTTTAGACGCCGGGATCTGCGTATTCACTGAGAATTGCTGACACAGTAAACAAGTCCTTTCCTCGAATCCTTTTCAGGAGATCTACAGACAAGTTATCGGGGGCCCGGTCATCAGGACGGCGCTTCCTCCGGTCTTGATCTATAGGCATGCGATCGTCGTCCAGTCTAGTGCGCTTGGCGTAAGGCAGGTCGCGCTCCCTGTCGGCCCATGCCAGATCATCAAACGACCTTAAATTCCGCCCTCTCTGGTTGGATCTGAATTCTGGTCTAAAATCATGATCAAAACTCTTACTTTCTGATCTTTGTTTACTAGGGGACAGAGTGACCCTAGTATAAGGGGCTGGCTCAGCTTTAAAGTCATTGTACTGACCAATATTTCCCAAATTTCCTTCCATTGGTTCAACAAAGCCAAAACCTGCTCCGCTTTGAGGTATGTTGGCAAACTCTGGCTGCTGCTGCTCCATAAATGGCTGCTGATAAGCACTCTGGTCCATCTGCATCGTTGAACCATCACCCATAGGAAAATATTCTTGGTTTTGAACGTTCTGGTTTTCAGGAAACAATGAATTTGCGTTAATTTGTCTGTTTTGAAGTAATGCTGCCAGTTGCATTAGTGCATTCTGATTTGCTGGTGCGTTTTGTACCATGGAGGCCATCTCCATCATTACGTTTTGACCCAACTGACCCGCATTCGCAGTTTGCTGATTCATAAATACATTTCCGGCAGTCGCCCAATCCTGCATCATAGCGGTGCCTTGAGGTGGAAACTGGTTTACCTGTTCATTCTGTAAACTTGCTCTCTTATCCGACAACAAGGATTTTAACATCATTAATTTTGAATGCATCTGTTCATCATCTGGCACTTGTGTGGAATTCTGTGGAACGCCAGAAAGCAACGACTTCAATTTCTTAAAGAACTTGCTTTCCTCGGGAGGCTTCTCAGCCGGTGGCGCTGAACTAAACATTGCGACTTGAGGGTGTTGTGGAAAAGCAGGGTTGGGAGGCCAGTACTGATTGGCATTTGTGGGTGGAGGGGGACCAAAATAAGGAGGAAGAGAAGGAGGAGGACCAGGAGGAGGACCGCTTGGCGGAGGACCACTTGGCAAAGACATGTAAGGTTTCACATTGAGGTTTTCTGCGGGTCCTTTATTAAACGGTGCGGGTCCTTTATTAAACGGTGCGGGTCCTGTATTTATTGGTGCGGGTCCTGTATTTATTGGTGCGGGTCCTGTATTTATTGGTGCGGGTCCTGTATTTATTGGGTTTTTCTGGACTGGAGTCGGCAGTACATTCTTTAGTTTAGTAGCCTTCAGCGTTATTGACATGGCCAATTCCTTTGCCCTGGCCACTTTTGCTGGGAATAGAGCCTCTTCTTTTAACTTGTCTGAGTGATACTTGAGTTCAGCGATCAGCTTCTCTGTGAGCTTTGTGACTGTAGAAGCTTCGGTGTCGTTGTCAATCTCAAACGATTCCAGGTAGTGCAGAGCCTTCTTCATCCTCTTTTGTTTATCTCCTTCATAATCCCACCTTGATTTTCGCTTGGATTGTTCCGTCTCTTTTGTCTTCATTGGTACCTGGAATGGAGATCAGAGAAGTATTAGATTGTTGTGCAAACAACCAATAACACAGAGAAGCTGCATGCAAACTAATTAAAAAGGCAATGTGTTCATTAGGGCTGCAACTAACGATTTTCATAATCGATTAGCTGGCCGATTATTGTTTCGATCGGATAATAGCCTTAAAAAAATAAAATTAAAAAAATAGCATTTTTTAAAAACATTTTGGGCCAATTTGTTGTTGGGCAGATTACAAAACACAAAATTGCTGCAAAAATACATTACATGCTTTTCTGCAGCTTCTCCACTGAAGTATATTGAACCATGAAAAAACAAAATGGCACCATTTTGCATTAAAAACTCCTCGCCCTTTCTAAATACGCAGCAGCTGAAAAAAAATCATGGATGTGAACGTGTCCCATAGGAAACCATGTAACTGAACTGTACAGTAGTGCGTTTCTGCAAAAAGCACTAAAAAACACAGAGGTGTGACCCCGGCCTGAGATGTTTAGTAACATAATGGGGTTAAAAAAACAAAAATAAGTGCAAATAATCGTTACTGTAAGGGGTTCTTTTTTTACTGTGTGACAGTGAAAGTAATATTTACAGTAGCGATTTGCTTTTTTGTACTATAAAGGGCTATTTTTAATTTTTTTTAACCCCATTATGTTCCTGGCCGATTAATCAATTATGAAAATTGCAATCGATTAATTTCATAATCGATTAGTTGTTTCGGTCCTAGTGTTCATTAGTCATCTGCATAATCAATGAAATGCGGTGCTCACCTGGGGGGAGCCTTTCTACAGCAGACAGCCCAGAACTTGTTATGCCCTGTACCAGGATGTATCCAGATACCACGGGGGGGGGCCGGGGCCAAAGCTTAAAGGGGTTGTAAAGGTTTTTATTTTCTAAATAGGTTCCTTTAAGCTAGTGCATTGTTGGTTCACTTACCTTTTCCTTCAATTTCCCTTCTAAGGCCCCTTTCACACGTGCGGATCGTATGTCCGCATTTTCATCCATCCGTTTGCGGATGAAAAAGGGACATACATTGGTCCCTATGTGATTGCGGGTGTCAGCGGAAAAACATCTGCTGACACCCGTAATCACCCGCCTCCGCAAAGATCCGATTTTGCGGACGGAAGAAAATCCTATTTTTTCTTCCGTCTGCGGATCGGATGAACACGGACACACGGTTCGTGTTCATGCGATCCCCCCATAGGGGAGAGCGGAGAAAAGACAGGGCGGTTCCTGCACAGTGTGCGGAGACCGCCCTATCAGCCGACGGCTCAGCGGGGAGTTTACGGAGGATCCCCGCTGAGCTGACGGACACACAGAGGCGGATCATTACTGATCCGCCCCGTGTGAAAGGGCCCTAAATGTTTTTTTTTCTTTGTCTGAATTTCTCACTTCACCTTACTGAGGAGAAACGGGTTCAGTAAGCTGTTCTAAATGACTTTCCAAAAAAAAAAAAAAGAAGGACTTTCCACCGCTCGGATGATGGTGGAAAGCTTACTGAGGAGAAACAGGAAGTGAGAAATTCAAACAAAGAAAAAAAAACATTTAGAAGGGAAATCGAAAAAAAAAAAAAGGTAAGTGAACCAACAATGGACTAGCTTAAAGGAACCAATTTAGAAAATAAAAGATGAACCCTTACAACCCCCTTTAAAAGGGGTTGTAAACCCTCAAGGTTTTTCCAATAATATTGATTAGTTTGCGCAAAAGTTATAGCGTCTACAACCATGGGATCAGCCAACCTAATCGTTCTCCCAAAACTTCCTACTCTCTAGCTCCCTCGTCATCTCCATGATTTCAAGCCTCTCCCATCCTCTGGAATTTCCGACCCCAGTCTGTCAGACTATCTCCAAATCTATTAGAGCTCATTTACACTTGCTTCAACACACATGAACTAGTTTACACTTGCTTTAAAACAAGGCTTCGGACACTCTTTGTTAAAGCTCTCTGAACGCCAGTCAAAGCTCCTGTCACTAAATAAAATGGTTATCTTTTACAGTCCTGTTTACACCTTGCCTTTGCTTAGTGCTTCGATGCGGCTTTGGTGGAGCTTCAAGCAAGCTTTGCCATAGACCTATGGAGGCTTTGAGGATGCTTTGAAACACCACTAAAGCTTTATGGGGTATAATTTTTGAAGCAAAGCAAAAAGGTGTAAACAGGACTGTAAGCTAACCATTTTATTTAGTGACAGGAGCTTTGACTGATGTTCAGAGAGCTTTAACAAAGAGTGTCCGAAGCCATGTTTTAATGCAAGTGTAAACTAGCCCTAATGTAATTTTTTTTTTTTTTTAAATAACCAGGAAAAAAATTTGGGGGGTGGGGCACACAGCCAAAACTAATATAAATTACCACTTATATGTATCAAATGCTCAGACAGCTGTTGGAGATGAGGAGAGATTCTGTTTACCTGCCCCTCCTCTCCCCCTTATCCATTTACTTTAGGCTCACACCTATGTGTTTTACACAAACGCACTACAGTCCATTTAACATGGTTTCATATGGTACACGTTCACATCTATGCATTGTTCAACTGCTGGGTTTTTGGAAAGCGTTACTTTTTTTTATGCAGCAGTTTGCGTGCAACACACTTCAATGGACCCGCACCAAAGAGGCAAGTGTTGAGTTTCTGCACTTTTTTAACCACTTCCTTACTGGGCACTTATACCCCCTCCTGACCAGGTGAAATTTCAGCTTGTGGCATTGCGTCACTTTAACTGACAATTGCGCGGTCATGCGACGTGGCTCCCAAACAAAATTGACGTCCTTTTTTCCCCACAAATAGAGCTTTCCTTTGGTGGTATTTGATCACCTCTGCGGTTTTTATTTTTTGCGCTAAAAACAAAAATAGAGCGACAATTTTGAAAAAAAAAAAAAAAAAATATTTTTTACTTGTTGCTATAATAAATAGCCCATTTTTTTAAAGAAAACATTTTTTTTCTCAGTTTAGGCGATACGTATTCTTCTACATATTTTTGGTAAAAAAAAAAAAAAAAAAAAAATCGCAAGAATCGTCTGGTTTGCGCAAAAGTTATTGCGCTTACAAAATAGGGGACAGATTATTATTTTTTATAATTTTACTACTAATGGCGGCGATCAGCAATTTTTTTTCGTGACTGCGACATTATGGCGGACACATCGGACACTTTTGACGCCATTCACATTTAAACAGCGATCAGTGCTATAAATATGCACTAATTACTGTATAAATGTGACTGGCATTGAAGGGGTTAACACTAGGGAGTGAGAAAGGGGTTAAATGTGTATCCTGGGTGTGTTCTAACCGTGGGGGAAGGGGGGTGACCGATCTATGTCCCTATGTACAAGGGACACAGATCGGTCTCCTCTGTCCCCTGACAGGACATGGATCTCTGTGTTTACACACAGAGCTCCACGTCTTGTCCCTGTAGCCGCCGATCCCGAGTGCTTGGCGGACATCACGGCCGCCAGGCACTCGCATCGGCATCTCAGCGATGCGGCGAGCACGCGCGCGCCGCTGGCTGCGCGCGCAGGCCGTATAAACATGGCCAGTCAGAGAAGTAGAACCACCCTGCGGCCGTACAAAGTCGTACGGCCGTCGGGAAGTGGTTAAACAAAAAGTGCACAGCCGGTTCATGATGGTCTGACCCCCCCCCCCCCCAAAAAAAACTGACCTTAGTGCAGTCCTCCTTCACTTACCTCATCCTTCCATTTTGCTTTTAAATGTTTTTATTTCTTCTGAGAAATCCTCACTTCCTGTTCTTCTGTCTGTAACTCCACACAGTAATGCAAGGCTTTCTCCCTGGTGTGGAGTGTCGCGCTCGCCCCCTCCCTTGGACTACAGGAGAGTCGGGATACTCTCTACATTGCAGATAGAGAAAGGAGCTGTGTGTTAGTGGGCGTCCTGACTCTCCTGTAGTCCAAGTGAGGGGGCGAGCACGACACTCCACACCAGGGAGAAAGCCTCACATTACTGTGTGGAGTTACAGACAGAAAAACAGGAAGTGAGGATTTCTCAGAAGAAATAAGGACATATAAAAGCAAAATGGAAGGATGAGGTAAGTGAAGGAGGACTGCACTAAGGTAAAGGAAGATATTTAAGAAAAAAAAAAAAAAATTGTACCTTTACAACCCTTTAATTCTAGGCTGCCTAGTAATGAACGGCTGTATGCGGGGAAAACGCCATACTTGTGTAAATCCCTGGAGACACACAAGGAGGTTACACAAGTATGGCATACCCTTGCATACAGCCATGTCTCCTGAACCTTTCCTGATCTCTGCGTGTTCTGCTCACAGTACCGTTCTGATGGTGGAGTCGCTCTTGTACATCTTGGTCCCCTCTACTCGCTCGATCTCCATGGCCATCCTCCTGATGTACTGCGCCCGGTCCTCCAAGTTGTTGGATGGGGCCTTCAGGACGTAGGGGAAGGCCTTCATGAGGTAGAGCTTGCGGTGTCTATGGCAGTTGAGGTGTTCCATCATGGTGACCAGGTCGCTGTCCATCTCGCAGATCTCACAGAAGTATTTGGTCTCGATATTGTTCCCCGGCCGGACCTGCAGCTTGTATTCCATGACGTACTCCAAGCCGATGACCGGCTCCCGGTCCGTACGGTGGATGTAATCCTTCAGGATGAACACCGATTGGCGGATGTGCTCGGGGATGGTTGCCGTCTGCGGCGTGGGATCGGCGTTCTGCGTCTTGCCACCCTCCAGAGGTTGTTTATGGTTGGTCTGCTGGAAGTGGATTCGAAGGTTCTGCATAGAGGAACACGTGAAGTCGCAGGCGGGGCAGGTCAGCGGGGTTTTCTTTGAATCGGGGCTCAGGTTTTGCTTCATCGCCGCATTTTGAAACTTGCCGCCACCGCGACCACCACCACCTCCTCGACCGCCACCTCCGCGGCCACCACCTGCGCGGCCACCACCTCCTCCGCGGCCACCACCTCCTGCTCGGCCACCGCCCCCTGCGCGGCCACCACCTCCTCCGCGGCCACCGCCACTTTTCTTCGCTCCACCTGGTCGAAAACTACCCCGAGCGCTCATTATTCTGTCAGCCGCCTTCCTGGCACCTTATGAGGTCTCCTCACAGGAAGAAAATGGCCTTCCTGACCCCCCCTCCCCTTCGCCAGCCAAAAACCTGATGAGTACAAAAGAGAGATGAAGGGGGCTCTCCCTACAAAAAGCGATGGAGATTTACGCCCGAATAACAGGCCGCTGCGTAGTCCCAAAAAAAAAAGCGCTGCGCAGGTTCCGTGATAATGGCGGTTAAGGCGGACTGAGGGAAATTAAGATGGTCGCCAGTTTGCACGTGCGCAGTGAGCGCCGTTTCTAGTAACTTCCGGTTTCCGCTTCAGGCCCCGCCCTCACTCTCAGCATATCGAGATCACCGGTGGAAAGGAGAAGGCGTGGCTATCTGTAAGCTTTGGAGGCTGTCATAGGCTGGACTGCTGAGTTGGGGCGGAGGATAGTTTTAGCGGCATAGAGCTGGGTGGAGTGAGAGGAGACTAATAACTATTAGATGATCCCGCCCATGTGCACGCCCCTCCAGCCCTCTCCCCCGCCCTTGTTTCCGCCCTCTGATCCACTCGTACATTCCGTCATACAATTGTCAGTGCGAGATACTTCTGTGCCAGCACTGCCAGTCTGAGTCTAACTCTTCCCATCTTCTCTAGTCTTTGTAGATGCACCCTCCCCCCATGTCACACCGTGCCTGTACCCAATTCCCCCCAAGTCACCACCATGCTTGCACCCCACAAGTCACCACCATGCCTGCACCCCCCTCCCCCAAGTCACCACCACGCCTGCACCCCCCTCCCTCATGTCACCACCATGCCTGCACTGCACCCCCCTCCCTCATGTCACCACCATGCCTGTACCCCCTCTCCCAAGTCACCACCATGCCTGCACCCCCTCCCTCATGTCACCACCATGCCTGTACCCCCTTTCCCCAAGTCACCACCATGCCTGTACCCCCCTCTCCCAAGTCACCACCATGCCTGCACCCCCCTCCCTCATGTCACCACCATGCCTGTACCCCCCTCTCCCAAGTCACCACCATGCCTGCACCCCCCTCCCTCATGTCACCACCATGCCTGTACCACATTCCCCCAAGTCATCACCACGCCTGTACCCCCTCCCCCAAGTCACCACCATGCCTGCACCCCCCTCCCTCATGTCACCACCATGCCTGCACCCCCCTCCCCCAAGTCACCACCACGCCTGCACCCCCCTCCCTCATGTCACCACCATGCCTGCACTGCACCCCCCTCCCTCATGTCACCACCATGCCTGTACCCCCTCTCCCAAGTCACCACCATGCCTGCACCCCCTCCCTCATGTCACCACCATGCCTGTACCCCCTTTCCCCAAGTCACCACCATGCCTGTACCCCCCTCTCCCAAGTCACCACCATGCCTGCACCCCCCTCCCTCATGTCACCACCATGCCTGTACCCCCCTCTCCCAAGTCACCACCATGCCTGCACCCCCCTCCCTCATGTCACCACCATGCCTGTACCACATTCCCCCAAGTCATCACCACGCCTGTACCCCCTCCCCCAAGTCACCACCATGCCTGCACCCCCCTCCCTCATGTCACCACCATGCCTGTACCCCCTTCACCCAAGTCATCACCATGCCTGTACCCCCCTCCCCCAAGTCACCACCAAGCCTGCACCCCCCTCCCTCATGTCACCACCATGCCTGTACCACATTCCCCCAAGTCATCACCACGCCTGTACCCCCTCTCCCAAGTCACCACCATGCCTGTACCCCATTCCCCCAAGTCGCCACCATGCCTGTACCCCCTCTCCCAAGTCGCCACCATGCCTGTACCCCCTCTCCCAAGTCACCACCATGCCTTTACCCCCCTCCCCATGTCACCACTATGCCTGCACCCCCCTCCCCCATGTCACCACCATGCCTGTACCCCATTCTCCCAAGTCACCACCATGCCTGCACCCCCCTTCCCATGTCACCACCATGCCTGAACCCCCTTCCCCTTAAGTCATCACCATGCCTGCACCCCCCTCCCCCAACTCACCA
Source organism: Rana temporaria (assembly GCF_905171775.1). NCBI lineage: Eukaryota > Metazoa > Chordata > Amphibia > Anura > Ranidae > Rana > Rana temporaria. The sequence continues at coordinate 442,795,883 of NC_053491.1, forward strand.
CCATGCCTGTACCCCCTTCCTCCAAGTCACCATAATGCCTGTACCCCCTCCCTCCATGTCACCACCATGCCTGTACCCCCTTCCCCCCAAGTCACCACCATGCCTGTACCCCCTTTTCCTCAAGTCACTGCAATGCCTGCCTCCCCCTTCACCCAAGTCACCACCATGCCTATATCCCCCTCCCCATGCCACCACCATGAATGTACCCCCTCCCCCGTGTCAACACCATACCTGTACCCCCTTCCCCCATGCCTGCACCCCTTCCCCCAAATCACCATAATGCCTGTACCCCCTTTTCCTCAAGTCACTGCAATGCCTGCATCCCCCTTCCCATGTCACCACCATGCCTGAACCCCCTTCCCCTTAAGTCATCACCATGCCTGCACCCCCCTCCCCCAACTCACCACCATGCCTGTACCCCCTTCCCCCAAGTCACCATAATGCCTGTACCCCCTTCCCCCACATCACCACCATGCCTGTACCCCCTTTTCCTCAAGTCACTGCAATGCCTGCATCCCCCAAGTCACCACCATGCCTGTACCCCCCTCCCCATGTCACCACCATGAATGTACCCCCTTCCCCCATGCCTGTACCTCCTTCCCCCAAATCACCATAATGCCTGTACCCCCCCCCCCCCCCCCACGTCACCACCATGCCTGTACCCCCTTCCCCCAAGTCACCACCATGCCTGTACCCCCTTTTCCTCAAGTCACTGCAATACCTGCATCCCCCAAGTCACCACCATGCCTGTACCCCCCTCCCCATGTCACCACCATGAATGTACCCCCTTCCCCCATGCCTGTACCCCCTTCCCCCAAATCACCATAATGCCTGTACCCCCCTCCCCCCCGCGTCACCACCATACCTGTACCCCCTTCCCCCAAGTCACCACCATGCCTGTACCCCCCTCCCCATGTCACCACCATGAATGTACCCCCTTCCCCCCCGCGTCACCACCATACCTGTACCATGCCTGTTGGTTTAACCCACAAGTGCTTTTTTTACAACTACTGTTCCTTTATATTGTATTTTGGAATTTACAAATGCAGCAATTTAGAAATCAGATAAAAGGTTTTGATAGATAAAAAGTGCATTTTATATAAAACTATATGGATCAGACCAAAATGAGGGACAAATGAGGAGGAATGAGGGACAGAGGGACATTTCTCCAAATCAGGGACAGTTGGGAGCTATGCAATAACGGTAAATAAAAAAAACATGAAAAAAAATGGGAAATAAATACAAATAATATTTAAAAAAAAAAATCAAAAGCCACTATTTTATTCTCCAGGGCCTCTGCTTTCAGAAAAAATATCACGTTTAACCTAGTGATCGTTTGGCAAAACAATGCTAATTTAACATGTATGTGAAAAAAATGTCCTGTACATCATGTGGTTAAATACATTTTATTTATTTTTGGATCTTCTTACAGTCATATGTGTTGCATTATGACCCCTGAACAGCCCTCTCCCCTGCTACTGAAACAAACATGGAGGTCTGTACACATTCCTGCCACACTCAACATGGCCCCCTCGTCATGACGTGATGTCATCATGGAGCGCCGCCGGGGCTGTCCAGCAGGGGTCGCTGGTGTGAGCAAAGTTTCATAAGCAGCAGAGCAGGCAGAGAGAGGAGCAGGGAAGGTGAGTGGTGTGTGTGGTGGTCGGTGTTCTGTTGTCACCTGTATAGTGCCCACAGGACTGGTGACATGTCATAGAGACGTGTGTGTGTGTCTCTGTCCCCAGTGCTCCTGTCCAATGACAGGCACCTGCAGCACACTGTGCTGTGTTACCTTCTAGTGGAGGGGCAGCTATAGGTGAACAGTAAGTCCCAGCATGCCTTGGATGAGCAATGCTGCTTTTACTTGATGCACTCTGAGCAGAAATATGATGTCATTTATTAAAAGTAAAAGGGGACCTTCACCCCCCCAAAAATAAAGTTATTTGCACCTGGCTCCACCCCCTTTGCTGGCTTTCAGTTATATATATATGTTAGGTGTTTAACCACTTAAGGACCGAGCCTCTTTCTGAGATTTGGTGTTTACAAGTTAAAAACATTTTTTTTTTGCTAGAAAATTACTTAGAACCCCCAAACATTATTTATATAGATATCTATATATATATATATATATATATATATACCGTATTTATTGGGGTATTGCGTGCTCCAGCGTATAGCGCGCACCCCTAAAGTGGACCCGCATTCCTGTAAAAAAAAGATTTTAGTACTTGCAGTTTTGGTGTCTTGCGCGGCGTCCATCGGCGGCCTCGTCGGGTCCGTCTGCGGCTTCGGTGGTGTGCTCCTCGTCGGGTCCGGCGTCCTTCTGCGGTGTCCTCCCCGCTCGATCCCCGCTTCCTGCGCTGAGTTTGAACTACTGCGCAGGCATATACCGAGCGCAGTACACTCGTGTATAGTCGGGCAGGCTCGGCTCCTCTCGCGGTCACGTCCTGTGCGTCCTGTACGTCCAGGACGTGACTGCGAGAGAACCCGAGCCTGCCCAACTATACACGAGTGTACTGCGATCGGTTTATGCCTGCGCAGTAGTTCAAACTCGGCGCGGGTATCGGCGTATATCGCGCACCCACGATTTTGCCCAGGGCAAAAAAGTGCGCGGTATACGCGGATAAATACGGTATATAGAAGAGAGAGAGATTTTTTTTCTAGCACCCTAGAGAGTAAAAAATGGCGATCGCAATACTTTTTGGCCCACTGTATTTGCACAGCGGTCTTACAAGTGCGTTTTTTGGGGGGGGAATAATTTTTTTTTTAAATAAAATAAGACAACAGTAAAGTTAGCCAAATTTTATGTTTTTATTTTGTGAAAGATGATGTTACGCGGAGTAAATTGATACCCAACACGTCACGCTTCAAAATTGCGCCCGCACGTGGAATGGTGACAAACTTTTACCCTTAAAAATCTCCATAGGTGACGTTAAAAAAATTCTACAGGTTGCATGTTTTTTGGTTACAGAGGAGGTCTAGGGCTAGAATTACTTCTCTCGCTCTAACGATCGCGGCGATGCCTCATGTGTGGTTTGAACACCGTTTTCATATGCGGCGCTAATCACGTATGCGTTCGCTTCTGCACGCGGGCTCGTCAGGACAGGCGCTTTAAAAAAAATAATTCTTATTTATTTTACGTAAAAATATTTTGACACTGTTTAAAAAAAAAAAAAAAAAAACGTCCCTTGTAATAGAAAAAAGCATGACAGGTCCTCTTAAATATGAGATCTGGGGTCAAAAAGACCTTTTTTTTTTCGTATGTCCTTTAAATAAAAAAATAAATAAATGTCCCTTTAACCACTTAAGACCCGGACCTTTAGGCAGCTAAAGGACCCGGCCAGTTTTTGCGATTCGGCACTGAGTCGCTTTAACTGACAATTGCGCGGTCGTGCGACGTGACCCCCAAACAAAATTGGCGTCCTTTTTTCCCACAAATATTTTCTATTGGTGATATTTGATCACCTCTGCGATTTTTATTTTTTGTGCTATAAACAAAAATAAAGCGACAATTTTGAAAAAAATTAAATATTTTTTACTTTTTGCTATAATAAATATCCCCCAAATATATATATAAAACATTTCCTCAGTTTAGGCCGATACGTATTCTTCTACCTATTTTTGGTAAAAAAAAATCGCAATAAGCCTTTATTGACTGGTTTGCAAAAATTTATAGCGTTTACAAAATAGGGGATAGTTTTATTGCATTTTTATACATTTTTTTTTTTTACTACTAATGGCGGCTATTAGCAATTTTTTTTTCTTGATTACGACATTATGGCGGACACTTCGGACAATTTTGACACATTTTTGGGACCATTAAAAATGCATTGTTTACTGTGAAAATTACAATTGCAGTTTGGGAGTTAACCACTAGGGGGCGCTGAAGGGGTTATGTGTGACCTCATATGTGTTTACAACTGTAGAGTGGTGTGGCTGTAGGTGTGACATCATTGATTGTGTTTCCCTATATTAGGGATCACACGATCGATGACGGCGCCAAAGTGAAGAACGGGGAAGCAGAGCTCTCCCTGTTCTTCAGCGGCGATCGAGTCCCGCGGTCACGGAACTTCGAGACCCACGACTGGGCACTTAAAGAGGACGTACCTGTACGTGCCCAGCTGTGCCATTCTGCCGACGTATATGTGCAGGAGGCGGTCCTTAAGCGGTTAAGAGCTATGGGCGGAAGTGACGTTTTGACGGCGCTTCCGCCCTGCAATGATATGGAGACGGGTGGGGGCCATCTTCCCCCTCACTCGTCTCCATATCCAGTCAGGGACAGGACCGGATCGCCTCCACCGCTGCCGATGACTACGGTAAAGGGGCGGGGGCCTCTCCCTCCGTCGATAAGTCATTTTGCGGTGAATCTGCCGCAGAGACCACTTTTATCTGAAAGCGGACCGCCCGCAATAGAAGAGGGTACCGGGGTTATGGTAGCTAGCTGCTATAACAACGGTATTCCTCTTCAAATTAGCGTCGTAGTCCTGCGGCGGGTGTTCCATAAGTGGTTAAATATATATATATATATATATATATATATAATGCTACAGCACTTCCTGTTTTCTTATCTAGGCAAGAACGATGTTGGGCTCCTGGGGCATCAGGACGCAGGGGCAATGCCAGACTCCATGCACAGATATGCTGAAGCTCCTTTCCCAGCCTTCAGGGACCTTCAGCATATCTGCATGCAAAGATGGCGCAGTTATAGGGGGTCCCTATAGGTGCAGGGAAACTTGGTGTATGTGTAGGTGTCTGGCCTGGCAGGTCCCAAAGACCTCTGTGCATGTCCTGGATTTTCAGTGATTGCAATGCCGGTGATGGGGGGGGACTTGGCATTACAGGGACTGTAACAGAGTGGTGACAGCAGCAGGAAAGAAGAGATCTTTATTTCAGTGTGAAGCAATACACATGGGCATCGCAAGGTTTTACCACCCCCCCCCCCCCCCAACTTTAACGAGCCCTAAGGGTGCCACTGCCAAAATCAAGGTCTCATTCACAACTACAGCAGGTACGGCTGCTCCTCTGAAAAGTGATCCAAGTGCAATTGACAGGTTGTGAGGAGGAGATATGTTGCCTCCTCACCACCTGATTTCAACCCATGATTGCCAGGCAGTGCATGTGATTGCGACACGGTAGTACAGCAATTAGAGGTTTAAATCAGGTGTGAGGAGGTGACACTGCGCCCGGTGATCTTTGACTTCTCCCATGTTGTTCAGGTAGATCTCCACCTCTTTAAAGTGATTGTAAACCCTCACAACACACTTTTTGCTACAGGTAAGCCTATATTAAGCATGTACTTTGGATTTTTGTGTGACAGACTTGTGTACAGACGATCGGATAATTCGACGGCACACATTTGTTGCCGGACAATTTGAGAGCATGCACAGCCAACATTTGTTGTCGGAAATTCCGACAACAATTGTCAGATGAAGCATACCGACGGTCAGATTATACGTCAAAACGCGTCCATCGCACAATTGTTGTCGGAATATCCGATCGTGTGTACGGGTCTTTAGGAGTCAAAATGCTGTTAATATTGATATTTGCTCAGAGAGAACAGCCAACGTGTTTCGGGGCACAAAGGTCTCCCCCTTCATCAGGGCTACAAAACAGACATAAAAACATACCGTATATACTCGAGTATAAGCTGAGTTTTTCAGCACATTTTTTGTGGTGAAAATGCCCCCCTCGGTTTATACTTGAGTCACCTTTTTTGCGCCTGATCTCCCGGACTTTGTGCCAGCCTGGTAACGGCCTGCCATAGGTCTCCTGGACCCCATACTTACATGTGTAGCCCCACTCTTCCTCTACAAGTGTGCAAGGTTTGTTGTCCGGGGGACCTACGGCTGGGGAGCACCAATTTTTCAAAGCCGGGCATCCCTTCCATTTTAAACTGTATTTTCTCTGGTGATTTTGGGGACCCGGTACTGTCCGGTCATGTAGGTCTCCTGGACCCGGAACTTGGCACACTTATAGCTAGGGTTGTCCCGATACCACTTTTTTAGGACTGAGTACAAGTACCGATACTTTTTTTTCAAGTACTTGCCGATACCGAATACCGATACTTTTTTTAAATGTGTCCCCAAATGCAGCCATGTCCCCCACATATGCAGTCATGTCCCTCTAGCCATGTCCCTCACATATGCAGCAATGTCCCTCTAGCCATGTCCCTCACATATGCAGCTATGTCCCTCTAGCCATGTCCCTCACATATGCAGCCATGTCCCTCACATATGTAGCCATGTCCCTCTAGCCATGTCCCTCACATATGCAGCAATGTCCCTCTAGCCATGTCCCTCACATATGCAGCCATGTCCCTCTAGCCATGTCCCTCACATATGCAGCCATGTCCCTCTAGCCATGTCCCTCACATATGCAGCCATGTCCCTCTAGCCATGTCCCTCACATATGCAGCCATGTCCCTCTAGCCATGTCCCTCACATATGCAGCCATGTCCCTCCAGCCATGTCCCTCACATATGCAGCCATGTCCCTCCAGCCATTTCCCCCATACCTTTGCCGCCGAAAGCCGCCGCCGCATGGAGAAAATCACAGCATTCATTTGAATAGCTGTTTTGCCCGCGCGTATAGACACTCCCCCTTGCTCTGGATTGGACAGATCACGATCACCCATCCAATCCCGAGCAAGGGGGAGTGTCTATACGTGCGGGAACACTACAGCTATTCAAATGAAAGCTGTGATGTTCCCGCACGCCGTTTAACCCATGCGGCGGCTTTCAAATGCTTCGGTGCGATGCGGCGGGGGGGGGGAGGTATTCTATTTGGGTATCGGGGGTATTTGCGCGAGTACAAGTACTCCCGCAAATACTCGGTATCGGTCCCGATACTGGTATCGGTATTGGGACAACCCTACTTATAGCCCCAGTTCTCCTCTACAAGTGTGCAAAGTTTGTTGTCTGGGGGACCTATTTTTCTATTGAAAAGCCTGTGGCGCGAAAAAAAAAAAAACTCCACCCGGTGCAGAAAAAATGTGCACACACATAAAGAGTGAAACACAAAAACGTGCAACGTCAAGCGGTCCTCCTCACAAAGGACCTGACCCTGATCCCCCGGGGCGTTAGGCTCCAGACGGGGACTGAGGTACTCAAGTGGTCCGAGCAGCCGAAGCCGACACGGACCCAACTTCCTTGGAGGGTCTGCCGAAACAGAACACACCCAGTACTAGGTGGGGCTCCCCCGAAGGAAGACCCCATGAGAGCAGGCGAACTAAGCCAGAAGGTCATGTCCACCCACTCCCAAGACGTTTAGGGCTGGCCCGAGGACCCGCACCCTACTAATCGCACTGTGACAATAACGTGACACCAAACAAAAAAAGACATAAAAGTGACAAACACGGGGATAAATAATAAAAAGTGGGGGAGAAAGAAAGATGAGGGAGAGTGAAAGGTGACCATATGGCCAGCCCTCCAGCCCTCCGGCCAGGAATCAAAAATTCCTCTGGTCCAGGCCAAAAGGCTGTCTGGGGGACCTACGGCTAGGGTGCACCCATTTTTCAAAGCCAGGCACCCCTTCCATAGACTCCTATGTTAAACGTCAGTCTAGTCATGGGCACAGTGAGGCATGCACATGGACACAGTGAGGCATGCACATGGACACAGTGAGGCATGCACATGGACACAGTGAGGCATGCAGATGGACACCCTAGGCTTATACTCGAGTCAATAAGTTTTCCCATTTTTTTGTGGTAAAATTAGGTGCCACGGCTTATATTCGGGTTCGGTTTATACTCGAGTCAAGTATATACGGTATATGATTTTTTTTCTAATTGTACTGGGTTCATTACATTTTTTAAAATTTTACATCAATGCAACACGGTACAAATGAACACGGCGGTAAATACTCAACACGGTACAAATGAAAAAATAAATAAAAAATGATGTGAATCTCAGTCTGACCCAAGAGCTGATTTGAGTCCCCAGGGAGAAAAGTGCCATAGAAATATAAATAAATAATGATAAAATATAGAAGTTTTAGACTTTCTGAGTGGAATGGCACAGTAGATAAAGAGCCGGTTATGTGCAAAGTTCCTAATAAATGATCCGGATTGTCTACAACCGATTCTTCCTGAGTGAGTCTGGCAGTGATGGGACCTTTGTACCCGCTCGGTCTCTGAAGTCACAGGACATATTCGGTACACTGAAGGCTGACCCTCTGAGTTCAGGGATCAAAGGTGGTGGAAAGGAATGCACATTTTGGAAGTTGTTCTGTATAGTAAAAAAAAAAAAAACGTTAACCCCCATCGCCTCTGTTGGGAAACTCCATCCAAAACTGACAACGGGCTTTAGATGGAGCCCAACAAGACCGAAATTCATAGAGCTGCTCATCCTAACTTGACAGCTGTGCAGGCGAGTTCCCATAGACTTGCATGGGCTGCCAGCATACCTTGCGGCTCCGGCCCCATAAACAAACTGCCCATTTATGGACTACGGGCCTCAGCAACACTAAATGCGGCCCTAAAGTGGTTGTAAACCCTTATATGTGAAGTGACCGGCCTCAAGTGATACACAGAAAAAATGTAATCCTCCTACATAAGTTGTACCTGTTTATCTGAGCCCTCTCTTCTTTACATCTGTTCAAAGTCCACAATTTATAAAGCTTGTCAAAAAAGAGGGGGCAGAGAGCTTACGTTGCACTCGAGGAGAGTTCTGAGAGCTGATTGGAGGGACACACCCCCCTCACACAGCACACAGGAACAGAGCTGAGGTTCCCAATCACAGGTTGTGAGCTGAGGCTCCCTCCCCTTTCACCTTTTTTTTGTTCATCTTGGTGTCAGGAAAAAGTATCAGATGTGATTCACACAGATAGCAGAGGAACGGGACAGCAGATAGAAATTACACTTGGTGCTCTGCATTCAGACAAGTACACACTATAGAGGGGTATGTTTTGTTCATATTTCATGTCTGAGGTTTACAACCAACTCAATACCAGGGCACTTTCCCCCCTTCCTGCCCAGTCCAATTTTCAGCTTTCAGCGCTGTCGCATTTTGAATGGCAATTGCATGGTCATGCAACACCCAAATGACATTTCTTTCCCCCACAAATAGAGCTTTCTTTTGGAGGTATTTGATCACTGCTGGGTTTTTATTTTTTTGCGCTACAAATAAAATAAGACCGAAAATTTTGAAAAAAAAAAAACGTTTTTTTTTTTCTTTCACAAAACTTTGTAAATAGGTACATTTTCTCCTTCACTGATGAGGCTGCACTGATGGGCACTCATAGGCGGTACTGATGGGCACTCATAGGTGGCACTGGTGGTCACTTATAGGCAGCACTGATCAGGAGGCATTACTGCTGGGCACAGAGTGCCATCCCTAATGGGTACTGATTGGCATTCCTGGCGGTCTCCAGTGGACATAACTGGCGTTCTCCAGTGGGCATCCTCAATGGGTCCCCGTCAGGATAGTAGCTGATTGGCTCTCCTCTACTCTTGCCTGTCAGTGCAAGTGGAGGAAAAGCCGATAAACGTCACTTCCTGGTTACCAAGTGATGTGATTGGACACAGCACATCACTTGGTAAAGAGCCTATGCCATAGGCTCTTTACCAGGATCGGAGATGCGAGGTGTCAGACTGACACACTGCACCACCGATCGCTGTGCGCCCCAGCTGCTTATCCTGCTGGACATCATGTGATGCCCTGTCAGGATAATACACCTGTACCTGTACATCCATTTGAATTTGCCGCCATGCGCGTGAGCACCCCCGCCGCGTGCTCGGTGTGCATGCGGAACTCGATGTCCGCCCGCAATGGTCTCACGGAGCAGCAGAATGGGAGATGCCTATGTAAAAAAGGAATTTCCTTGTTCTGCCTAGTGACATGGCAGGGATCTACTGCTCCCTGTGATCGGGAGAAGTGATCAGTGTCGTGTCACTGGTAGCCTATCCCCCCCACGGTTAGAATCATTTCCTAGGACACACTTAACCCCTTGATTGCCCCCTTGTGTTTAACCCCTTCCCTGGCAGTGTCATTTACACAGTAATCAGTGCATTTTTATAGCACTGATCGCTGTATAAATGACAATGGTCCCAAAATAGTGTCAAAAGTGTTCGATGTGTCCGCCATAATGTCGCAGTCGCGATAAAAATCACAGATTGCCACTATTACTACTAAAAAAAAAAAATTATAAAAGAAAATGCCATAAATCTATCCCCTAGTTTGTAGAAGCTATAACTTTTGCGCAAACCAATCAATATGCGCTTATTGCGTTTTTTTTTTTTACCAAAAATTTGTAGAAGAATACATATCGGCCTAAACTGAGGAAAAAAAATGTGCTTTTTTTTAAATTGGGGATATTTGTTATTACCAAAAAGTACAAAATATTGTGGCCCCGATCCACAAAGAACTTACGCCGGCGTATCTATTGATACGCCGCGTAAGTTCTAAGATGCCCCGTCGTATCTTTGTTTTGTATCCACAAAACAAGATACGACTGAATGGGGGCTTGATCCGACTGACGTACGTCTTGGTACGCCGTCGGATCTTGGGTGCATATTTTCGCTGGCCGCTAGGTGGCGCTTCCGTTGATTTCCGCGTAGAGTATGCAAATTAGCTAGATACGCTGATCCTCAAACGTACATCCGCCCGGCGCATTTTTTTACGTCGTTTAAGGCTTTTTTCGGCGTAACTTTACCCCTGGGTCTGAGGCGTACGCAATGTTAAGCATGGACGTCGGGACAGCGTCGAATTTTCCATCGTTTGCGTAAAACATTCACGAATAGGGCTTTGCGTAAATTACGTTCACGTCGAAAGCATTAACTATTTGCGACGTGATTACAAGCATGCGCACTAGGATACCCCCACGGACGGCGCATGCGCCGTTAAAAAAACCCGTCATTTACTTGGGGTGAAGTTGTATTAACATAAAACACGCCCACATCTTATCCATTTGAATTGCGCGCCCTTACGCCGACACAGTTACACTACGCCGCCGTAAAACTTACGGCACAAATTCTTTCAGGATACGGAAACTACGCTCTAAGTTACGGCGGCGTAGTGTATCTTAGAAACGCTACGCCTGCCTAAAGATAGGCAGATCTTTGGATCTGGCCCACTGTGGTTTTTTTTTAATTGTCGCTTTTTTTTTGTTTATAGCGCAAAAAATGAAAACCACAGAGGTGATCAAATACAACCAAAAGAAAGCTCTATTTGTGGGGAAAAAGGGACGCCAATTTTGTTTGGGAGCCACGTCGCATGACCGCGCAAGTGTCAGTTAAAGTGACGCAGTGCCGAATCGCAAACAATGGCCCGGTCATTGGGCAGCCAATTCCTCCGGGGCTGAAGTGGTTAAAGAAAGATTGAAATCCTTGTGAGTCAGCATTAAAAGAAACCTAAAATTATAAAAGCAATTGCTGATCACATCTAAAAAAATAAATGCAGAATTCTTATTGTCTTAGAAGACGTGTGTACTTCTTACACAGAGTGTGTTGTGTTGTGTACTCCTGTGTGTAGATCATGTGACACCATAAGCAGACAAGTTCTCCACCAGTCACCTGTCAGTCTCACATCTCCAGCTGTCCCTTCACTGTGCCTTTTAATACCGCTCTGATCTCATTGGCTGGAGCAGGGGGTGAGGCTCGCTACAAGCTCTCCGATTGGCAGAATCTCCAGTTACTCCCTTTTAAAGTGACCTGAACTGCATTCTCTATGAAACTTTCTTCGCACAGAAAATAACTTGTAGTTGGAACGTCGTATGTAGATGACATCTGAAAAAGAACGTCCTTGCCGCGGCTGCATATTAACCACTTAAGGACCGGGCCTCTTTCTGAGGTTTGTTGTTTACAAGTTAAAAACATTTTTTTTTGCTAGAAAATTACTTAGAACCCCCAAACATTATACTTTTTTTTTTCTAACACTCTAGAGAATAAAATGGGGGTCGTTGCAATACTTTATGTCACACCGTATTTGCGCAGCGGTCTTGCAAGCGCACTTTTTTGAATAAAAAAAATAAGACAACAGTAAAGTTAGCCCAATTTTTTATTTTTTTATATTGTGAAAGATAATGTTACGCCGAGTAAATGATACCCAACATGTCACGCTCCAAAATTGCGCTCGCTCGTTGAATGGCGACAAACTTTTACCCTTAAAAAATCTACATAGGCAACGTTTAAAAAATTCTACAGGTTGCATTTTTTGAGTTACAGAGGCGGTCTAGGGCTAGAATTATTGCTCTCGCTCTACCGATCGTGGTGATACCTCACATGTGTGGTTTGATATCGTTTTCGTATGCGGGCGCTACTCACATATGCTTTTGCTTCTGCAGGCGCATTCGGCTGGACGGGGGTGTGTTTAAATATTTTTTTTTCTTATTTATTTTACCTTTTTATTTTTATTTTTTACATTGTTCTTTTAAAAAAAAAAAGTGATCACTTTTATTCCTATTACAAGGAATGTAAACATCCCTTGTAATAGGAAAAAAGCATGACAGGTCCTCTTAAATATGAGATCTGGGGCCAAAAAGACCTCACATCTCATATTTACACTAAAATGCAATAAAAAAAAAAATCAAAACAATAAAAAAAAAAAGGCCCTTTAACCACTTAAGGACCGGACCAATATGCTGCTAAATGACCCAAGGAGTTTTTACAATTCGGCACTGCGTCGCTTTAACAGAAAATTGCGCGGTCGTGCGACGTGGCTCCCAAACAAAATTGGTGTCTTTTTTTCCCCACAAATAGAGCTTTCTTTTGATGGTATTTGATCACCTCTGTGGTTTTTATTTTTTGCGCTATAAACAAAAATAGAGCGACAATTTTGAAAAAAAATCAATATTTTTTACTTTTTGCTATAATAAATATCCCCAAAAACATATATAAAAAAAAAATTTTCCTCAGTTTAGGCCGATACGTATTCTTCTACATATTTTTGGTAAAAAAAATCGCAATAAGCGTTTATCGATTGGTTTGCGCATAATGTATAGTGTTTACAAAATAGGGGATAGTTTTATTGCATTTTTATTCATTTTTTTTTTTTACTACTAATGCCGGCTATCAGCGATTTTTTTCGTGACTGCGACATTATGGCGGACACTTTGGACAATTTTGACACATTTTTGGGACCATTGTCATTTTCACAGCAAAAAATGCATTAAAAATGCATTGTTTACTGTGAAAATGACAATTGCAGTTTGGGAGTTAACCACAAGGGGGCGCTGAAGGGGTTAAGTGTGACCTCATCTGTGTTTCTAACTGTAGGGGGGGTGTGGGTGTAGGTGTGACGTCATTGATTGTGTCTCCCCTATAAAGGGGATGACGCGATCGATACGCCGCCACAGTGAAGCACGGGGAAGCCGTGTTTACACACGGCTCTCCCCGTTCTTCAGCTCCGGGGACCGATCGCCGCACTCGAGCGGCGATTGGGTCCGCGGGACCCGCGGTCCCGGAGCTTCGGACCGGGTCGCGGGAGCGCGCCGCGGGCGCGCGCCCGCGACCCACGGCTGGGTACAAGTACAGGACGTATATATACGTGCTTGTGCCCAGCCGTGCCATTCTGCCGACGAATATGTGCAGGAGGCGGTCCGGAAGTGGTTAAGTGGTTAATAGAAAAAAGCATGACAAGTCCTCCTAAATATAAGATCTGGGATCAAAAAGACCTCAGATGTCATATTTAGACTAAAATACAAAAAAAAAAAATCAAAACAATTAGTAATAAAAAAAAAAAAAGAGGCCCTTTTAAGAGCTATGGGCGGAAGTGATGTTTTGAAGTCTCTTCCGCCCTGCTATGGTATGGAGACGGGTGGGGGCCGCCTTCCACTTACTCATCTCCGCACCCAGCCACAGGAAGGACCCGATCGCCTCCGCCGCTGCCAACGGCTCCGGTAAGCGGCGGAGGGCATGGAAGAGCAGCGGAAAGGGGGGGCCCTCTCCCGCCACCGATGACGTTGATCTTGCGGAAAAATCCGCCGCAGAGACCACCATTATCGTAAACAGGACCGCCTTCTAAAGACGATGATAAAAAAAAAAATTGATTGCCCGCTAGGTGGCGCTTTAATCCTTTTTTATGCACACACAGGAGCAGTGGGGGGGAAACCGCATGTGATTCAGACAGGAATCACACCGCATGCCATTCTTTGCAATGCGATTTGCGCCAATTATTTTTGTATTGACGCAAATCGCACTGTAAAGTTATCGGTACTCGGTATCAGCGAGTACTTGATGAAAGTATTGGTATACATAATCACAGATTTAAAAAAAAAAAACTGTATTGGTGCAGCCCCAAGATTAACCCTTTTTCTGCCAGAACCATTTTTGCGTTTTTTTGAACACAGGCCTGAAGATTAGTCAAAACCCCCAAACCCGGGTGGATATAAATCAATGATTTTTTTAAATCTTATTTTGTTTGTATTTAAATCTTTTTTTTATATATATATATATATATATATATATATATATATATATATATATATATATATATATATATATATATAAAAAAAAATTCTATTTTTATCAAATTAATTTTAATAAAATGTTTTTGGAGTAAAAGTCTATCTAAAGATAGTTTTCTATTTAAGATACATTAATAATTTAGTTTATTCAGCATGAAATGGAGCTTAGTTATGTAGCTATGAGGTTGTATATTCTGCAATATTTACATTTTTGGTAAACTCATTCAATGAATCCAAGCTGAGATAACATGCACTGATGCATTGATGCATTCACACAATTTTACAGAAACCATGAGATAAATCAAAGTTCAGGAATATTCTTTTATCCCATTGTTTTGCAAATCGATGTACACTACAAACTGTATGATTGAATAGTTCTGATATCGCTGTTTTAGTAACCTGACAGTAGAGCTGGGCGATTTCCCCCCCCCCCCCCCCTAAAAAAAATCTGCATTTTTTTTTTTTTATTGATTTACGATTCAAAACGTTTTTTTTTTTTATGGACACCGCTCCAGTCCTGAGGGGCTGTGGGCAAGAGTTTTTAGGTGAGGCCGCGGCCTCGCCAAAAAACTCCTGCCCGCAGCAGCTCCTTAAGACCGGCGCGGTGTCGGCGCCGATCCTGGGGGAAAAAAAATTGAACAAATCGATTTTTTGAAAATATGAATCGATTTGATTGTTCGATTGACCAACTCGATTTTTAAATCGAATCGATTTTTTTTCCCATCCCTACCCGACAGCTTATTATTCTAAATAGGAAACCTTCATTTTGTTTGCAAATATAAAAAAAATTCCAACTACCAGCAAGAATAAGTCCTTACATTTAAAGAGTACCTGTCATATCGGATCCATCATGGTAGCACCTGTTGGCGGGCATCCCCTCACCTGCTGCCACCACCTCCCTCACCTTGTAGTGTCAATGCCGCATCACCAGCCGTCCTAATAAAGTGAATGGGACTGTCGGGGGGTCAACAGCGGGTCAGAGGAGGAGCCTCTGTGGGACAGAGATGACAGTTGCTCTTTAAAAATTATGATTTATATCAAATCCACCCTGCCCTAAACATTGATATATTTTCTGAAAGCAGAGACCCTGGAGAATAAAATAGTGGAAGTTCCAGGTTATGTTGCATGGTATTTTTTAGGGATGTCCCGATACCGATACTAGTATCGGTATCGGGACCGATACTAAGCATTTCCCAGAGTATTTGTACTCGGGGGAAATGCTCCGATGCCTCAGCTGATACCTGGGCAGGCAGGGGAGTTGCAAGTCTTCTCCCCCCGTGCTGTGCTCTTTCCCCCGTTCCATGCTGTGCTCTTTCCCCCGTTCCGTGCTGTGCTCTTTCCCCCCCATGTTCCGTGCTGTGCTCTTTCCCCCCGTGTTCCGTGCTGTGCTCTTTCCCCCCGTGTTCCGTGCTGTGCTCTTTCCCCCCGTGTTCCGTGCTGTGCTCTTTCCCCCGTTCCATGCTGTGCTCTTTCCCCCGTTCCGTGCTGTGCTCTTTCCCCCATGTTCCGTGCTGTGCTCTTTTCCCCCCGTGTTCCATGCTGTGCTCTTCCCCCCGTGTTCCGTGCTGTGCTCTTCCCACCCATGTTCTGTGCTGTGCTCTTTCCCCCCGTGTTCCGTGCTGTGCTCTTTCCCCCGTTCCGTGCTGTGCTCTTTCCCCCATGTTCCGTGCTGTGCTCTTTCCCCCCCGTGTTCCGTGCTGTGCTCTTTCCCCCCATGTTCCGTGCTGTGCTCTTTCCCCCCGTGTTCCGTGCTGTGCTCTTTCCCCCCGTGTTCCGTGCTGTGCTCTTTCCCCCCCGTGTTCCGTGCTGTGCTCTTTCCCCCCGTGTTCCGTGCTGTGCTCTTTCCCCCCATGTTCCGTGCTGTGCTCTTTCCCCCCGTGTTCCGTGCTGTGCTCTTTCCCCCCGTGTTCCGTGCTGTGCTCTTTCCCCCCCGTGTTCCGTGCTGTGCTCTTTCCCCCCCGTGTTCCGTGCTGTGCTCTTTCCCCCCCGTGTTCCGTGCTGTGCTCTTTCCCCCCCGTGTTCCATGCTGTGCTCTTCCCCCCGTGTTCCGTGCTGTGCTCTTCCCCCCGTGTTCCGTGCTGTGCTCTTCCCCCCGTGTTCCGTGCTGTCCTCTCTCCCCCCCCGTTCTGTGCTGTCCTCACCCCCCCCCCCCCCGTGTTCAGTGCTGTCTTTCCCCCCCCCGTGTTTAGTGCTGTCTGCTCCCCCCCCCCCCCGTGTTCAGTGCTGTCCTCTCCCCCCCCCCCCCCGTGTTCAGTGCTGTCCTCTCCCCCCCCCCCCCCCGTGTTCAGTGCTGTCCTCTCTCTCTCCACCCCCGTGTTCAGTGCTGTCTGCTCTCCCCCCCTCCAATCTGTCAGGATGGAGAGCGGAGGTAGGAGGCGCTAAACCCGGCTCCTACCTTTTCAGAATGAACAAAGTTGTGATCACTGACTCTGTCCATTCATATAACTGAAACATCGTAACCTCC
Organism: Rana temporaria; assembly: GCF_905171775.1. Lineage (NCBI taxonomy): Eukaryota > Metazoa > Chordata > Amphibia > Anura > Ranidae > Rana > Rana temporaria. The sequence goes on from NC_053491.1 coordinate 442,812,746, forward strand.
TGTGTTTATGATGCTTCAGTTTATGAATGGAGAGGAGCTTCTGTCCATTCATTTCAGCTGAGGCTGCCGAGAAAGGGACTGGGGAATCTGTGTCCTTAGTCCCTTTCTCTGTCTTAAAGGTTTGTTAAGACCCCTGATATCTCTCCAAAGACCCACAACAGGGCTGATAAAAAAAAAATTGCAATAATTTTTTTTTTTTTTTAAATAAATAAAAATAAAATGTAAATAAAAAAAAACACACTGACAATCCACCCCCCCCCTAAAAAAACACCAAAAAATTGTATTAAAAAAAAATACTGTCACATGACATTAAAAAAAAATATCGGTATTCGGTATCGGCGAGTACTTGGAAAAAAAGTATCGGTACTTGTACTCGGTCTCAAAAAAGTGGTATGGGGACAACCCTAGTATTTTTGTTACTATAATGCAGTAGGGCTGCATAATGTTTTGCTTGCTTCTTTCACTGAAAGTCCTCCAGGCGGGATCTGTCTCAGAAAACAGAGTGAGAGGGGGAAATGTAGGGCTCTAGTGGTCACAACCTGAAGCACCTTTTATTTCTGGCATCCACTATGTTCTGTATAACAGGATACACATCCGGACTTGTTGTTTTATTTACTGCACTTTTTTTTTTTTTTTCAGTTACCATAATGTCACTAACTGGAAGTTCATTGCGCCTGTTAAGAAGTGTGAGACATGGCATCCAGGTGTGTGCGGTAAGGGCGCAGGGCACCGCCGCCAAGCAGAAAGGTGAGGATTGTCTTATCAGGGTACATCCATAGAGGCTGCATCTGAAGACTTGTGTGTAATGTCATTGACAGTAAAAAGAAATGTTACCACGTTCTGTAAAACAATGCTAAATGCCATTAACTGCCAGGTACACCTTCAGCATGTTATAGCAATACCACTGAACCGAGGAAAAATGGAGCTCCCATCATGCAGTTAGTGCTGCTACTCAGCTTTAACCACTTAACCCCCGGACCATATTGCTGCCCAAAGACCAGAGCACTTTTTGCGATTCGGCACTGCGTCGCTTTACCTGACAATTGCGCGGTCGTGCGACGTGGCTCCCAAACAAAATTGGCGTCCTTTTTCCCCCACAAATAGAGCTTTGTTTTGGTGGTATTTGATCACCTCTGCGGTTTTTAGTTTTTGCGCTATAAACAAAAATAGAGCGACAATTTTGAAAAAAAATTATATTTTTTACTTTTTGCTATAATAAATATCCCCCAAAAATATATAAAAAAATAAAAAAAATTCCTCAGTTTAGGCCGATACGTATTCTTCTACATATTTTTCATTAAAAAAATCGCAATAAGCGCTTATTGATTGGTTTGCGCAAAAGTTAAAGTGTTTACAAAATAGGGGGTTGTTTTATGGCATTTTTATTCATATATTTTTTTTAATAGTAATGGCAGCGATCAGTGATTTTTTTTTCCGGTACTGCGACATTATGGCGGACACTTTTGACACATTTTTGGGACCATTGGCATTTTTATAGCGATCAGTGCTATAAAAATGCATTGGATTACTATAAAAATGCCACTGGCAGTGAAGGGGTTAACACTAGGGGCGGGGAAGGGGTTAAGTATGTCCCTGGGTGTGTTCTAACTGTAGGGGGGGGGGCTTCACTAGGGGAAATCACTGATCTTCTGTTTATACATTGTATGAACAGAAGATCAGCATTTCCCCAGCTGACAGAACCGAGAGCTGTGTGTTTACACACACTGCTCCCAGGTCCCCGCTCTGTAACGAGCGATCGCGTGTGTCCGGCAACGATCGCGCCCGGGAGTCGGGGGCATGCGCGCGCCCCTAGTGGCCTGCGAGAGAGCCGACGTAGAGCTACGGGCTCTCGCGCAGGGGAGCCGACCTGCCGCCGTAAAACGACGGCGGCTGGTGGGCAAGTAGTTAAGTTGGGTGTAACTTATTGTCTTCCAGAAGACAGCGGAGGGGCCGGACATGCCCGCAAGTGGGAGCAAATACCTGGATTTGACAGGTATCTGCACCCCTTGAAAGGTGCCAAATGTGAAACCGAAGGGGGGGGGGGGATTCCAATAAGCGGAATTTCCATTTTTGGGTGGAACTCTGCTTTAAGCCCTGGTTCACACCGGTGCAATTGCATGACAAATTGCACCCTTTGCGGGCAATGGAACCGTACAAATTGTTGCAACTCAAGTCACAGCGACTTTGAAAAAGGTTACTGCACTATTTTTCTTTAATTTCATTGCGACTTGCATAGAGTTCTGTTAAATGAAGTCGCAAGCCGCAATGAAATCGGTGGTGCAGATAGCACTGATCTGCGGCTTTATTTTGTTGCTTAAAGGGGAGTTCCAGCCTTTAAGGCCCCTTTCACACTGGGGCGTTTTTCGAGCGTTATTCGAGCGAAAGCCTCATCTGCAATCCCAATGTGCTGGTAAAGCACCGCATAGACCCCAACGTTTTAGGGCGTTTTTGCAGTGCCTCAATGTGAAAGGGTAAGGCGTTTTTACAGCGCTTTCAATTCATTTCAATGGAGAGGGGCGTTTTTGGAGCGTTTTTGTCAGCGCCCAAAAGCTGCTCCAAAGATGCTGCTTGCAGGACTCGGTGTGAAAGGGTCCATTGAGATGCATGGAGAGCATTTTAGCGCTATTTTTAATGCTAAAACGCTGTAAAAACGCTTCAGTGTGAAAGGGGTCTTAGTGCTTATTAAAAGTCAGCAGCTACAAAAAGTGTAGCTGCTGACTTTTAATAAACAGACACTCACCTGCTCCATGGTCCAGCGAAGCGGCCGCCCGGAGCTCCGCTCCTTCCCCCCCCCGCTCTCTGGCCGGCACCTCCATTCATAGTGTGGGCACCCGGCCATGACAGCTTTCGGCTTCACGGCCGGGCACTCACTTAGCATGAGCGAGTCGCGCTGCGCTCTAGGAGTGGACAGGCGATCTCCTGGGACCTGTCACGTGTCCATGGAGATCGCCTAAAGGGAGGGGCCTCCTTAGGCGAGAAGAGAAGTCGCTGAGGCGGTCCCTGGGTGGAAGGAGGAAGTGGGACAGGAAGTCCCACTCCTACCGAAGCCCCCACTCCCCCCCCAAAAAAATGACATGCCAAATGTAGCATATAAGGGGGCGAGGAGTGCTTAAAGCGGAGGTTCACCCTAAAAAAATCATCTACCATCCCATCCAGCATACTTGCGTCAGCTACAGTATGCTTTTTTTTTCTCGCTGTACTTACCGTTTAATCGTTGATTTTCTTTTCTTCTTCCCGCGGGGAATAGGCGTTCCTATGAAGGGGCGTAGATCATTGACGTGCGGCTTCACGCTTTCCGAAAATAGCCGGACTAGGACTCCGCTCTTCACGGCGCTATACGGCGCCTGCGCACAGACTAGGAGCTGACTGCGCAGGCGCCGTATATAGCCGCACGTCACTCATCTACGCCCCTTCATAGGAACACCTATTCCCAGCGGGGAGAAGAAAAGAAAATCAACGATTAAACGGTAAGTACAGCGAGAAAAAAAAAAAAGCATACTGTAGCTGACGCAAGTATGCTGGATGGGATGGTAGATAATTATTTTAGGGTGAACCTCCGCTTTAAGGTTAGCCAAAAGTATGACTTTGATTTGCACAGTTCTCAGAATTACCACAAGGTGGCGCAAGAGTTCTTCCTGCAGACTTTACACTGGTGCAATATAAAAACAAAGCAGACTTTATGTGCCAGAATCTGCGCAATCCCTTATGTAACCCCAAACAATAAAATGTGTATCCTTAGCCCGAAAATCCACATTTTAACTTTTCTCACATGTGATGTATATTAAATCGCTTTTCTTTAACCACTTAAGGCCAAAATGCAGCTAAAGGACCTTGCCCCTTTTTGCGATTCGGCACTGCGTTGCTTTAACAGACAATTGCGCGGTCGTGCGACATGGCTCCCAAACAAAATTGGCGTCCTTTTTTTCCCACAAATAGAGCTTTCTTTTGGTGGTATTTGATCACCTCTGCGGTTTTAATTTTTTGCGCTATAAACAAAAATACTTTTACTTGTACTTTTTGCTGTAATAAATTTCCCCAAAAAACATATATAAAAAAATTATTTTCCTCAGTTTAGGCCGATACATATTCTTCTTCCTATTTTTGGTAAAAAAAATTGCAATAAGCGTTTATCGATTGGTTTGCGCAAAATTTATAGCGTTTACAAAATAGGGCATAGTTTTATTGCATTTTTATAATTTTTTTTTTTTTTACTACTAATGGCGGCGATCAGCGATTTTTTTCGTGACTGCGACATTATGGCGGACACATCGGACAATTTTGACACATTTTTCGGACCATTTAAAATGCATTGTTTACTGTGAAAATGACAGTTGCAGTTTGGGAGTTAACCACTAGGGGGCGCTGATGGGGTTATGTGTGACCTGAAGTGTGTTTACAACTGTAGGGGGGTGTGGCTGTAGGTCTGACATCATTGGTTGTGTGTCCCTATATTAGGGAACACACGACCGATGAGAGCGCCACAGTGAAGAACGGGGAAGCCGTGTTTACATGCGTCTCTCCCCGTTCTTCAGCTACGGGGACCGATCGCGGGACTGTAGCGGCGATCGGGTCCCCGAGTCTCGCAGCCAAGGTCACGGAGCTTCGGACCGTGTCGCGGGAGCGCGCCGCGACCCACCGCTCGGCTTTATACAATCACGTACAGGTACGCAATTGTGCCCAGTGGTGCCATTCTGACGACGTATATCGTCGTTAGGCGGTCCTTAAGTGGTTAAGTGCCAAATTTCTTGGCTCCCCCCATCCAGTCTTGTGACTGGAGATGTCACCGTGGGCTCCCAGAGACATCTTTGGGACAATGACATGTCCTGTTCACTTGGCAGGGGAGATCAAAGCCGGGGGGAGGGGGGGGGTGCCAATGACTGCTCACCTATGTGATAAATGTTCCTTGTGAATATTTTAAATCTGAAAATGATACTGCTTCCTTTCTGCATATACGGACTGATTTTACTGTTGTGGGTTTAGTAACACTTTAAGGTAAGTTAGGCAGCTGCTAAAGCCTGCTTTCTAATAGAAACATTTCTACATTTGGATTCTTTGAGTTCGGCCAGCATTGTCTCAGTCAGCACATTTAGCCATGATGAAGAAAGCCCTTCAGTACGAAACGTGTTGGCTAGTCTTTTCTGATTTATGTGATGAAATAAACACAGTTAGCCTCTCAGCCAATGGCGTGGGTGCTCCTTTTCTGCCAGAGATTCCCTGTAACCAAATGACAGCATTGGTTGCTATAAAATATTATAAATGCCTTCAATTTTCCAGATGCCAGCGTACAGAAGGAAAAGAAAAGCGCAAAACGTGAGTTTCCTTATTTTCATAACTTGTACGGTTTACGTTTGTTATGTGTTTTGTAACAGAAGTGTAACTTGTCACATATTTTTTTTTTTCATACAAATAAACCAAAAATATGAAAATCTTAATTTTGAGGCAGATTTACCCCCTTCATGACCAGGGCATTGTTTGCTATTTTTTTTAACACTACGCTACTTTAACTGGGAATTGCGCCGTCATGCAAACAAGATCTATATCATTATTTTTCCCCACAAATAGAGCTTTCTTCCTTGGTGGTATTTGATCACCTCTGCATTTATTTATTTTTTTTGAGAGATATAAATGAAAAAAAGACAGAAAATTTAGCAAAAAAATATATATTTTTTACATTCTGCTATAAAACATAGCTTTAAATAAAAAAAATCTAATTTCTTCATACATTTCTGCAAAAAATGTATTCTGATACATGTCTTTGATAAAAAAAATAATCCCAATAAGTGTATATTGATTGGCTTGCATAAACATTATAGCGTCTACAACTATTTATATTTTTTATACTTCTAATGGTGGTGACCTGCGACTTATAATGGGACTGCGATAGTGCAGCGGGCAATCTAAAACTAACTGACGCTGGTGGGGAACTGTCACTGACATCACCAGTGACACTTATACAGTGATCAGTGCTAATACTATACACCAGGGGTGGCAAACTCAAATTCATCGGGGGCCGCATTAGCAGTATGGTTGCCCTGTAAGACTATGGCCCAGATTCTCAAAGGGCTTACTACGGCGCAACGCAATGTACACCGTCGTAAGTCCTAATCTGGGCCGTCGTATCTATGCGACTGATTCTTAGGCCCCATACACACCATAGAATCTATCCGCAGATAAATCCCATCAAATGGGTTTCTGCGGATAGATCCTATGGTGTGTACACTCCAACGGATATTTATCCGCAGAGAAATCTCCCCTGGGATGGATTTCCAGCAGATGGATATTTGCTGACATGCACAACAAATCCATCTGCTGGAATCCATTCCAACGGATGGATCCGCTCGTCTGTACAGACTTACCGGATCCATCCGTCTAAAGGGATTCCCCGCACGCGTCGTAATGATTTGACGCATGCGTGGAATTCCTTATATGACAGCGTCGCGCCCGTCGCCGCGTCATAATAGCGGCGACGGCGCGACACGTCATCGGCAGAGGATTTCAGCGCGGATTTCAATGCGATGGTGTGTACACGCCATCGCATAGAAATCCTCTGAAATCCTCGAGAGGATTTATCCGCGGATACGGTCCGCTGGACCGTATCTGCGGATAAATCCTCTCGTGTGTATGGGGCCTTAGAATCAGTTACGCATAGATAACCATTAGATCCGACAGGCGTAAGGCTCTTACGCTGTCGGATCTTAAATGCATTTTTTTTTTTGCCGATTGGTGTCGCCTCCGTCGTTTTCCCCGTCGAGTATGCAAATTAGCTAGATACGCGAATTCCCGAACGTACGCGCGGTCGACGCAGTGAAGTTACGACGTTTACGCTAGGTTTGCACGGCGTAAAGTTGGCCCTTCTATATGAGGGGCAACCAATGTTAAGTATGGCCGTCGTTCCCGCGTCAAAATTTTAAAATTTACGTCGTTTGCGTAAGTCGTCCGTGAATGGGGCTGGACGCCATTTACGTTCACGTCGAAACCAATGACGTCCTTGCGACGTCATTTGGAGCAATGCACCCTGGGATATTTTCCGGACGGCGCATGCGCAGTACGTTCGGCGCGGGAACGCGCTTAATTTAAATGCTCCACGCCCCCTACCCGGCTAATTTGAATTAGGCGGGCTTGCGCCAGGTGATTTACGCTGCGCCGCCGCAACTTTACAGGCAAGTTCTTGGTGAATAAAGCACTTGCCTGTAAAACTTGCGGCGGCGTAACGTAAATCAGATACGTTACGCCCGCCGAGTTTTACGCCATTCTACGAGAATCTGGGCCTTAGTGTCCACTGTTTATTATCATAAATAATTGTCACTGCATTTGTTTATTACTGGTTTTATGGAGCGCAGGGTTCAGGAGTTTGCTGCGTACGAGTTTGCACCCTCCACTCTCCTTCCATCCTCCCATCCACCCTGGGATGGGATGGGATGGGGTGGAATGAGATGGGATGGGATTGTGTGGGGTGGAGTGGGGTAGGATGGGATGGGGTGATTGGGGGGGTGCCGTAGAATGGGATGGGGACAGGATTGGGTGGTATAGGATGGCATGGGGTGGAGGTGGGGTAGGATGGGATGAGATGGGGTGGAGTGGGGTGAGATGGAGTGGGGTAGGATGGGATGGGGGTGGAAGGGGTGGGGTAGGATGGGATTGCCCCCACCTCACTGTAACATCCACCATTGCCCCCCCTCACTGTAACATCCAGTCATCCACCATTGCCCCCACTCATCACTGTAATGTCCACCATTTCCCCCACTCGTCATCACTGTTCCAGTCCAACATTGCCCCCACTAGTAATCACTGTAATAATGGCCAGTCCCACATTGCCCCCACTAGTAATAGCAAAACTCACTGTACTTGCACTACGCGCTCTTGCAGAATAGCCGGCTAGAAGATCCACGAGCAGATGAGGGAGGGGTGATGACAACGTCAGCGCGCACCTAGGCCGCCGCCGGGTGTACCAAGATGGCCGACCGCTCCGGAGCTAGGCCGAAGCCGCCGCCTTTCTTAAGGCCGAGGCAGCGGTGCGCTCTGTGGATCACGGATCGATCACGATCCGTTGCACCACTAGTGGCAACGGACGACTCGTTGCGCGGGCCACATGGCAAGGTCTGGCGGGCCGGATTCGGCCCGCGGGCCTTGTGTTTGCCACCCCTGCATACACTAATGACACTGGCTGGGAAGAGGCTAACATCTAGGGTGATCAGGGGGCTAAAGCCCCGAACACACGAGCGACATCATCCAGTAGAATAAAAACCGGTCAACATTCGGCCTGTTTTGTATGGCAGCTGGTCCGACAGAAGGCGGCGGAGGATGCTGGAAAAAGTTCAGCACTCTCAGCCAATGGCTGGGCATGCTGACCAGAGTGTTCTGGTGGGGAAGGGCTGTTGTCCATTATCAGTGGTCAAAGTCGTATCCATGTTGTACCCATCCAAAGTAGGCTCAACTTTGGAGTCGCACAAGTGTGAATGGAGCCTTAGCTGACATTTTTTAAATTGGTGACAGGGTCTCTTTAAGGCTGCGTTTCCACTGTTGCGACCCCAAAGTGTGTCTGTGGAGAGCAACTTTGATGCGACTTTGAGCGCAGCTTCGATCCATCTTTACAGTCTCTGGATCAAAGTTACATCAAAAGTCGCATTAAAGTAGTGCAGGAACCTTTTCAAAGTCGCTGCTTTAAGTCGCATAGATTGGAACGGGTGCCATTGAAATGAATGAAATGAAGTCGCATGACAAGTTGCACTAGTGGAAACAGAGGCTAAATCTGAACTCCTGTAATTTACTCTATAGCAGTAAGAAAACAGGTAGGGGCAGCACCAGGAGCCAATCAGGGCCGTTATTCAGCACACATTCACTATCAGAAGGAATCAGCAGCGTGATTTTGTTCCTTTACCATTAAAAGGACGGGATGCGTTCTTATGTTTTTTGTTCTTAGTATGTAATCATGCCTTTTATGATATATACATAATCTGGGATGTTGTTTTTGACTGCAGCGGAGGTCTGGCTGGTCTGCTGTCAGGCAGAGGGCTATCTCTAGATCACAAGACTGGCTGAACAGAATGATCATTTTTCTGGAAGCTACAACAAGTCATATACATTGGTCATACAAGGTCACATGCAGTTTAGTTTTTTTTTTTTCTCAGGCATATCATTTCTATTATTTCTATGTGTCACATATGTATTGTGATTCCTTTCAGCCCAGGCGCTCTTTGATTGGCGGGACGCTCTCTGTCTGGACTCCCAGCTGACAGAAGATGAGATCATGATTAGAGACAGCTTCCGATCTTACTGCCAGGAGAAGCTGATGCCCAGAATCCTCATGGCTAACCGGCAGGAAGGTGCGTTCCATCATCTGCTCCTCGATGGGCTGCCATCTACAGTCTACCTTATTAATCCATTATCCTGGACCTACACTGAGCCATCTTTATTTTGTATCTCATCAGTGCGCCTGTTATAGTGCCGGATTTACTCATAGTCCACCTTTTGCAAAAAAAAAAAAAAAATACAGCAACATTGTGCATTTATGAATGTTTATAATTTGAGCCTGTAAAGCATTGTAGCTGTGATCAGTGGATGTTCAGGCTCCTGCAGACTATTCCTCCAGCTCAGGTCCGCGTTATGGACCTTTGATTACGGGACTGGAGGAAGTATCATAGGACTACACTGACGTCACCACACTTGTGCTCCATTCAAAATCTTGAGTCCGAACGTAGAAATTGGGACTTTCTGTACTTTTTGGCAGTTTCTCCATTCACAAATCTCTGTGAATGGGTGATACAGCGGAGGTTTGTCCAGAGCCTGGAGTCCAGCTGTCAGGTGCTGCCGCCACCAACGCAGGTAAGGGGACCCGGCAGTGTCGTCTTACGACTTTATGCCGGGAACCATTTTGGGCATGCGTGAGGCTCTGCTCTCCTACTGGCCTGGCAGCAGGGGGAAGGAGGAGGTAGGGGAGGGAGCCGAGCGGTGACATAAATCGCCGTGGCTCCCAAAAGTGGGGACAGGATACCTGTCAGGCCAGGTATCCGCTCCCCTCCCCCGAAAGGTACCAAATGTGGCACCAGAGAGGGGAGGAGACCAATGAACGGAAGTTCCACTTTTGGGTGGAACTCTGCTTTAAGAACCCTTTCACACTGGTGCATTTTTGCCACGTTTTCGCTGTAAAAATAGCGCTATTAAAACGCTCATAAAACGCTCCAAAAACGCCCCCTCCATTGAAATTAATTGAAAACGCGGTAAAATAGTGGTGTTTTACCGCTCCGCTATAGGCGTTTCCAGTGTGAAAGGGCTCTTAGTGACAATCCTCAGGTGATACACAGAGGTGAAACAAATCCCTCTACAGAAGTTGTAGCTGTCTATCTGCAGTCTTCTCTTCTCCACATCTGTTCAAAGTGCAGAAGTTATATAGCTTGTCTGAGCTGACAGAAAAAAATGGTGTGGAGAGATTAAATGACACATTGCAGAGCTCATAGAAAGTAGCAACAGTTTGCCCTTGGGACTTTAAATGAGGTGCGACACGCATAATGATGAGATGTAAAATGAAAGTTTATTAGCACATACAATGTCAACAAGTAAACACGGACAAGTACCATATGGTCAAACAGATTTGTGATGTTATACATTTATATTATATATTCATAGTTAGGTACAGTATTCCATTGAACAATCCATGGTGAGTATCAAAATGCATCCTGGTAGCCCGACGCGTTTCGTGAACAACTGTTCACTTCCCCAGGGGTTGATGCAATACATAGAGTCTATGAAATAAAACAGTTTATGGTGTGTAATAAAGCTAGTGGATGATGTTGTACTAATAAAAAACACCAAGGGGCCACCAAGGGGCCCATACTTACAAATCTGTTGAAAAAGAAATTGCATGCTCATATTCCATTGGCTGCCGCTGGGAATGTCTATCCTGGGAGCTGTGGGCCTGGGATCCATGAGGGCCCCGGCAGGACAAACGAGGGCCGTACACAGGCACAAATCAGCATGATGTGACATCCACGGTGATGGGTATAGGACAGGGATATGCAATTAGCGGACCTCCAGCTGTTGCAGAACTACAAGACCCATGAGGCATAGCAAGACTCTGACAGCCACAAGCATGACACCCAGAGGCAGAGGCATGATGGGACTTGTAGTTTTGCAACAGCTGGAGGTCCGCTAATTGCATATCTCTGGTATAGGAGACATGTCTATGTATCAGACTCATTGCAGAGTTTAGTGAGAGCTGATTGGAGGGAAGGGACACACCCCTTACACACAGCATGCAGGAACAGAGCTGAGGCTGTCAATCAGTTGGAGATCCCTCCCCTGTCACCTTTCTCTCTTGGTGTCAGGAAAACCTGTCAGAAGTGATAGCAGAGGAATGGAGCAGCAGACAGAAATGACACTTAGTGCTCTTAGTTGAATCAAGTACAGACTATAGATGGAAATAGGCTTCGTTCATATTTCATGTCTGAGGTTTACAACCACTTTAAAAACATAACAGGAGCCTGTGGGGAGAAGAAGAACCTTGATTTTCAGTAAGGGGGATGGGTGGTTTGTAGTTGGGGGGGGGGGGGTTCTGAACATGTTTCATGTTACAGCCTAAATCTGGGTGTAATGTAAAACATAATCAGAAAGGAGGATTTCAATTTTAACCTGAACCAGCGATTTTGTATCGTAATCCCGAGTAATCAAGAGGAAGCAATCTTATTTGTATAGTCCTGCGGTGCTCCATAAAGCTTGCTTTGTTGCCATGTGGCCCTGGCCCCACCCCTTTTCATCACCTGGACTTTTTTTAGGGGCCAGCATTGTCTCCCTTCAGATTGCTGACCTATAGTTAAGCCGAGGATGTTGGAAAGAGACAGAGCTTAGCCTATCTATGAGTAAGTGGCGGAACCGATAGAGGAGCCCTTTCCAGTTTTCCCGTTGACTCGTATGAGGGACTGCGCTGTCCAGTGCCAGCTATCAATGTAAAAAGTAGAAAGCATCCTGATGCCAGTGCGGTATCCTGGTTTTACCTTTCATAATAATGAACATGTGACTGGTCTGGGATAGTGTGATTGCTTTATACAGCCCTACCACTGATTCCACCTGAAAACATTCATTCTAATCTGCTTTTTCTTCTTGTGTCCAGCATTTGACCGGGAGATTATATCCGAGCTGGGAGAACTCGGTGTCCTGGGATCTACTATTAAAGGTAATTATATTTATAATTCATTTTAACCTTAAAGGGGTTGTAAAGGTTCGTGTTTTTTCACCTTAATGCATCCTAGCACTCTTGCCCCCCCCCCCCCCATTTTACTTACCTTAGCCACGAAACTCCGTGGGGCTCGTTCCCGCAATGGTTTCCCCCAGCTTAAGGCGGCTCGTCATTGGAGATTCATAGCAGTGCAGCCATTGGCTCGCGCTGCTGTCAATCACATGCAATGACGTGGCGCGCCGGGGGCGGGACCGAGTGATACAGTCGGCGGCTATAGCACAGTGAGCGTGCCGCAAGCTATCCCCCTTGGGAGAGAGCTTCCCATGGAGGGGGTTAGCGCTTGCAGGGAGGAGCCGAGACAGCCGCTGAGGGACCCCAGAAAACGTGGATTGGGGCCACTCTGTGCAAAACGAGCTGCACAGTGGAGGTAAGTATGACAGGTTGTTTTTTTTTTTTTTTTTTAAACCAAAGCCATACAAGCCCTTTAACCACTTAAGCCGCGGACCAAAATGCAGCTAAAGGACCAGGCCCCTTTTTGCAAATCAGCACTGCGTCGCTTTAACTGACAATTGTGCAGTCGTGCGACGTGGCTCCCAAACAAGATTGGTGTCCTTTTTTCCAACAAGTAGAGCTTTCTTTTGGTGGTATTTGATCACCTCTGCGGTTTTTATTTTTTGCGCTATAAACAAAAATAGAGCGACAATTTTGAAAAAAATGCAATATTTTTTACTTTTTGCTATAATAAATATCCCCCAAAAATATATAAAACATTCTTTTTTTTCCTCAGTTTAGGCCGATACGTATTCTTGTACATATTTTTGGTAAAAAAAATCGCAATAAGCGTTTATCGGTTGGTTTGCGCAAGATTTATAGCGTTTACAAAATAGGGGATAGTTTTATTGCATTTTTTTACTACTTTTTTGTGACTGCGAAATTATGGCGGACACTTCGGACAATTTTGACAAATTTTTGGGACCATTGTCATTTTCACAGCAAAAAATGCATTAAAAATGCATGGTTTACTGTGAAAATGACAATTGCCGTATGGGAGTTAACCACAAGGGGGCGCTGATGGGGTTATGTGTGACCTCATATGTTTTTTTAACTGTAGGGGAGCGGGGCTGTAGGTCAGACGTCATCGATTGTGTTTCCCTATAAAAGGGAACACACAATCGATCACGGCGCCACAGTGAAGAACGGGGAAGCTGTGTTTATAAACACCGCTCTCCCCGTTCTTCGGCTCCGGGGACCGATCGCGGGACTCCAGCGGCGATCGGGTCCCGCGGTCGCGGAGCTTCGGACCGGGTCGCAGGCGTGCGCCCACGACCCACGGCTGGGCACTTAAAGAGGACATACCTGTACGTGCTTGTGCCCAGCCGTGCCATTCTGCCAACGTAAATGTGCAGGAGGCGGTCCTTAAGTGGTTAATAGCCCTGGGAAAAAACTCTCCTTAAATCTCTTTGTCCTTGCTTTTATCATCCTAAAACGTCTTTCGGACGGCAAGTCGAGACCATTATAGATAAAAAAGAAAATGGACAGGTGACCAGAAGGTATCTTTTTATGATTAGGGTTCCTCCTAGCACCAAAATGTGTTTTCTGCTTTGAAGGCCAGTTCACACCACATGCAGTCCAGTGCGTTTTTTTTTTCTGCATCAAAACGCATGGAAAGTAGGTTATATGGTTTCCAATGGCATAGTTCACACCGGTGCAGTCAGTTCCAGGGCTTTCCAGTTCCAGAAAAAAAGTAGAACCTGCTGCATTTTTTCTGTCCTGAAACATAGTAAAAACGCATAAAAAAACTCACCGGAATGCACTGGAACCAGAGGCGTACTAAGCATGGGGCGGAGGGGGCGGGCCGCACCGGGTGCCACACCCTGGAGGGGTGTCAGGCCGTGGCCCCCCCTCCGCGAATGAAGAGGACTGTAGCGTGCGGCATTATGATAGCGCGGTAACAGGGAGGCAGCGCTAGCGGCAGTCTAGGTAAAGCTGAAGCGTGGCTTTTTAGGGGGGGGGGGTGACTCGTGCGAGCCGCCCGTACCCATACCCGGGACCGCAATTATCCCCTTCTCTGTGGCAGCGCAGCGCCCGCGGCTCTGATAGATACGGCTGTGACTGTCTGACACTGACAGTCACACAGCCTAGGAGCGTGAAGCTGCAGCCGCCTCCCCCTGTGCTGTGCTGCCTGTGTGTGTAGTGTAACACGCGGCGCGCTGATAATCATCTGTCTGACGGCATTATGGGTCTGAAGGCAAGGGGGGTGTGTGCACTATTGTAAGGGGGGGTGTTCTGTATATGAGGGGGGTTCTGTATTCTGGGGGGGTTCTGTATTGTGTGGGGGGGATGTTCTGTATATGAGGGGGGTTTTGTATTCTGGGGGGGTTCTGTATTGTGTGGGGGGGGGATGTTCTGTATATGAGGGGGGTTTTGTATTCTGGGGGGGTTCTGTATTGTGTGGGGGGGGGATGTTCTGTATATGAGGGGGGTTTTGTATTCTGGGGGGGTTCTGTATTGTGTGGGGGGGGATGTTCTGTATATGAGGGGGGTTTTGTATTTTGGGGGAGTTCTGTATTGTAGGGGGATGGTATCTGTATAGGGGGGTTCTGTATTCTGGGGGGGTGTTCTGTATTGTAGGGGGTGGTTCTGTATATGAGGGGGGATTCTGTATTCTGGGGGGGGGTTCTGTATTGTGGGGGGGTGTTCTGTATTGTAGGGGGTGGTTTCTGTATATGAGAGGGGTTCTGTATTCTGGGGGGTTCTGTATTGAGGGGGGGTGTTCTGTATTGTAGGGGGTGGTATTTGTATAGGGGGGGGGTTATGTATATGAGGGGGGTTCTGTATTGTGTGGGGGAGTCCTGTATTGTAGAGGGGTGGTATCTGTATAGGGGGGTTCTGTATTCTGAGGGGGTTCTGTATTGTGGGGGGGGGGGGGGTGTTCTGTATTGTAGGGGGTGGTTCTGTATATGAGGGGGGATTCTGTATTCTGGCGGGGTTCTGTATTGTGGGGGGGTGTTCTCTGTATAGGGGGTGGTTCTTTATATGAGGGGGGGGTTCTGTATTGTGGGGGTGTTCTGTATTGTAGTGGGGTCTGAACTGTAGGGAGGGGTCTGCACTGTAGGGAGGGGTCTGCACTGTCCAGAGGTGCAGTCTAATGTAAAGGGGTGCAGTGTAATGTAAAGGGGCCAGAGGTGCAGGGTGCTGTGTAATGTAAGGGGTCCAGAGGTGCAGGATGCTGTGTAATGTAAAGGGGCCAGAGATGCAGGGTGCTGTGTAATATAAAGGGGTCCAGAGGTGCAGGGTGCTGTGTAATGTAATGGGTTCAGAGGTGCAGTGTAATGTAAAGGGGTCCAGAGGTATAGGGTGCTGTGTAATGTAAGGGGTCCACAGATGTAGGGTGCTGTATAATCTAAAGGGATCCAGAGGTGCAGGGTGCTGTTTAATGTAAGGGGTCCAGAAGTGCAGTGTAATGTAAAGGGGTCCAGAGGTGCATGGTGCTGTGTAATGTAAAGGGGTGCAGGGTGCTGTGTAATGTAAAGGGGTGCAGGGTGCTGTGTAATGTAAAGGGGTGCAGGGTGCTGTGTAATGTAAAGGGGTGCAGGGTGCTGTGTAATGTAAGGGGTCCAGAGATGCAGGGTGCTGTGTAATGTAAAGGGGTCCGTGGTGCAGTTGTGGAGAGGGGGTACACAGTAGTGACAAAGAGATATTGAAGGATGCAGGGGGCACAGTGGGGTGTTTTTACATTTTACCGTGGGGGGGGTGCCAGATATTGGATCCGCCCCGGGTGCCAAATGTTCTAGGTACGCCCCTGACTGGAAACGCATCAAAAATGCACAGAGGACAAAATAAGGAAAAAAGTACCTGGAACTGCATCAAAAACGCACTGGAAATTGCCAAAAACGTGCGTGCAAGAACGCACCCGGGAACTGTGGTGTGAACCAGCCCTTGGTATTTATACTTGTCCACAACAGAAGACTGTATTAAAGCAAAAACAATCCAATGTAGAGTTGCCTTAAATGAAGTGACAGATTGATCGCCGCTCTTGTATTTCACCCCCTGCTCTCTCCAGGTTACGGTTGTGCCGGGACTTCCTACGTGGCATATGGACTCTTGGCGAGGGAGGTGGAGAGGGTGGACAGCAGCTATCGCTCAGTGATGAGTGTCCAGTCCTCGTTGGTTATGCATCCGATCGCCGCCTATGGGTCAGAGGAACAGAAACAGAAATTTCTGCCCGGATTGGGTAAGGACACTCAGATCGCGGCTCTCACTATAAACATTTAGGTGTTGTATCCTCCTTGTAGCAATGGTGTCTGTGCTGTGTTATGGTTTAACTCAATTAAGCCGCCATATATGGATCGAAATTTTAATCTATCGATCGACTTGTGTACAAACCAGCCTGTTAGGTTTTTCTGAAACAGTGGGGTAGATTCAGGTAGGGGCGCGCAAAACTGCGGCGGCATAACGTATGACATTTACG
The DNA here is from genome assembly GCF_905171775.1 of Rana temporaria. Classification (NCBI taxonomy): domain Eukaryota; kingdom Metazoa; phylum Chordata; class Amphibia; order Anura; family Ranidae; genus Rana; species Rana temporaria. Next base: position 442,829,386 of record NC_053491.1, read on the forward strand.
TTACGCGGCCGCAAGTTTTACAGGCAAGTGCTTAGTTCACAAAGCACTTGCCTGTAAAGTTGCGGCGGCGTTGCGTAAAAGGGGCCGGCATAAGCGCACGTAATTCAAATGATCCCAAAGGGGACGTGGATCATTTAAATTAGGCGCGTTCCCGTGCCGAACGTACTGCGCATGCTCCGTCGGGAAGATTTCCCGACGTGCATTGCGGTAAATGACGTCGCAAGGACGTCATTGGCTTCGACGTGAACGTAAATGGCATCCAGCGCCATTCACGAACGACTTACGCAAACGACGTAAAATTTGAAAATCGCGACGCGGGAACAACGTCCATACTTACCATTGGCTGCGGCTCCTATTAGCAGGAACAGCCTTACGACGAAACCGAAGTACGCCTGCGCCGTCGTATCTTAGGGTGCAATATTTACGCTGGCCGCTAGGTGGCGCTTCCATTGCGGTCGGCGTAGAATATGCAAATGAGCCGATTCACGAACGTACGCTTGCCCGTCGCAGTAAATTTACGCCGTTTCCGTAAGAGATACGCGGCGTAAAGATAAACATGCCCCCTAGGTGGCGTTTCCAATGTTAAATATGGCCGTCGTTCCCGCGTTGAAATTTGAAAATTTTACGTCGTTTGCGTAACTCGTCCGTGAACGGGGCTGGACGCCATTTACGTTCACGTCGAAACCAATGACGTCCTTGCGACGTCATTTAGCGCAATGCACGTCAGGAAAATTTAGGGACGGCGCATGCGCAGTAGGTTTCGGCGCGGGAACGCGCCTAATTTAAATGATCCACGCCCCCTACCCGGATCATTTGAATTAGGCGGGCTTGCGCCGGGGGATTTACGCTACGCCGCTGCAACTTTACAGGCAAGTGCTTTGTGAATCAAGCACTTGCCCGCGGCGGCGTAACGTAAATGCGATACGTTACGCCGCCGCAGATCTAGGTGAATCTGGCCCAGTGTGTTTTAGGTAGGATAAAATAAAGCAAAATGCGCACTATTGTTTCTGAGCTGTACTACGGGTAGGAACAACAGATAACATATGTATTATTGTTTTGTTATTTTGGATTGTTCTTTGGTGATAGAAACAAGAAACATACAGCTAAATAAAAAAAAACATTTTTTTTTTTTTTTTTTTTTTTTTTACTATTTGGGACAGTTTTTCTTAGATATAAAAAAAAAAAAAAAACACCAAATCAAACTCAATCTGTCCTGAAAAATTCCACCTGAATGCAAAAGTAGTTGTGATGATGATATGTACAGTTTTACTAACACAGGCCAAAGTTGCAAAATAGTGCTTGGGCATTAAAGCGGAGTTCCAGACACAATTTCACTTTTTAAATATAAATACCCCTGTAATACACAAGCTTAATGTATTCTAGTAAAGTTAGTCTGTAAACTAAGGTCCGTTTTGTTAGGTTGTTACAGCATTTAGACACTTTATAAAATAGAAATTGACTGGGGCCATCTTAAGTGTGGGCATCATGAAGCCAGACTGTATGACTTCCTGGATTTCAGCCTTGCAGATCTCGCACATGCTCAGTGCTGCACAAGCAGTGTAATAGGTTTCAGATCAGGTTTCAGCACCTGTACTGTCCAAGTCACATGATTCTTCGAGACTGGGGAGTGCACAGACTCCTGGAAAGTTACACCCACTACATTCCCAGGAGTCTGTGCGGTGTAGGTTAGGAAGCATTAAGCACCTAGGTGCAGGAAGAGGGAAGATTAACTATTCTGCCTAGCAACAACACTTTGAAGGCATCTAAAAAAAAAAAAAAACATTCTTAAAGGACTAATGAAATTTTTTTAAAACTACTGATGTAATGTTATATTTATGGGTGGAACTCCACTTTAAGATTTGTTTTCCTCATGGGAGAGAAGGGGTTAAACCAAGCCTGTGTGTCATGCTCTGGTTTGTCGGTGTAGGAATTGGAGTCAGTGTGTGTTGCCTTGTTAACAATCCATTGTAGCGCCCAGAAGCGATTCAGTTCGCATGCGCCGCGCTTTATAAGTTTTTCATTCATTCATTCATTCATTCATTCATTGTCTGTTTTAACGCAGCCAGAGGAGAGTTGTTGGGCTGTTTTGGCCTCACCGAGCCCAATCATGGCAGTGACCCGGGTGGAATGGAGACCAGAGCACGATACAACCCGACCAGCAAAACCTACACACTTAACGGATCCAAAACCTGGTACAGTTCACCCCAGTTCTACCCGCTAACCTACACCCAATTCCAGGGACTTTCCCTCAGCACCACCAATCAGATTTCATCATCCCCTCTTCCTATAAAGGATAGATAATACACAGATGAATTAGAATGGAAACTAATACAGATGTTCTTAAACCACTTCATGACCAGGCCATTTTTTTGTTATGTGACACTGTGTTACTTTAACTGACAATTGCGCGGTTGTGCGACGTTTTACCCAAATAAAATTGATGTCTTTTTCCCCCACAAATAGAGCTTTCTTTTGATGGTGTTTGATCACATGTGCGGTTTTTATTTTTTGCGCTATTAACAAAAACAGAGCGAGAATTTTGGGGGAAAAAAACAATGGGCCAGATTCTCGTAGACTGGCGTTAAACTGCGGCGGCGTAACGTTTCTCATTTACGTTACGCGGCCGCAAGTTTTACGGGGAAGTGCTTGATTCACAAAGCACTTGGCTGTAAAGTTGCGGCGGTGTAGCGTAAATTCTTTGGCGCAAGCCCGCCTAATTCAAATGATCCAGGTAGGGGGCGTGGATCATTTAAATTAGGCGCGTTCCCGCGCCGATCGTACTGCGCATGTGCCGTCCCTAAAATTTCCCGACGTGCTTTGCGCTAAATGACGTCGCATGGACGTCACTGGTTTCGACGTTAACGTAAATGGCGTCCAGCGCCATTCACGGACGACTTACGCAAACGACGTAATTTTTTTTAATTTCGACGCGGGAACGACGGCCATACTTAACATTGGTTGCCCCTCATAATAGCAGGGGCAACTTTACGCGTCGCTTAAGCTACGGAAACTTCGTAAATTCTCTGCGTCGAACCGCGCGTATGTTCGGGAATCTCGCGTAAATACCTAATTTGCATAGACGACGGGGAAAACGACGAGGCGACACCTAGCGGTGGGAAAAAAAATTGCATTTAAGATCTGACAGCGTAAGAGCCTTACGCCTGTCAGATCTAATGGGTATCTATGCGTAACTGATTCTAAGAATCAGTCGCATAGATACCCGGGGGCCAGATTAGGACTTACGACGGCGCAAATGGTGTTGCGCCGTCGTAACGCCTTTGAGAATCTGGGCCAATATTTTTTACCTTTCTGCTATAAAATGTCCAATAATTTATTTATTTTTTTAAATATATTTTTTTTCATCAATTTAGGCCAATATATATTCTGCTACATATTTTTGGTAAAAAAAATTCCCAAATAAGCGTATATTGATTGGTTTGCACAAAAGTTATAGGGCCAGATTCAGAGAGATCGGCGTATCTTTAGAGCGGCATAGCGCATCTGATATGCGCTACGCCAACGTAAGATAGAGAAGCTCGTATTGTATTCACAAAGCACTTGCTCCCTTTCTTGCGCCGGCGTAACGTAAAATGGCCGGCGTAAGCCCGCCTAATTCAAAGTAGCAAGGCAGTGGGCGTGTTGTATTAAAATTAACCGTGACCCCTAAATGAACGGCCGAACGAACGGCGCATGCTCAGAATCACGTCGCATATACTCCCCAAGATACGTCGGCTCAATGCTTTTGACGTGAACGTAACCTACGCACAGACCCATTCACGTACGACTTACGCAAACGACGTAATATACGACGCTGTTCGCGCGCCCATACCTTAACATGACTTACCCCTGCTTTAGGTCGGATAACTTTACGTCGGACGTACGCCTTACGTAAGTAGCTTACTGCGATGGGCGCAAGTACGTTCCTGAATCGGCGTATCTAGGTCATTTACATATTCGACGTGTAAATCAACGGAAGCCCCCCTAGCGGCCAGCGTAAATATGCACCCAAGATACGACGGCGTAGGAGACTTACGTTGGTCGTATTAAGCCAAAATTCAGGCGTATCTTGTTTCCTGAATACGGCGCATAGATACGACGGCGCATACTAGAGCTTAGGCGGCGTAATCAACAGATACGTCGGCGTAAGTTGTCTCTGAATCTGGCCCATACCGTTTATAAACTATGGGATATTTTTGTGCCATTTTTTTTCTTCTTTTTTTTACTAGTAATGGTGGCGATCAGCGATTTTTAGCAGGACTGCAACGTGCAGAGGACAAATCAGACACCTAACTGACACTTTTGACACTTTTTTTTTTTTTTTGAGAACCAGTGTTATTACAGTAATCAAGGCTAAAAATATACACTGTCACTGTACTAATGACACTGGCAGGGAAGGGTTTAACAGGGGCAATCAAAGGGTTAAATGTGTTCCTAGGAGGTGCTTGCCAACTGTGTGGGGGATGGTCTGACTGGATGAAGACAGAGATCGGTCTTCCTGCTTGGCAGGAACACAAGGGCCCGGTTTCAGGTAGATCCGCGCATTTTTACGGCGGCGTAGCGTACCGTATTTACGCTACGCCGCCGTAAGTCAGAGAGGCAAGTGCTGTATTCACAAAGCACTTGCCTCCTAAGTTACGGCGGCGTAGCGTAAATGGGGCCGGCGTAAGCGCGCCTATTTCAAATTAAGGGTTGAGGGGGCGTGTTTTATGTAAATTATTGGTGACCCGACGTGATTGACGTTTTTTACGAACGGCGCATGCGCCGTCCGTGTACATATGCCAGTGTGCATTGCTCCAAAGTACGCCGCAAGGACGTATTGGTTTCGACGTGAACGTAAATTACGTCTAGCCCCATTCACGGACGGCTTACGCAAAAAACGTAAAATTTTCAAATTTCGACGCGGGAACGACGGCCATACTTAACATTGGCTACGCCACCTAGGGGGCAGCTTTATCTATAAGGCGTATCTCTTACGGAAACGGCGTATCTTTACTGCGACGGGCAAGCGTACGTTCGTGAATCGGCGTATCTAGTCATTTAGATATTCTACACCGAAATCAGCGGAAGCGCCACCTAGCGGCCAGCGGAAAAATTGCACCCTAAGATACGACGGCGCAGGCCATCGTATCTCAGCTAGGATTAAGTGTATCTCAGTTTGAGCATACACTTAAACTTACGACGGGCTTAGATTCCGAGTTACGTAGCCGGCGTAACTCTTTGTGAATCCGGCCCAAGATCTCTATCTTCTCCCCTGTCAGAACTGTGATCTGCCTTGTTTACATAGGCAGATTACCATTCTGCCTCTCTGGGGAACGATCATGGGTGGCCGGTGGACCCGCTGGACCCGCTGATTGGCATCCTCTGTGTCCGATCAGCACACAAATCGTCCCCCCCAGTGTCTATTACATGAAATAACGTACAGGTACATTGATTCACGCGATAGAGCCGACCTGCCACAGTCCAGGTGCGATAGGCAGTCAGCAAGTGGTTAAAGTCAGGCCACAGCATGCACATTGCACATTTAACGATTGACTTTTGTTAGACGGGCATGTTGGAAATCTTTTCAGCCTGTGCAGGCACTGATCAGTGTCTTCTAACAGTGGAGAGTCTCTGCAATCAGAAATACAAGGTCCCAGCGGGAAGGACTCCTCTATCCACCTAGATTGTGGGAATGGAGGAATCTATTCCCTTTTTTTTTTTTCGTTCACTACGCTTGCTGAACAAAGGAGAAACGATCCATCTATGGCTAGCTTTACACTCATTGGGCTGTGCATTGTCACTCTAAAGCTGGTCATAGATGGTTTGAATCTCGGCTGGTTCAGCAGGGACCAGCCAATATTAGAACCAGGCATGAGCAGGCTGACTGTACCCAAGTTTATCGATCAACTTGGGTACAACCAGCCTGTCTGATTTTTCATGCAATTATTGTCAGCGGGAGTACACAATGGCTCCTCAGGAGGGATTCCGCCATTAACACTGATTCTGTTGATGGGAAAATCAATCAATTTTCTCTCCTGCAACCTGTGGATGCTGGAAAGAAAATGGTATCATCTATGGCCTGCCTAGGTTGCAGCTGGCATTATATTGAATAAAAACTGATTGGCCCGGATTCACAAAGCACTTACGCCGACGTATCTTGAGATATGCCGCGTAAGTCTATCTATGCACCGTCGTATCTGTGCGCCGTGCCCACAATCTGAGATACGCCTAAAAATAGGCTTCCTACGACCGACGTAACTTGCCTACGCCGTCGTACCGTGGGCGCATATTTACGCTGGGCGCATTTTCCGCTCCCATTGATTTTCATGCACATGAGGGAGATACGCCAATTTACGAACATAGTTGCGCCCGGCGCATAATATACGCGGTTTGCGTAAGTCGTACGTCCGGCGTAAAGTTATTCCCCATATAGGAAGCACAACTCATGCAAAGGTATGGACCAGGGAACACAGCCGTCGTATTTTACGTCGTTTACATAGTACGTGAATAGGGCTGGGCGTAGGTTACGTTCACGTCGTAGGCAGTGATTCGACGTATCTTAGGCAGTTGTTTCGACGTGATTCTGAGCATGCGCACTGGGATGCGTCCACGGGAAGGCACATGCGCCGTACGTTATTCGTAACTTTGACACTCAGTCCTTCATTTACATGGGGTCACGCCTCATTAGCATGGCTCACGCCCACCTACGCTGGCTTAGGCTGAGGAAACCCAGCGTAGATTTGAGAGCGACTGGGGGCGAGTGCTTTGTGAATACTGTGCCTGCATCTGTGCATGCGCTGCGCCGGCGTAGCGTAAAAGAGATACGCTACGGCGGCATAAATATGTGCCGATGTATGTGAATCCGGGCCATTCTCTCTGTGTTTGTCTCCTTAATGATCCCCCTCTGTGTAAAGCTGTCTGTACTTATTGCAGTCTGATTATACAATCTCAGGTAGAGCTATATAATATCAGACAAGCCCCCTGCACTACCTAGGCTGGCCATGCATTCATGCAAATTTCTTTCCTTCAGCCACAGATTTGAAGGAAAGAACATTGATAGATTTTCCCATCAACACAGTCAGTGTTAACGGGAGAATCCCTCCCGCTGGGCTATTGTATTCTGACAGCAGGAGATTTCCCAGCCGTCAGAATACAATGATCACTGCCGGCAGCTATAGCCACCAGCAGTGACTGAGCAAAAAAAAACACAGAATCTATAGATCAACTTCAATACAACCAGACTGCCCAAAGATGGATTACAATTAAGCCTGATTCACACCTATGCAGGTTGCAGTTTGCATATTCCAATACACAGGGCCAGATTCTTAAACGAGATACGACGGCGTATCTCCAGATACGCCGTCGTATCTCTGAGTTTCGCGCGGTCGTATCTATGCGCCTGATTCTTAGAATCAGTTACGCATAGATTTCCCGTAGATCCGACTGGCGTAACTGTGTTACACCGTCGTATCGTAAATGCATATTTACGCTGGCCGCTAGGTGGCGCTTCCGTCGAATTCCACATCGAGTATGCAAATTAGCTAGATACGCGAATTCACGAACGTACCCCCGGCCGATGCAGTACGTTTACGCCGTTTACGTTAGGCTTTTCCCGGCGTATAGTTACCCCTGCTATATGGTGGCGTAAGTGCGGCGTACCAATGTTAAGTATGGCCGTCGTTCCCGCGACAAAATTTGAAAATTTTACGTTGTTTGCGTAATTTGTCCGTGAATGGGGCTGGACGTAATTTACGTTCACGTCAAAACCAATACGTCCTTGCGGCGTATTAGGAGCAATGCACACTGGGAGATTTCCACGGACGGCGCATGTGCCGTTTGTGAAAAACGTCAATCACGTCGGGTCACACAACATTTACATAAAACACTCCCCCTTGTTCCAAATTTGAATTAGGCGGGCTTACGCCGGCCGATTTACGCTACGCCGCCGGCACTTACGGAGCAAGTGCTTTGAGAATACAGCACTTGCCCCTCTAAGTTGCGGAGGCGTAACGTAAAGCGGATACGTTACTCCCGCACAAAGATACGAGATCGTACGTGAATCTGGCCCACACTTTTCATCCATTGAAGTCTATGGAACCAAAAAAACTGAAAAAAAGTCCCCAGCCCTTTGCATAAAATGCAGAGATGAACATGACCCAATAGGAAACCATGTTAAATGGACTGTAGTGTGTTTCTGCAAAACTGAAAACGCATTAAAAAATGCATAGGTGTGAGCCAGGCCTAAGTCTGTTTTTAATTTTGCTCGGTCTGTGTCCGGCTTTAGTTGCGGATAGGTCTAACAGCGATTGTACAATCAGATTGCAATGTGTATGATCAGCTGTACCTCACTTTAGTTCTCTAAGCTGCGTTTAGATTTATTGCAATGCTTCTTGTTTTGTAGGATCACCAATTCCCCCATTGCAGACCTGTGTGTGGTGTGGGCAGTGTGTGAAGATGGCAAAGTTCGCGGCTTCTTAATAGAGAGAGGAACAAAGGGTCTGTCCACCCCCAAAATTGAGGGGAAGTTTTCTCTGAGGGCTTCTGCCACTGGAATGATTCTGATGGATGACGTGGAAATACCGGAGGAAAACCTTCTGCCCAATGTGTCTGGGATGGGGGTAAGACTCTATTCATATACATAGATCATTCCTAATATTTGTTTTAACCACTTCAGCCCCGGAAGGATTTGCCCCCTTTAATGACCACGCCATTTTTTGCGATACGGCACTGCGTTGCTTTAACTGACAATTGCGCGGTCGGTCGTTCGACGCTGTGCCCAAACAAAATGGATGTCCTTTTTTTCCCCACAAATAGAGCTTTCTTCTTGTGGTATTTGATCACCTCTGCGGTTTATAATTTTTGCGCTATAAACAATAAAAGCGAACATTTTGGAAAAAAAAACAATGGGCCAGATTCAGATAGGTCAGCGGATCTGATTTACGTTACGCCGCCGCAAGTTTTTGAGGCAAGTGCTTTATTCAGAAAGCACTTGCCTGTAAAGTTGCGGCGGCGTATCGTAAATCCCCCGGCGGAATTCAAATTCCGCGGCTAGGGGGCGTGTAAAATTTAAATCAGGCGCGTCCCTGCGCCGAACGATTTGCGCATGCGCCGTCCGCTAAATTTCCCAGCGTGCATTGCTCCAAATGACGTCGCTAGGACGTCATTGGTTTCGACGTGAACGTAAATTACGTCCATCCGTATTCGCAAACGACGTTAAAAATATAAAATTCGACCCGGGAACGACGGCCGAACTTAACATAGAATACGCCGCATATAGCAGGGGTAACTATACGCCGGAAAAAGCTGAACGCAAACGACGTAAAAAAAATGCGGCGGTCGTTCGTTTATGAATCGGCGTAACTCCTCATTTGCATATTCCTCGCGTATACAAACGGAAGCGCCACCTAGCGGCCAGCGTGAGATTGCAGCCTAAGATCCGACGGTGTAAGTCATATACACCTGTCGGATCTTAGGGAGAATCAGGTGCATAGATCCGACCGACGAAACTCTGAGATACGACGGCGTATCAGGAGATGTTTAACCTTTTGCTATAATAAATATCCCCCCAATTAAAATAACAAATGTATTCATCAGTTTAGGCCGATACGTATTCTTCTACATATTTTTGGTTAACAAAATCGCAATAAGCGTATATATTGCTTTGTTTGCGCAAAAGTTATAGCGTCTACTAAATAGGGGATAGATTTATGTCATTTTTAGTATTTATATTTTACTAGTAATGGTGGCGATCTGCGATTTTTAGCAGGATTGCGACATTGCGACGGACAGATCAGACAGTTTGGACACTTTTTTGGGACCAGTGACATTTATACAGCGATCAGAGCTAAAAATAGCCACTGATTACTGTATAAATGTCACTGGCAGGGAAGGGGTTAACACTAGGGGGCGCTCAAGGGGTTAACTGTGCTCCCTAAGCAGGTGTAACAGTGGGGGGAGTGTACTGACTGGAGGAGGAGAGAGATCGTTGTTTCTAATCCCTAGAAACAGCAGATCTCTCTCCTCTCCCTGACAGATTGCGGAATCTGTCTGTTTACATCGACAGATCCCCCGTTCTCTCTCTCTCTCTCAGGAGCGATCGCGGGTGCCTGGCGGACATTGCGACCTCCGGGCACGTGCATCAGCTCCTACGTCACGCTGCGGGTGCACGTGCCTGCCAAGTCTATTTAAAGGGCCGACATACAGCTACGGCAATTTGCCCAGGAGAGCCAACCTGCTGTAGTATAATGACGGCAGCAGGTCAGCTAGTGGTTAACCACTTAAGGACCGCCTCCTGCATATTTACGTCGGCAGAATGGCACGGCTGGGCACATCCATGTACAGGTACGTCCTGTGCTAGTACCCAGCCGTAGGTCGCGGGCACGCGGCCCGGTCCGAAGCTCCGGGACTCGCGGACCCGATCGCCGCTGGAGTCCCGCGAACGGTCCCCGGAGCTGAAGAACGGGGAGAGCCGTGTGTAAACACAACTTCTCCGTTCTACACTGTGGCGGCGTCATCGATCGTGTGATCCCTTTTATAGGGATACACAATCGATGATGTCACACCTACAGTCACACCCCCCTACAGTTAGAAACACATATTAGGTCATACATAACCCCTTCAGCGCCCCCTTGTGGTTAACTCCCAAACTGCAATTGTCCTTTTCACAGTAAACAATGCATTTTAAATGCATTTTTTGCTGTGAAAATGACAATGGTCCCAAAAATGTGTCAAAATTGTCCGAAGTGTGCGCCATAATGTCACAGTCACGAAAAAAATCGCTGATTGCCGCCATTAGTAGTAAAAAAAAAAAAAATTTAAAAATGCAATAAAACTATCCCCTATTTTGTAAACGCTATAATTTTTGCGCAAACCAACCGATAAACGCTTATTGCAAAAAAAATTAACAAAAATATGTAGAAGAATACGTATCGGTCTAAACTGAGGAAAAAAATAAATTTTTATATATTTTTGGGGGATATTTATTAAAGCAAAAAGTAAAAAATATTGCATTTTTTTCAAAATTGACGCTCTATTTTTGTTTATAGCGCAAAAAATAAAAACCGCAGAGGTGATCAAAAACCACTAAAAAAAAATTGTGGGGAAAAAAAGGACGCCAATTTTGTTTGGGAGCCACGTCGCACGATTGTCTGTTAAAGCGACGCAGTGCCGAATGGCAAAACCTGCCCGGGTCCTTTAGCTGCCTAAAGGTCCAGGTCTTAAGTGGTTAAAGTGCACAAAAGGGTCAAGCAACAGGTTCACTTTAGAGCGGGCGCCCATAGCTGCACATACCTAATTTCCTTTCCGCTGCTCACAGGAGCAAGCAAAGGAAGCCAAGTGTAAGCTGCAAGTCAAACCTATTCGGAGCCAACATGGGGCTGAAGATTTTCTCCCCATCATGTGACATTGCTGTGGCCTCAGCTGTCTCTCGGTGACGTCACCTGGGAGAGAAATGAATGAATTCCATGTATCAGGTATATTACTTTCCTTCCCAAAGAGACAGAAGAGTAAAGGGAAGCTAAATATAACCAACCATAAAGTTTTATGGCTAAAGTGCATGGGCTTCTGCATGTTTGCAAATATTCCAAATAACCCTTCCTATAACTCTTCATTACATTTACAATGTATAACTGTGTTTTTGTTGCAGGGGCCATTTGGGTGTCTGAATAACGCCCGATATGGAATAGCTTGGGGTGCTCTGGGTGCTGCGGAGTTCTGCTTCCATACAGCCAGACAGTACACGCTGGACAGGTATGTATTGGGGTACACGGCGCCCTCTTCCCATGTTGGGTGTCTCTGAGGTGCAAGGGGCTAGCTGTGCTGTGATGTGGGCGAAGGCTTATTTTTTGTTTTTGTTTTTTACCCTACTAGAATACATTTGTAATTTAGGGCTTATTCACACTATGAAGAGACCTACATTAATCTACAGGGTGGGCCATTTATATGGATACACCAAAAACAAAAGTTTGATTCAAAATGGCCGACTTCAAAATGGCCGACATGGTCACCACCCATCTTGAAAAGTTTCCCCCCTTACATATACTAATGTGCCACAAACAGGGAGTTAAAGCGGAGTTCCGGCCACAATTTCACTTTTTAAATATAAATACCCCTGTAATACACAAGCTTAATGTATTCTAGTAAAGTTAGTCTGTAAACTAAGGTCTGTTTTGTTAGGTTGTTACAGAATTTAGACACTTTATAAAATAGAAATTGACTGGGGCCATCTTAAGTGTGGGCATCATGAAGCCAGACTGTATGACTTCCTGGATTTCAGCCTTGCAGACCTCGCACATGCTCAGTGCTGCACAAGCAGTGTCAGATCAGGTTTCAGCACCTGTGCTGTCCAAGTCACATGATTCTTTGAGACTGGGGAATGCACAGACTCCTGGAAAGTTACACCCACTACATTCCCAGGAGTCTGTGCGGTGTAGGTTAGGAAGCATTAAGCACCTAGGTGCAGGAAGTGGGAAGATTAACTATTCTGCCTAGCAACAACACTTTGAAGGCATCTAAAAAAAAAAATGTTTTTCGTAAAGGACTAATGACATTTTTTTAAAACTACTGATGTAATGTTATATTTATGGGTGGAACTCCACTTTAATATTACCAACCATTCCCATTTTATTAAGGTGTATCCAAATAAATGGCCCACCCTGTACACAAATCAACCAGGCTAATCGCTAGCTTTATAAATCCATGTCATCTTTGCACCCTGTTCACCCACAACGCTGCCTTTAGGTGGGTTGCAGTGCATTGAATTTTTCAGCTGTGAAATAATAAGGGAAAAAGTACATATGGTATGCAGCCGTGAGAAAATCTGCAGAAAATGTGGTTCCCCCATATATGACGGATTTTAAGTAGAAGCTTTTCCCGAACCTGAATTGCATTGATGTAAATAAAAGACTTTTAGAGTGCCTTGAAAAAGTATTCATACCCTTTGAATTTTTCCAAATTTTTTCATGTGCAACCAATAAAATAAATGTATGTTTTTGGTTGTAACATGACAAAATGTGGAAAATTTCAAGGGGTATGAATACTTTTTCTAGGCACTGTACATGTTCATCTCTTGCCCTTCAGAGGGCTGCCAGGCAATCTGTTGTCGCCAACATGTCATTTGAAGCCCCCACAGACCCCTTACTGAGTTTTCTATTATTTGTATTGGGTTTAGTTTGTCCCCAGAAGTGGTCCCTGAAATACCTGATCCATTTTGATCTGTGAAAACTTGTGTCAAATCTTATATTCTGCACTCAAAAGTGAAATTGAAAAACAAAAATGCTGACAGGTGGGGTTTTATGACAGAAGAGACCCTATTGGTCTCTTCTAAAAAAAATGCTTCTCCCCACCTATTGGTGGTAATGTACATTTCGCTGCGCATTCGTAACGCAGCGTATAATAATGGCAGGACTCCCATGCGTATGTTTAGGAGTGACGTTATCGCGGCCTGGCCACCCAAGTGTCAGATCAGATGAAAGCCAGTAGGAAGACCAGGAGAAGATGGAAGTGCCCATGATTAGTGTAGCGGTCAGGGGTTAACACCGTTCACGATCTTCCATTCCACCAACCACGACAGCTTATCCGACAATCCAGCCGACAGGACCCATTCTATTTCCCAGAATAACGAGACACACAGCTCTGTTACTTGTTCCAAAATGAATGAATACTTTTAATGGTACACTCAGCTTGTTATATACAGTTACAAGCATGCTACAGTTAATCACAGGGACAATGAAACTCTCCACCCCCAACATCACACAATGGGGGCTTTAATACACATTCAGATGGACTAATTACTAATCATTATCCAGACGGTCTGGCTCTGCAATAAGTGATCCCCACCTGTTATACAAAACACATTCCTTTACTAAACATAATTGACATGCTAATTCACTGTACCTGAGAAGTCAGACATCTGACCGTTCAGACTGCCAACACATATCTATCATCAATAGACTTTTCACACAAAACAGTGTCATTAGCATACACAATGAAATGGTCTGTATAAGCAGACCTAATTAGCACAATGGACACAGAATGCAATCACAGCAAGACACTTAAACATCCCACAATAGGCAGCCTTAATTAGCATCTCAACAGTCTATGAGACATTCTTATTGCCCTGTTGGGGGTCAGAATAAACAACCTGTAATATTCCAAGATCCTGCAATACATGAATTATCATTAATGTCCCATCTCATGTAATCCGAGATATCATTTCTCAGTCATCTTATGCCACCAAAGGAACATAGGATGACCCTAGACCCAAGAGTCATTAGTACAGCTGGCACAGGAGTACCCCGCATCCTTCAAAAGTCTCTGGGTGTCACGGGCCATTCCGTTACAATTAGCAAGAGCACTGACAGCACAGGGCTGGAGGGCATAGTTTGTGAGGTAAGCCTGCTATAACATGCGGTGCATACTGGCACATTCTGGCATAAATCTCATGGGGTCCTTTATAATTAAAAAAAAAATGTAGCAGTGTTTAATTACGCTTTATTGCTGACCTTTTCACCTCGTCAATCCTGATCTGCTTAGACAGCTCAGGTTTCCTGGTCTGCCTGTCATGTAATGCTCCGCAATCTTTCGCCAACCTAGCCCTGGCTAATCTTGTCTGTGCATGTCCAAAGCCTTGCAAGGTTTCAGAGGCTAAAGGGAATACTGTGCATGCTAAGGCTATTTAAAGAGGAGCTCCAGACCCCCCCCCCCCCCCCAAAAAAAGAAAAAAATTAAAAGTCAGCAGCTACAAATACTGTAGCAGTTGACTTTTAGCCCCCGTTCACACCTAGGCGTATATACGCCTGTAGTACGACGCCGCAGCCGCCCCTGAGACGCTGGAGGGATGATTTCACATTGCCCTCTATGGAAATGGTTCACATCTCCACGCCGAACGCCGTACGCCTGCCGCCTGAAAACAAGTCCCAGACCTTTTTTTCAGGCGGCTTTCGGCGTTCGGCATAGGAGATGTGAACCATCTCCATAGAGGGGGTAAGGCTGCATTCACAATCGCGGCGTTTTGTCGCCGCAAATCGCGGTACAAAACGCCGCAATTTGTCGCCGCAATTCGCGGGACAAAACTCCGCGATTTTGTACGCCAAGGTGTGAATGCAGCCTTAATATTAGGACACTTACCTGTCCCAGGCATCCAGCGGTGTTCTCTTCTGAGACGATTCTTCAATTAGTTATCGTCTGCTGGTGACTCCATCTTGACTAAGGGAAGCTGGCACAGCCGATTTCCTACTGCGCTTTGTTAAGGTGGTTTTAAACCCTTACAAACCACTTTTTGCTACAGGTAAGCCTATAATATAGCTCACCTGTAGCTACCCTGGATATCTCCTAAACCTGCACGGTTTAGGAGATACCCCCTGTATCTGCATGTGCCGAAGTCGTCGTTGCTTCAGTTAGACTGTGCTGCTACCGGCGGCTCCCGCTCGGGAGTGATGTCACGCGGCTCTGGCCAATCACAGAGCCGGAGTCCACAGCCCCCGGAAGGAAGAGGGGCGAGAAGATGGACGCAGCCTGCACAGGGGACACAAAGTGTTGCATAATGGGCTAGTATGCGATGCATATTAGCCCATTATGCTTTTATAGCTAGATTCAGAAAGAGTTAAGCCGGCGTATCAGTAAATACGCCGTCGTAACTTTGAATCTGCGCCGTCGTATCTTTAAGTGTATTCTCAAAATGAGATACACTTAAATCTAGCTAAGATACGACTGCGCCGTCGTATCTTAGCTTTCTACTTAGGCCGGCCGCTAGGGGCGTTTACGCGGATTTACACCAAGAATGCGTAAATCATCGAGATACGCCTATTCACGAACGTATGCTTGCCCGTCGCAGTAAAGATACGCCGTTTACGTAAGGTGTTTTCAGGCTTAAAGTTAGTCGAACAAAAAGCTGGACTAGCCAATGTTAAGTATGGCCGTCGTTCCCGCGTCGAATTTTGAAATTTTTACGTCGTTTGCGTAAGTCGTCCGTGAATGGGGCTGGACGTAATTTACGTTCACGTCGAAACCAATAAGTCCTTGCGGCGTAATTTGGAGCATGCGCACTGGGATACGTCCACGGACGGCGCATGCGCCATTCGTTCAAAACGTCATTTACGTGGGGTCATGGTTTATTTACATAAAACACGCCCACCTCTTCACAATTTGAATTAGGCGCGCTTACGACGGGCCATATACGCAACGCCGCTGTAACTTAGGAGGCAAGTGCTTTGTGAATACAGCACTTGCCTCTCTGACTTACAGCGGCGTAGCGTAAATACGATACGCTACGCCGGCTGAAACATACGCCGCCCTACGTGAATCCAGCTATTTGCAGTGAGCAAAAGAGGAAGTAAAACCCATCCGGGTTTACTTCCTCTTTAATAAGCTGATGTCTTCTGGGACCCGTGCAGTCCCTGGAGGCTGCGGGAGAAGAAGTGGGGGGCTGAACGTCCGGCTCAGTTCGCCGGAAGTGGGAGTGGGTACCTGTCAAAACTAGGTACCCACTCCCATCCAAAGGTGGTAAATCGAGGGGGCGGGGCTTCCCCTTTTGGGTGGAGTTCCACTTTAAATAGGGCAGCTTTTATAAATGATACATGACCCAGGCATTGACACACTAGCAAGGCTGGTATGTACTGTAACTATATTTAACTAAAATTGGATGATATGTGACCGTAATGGTAGGTCTGCATAAACCCAATTCAGAAGCCTTTCAAGTAGTTGATCCAGTTTTGAGATCCAAGCCTGATTCTTTGTTCTTCATACAGAATTCAGTTTGGTGTTCCGCTCGCCAGGAACCAGCTGATTCAGAAGAAGCTGGCGGATATGCTGACGGAGATCACCATCGGTCTGCAGGCCTGCCTACAGTTGGGGAGACTGAAAGACGAGGACAAGTATGTACCAGTCACCACTGGATTGGCTTCTTTATGAAATGTCTGTGAAGGTTCTCATTTATCCAAGTCATGATAGATCTAGGAGACGTTGGTCACATTCAGCTGGACTTGTTCTGTATGTTGAAGACATGTTGTAGCTTCTCCAAGCCAATTCTTTAGTCCTTCAGCTCCTTAGTGAAATGCTATTCTTCATGACATCAACCACAAGGCCCTTGTCGGAGTAGTCTTACCACACGATCATTTATTTATCTGCTTCTATGGGCCAAAGTAAAAAGGAAGGACCAAGATGTACTTACTGCCATTGTTGAGCCGCCACCGATTCTAAGAACGATGAGGCGTGCTGCGTGTTATTTTAGTTTTTTTCTAGTGGTGAGGGTTATCCTCGCTGTCAATTTTTATATTATGGTCTGTGTGCCAGCTGGGGTATGCCAGTCTTCTAATTTTTTTTTTTTCACCATTGTCAACGAGACTAAGTAATGGAAATCCTAAAATTTTGAGTCGTCATAGGAAAAGTGAGGGGAAATCTTCCAACTTATGGAAATATATTCTGATGACGAATGTTGGACCAGCCGCGGCAGGTTGGCTCCGCTGGGCGAACAGTCCTAACTCTACATCGGTCGCTTTAAGCGGTGCTAGCAGGCGTGCGCCCGCCGCATCGTGGGGGTGCCGATGCTAGTGACCGGCGCTCGCGAAGACCGCCAGCCACGAGCGATCTCCGGGCAGGAGAGGCAGAACAGGGGCGGGCGTGTGTGTGTAAATACACATATTCCTGTTCTGTTCAGTGAAGAAATGCATATCGTGAGTTCCTAATAGCTAGGAACCACAATCTATAATTTCCTCTAGTCAGTCCCATCCCCCTTCAGTTAGAACACACATCAGGGAACACAGCCCCTTGATCGCCCCCTAGTGTTAACCCCTTTCCTGCAGGTGATATTTTTACAGTTATCAGTGCATTTTTATAGCACTGATCGCTGTATAAAAATTCCAATGGTCCCAATAATGTGTCAAAAGTGTCTGATGTGTCCACCATAATGTCGCAGTCACGATAAAAATCGCAGATCACCACTATTAATAGTAAAAATAATAATAAAAATACTATAAATCTATCCCCTATTTTGTAGACACTATGGCCCGGATTCACAAAGCACTTACGCCAACGTATCTCAAGATACGCCGGCGTAAGTACAAATGTGCGCCGTCGTATCTGTGCGCCGACCCACATACTAAGATACGCCTAAAAATAGGCTTCCTACGACCGACGTAACTTGCCGACGCCGTCGTATCGTGGGCGCATATTTACGCTGGGCGCATTTGCCGCTCCCATTGATTTTCTATGCACATATGCAAATGAGGGAGATACGCCGATTCACAAGCGTAATTGCGCCCCGCGCATAATATACGCGGTTTGCGTAAGTCGTACGTCTGGCGTAAAGTTATTCCCCATATATGAGGGCAACCCATGCAAAGGTATGGACCAGGGAACACAGCCGTCGTATTTTACGTCTTTTACGTAGTACGTGAATAGGGCTGGGCGTAGGTTACGTTCACGTCAAAGGCAGTGATTCGTCGTATCTTAGGGAGTAGTTCCGACGTGATTGTGAGCATGCGCCGTTCGTTTTAAGTACTTGGATGGCACTCGGCCCATCATTTGCATGGGGTCACGCCTCATTAGCATGGCTCACGCCCACTTCCACCTACGACGGCTTACGCCGAGGGAACCCAGTGCAGTTTAGAGGCAAGTGCTTTATGAATTCGGTGCTTGCCTCTCTGCGCAACGTCGGCGTAGCGTATATTAGATACGCTACGCCGGCATAAATATGCGCCAATGTATGTGAATCCGGGCCTATAACTTTTATCAATATACGCTTATTGCGATTTTCTTTACCAAATATATGTAGAAGAATACATTTCGGCTTAAACGAAGGAAAAACTTTTTTTTATTATTTTTTTTTAAATTGGGATATTTATTATAACAAAAAATACTAAATATTGTGTTTTTTTTTTTAAATGTCGCTCTTTTGTTTATAGCGCCAAAAAAAAACGCAGAGGTAATCAAATACCACCAAAAGAAAGCTCTATTTGTGGGGAAAAAAGGATGTCAATTTTGTTTGGGTACAGCGTCGCATGACCGCGCAATTGTCGGTTAAAGTGATGCAAAGAATGGCCCTGTCATTAGGCAGCCAATTTTTCCGGGAGTGAAGTGGTTAAAGACAGGAGTTCCCAGACTCACCCCCCTATTTTGGGGATTTTTTTTTTCAGTTTCTGTGGTTTGCAGAGCAAGAAGTGAAGGCACCCAACAGGACACAGACAGAAAACAAAATAACTTTAAGACCCCTTTCACACCGGCAAGATTTTTCTTCCACTTTTGCCTTACCAAAAGCGGAGAAAAAATGCATGACTATTAAATCCTATGGAACGCTTCAAGCTATTCAGTTGCATTTTTAAAAGTGCTGCTTTTTTGGTGCATGAAACTGCATCAAAAACGCACCTCCCTATTGAAATGAATGGAAAATGCAGCAAAAAAAGCATCAAAGTTGCATCTTTGAAGTTTTTTTTCACAGTTGCAAAAAGGACCAGAAAAGAGGTAGAAAACAGCAAAAATGCATTTTCTACCGCGTTTTAGCAATGGAGCAGTGTGAAAGCAGCTTAAAGGTTTTATCTGGGTCATCTCAGGGTTGGTTGTCAGACAACAACATCCTTCATGTGACCAACCTGACTTGTTATCACTCCATAGTGAGACACAGAGGCTCATTGCTGAGGTAAAAGCTGTATCCCTGGAGGATGCAATTTATGCACAGTAGACTCAGGAGTGCTTCTTTTCTGTAACAGAATAAGTATTTCTCAGGAATGGTGTACAATGTTAAAACACTGGGCTTCATTGCTTCTGGTTTGTCCCTCCATTGCGTCTGTTCAGGTTCACCTTCATGTTCTGAAAATGTCACCCAGACAGCTCAAAATCCATCAAAAACTGTATTGTCTCCCATACAATAACAATAGCCAGCCAGCACTTGCTGACTGTGCTGTTGGTGAAAAACGGCTACAGCACAGTCACCCAGTTCTAGGAGGGTATCTATTGACCTCCCAGAACCCCACCCCCTGCGCCGCCCATGGGGGACACTCTGTGATCACTTTGGGCCAGATTCTGGTACAATTGCGGCGGCGCAACGTAACCCGTTTACGTTACACCGCCGCAAGTTTTCAGTGTAAGTGTCTGATCCACAAAGCACTTACCTGTAAACTTGCGGCGGTGTATCGTAAACACGTCCGGCGCAAGCCTGCCCAATTCAAATGGGGTGTGTACCATTTAAATTAGGCGCGCTCCCGCGCCGGACGTACTGCGCATGCTCAGTTTTGAAATTCCCGTTTTTTAGAACGGCGACGTGCGTAGCGTCCATTCGTATTCCCGGACGTCTTACGCCAAAACAAAAAAAAAAATTAAATTCGACCCGGGAACGACGGCCATACTTTAACATGGCTCGACTAAAGTTAAGCCATGTTAAAGCAGGTGTAAATTTGCGACGGGAAAAAATTACTAGCGACGACGTAACGAAGGCGAAAACCTTTGTGGATCTCCGTAAAACCTCATTTGCATACCCGACGCTGGAATACGACGCAAAATCCCCCCAGCGGCGGCCGAAGTATTGCATCCTAAGATCCGACGGTGTAAGTCGAATCTAAGGGCTATCTATGCGGAACTGATTCTATGAATCAGCCGCATAGATACGACAAGAGATACGACGGCGTATCTCTTCTCTGAATCTGGCCCTTTGTCCTTTGCCATTTTTTACGTATTTTTGATATTTGTATGTCGGCCCTGAGCTGTGGTTGATAACCACTTCAGATTCAGAATGTTTAGCACCCCTCCCCCCCCCCCTTTCATGACCTTTTTTTGCGATACGGCACTGCGTTACTTTAACTGACAATTGCACGGTCGTGTGACGATGTACCCAAATAGAATTGATGTCCGTTTTCCCCTCAAATAGAGCTTTCTTTTGGTGGTATTTGTTCACCTCTGCATTTAATTTTTTTTATGGTATAACCAAAGAAAGACCGACAATTTTGAAAAAAATAAAAAATAAATTACCTTCTGCTATAAAAAATACCCAATACATTTTAAAAAATATATATATATTTCCGTCATCAGTTTAGGTCAAAATGTATTCTGCTATATATTTTTGGCACAAAAAGAAAAATCCCAATAAGCGTATATTGATTGGCTTGCTCAAAAGTTATACCGTCTACAAATTATAGGATATATTTATGCAATTTTTATTTTTTGGTTGGCGGTGATCGGCAATTTTTTCCTTTTTTGTGGGACAGCGACATTGCGGCTGTCAAATCTGACACTAAGACCCCTTTCACACTGGGGTGGTTTTCAGGGGCTTTAGTTCTGGAAATAGCCTCTGCTAAGTGCCTGAAACTGCCTCCTATTCATTCCATTGTGACTTTTCACACCCGGGTTGTGCGCTTGCGGGACATCCCAAAAAGTCCTGCAAGCAGCATCTTTGGGGTGGGTTGGGAGCGCTGTATTTATCACTCCCAAATCACCCTACCTATTGGAATGAATTGGGCAGCGCCTTTTTTTAAAGAGCCTGAAAAACGATTTGAAAGTTCCTGAAAAGCCATGCAAAACTGGAGTTAACTCTTTTTTTGGGCTTAAAAGCTCCCTGCTAGCGATGCAAAAGCGCCACTTAAACAGCGCTAAAACGAGCAGCACTGATGGCCAGCACTTTCAGTGTGAAAGCAGTCTAAGTGACACTTTTTGGGGACCAGTTACACCAGTACAGTGATCAGTGCTAAAAAAATATTCACTGTACTAATGACACAGGCAGGGAAGGGGTTAACATCGGGGGCAATCAAAGGGTTTATTGTGTTCCTTGGGAGTGCTTGCTGTGTGGGGGAGGTGCTTTGACTGGGGGAAGACTTGGCAGAAACACAAGATCTCCATCTTCCCCTCTTACAGAACGGTGATCTTCCTTGTTTACAATGGCAGATAACCATTTTATCTGCCTCGGGAACGAATGGCGGGTCCCGGCGCACATCGTGTCCGCGAGACCCGCTGATTGGCTCCCTCTGTGTCCAATCACAGCAGGAGCGGGTCGCCGGCGGTGGAAAAAACAACAACAACCTACAAGTACATGAAGGGCCCAGTAGGCTTCTCTGGGTAGTAGCGATAATGGCAGGCATCTTCTCCTGTCTCCAGCGCAACTTCATCTTTTTTCTTTGTACTATTTTTGTGTGTATAACACTTAGTCGTTGCAGCTTATGGTAATTTAGTATTTTTCCTAGCGCGGTATTTTTCTGTTTTTGTTTTATCTTCTCCTGTCTACAGCAACCATTCATTACCTGTGTAAACTTGAAAATAATTTGCTGTTGTGGCCAGCAGGAGGATCTTTTATCTCCCATCCTCCTGGAATTCTTTATCCCACTATCCACCTTTAGGTGATCCCTGAAAACCCATCTCTATCCCGCCTCTAATAAATGAATCTGCTCCTCCCCCGCATTTTTTCCTTTTTTATCCCTTGGCCCTCCCTTTTAGATTGTAAGCTCTAACGAGCAGGGCCCTCTGATACTAAATTGCATTGTAACTGCACTTTATAAAGCACTGTGCCAACTGTTGGCGCTCTATAAATCCTGTAATGATAAGGGACAAGCTGTCATAGGGTGGAATAATAATAAATCTCTGTTTTTAACCCCTACCTGTGCAGAGCTGCTCCAGAAATGATCTCTCTTCTGAAGAGGAACTCGTGTGGAAAGTCCTTGGATATCGCTCGTCAGGCTCGGGACATGCTTGGCGGTAATGGGATTTGTGACGAGTATCACATAATCAGACACGTTATGAACCTGGAGGCTGTGAACACGTATGAAGGTAAAGTGCAAACCAGCATCGCTGCCCCCCCCATTCAACATTGCTCGATTGCCGAGCCTCGAAAATGCAAGTTGCCTATTGATATCATTTAGATAAATGTTCCTAATATGAACATTATGTCTCCTTCTAGGTACACACGACGTCCACGCCTTGATCCTGGGACGCGCTATAACGGGTTTACAGTCTTTTACTGTCAACAAATAACGAATCCTAAACAATCAGCCTGATTTTTTTTTTTTTTAGAAAGTTAATGAATATATTTCTAAGCTGCCAGCCAGAACTCTTGTCATTAGTTAATAAAGCTACATACATTCAAAGTACAGCAAGATTTCCAATGGACTTTGCCACACTACATATTTGAAAATGCGGTTTATATCCCAATTGTGATTCACGGACACAATTAATATTACTTTTGTTGATTCCAGTTGTTACTGAACTAGAACTTAAAACTCTCTGTAAAAACGATCAAAATATGTCTTTTTGTTCAAAGTCTATCATCAAAATAAAACAAAATTTTTGTAAGACAGCACCGCAAAAAAATGTCCACCTACCTGATCATTTGATACAGCTTAGTGTGTGTATGGTGTGTGCTTTATTTTAGCATTTGTTAAAAAATAAATAAAAAATGCAGTATTTAACCATTTGCTTACTGGGCACATATACCCCCCTCCTGCCCAGGTGAAATTTCAGCTTCCGGCACTGCGTCGCTTTAACTGACAATTGCGCGGTCGTGCGACGTGGCTCCCAAACAAAATTGGCGTCCGTTTTTTCCCACAAATAGAGCTTTCTTTTGGTGGTATTTGATCGCCTGTGTGGTTTTTATTTTTTGCGCTATAAACAAAAATAGAGCGACAATTTTGAAAAAAAAAATTATTTTTTACTTTTTGCTATAATAAATATCTCCCAAAAATATATAAAAAATATTTTTTTCCTCAGTTTAGGCCGATACGTATTCTTCTACCTATTTTTGGTAAAAAAAACGCAATAAGCGTTTATCGTTTGGTTTGCGCAAAATTTATAGCGTTTACAAAATAGGGGATCGTTTTTTTGCATTTTTATTAATTCTTTTTTTTTTTTTACTACTATTGGCGGCGATCAGCGATTTTTTTTTCGTGACTGCGACATTATGGCGGACACTTCGGAAAATGTTGACACATTTTTGGGACCATTTAAATTGCATTGTTTATTGTGAAAATGACAGTTGCCGTTTGGGAGTTGACCACAGGGGGCACTGTAGGAGTTAGGGTTCACCTAGTGTGTGTTTACAACTGTAGGGGGGTGTGGCTGTAGGACTGACGTCATAGATCGAGTCTCCCTTATAAAAAGGATCACGCGATCGATACGCCGCCACAGTGAAGCACGGGGAAGCCGTGTTTACATACGGCTCTCCCCGTTCTTCAGCTCTGGGGAGCGATCGCGACGGAGCGGCTATAAACGAATAGCCGTGCCGTCGTCCCGGATCGCTCCCCGAGGGAATCCGCACGCAGCGGAGGGGGTCCCGATCGGACCCCCCACCCACTAGAAGGCAAGGATGTATATATACGCCCATCTGCCTGTCCGTGCCATTTTGCGGACGTAAATAGTCGTACGGCAGGCGTTAAGGGGTTAAAGGAATGTTCCACTCATAGCTGACAATTTTGCATTTAAACTTTTCACGACCGCTCTATATCCAAATGACGTCTACAGCGCAGTCGCACATTGCAGGGAGGGCGTCATATGACTTCCTCCAATGATTGGGCTGCTTCGCAAACCCCCTGCTGCGTGCATCTGTGATTGGTGTGTCCTCAAGACATATCGATCACAGATCGGGGTAAGGCTTCATGTACACGGGATGTTGTTTAACCTTTCCTGAACGATTTAGCTTGACAGCTAGAAACCGGCGTCTAAAAATGTCCGTTATGCCACGTTTACATGCCGTGTTTGCGTCTAGAAGCATTTAAAATATATATATAATTCTTTTGTTATGATGAAAAAGTCTGTAAACGAAACCCCAGTGCCCCCAATAAGTCTATAGGGATCAACTGCACAAGGCAGACATTGCAAAAATTATTTTATCAAGGGCTCACAACATTCTCTCATACCATTACCATGGGATGCTAGTATATATACAGTGGTAGGGTGGGAGAGGTTAGTTTAAAGTGA
This sequence comes from Rana temporaria, assembly GCF_905171775.1. Lineage (NCBI taxonomy): Eukaryota > Metazoa > Chordata > Amphibia > Anura > Ranidae > Rana > Rana temporaria. The sequence goes on from NC_053491.1 coordinate 442,854,247, forward strand.
TTGTAAAGTCTTGTTTAAAAAATGCTGGTTGAACGGAAAAAAAAAATTGAGAGTGTATGCAGCATTATGAAAGAGTAATTCCTTCATTGCATTGTGCTTGTGCTGGACAATGGAACACTAACAGTATCCCCCATCTCTGCTGAGATGAGTGTCTTGGGTCCATGCCACACGATCGATGACGCTGTCCGTTTTCATCAGATCTCTCCATAGGAGACAGCGGCGCTGCACAAGCCCCTCCCCCTCTCAGTGAGCAGAGAGGGACTTGTCATCTGCCGGCTGAGCGGAGAGATCTCCCACTGAGCTGGCGGCCTCGTGTGAAAAAAGCATAAAGCTGATAAACCCATAGCATTATGTTTTATGTTAGGTAGAGCGTATTAAATATAACTCGATCAAACATTACAGAAAGGATGGTGAATTGCTTACACCAGTGGTGGTCAACTTGGTGAATATGGTGCGTCTCAGGTGTGACCCGTGATATGTCCTGAGGGCCACACAATAGTCTTCATAAATTTGTGTTGCCTTAAGGTGTGGTAAAACATGTCTCATGCCGTGTACACACGGTCGGAACTTCCGACAACAAATATTCGATGTGAGCTTTTTGTCGGAAAATCCGACCATGTGTAGGCTCCATCGGACATTTGCTATCGGAATTTCCAACAACAAATGTTTGAGAGCTGGTTCTCAATTTTTCCGACAACAAAAGTTCTTGTTGGAAATTCCGATCGTCTGTAGCCAATGTACAAAAATCCTACGCATGCTCGGAATCATTGAACTTAATTTTCCTCGTCTCGTCGTAGTGTTGTACATCACCGCCTTCTTGACGTTCGTAATTTCCGACATTTGTGTGACCGTGTGTATGCAAGACGAGTTTGAGTGAACAGTCCGTCGGAAAAAAATCCACTGTTTTGTTGCCGGAATGTCCGATCGTCTCATTTCAGATCTACCCCTCATATTTACAGCGACTGCACTTCCAAGTGTACTCTTAGTGCAATTTCAAGTGCACTTGTAGTGCAAAGTAGATTTGCCTTTACGTAAATAACCCCCAAAGTGTAGCCCCTATGCAGAAGATCAGCCTTTTTTATGCAAAAAATGTAAAAAAAAGTGCACAGAAAACACCAATCTGCTGGATTCACGTAGGGCGGCATATTTTTGAGCCGGCGTAGCGTATCGTATTTACGCTATGCCGCCGTAAGTCAGAGAGGCAAGTGCTGTATTCACAAAGCACTTGCCTCCTAAGTTACGGCGGCGTAGCGTAAATGGGCCGGCGTAAGTGCGCCTAATTCAAATTGTGAAGAGGTGGGCGTGTTTTATGTAAAAAAAACATGACCCGACGTGATTGACATTTTTAACGAACGGCGCATGCGCCGTCCGTGGACATATGCCAGTGTGCATTGCTCCAAAGTACACCGCAAGGACGTATTGGTTTCGACGTGAATGTAAATTACGTCCAGCCCCATTCACGGACGACTTACGCAAACGACGTAAAATTTTCAAAATTCGACGCGGGAACGACGCCCATACTTAACATTGGCTAGGCCAGCTATTTGTTCGTCTAACTTTACGCCGGAAAACGCCTTACGTAAACGGCGTATCTTTACTGCGACGGGCAAGCGTACGTTCGTGAATAGGCATATCTCGCTGATTTACACCTTCTAGGCGTAAATCAGCGTTCACGCCCCTAGCGGCCGGCGGAACTAGACAGCTAAGATACGACGGCGCAGGCAGTCGTATCTTAGCTACATTTAAGTGTATCTCAATTTGAGAATCCACTTAAATGTACGATGGCTAAGGCCCCGTACACACGACCAAACATGTCTGCTGAAACTGGTCCGCGGGCCAGTTTCAGCAGACATGTTCGGTCGTGTGTAGGCCCGAGCGTGCAGGATTCCAGCAAACATTTGCCCGCCGGGCCTTTTCCCAGCGGGCAAATATTCCTGGACTTGTTTTAAAACAGTCCGCTGGAATCCTGCCCGCTCGGACATGTACGGTCGTCTGTACAGACCTACCGTACATGTCCGAGCGCCCGCCATCCCTCGCATGCGTCGAATGACTTAGACGCATGCGTGGAAGCATTTAACTGGCAGGCCCGCCCACGTCGCCGCGTCATCGTCACGGCGACGCCGCGGACACGCCCCGCGTAGTCTTAACGCGCGGATTTCTGTATGATGGTTAGTACAGCCATCGTACAGAAATCCCCGGCCAGACATGTACGGTGAAAACGGTCTGGCGGACCGCTTTCATCATACATGTTTGGTGTCTGTACACGGCCTTAGATTCAGCTTAGATACGCCGGCTTAACTCTTTGTGAATCTAGCTAAATGTGTTCATATACAGATATCTGCACTCTCAGTAGCAGACTGGTGAAAGCTACATAGGCTCGATTTACTAAGCTATAACAATCGTTATTTGACATGACAATTGTTATTTTTAAGCATTGAGAGCTAAAAATAACAAATCTTCTTGCTAAAAAAAGATTGTTACGACAAAAACCACATAAGCCATGGCTTTGTGAAGTAAATTGCAGTATAAGACAAAGAACCTTGGAGTGGGGCTATGTGGCAGATGTTTCCCGGGTACTAGAGCCTCAATCTGGCGGACTAGAAAGCCCCTGCCACTCTGCCAGCCCTACGTTTTGAGATTCGGCCAGTTCAGCAGTTTAATTTATTTGGTAGCTGAGAGGCAATACACGGAGGGTTGTTATGTAAGAGACTTTGATAAATGAAAAGCATTGTCCTCCGCAGGGTGAAATGAGCGGAGCAGGTGCTGCTCGCAGGGTTTATTGAATCATGTCTGCCAGTGCATAGGGATGCCTGAAAAACACATAGGGGTTCATTTACTAAAGCTGGAGAGTGCAAAATCTGTCTCACTTCTGCATAGAAAACCAATCGGCTTCCAGGTTTTATTGCCAAAGCTTAATGGAACAAGCTGAGGTTAGAAGCTGATTGGTTTCTCTGCAGAAGTGAGACTGATTTTGCACTCTTCAGTAAATAAACTCCATAGAGATGGTAGATGTATTTCAGGACTCATGGCAAGATCTGTTTTACCATCAGGAGCTGCAGATTTCCTTTATTCTCCTCGCTGAGCACACAAAGAAGCATAGATGAGATATGGACACACAGAACAGTACCCGTGTACACAAACCTTAACCACTTAAGACCCGGACCAAAATGCAGCTAAAGGACCCGGCCAGGTTTTGCGATTCGGCACTGCGTCGCTTTAACGGACAATTGCGCGGTCGTGCGATGTGGCTCCCAAACAAAATTGGCGTCCTTTTTTTCCCACAAATAGAGCTTTCTTTTGGTGGTATTTGATCACCTCTGCAGTTTTTATTTTTTGCGCTATAAACAAAAATAAAGCAACAATTTTGAAAAAAAATATATATTTTTTACTTTTTGCTATAAAAAAAATATCCCCAAAAATATATAAAAAACATATTTTTTTCCTCAGTTTAGGCCGATACGTATTCTTCTACCTATTTTTGGTAAAAAAAATCGCAATAAGCATTTATCGGTTGGTCTGCGCAAAATTTATAGCGTTTACAAAATAGGGGATAGTTTTATTGCATTTTTATTTTTTACTACTTATGGCGGCGATCAGCGATTTTTTTTGTGACTGCGACATTATGGCGGACCCGGACAGGTTTTGCGATTCGGCACTGCGTCGCTTTAACGGACAATTGCGCGGTCGTGCGATGTGGCTCCCAAACAAAATTGGCGTCCTTTTTTTCCCACAAATAGAGCTTTCTTTTGGTGGTATTTGATCACCTCTGCAGTTTTTATTTTTTGCGCTATAAACAAAAATAAAGCAACAATTTTGAAAAAAAATATATATTTTTTACTTTTTGCTATAAAAAAATATCCCCAAAAATATATAAAAAACATATTTTTTTCCTCAGTTTAGGCCGATACGTATTCTTCTACCTATTTTTGGTAAAAAAAATCGCAATAAGCATTTATCGGTTGGTCTGCGCAAAATTTATAGGGTTTACAAAATAGGGGATAGTTTTATTGCATTTTTATTTTTTACTACTTATGGCGGCGATCAGCGATTTTTTTTGTGACTGCGACATTATGGCGGACACTTCGGACAATTTTGACACGTTTTTGGGACCATTGTAATTTTCACAGCAAAAAATGCATTTAAAATGCATTGTTTATTGTGAAAATGACAGTTGCAGTTTGGGAGTTAACCACAAGGGGGCGCTGATGGGGTTATGTGTGACCTGAAGTGTGTTTACAACTGTAGGGGGGTGTGACGTCATCGATTATGTATGCCTATAAAAGGGATCACACGATCGATGACACCGCCACAGTGAAGAACAGGAAAGCCGTGTTTACACGCGGCTCTCCCCGTTCTTCAGCTCCGGGGACCGATCGTGGGACTCCAGCGGCGATCGGGTCCCGGAGCTTCGGACCGGGTCGCGGGCTGGACAATAGCACAGCACGTACATGTACGTGCATGTGCCCAGCCGTGCCATTCTGCCGATTTAAATGTGCAGGAGGCGGTCCTTAAGTGGTTAAAGAGGAATTCCCGCTATGGATATATATATTTTTTTACATAGTTGCATTGATCCAGCTTGGACCAATGGGTACTATTCATATACTATACCTGGCTGATGCCCTTGGAAATCACTGAAGTAGACACCGCTACTCCAATGATCTGCACTGGCTTCCAGGTCCTGTGCCAAGTAGCCGCCGTGCTGCATTCTGAACACAGGAGGTAAGCCGCTCTGATTAGACGAGGTGCAGAGACAGGTTGGTGATGTCATTCATTCTCTGAATGGTACCCATGCCGAGTGGCCAACCTCCTGTGTTGGAATGCAGCAGGGCAGCTGTACAGCATGGGACAAGAAAGCAAGTGATCACTGGAGTCGTGGCGTCTTCTTCAGTGATTTCCAGCTTCCAGGAGCATTGCTCAGGTATGGTGTATACATAGTTACACTGGTTCAAGCTTGATGATAAGGCCCCTTTCACACAGGTGGACTTTTCAGATCCGCCTGTCAGTTTTTCCGGCAGACCTGAACGAACGCTCCATGCAGGTCTATGGAGCGGCGGTGACAATGTCCGCTGACATCCGATCCACTAAAATCAGACGTATGGCCATCCTGACGGATCAGATCGGATGAAAACGGACATGCTGGCCCAGATTCTCAAAAGAGACACGACGGCGTATCTCCAGATACGCAGTCGTATCTCTGAGTTGTGCCGTCGTATCTATGCGCCTGATTCTTAGAATTTCCCTTAGATCCGACAGGCGTAAGTCTCTTACGCCGTCGGATCGTAACTGCATATTTATGCTGGCCGCTAGGGACGTGTACGCTGATTTACGCATCAAAATATGTAAATCAGCTAGATACGCGAATTCACGAACGTACGCCCAGCCGACGCAGTACAGTTACACCGTTTTTGTTAGGCTTTTCCCGGCGTAAAGTTACCCCTGCTATATGGTGGCGTAAGTGCGGCGTACCAATGTTAAGTATGGCCGTCGTTCCCGCGACAGAATTTGAAAATTTTACGTCGTTTGCGTAACTCGTCCGTGAATGGGGTTGGACGTAATTTACGTTCACGTTGAAACCAATACGTCCTTGCGGCGTATTAGGAGCAATGCACACTGGGAAGATTTCCACGGATGGCGCATGCGCCGTTCGTGAAAAACGTCAATCTTGTCGGGTCACAGAACATTAGCATAAAACACGCCCCCCTGTCCCACATTTGAATTAGGCGGGCTTACGCCGGCCGATTTACGCTACGCCGCCGCAACTTACGGAGCAAGTGCTTTGAGAATACAGCACTTGCCCGTCTAAGTTGCGGAGGCGTAACGTAAATCGGATACGTTACGCCCGCGCAAAGATACGCGGATGTATGAGAATCTGGCCCACTGTCTATTTTTGTACAATCTCTCCATAGGAATCGGCGGCGCTTGACAGGCCCCTCCCTGCTCAGTGAGCAGAGACAGACCTGTCATCCGCCGGCTCAGTGGAGATCAACAGAGAGATGCCCCGCTGAGCTGGCAGACTCTGCTGCAACGGATCCGTCCCTGTGTGGAAGGGGCTTCAGTGGGTTGAAAATGGCTCCTGGTTATTGAATTTAAAACATAGCTGCCCCTTTAAGAAAGTGTAAACACTGAACCGTATAAAAAAGTCAATTGTAAATGTGTTGGCACTAAAGACATACAAAAGGAATGTGGAAAAGCACATGGTGATTAAAAATATATTTATTTGCTTTTTTAATCACCATTTGCTTTTCCACATTCCTTTTGTATGTCTTTAGCGCCAACACATTTACAATTGATTTTTTTTTTTATACTGGTTCAAGCTTGGTCAATGTAACGATGTATAAAATGCCCATACCTGGAATTCATCTTTAAAGAAAACCCTTCCTGAGAAAATCACAGAGGTGCACATTGCTGACTTCTCAATAGAAAAACAGGTTAAAAAACACGCAAACCGTGGTAAAAACACGATACTTCGCGTTTTGGATGCAGGTCCATTAAAATCTATTACATGCAAAACGCTGCTTTTTGCAGTAAAGAAAGTCCCCGACCCTTTCCAAAAACGCAGAGGCACAAAAAAAGCATTGATGTAAACATGTTCCATAGGAAACCATGTTAAAAAAAAAAATGCACCTGCATTTCTGCAAAAAGCATTCGTGTGAATGGAGCCCGATGATCAATAGTCTAAAATAAGTGCTCTTGCTACCATTGCTAATGGCATACATGTTATTAGTCCTGAGTATTGTTCATACATGTTATTAGTCCTGAGTATTGTTCATACATGTTCTAAAAACAACATATGGCATAACATACCGTATTTATCGGCGTATACCGCGCACTTTTTTGCCCTGAAAATCAGGGCAAAATCGTGGGTGCGCGGTATATACCCGCGCCGAGTTTGAATACTGCGCCGACATATACCGAGTGCAGTACACCCGTGTATTGTCGGGCAGTCTCGGCTCCTCCCGCGCTGACGTCCTGGACGTACAGGACGTCAGCGCGAGTGTAGCCGAGCATTGCCGACAATACACGAGTGTACTGCGCTCTGTATATGTCGCCCCCCCCCCCTCTATCTCTCCCTTCCCGTAGCGCTCACAAGGGGGGAACAAAAAAGCAGGGGGTGGACCAGAGGAGACAACAGAGGAGCATGCGGGAGGGGACAGACAGCTGACTCAACAGCTATGGCCTGGGAGTTTCTCACTTCTGCCTAATCTTGTCCCATAAGAGCACCAAACTGATCTAATCTTTGCCCCTGGTGAAATAATGTCTAGCTTCCCCACTAGTACTGCCTATAAGAGTACCAGTTGTTCTACTCTAATAAAGTGGAACAGCTAGTGGCTAGTAAAGGGGGAGAGGGGGCTTGGGGGGGGGGGTGCGGGAGTTGTCCGGCCGCCATGGGAGAGACCTGTCAAAGTGGGCCAGTCTGGATGAAGTCCAGGGCCAAATTTTTGTCCCAGTCCAGCCCTGGGCAGGATCTCCTTTTTAGCACCTGTGCTAATGGCAGCGCTACCCCTGCTGCGTTCAGCCACAGCCCTCCCCTGTTCTCCCATTCCATCTGGTCGGATTGGCAGCGCACAAAGAAAAAGGAGGAACATCAGTTTCTCCCTCTCCTCTGTGAAAACTGAGGCCTTAAGTGATTAAGATTTCATCTCTTCCAGTATTGGTTCTTCATTTACCTAGCCTTGGAGGGCAGAGGAGGGATCAGGGGTCTAATAAACCCCAGATTTCTCCATAAAGAGGATATGTCACTACCCAAGGTATCACAAGGGATGATAAATATCACTAGTTTTGTTAACTGTTTTTTTTATGTTAAAGCGGAGCTCCACCCTAAAGTGGAACTCACGCTGATCGGCACCCGCCCCCCCTCCGGTGTCACATTTGACACCTTTCAGGGGGGAGCAGATACCTGTTTAAAGACAGGTATTTGCACCCACTTCCGGCCACACGCTACGGGCAAAAGACGGGTTTTTCTGACTTCCCGTCTGTCGCCCGTTGTGTGCTGGGAACACTCGGCTCCCAGCACACAGCGTGTGAGCCAATCGGCGGGCGCAGCGCGACTCGCGCATGCGCCGTAGGGAACCGGGTAGTAAAGCCGGAGCGCTTCACTTCCTGGTTCCCTCACTGAGGATGGCGGGGGGAGCAGCAGAGAGATGAGCGATCGCTCGTCCTCTGCTGCGGACGGCGCTGGACTCCAGGACAGGTAAGTGTCCTAATATTAAAAGTCAGCAGCTGCAGTATTTGTAGCTGCTGGCTTTTAATATTTTTTTATACTGGCACATCCGCTTTAAAGTTATCTGAAAGATGCGTTTCAAATGTTTCGACAGGGGCGTAGTATTTAGTGCTTGCCATAGGCGCTTTTTTCACTAGATATGCCTCTGCTGAGGGGGACATGCAAGGAAAATAAAAAACAGCATTTTAGCTCGCACATGATTGGATAATAAAATCAGCAGAGCTTCCCCTCATTTCAGATCTTCCCCTCAGATTTACAGTGACTGCACTTCCAAGTGCACTTTGCACTTGTAGTGCAAACTGGATTGGTCTTTTATAAATAACCCCCAATGTGTTACAGACTAGCAAATATGTGCTTGTATTGAGAGTAGTAAAGAAACGGTTTCAGGCATTTAACCAATTTGTAAAAAGTGAAGGCAACACTATAAGTTAAAGCGGTGATTCACCCTAAAAAAACAAGTTTCTACCATGAAATCCAGCATAGTAGCGTGAGCTACAGTATGCCTTTATTTTATTTTTTTGTGCCGTACTCACTGTTTAATCCCGTAGTTACGTTTCAGACTCCCCGCGGGGAATGGGCGTTCCTATGCAGAGGGGACAATGATTGACGGCCAGCTATGGCGCGTCACGCTTCCCGAGTAGGACTCGGCTCTTCAAGGCGCTTTACGGCGCCTGCGCCCAGACTAGGAGCTGACTGCGCAGGCGCCGTGAAGAGCCAAGTCCTATTTCGGCTATATCCGGGAAGCGTGACGCGCCATAGCCGGCCGTCAATCATGTTCCCCTCTGCATAGGAACGCCTACTAGTCTGAAACTTAACTACGGGATTAAACAGTGAGTACGGCGCAAAAAAAATAAAATAAAGGCATACTGTAGCTCGCGCTAGTATGCTGGATGGCATGTTAGAAAAAAAAATTTTTTTTTAGGGTAAACCCCCCCCCTTTAAGTCCAAGGAACTACATGACATCTCCAGGGCTTATCTCTATTATTTACATTGGACAGGTGTATTGCTCTGCTGGAGAGACACTCTGGGATCTGAGAGTAGAGAAAGACAGACTTATGCCTGTCCCTCCCCTCTTCTGTCCATTCACAGAAGCCTTTGTATTTTGTGAATGTGTTCACCTAATACCAAGGCTTCTATAATTGGACTGATGGGTGGGGAGCAGGGTTGCCACCCCGCCAGAAAATGTACTGACAGTTTGTAAAAATCTGTGATTTTTTTTTTTACAACTGCTAGTATTGAGGCTGATAATTTCATGCAGTGTTGACTTTTTAAGTGTAAATCAAGCAAATTACTTTGTTATCGGTATTGTCAGTGTTTCCATTATCCTGTTCAAATATTCACTGTGTTAGTTTTCAATAGGAGTTCTGTCATTTCTCAGGTTGCCAGTAAAAGATGTGCTCTGCCAGTAAATTTTCCATGTTTTGTCAGTAAAAAATGCTGCGGGACCCTGGTGGGGAGGGAATAGCAGCTGCAGCTACTTTCCTGTTTAGGATGTAGAGTTCAGAAGGAGCTGTCGGATATAAGTAATATAGCTAAGCCCAGAAGGTGCCATGCACCTTGCTGGACTTTGTTCTTGGGGGGTTATTTACGAAAGGCAAATCCACTTTGCACTACAAGTGCCAAATGGACTTGAAATTGCAGTCGCTGTAAATCTGAGGGGTAGATCTGAAATATTGGGAAGCTCTGCTGATTTTATTATCCAATCATGTGCAAGCTAAAATGCTGTTTTTTATTTTACATGCATGTCCCCCTCAGATGTACAGCAACTGCACTTGCAGGTGCACTTTGCACTTGTAGTGCAAAGTGGATTTTCCTTTCGTAAATAACCCCCCATGAGCAAAGTCCAGCAAGGTGCATGGCACCTTCTGGGCTTAGCTATATTACTTATATCCGACAGCTTTATAGTACTCACGGAAGACAGCTATCGCTGTATTTCTGGGAGACCCCCATAGTGTGCTTTAATTTTTTACAAAAGAGGCTAAATTCCTGGAATGCAGCTTTCAGTACTTTCTGAGCCAACGACCTATTACAAGCATGCAGCCAGTGAAGTCAGACTGATCTGCATGCTTGTTTCAGATCAGTAACTCAAAAACTAGTCAGCATTACCTGCAGGATGTTTGAGGATGAGGTCTGCAATGGTGGCCTGCATGTTCCTCTTGATTTCTTAAACCCTCCACGACTGTACAGTGCTATACTGGTGTATTATTAACCCCAGGGGTGTCCTACAATCAGTGGCGTAGCGTGGGGGAGGGGGGGGGGGGGCCAGGGGGACCGTGGCCCCAGGCGCAACATTTTAGGGGGCGCAATTCTGGCTCTGTCCGTGTCCCCCAAACGTTGTATTTCCCGTGTCTCCGCGGCCTGCGCTCCAGCCGCCATGTTTAGGCTCCGGCTGCCCCTGTGATTGAGCGAAGGTCAATTGAGGTCATGTGCCCGTGTGGCTTTCCTGTTCCTCCTACAGTGTTGGCGGTGTTAGCGGCGGCGGTAAATATGAATGGTGAGCCAATGCACCTACAACCGCACATACAGCTGCTCCTCTGCTGTTCTCTCACCACCTTTGATGTACGGGAATGGCCCGGATACGACCGCCGACCGGAACGAACCCTGCAATCCCTTGCTGAGCACTCGCAGAGCCTGGTAGCCGTGGTGGATGAATGGTCGGATGAGGAGCCGAATGCCGCCGCTGTACACACTACTCTGTGTCCCTCGCCTCCTCCTCCGTCCAATGGATCCGAAGGATCAAACAAATCAGGCAGGTCTCAGGGCTGACGTCATTTTGGCGCACCGGACGCCTTCAGCTCGGCTCCCGTGAGACAAGGCTCCTCGGGCCCTCGGGCACCAGCTGCGACTTTACTTGTCAGAACACCGGCCACCACAATGTGCAGCCTGAGAATCCTTCATCTCCAAGAACGTCGGTTAGAGATTTAAGTAAGTTCAATTCTGCCCTACTGCTTCTATAAATCATTTACTGAAAGCTTCTCATGTTTTACAGAACACTTTGTTTTTACAACAGATTTAGAAATTTCAAAAATAACATGCATAACGCAGGTACAAACTAAAAACATAGAAGCATTATGAGATGTTAGGTAATATTTTAGATCAGAGAAAAACTTATATTAAATATGGGTTCCTTGTCCACAAAAAAATAAAGTAAAATAGTACTTTTAAAGGTCTACATGTTAAAGAACAGCTTCTCTATGAGAATGACAAACATTTATATACCAAAGCACTCCAATATCTGCTAGAAAGAATAAAGATGGCTACAGATCTTAGGAGGTGGTTGGATCCATGACTGTATGACCTGACCGCTTGAGCTTATTCCACATTTCCAAAAATACAGTGCATGTGTATGAAGTGAGGTACCTGCATTATATCAAATACACACAAATGTTTGGGTGTGAAAAAATAACCCCACAAGAGAAAAACATTTTTGACATTAGGAAAATCACATGTATACAAACTCGCAATGTGATGAAATTGTAGACACATTGGCATAGCCTCTTATAGCACAACCAGTGAATAGACAAAATGGTAATTATGGTAGCCTATGGAGATAAAACTTGGAATATTGCTATGTTAGTTGCAGGGTGTGTGTTGCAGTGGTCAGTGTAGTGCGTGTTGCAGTGGTCAGTGTAGTGTAGTGTGTGTTGCAGTGGTCAGTGTAGTGTAGTGTGTGTTGCAGTGGTCAGTGTAGTGTAGTGTGTGTTGCAGTGGTCAGTGTAGTGTGTGTTGCAGTGGTCAGTGTAGTGTAGTGTGTGTTGCAGTGGTCAGTGTAGTGTGTGTTGCAGTGGTCAGTGTAGTCTGTGTTGCAGTGGTCAGTGTAGTGTGTGTTGCAGTGGTCAGTGTAGTGTGTGTTGCAGTGGTCAGTGTAGTGTGTGTTGCAGTGGTCAGTGTAGTGTGCGTTGCAGTGGTCAGTGTAGTGTGTGTTGCAGTGGTCAGTGTAGTGTAGTGTGTGTTGCAGTGGTCAGTGTAGTGTGTTGCAGTGGTCAGTGTAGTCTGTGTTGCAGTGGTCAGTGTAGTGTGTGTTGCCGTGGTCAGTGTAGTGTGTGTTGCAGTGGTCAGTGTAGTGTGTGTTGCAGTGGTCAGTGTAGTGTGTGTTGCAGTGGTCAGTGTAGTGTGTGTCGCAGTGGTCAGTGTAGTGTGTGTCGCAGTGGTCAGTGTAGTCTGTGTCGCAGTGGTCAGTGTAGTGTGTGTCGCAGTGGTCAGTGTAGTGTGTGTTGCAGTGGTCAGTGTAGTGTGTGTTGCAGTGGTCAGTGTAGTGTCAACATTTGAATAAAAATGATCAGCAACATTCTTGGCACACAAAACCTACAATGTAAACACTTTTAAAAAAGAACCTGTCAGGAAGGAAGAATGCAGGCTGCCACTGCACCATGTGACGCGGAGGTCTCCAATGGAAGCCTCCATATCCCTTCCTAAATAGTTCTATCTAAAACCAACAACAAAAGCTGTAGAAATCCTGCAGATTTTAGGACATTTCGGGTTGTAACCCCAGGTCTTCATAGACCGTAGTCAAGGTCTTGCAGACATGTCTTAGCTCTTCCTGTAGATGACTGATTCTCTGCATGACATCGGTGAGCTCCTGCACCTTGGCCTGCAGATGCATGGTATTCTGCTCAAACTGCTCATGCATTTTTTCTTCCAGACTCTTACACAGAACCTCTACCTGGCATAGAAAAGGAGACAAAATAAGAAAAACACTTAAAACAGAAATCGCCCCCAATAAACTGGTGTAATCTGCTCTATCGTACGCTTCAAAACTTCCCAAATCAATAATGCTGATAGTAGAATCGGCTTCTGAATTGCCTGACCACATCAATTTCCCTTATGCCAGTAGCATGAGGCGGCTTTTTTCACAATGCCAGCTTTGCCAAAAGACAGCACAGCCCCAGTTTAGGTGCCAGAAAATGCGATATTCAGATGCAAATGGTGTTGCTGGACTGCTAAAAGCTGTTTGTTTCTCCTCCTAACAGCTGGCAGGAAAAACATCTCTTTGCCACTAAATCAAAAGCAGAGGATGTTCTGTACAGCTTCTTAACTAATTGCTCCGGCTACCTGTGCACTCGTGGGAGATTAAAAGCAGTTAGAATAATGTGCTGAAAGCGGATTACACTGACATGCCAGAGAGGGAAAAAAATAAATAATCTCTAAATTAATTTAAGTGCTCAAAAAAGGCACATGGGTCTGTGAAGAAACGGTTTTATGATGTATTATCACTGAACGCAATAAAAAGGGAAGATTGTTTTCATCCTGACATTATAAAATAGAGCGTACGTGCTGGAAGCCTATCGTCGTTCCAATCTCCGGGTCCTATTGTGTGACACATTTGTCTGGTTTTTTTTTCACGCTGGCCAGTTATCATGCCAGATTAGCCTGTTTTAGATCCAATCAGCCAATAACTGTTCTATGTATGTGTGCCATACGTGGGCAGCTCTCTACCGAAGCATGGCACACATTGACAGATGTGTTCCTTTTTTTTTGTCTGGGCCACTGGATGATTTTCATCCCCAGCCCAACAGATGAGGCAAAGAATACATAATAAAGAAAAGTGAGAAATTCTCAGACATTTCTCTCTAACATCTCTGCATGACGTAAGCGTTTCTTTGGTGGGTAAAGTCCATGTAAAGTACCGTATTTATCGCGGTATAACGCGCTCCCGCGTATACCGCGCACCCCCAAAGTGGCCCGAATTCCTGTGGAAAAAACGTTTTTTTGTACTTACAGTTTTGGTGTCTTGCGCGGCGTTCATCGGTGGCCTCGTCGGGTCCGGCGTCCATCTGCGGCTTCGGGTGTCCTCTTCGGCGGGTCGGGCGTCCGTCTTTGGCGGGTCGGGTGTCCTCTTCGGCGGGTCCGGCGTCCTCTCCGGCGGGTCCGGCGTCCTCCCCGCTCGTTTCCCGCCACGAGTTTTGAATACTGCGCCGGCATATACCGGGCGCAGTACACTCGTGTAACGTCGGGCAGGCTCGGCAACTGTCGCGCTGACGTCCTGTACGCTCAGGACGTCAGTGCGAGAGGCGCCGAGACTGCCCGAAGTTACACGAGTGTACTGCGCTCGGTATATGCCGGCGCAGTATTCAAAACTCGTGGCGGGAAAGCGGGTATCGGCGTATATCGCGCACCCACGATTTTGCCCTGATTTTCAGGGCAAAATAGTGCGCGGTATACGCCGATAAATACGGTAACTCAATCACTAAAATAAAAGCCCCACATGCTCAACCCGTGGCCTGTGACCTCACCCATATGGCAACCCATACAGCCTCCCTTCGGGCCATGCGGCCTCAGGTGGTCGACCTGAGGGCCAGAGTTGAGTAAAGCTGCAACACAGGTGTCCTGCGAGTAAGGAACCCGAATAGGATATAAGAGTATAGAAGATGACTATATTTAGAATGAAAATGTAGCGCCCAAAATATAAATAAACCCCTAAAAAAGGGTGAATCTAGCGTGTTCCTTAAAGGTAAAAGACTAATAATTAAAGTCTAATGCCTCTTCATACACTATCGTGAAATAGTGAAGTGAATAATGGGAGCTATGATGTGAGAAACAAGCTCCTATATCAAAACCTTACGTACAAATCTGTGCTATGGAAAATCACCAGGTAAAAATACATATGTGAAATAACTGTGGTGTGATCACCATACTTATATATAGAAATATAATATGCAAAAATCATTACTAGCTAAGTGATCTATTTTTTCCTGTGTGGCCTTTTGAAGTTTTTTAAGGAACACGCTAGATTCACCCTTTTTTAGGGGTTTATTTATATTTTGGGCGCTACATTTTCTTTTTTATATTTTTCACCTTATTTCCACATGGTATGTTGGCAGCCTGATTCACGTTAAATATCTGGTTTGCGCATCGTTATACATACACATATATTTAGAATGGTAAATTGAGATAATATAAAAATGTGAACATTATAACGTGAATATGAAAATTATAAAAAATAAAGAATTCATTAAAAAAAAACAGATGCCCTGCAGAGCTGATTGGAAGGGAGACACACCAGGAAGTATCTGTTTCTAAACACAGTGAGTACAGATCTGTGTCAAGGGGCCTGTCCTGTCAGGGCCATCCCTTTAAGCTAGTAGACTCAGTAAACAGGTGTCAACCAAAGTGGATGCTAGTGAGTGTCCTGAAGATCTAGAGTTTCATCAAGTCTGCTGCCAGAGCAAGCTGAGGACTTATTGTTCCATACAAGCAGGGCTGGACTGGGACAAAAATTTGGCCCTGGACTTCATCCAGACTGGCCCACTTTGACAGGTCTCTCCCATGGCGACTGGACAACATACGCAGCCCCACCCCCCGGCCACCCAAGCCCCCTCTCCCCCTTCACTAGCCATTCTACTTTATTCAAGTAGAAAAGCTGGTACTGGTACTCTTATAGGCAGTACAAGTGGGGAAGCTAGACATTATTTTACCCGGGGCAAAGAATCAATTTTTGCGCCCCCCCCCCCCCCCTTATGGGACAAGATTAGGCAGAAGTGAGAAACTCCCAGGCCATAGCTGTTGAGTCAGCTGTCTGTCCCCTCCCCCATGCTCCTCTGTTGTCCCCCCTGCTTCTCTGCTCCCCCCAGTTGAGCGCTGCGGGGAGGGAGAGGAGGTGAGCGCTGCGGGAAAGGAGAGACAAAGGAGCGGAGGGGGCGGCGGTCTGCTGTCACTGAAGCCGGCCCACTGAGCCATCGGCCCACCGGGAAACTCCCTGTAGTCCCAATGGCCAGTCCATCCCTGCATACAAGTGCAGTATGGTACAGCAGAGTCTGCTACCTAGTTCATTCTGAAGCAGCTAAGTGAGAGTTGTGTTCATTCGTACATTGTTCAATTCCTTCCCCTATCCAAGTTCCACCAGTAAATACCAAAAACAAATACCCAAGACTGATCATTGGATAACGAGCGATGAGAGTGGAGGTGGTCAAGTTAAAAATACCAAGTAACTGGCTGCAGGATAATCAGTGGGAGGCCCAGGAAAGTATTTTTAAACACAGTTGGTATTTTTTCTCTCTGCAGAGAGAAAGAGATACAATGTACCTCTCAACTCCGTTCACATAGAGAGAAACACAGGGGTGGGCTTCACAGTGACTGATCACTGTGATAGCCAATCAGAAGCTGTCACAGCGATCAGGTGACCCAGAACCAGGAGTTCCAGGTATTAATCATTAGTACAGGACCTGGAGCTCCCATTTCCATGAATCGCTTCAATCCCTCAAGTTAAAACAACATTAGGAGTTATTTTTTTTTCTAGCTCTGCTTACCTTGTTACCATTTCCGCGTCGAGGTACGTCATATCCCGCGGCGCCTTGGCTCCTGGGAGATGTGTGTCATCATTCCCTGGGGTCAGAGGGCATCCCTGCCTGTTAGCATCGTGTTATTTCCAAACAGGAAATGATGCGATGCAATGCGATGCTAAGCAACATTTTTGAAAAGGGCAACCAGGTGCTTGTCGCCATTGTTAGTGTTTTGTCCACAGAAGAGGCAGCGGCGGCGGTGGGGACTAGAGCGGCGATCTGTTCATATTTAGAAGGGGAATACTGCACTTTGACGTTTAATTATTCAGGAGGACATCAGACCATGTAAGACTGAGCATTGTGATGTGACGGGGGAGATTTCAAATCTCACCTCAGCCCAGCGCAGCAGCATCTTCATCTGCGTGACAGGTAACATTACTTGCATCTATTGTCTAGGTTACATTTGGTTGCCATAATAAATTCCTACGATGCCGCCGTTGTGATGGCAACCAGAGACACAATCGTGCGTCGCGCCTTGTGTCTTATGCGCATGCGCGAGATCCAAAGGTGCATGCTGGGTAACCAGCAGCACCTATTCCCAGAAGAAAACACTATTGGGCTTCACATACCCACAATTAAGATGGAAGCATGTTGCCGGGTGAATATAAAGGTTAGTTTTATAAAAAAAAAATGCAATACTACAGCGACCTTTCATAGATTTTGCTTTTGTAGCATTAAAGGGTAACTAAAGGAATTTTTTTTTTTAGCTAAATAGCTTCCTTTACCTTACTGCAGTCCTGGTTTCATGTCCTCATTGTTAGTTTTTGCTTTGATGTTGCTGTAATTCCTCTCTGTTCTGGACACTTCCTGGTTGTCTGTTTCCTGATCACTGGGAGATTTCTCACTGTGGTGACTAATCAAGGAGGTGTGACTACTGTGTGTCAGAACCAATCCAGTTTCGTTTTACAAAGCATCACTGCCCTCTATGGGCTCTTTGTCTCTGTACATCAGAGAACCAGGAAACAACAGCAAAAACGAAACGAAACTGTAGGTACATTATATGATTGATTTTTATCTGTTTTTAATAATTTTTAAAGGGAATCAGTTAACTATTATGTCTCTATACCCTGTAAACAGTCATTTCAGCTAAAAAAAATAATTCCTTTAGTGACCCTTTAAGTAAGATGAACATCTCGGGTGTCTTAAAAAAAAAAAAAACAATTACAGCTGGAACTCCGCTTTAAGTTGGGAAAGGCATCCTGGCACACAGGAAAGGATGATAGAATATAAATAAAGGTTCCTACAAGCAGCTTGTCCCACCTGCATTTCAGCAGGACGGTTATTTCACAACCCTATCAAATTAGCTTTAAAGCGGGGGCTCACCCGAAATTTTTTTTTTTAACATTAGATTGAGGCTAATTTTGGGAAGCAGAATCGGGTGTTTTTTTTTTAAATCAATGCAGTACTTACCGTTTTTGAGATAGATGTTCTCCGTGGCTTCCGGGTATGATCTTCGGGACTGGGCGTTCCTATTTGATTGACAGCCTTCCGACCGGTCGCATACAGCGCGTCACGAGTTGCCGAACGTCGGTGCGGCTCTATACGGCGCCTGCGCACCGACGTTCGGCTACTTTCGGGAACTCGTGACGCGCTGTATGCGACCGTCGAGAGGCTGTCAATCAAATAGGAACGCCCAGTCCCGCAGCCCATACCCGGAAGCGGCGGAGAACATCTATCTCTTAGGGTCCTTTCACACGTGCGGACCGTTTTTTAGATCAGTTTGTTATCATCAGTTGATCAGTTTTTTATCATCAGTTGATCCGTTTCTCATCAGTTGTCATTTGTTTTTCATCCGTTTTTTTTTTGTTAGAACTTTATTTTTATTACATATTTTGATGAAAAACGGATGTTAGCGGATCGGATGTTAAACGGATCGTCCACTAACATCCGTTTTTCGTCCGTTCCGTTTTTCTGACGGAAGTAAAATAGGGTTTTCTTCCGTTCAAAAAAACGGAGCTTAATGGAGACTGATGTTAACGGATGTTAGCGGATGCTCATCCGCTAACGTACGCTATCCCATTGGAAAGCATTGCAGTCCGTAAACGGACGTATGAAAAAACGGACGAACGGTCCGCACGTGTGAAAGGACCCTAAAACTGTAAGTACTGCATTGATTTAAAAAAAAACACATCCGATTGTCCTTCCCAAAATTAGCCTCAATCTAATGTTAAAAATAGATTTTTTGGGTGAACCTCCACTTTAAAGCGGGAGTTCACCCATTTATTAAAATTTTTTTTTTTTCCCCTTAGATTCCTGCTCGTTTGGTCTAGGGGAATCGGCTATTTGTTTTAAAATATGATCCGTACTTACCGTTTTCGAGATGCATCTTCTTCCGTCGCTTCCGGGTATGCGTCTTCGGGAGCGGGCGTTCCTTCTTGATTGACAGTCTTCCGAGAGGCTTCCGACGGTCGCATCCATCGCGTCACTCGTAGCCGAAAGAAGCCGAACGTCGGTGCGGCTCTATACTGCGCCTGCGCACCGACGTTCGGCTTCTTTCGGAAAATCGTGACGCGATGGATGCGACCGTCGGAAGCCTCTCGGAAGACTGTCAATCAAAATAGGAACGCCCAGTCCCGCAGCCCATACCCGGAAGCGACGGAGAAGATGCATCTCGTAAACGGGTAAGTACGGATCATATTTTAAATCAAATAGCCGATTCCCCTAGAGAAAACGAGCAGGAATCTAAGGCTAAAAAGTGCTCTCTAAGGGTGAACCTCCGCTTTAAGAGTATGTCAGCAATTATTTCATTGAAGGGAATCTGTCATGCGCAGGAGAAATCCCTGATGGAAGATGCAATTCTCTGACTCCTATTAGTCATTAGTTCTGGTACAGTCATGCCATTTGCAGTTAAGATGAAGAAGGTCGGTTCGGTGCTAGTATGCAGCCGGGGGTCAAAGAATATTTGCTTCTATCAGCGCCTGTTAAATCTTTGGAATAGGTTTGTTTAAGCAGTTGTAGCTGCTTGTGAACTTTAGAGAGCCCCAAGCACTACACCCATAAATCTGAGTCACATCCTAAGTTTCAGAACTAAAGGCCATTACCTTCAAGGTGAGACTATTCTTAAATTCTTCCATCAGTGTTTGGTCATTGCTGCGCTTTTGGTTTATTTTATCAATCAGTGTTTGTGCTCGAAGATGTAGAGCCTCCACAATGGCCTCCAAATCTGCAAAGCTTTGAGTTCTCCTTTCGGTTCTGCTGGCTGTAGCATTTGAAGTGTCTCCAGATGGCCCGGGCCCAGGGGTGCCGAGAGACCTGCAATGGAAAATATCCCATCTGATTTCAGTTTTTGCTTTTTTTCTAGTTTTTGACACTTTAGGGTGGCTTTTACCATGTGTTGTCTTTAACCACTTAAGACTCAGACCAAAATGCAGGTAAAGGACCAGGCCCCTTTTTGCGAATCGGCACTGCGTCGCTTTAACAGACAATTGCGCGGTCGTGCAACGTGGCTCCCAAACAAAATTGGCATCCTTTTTTTCCCACAAATAGAGCTTTCTTTTGGTGGTATTTGATCACCTCTACGGTTTTTATTTTTTGCGCTATAAACAAAAATAGAGCGACAATTTTGAAAAAAAATCATTATTTTTTACTTTTTGCTATAATAAATTTCCCCCAAAAATATATAAAAAAACAATTTTTTCCTCAGTTTAGGCCGATACGTATTCTTCTACATATTTTTGGTAAAAAAAAAAAATCACAATAAGCGTTTATAGATTGGTTTGCGCAAAATTTATAGTGTTTACAAAATAGTGGATAGTTTTATTGCATTTTTATTATTTATTTATTTTTACCACTAATGGCGGCGAGCAGCGATTTTTTTTCATGACTGCGACATTATGGCGGACACTTCGGACAATTTTGACACATTTTTGGGACCATTGTCATTTTCACAGCAAAAAATGCATTTAAATTGCATTGTTTATTGTGTAAATGACAGTTGCAGTTTGGGAGTTAACCACAGGGGGGCGCTGATGGGGTTATGTGTGACCTCAAGTGTGTTTACAACTGTAGGGGGGTGTGGCTGTAGGTGTGACATCATCGATTGTGTACCCCTATAAAAGGGTTGACGCGCTCGATAACGCCGCCACAGTGAAGTATGGGGAAGCTGTGTTTACACATGGCTCTCCTCGTTCTTCAGCTCCGGGGACCGATCGCGGGACTCCAGCGGCGATCGAGTCCGTGCGTCCCGCGATCCCAGTCACGGAGCTTCGGACCGGGTCGTGGGAAAAAATAAACAAACACATCTGCCTCTGTGGCAACTGCAATGCTTGTTATAAAGAATATTAATTGGATTGCAGCGCACTAAAACAAATATGCATGTATGTTTAACCCCTCCCACGCCTGCTTTTTTGCACAGCACAGTGATGTCACTGCTAGTTTTACAAATTACATACAAAGTGGATTTATAGCCGTTGAAGCTCTTGAGAAATGTAGTTTAATAAGGCTTCATTAAACACCTAGGCGATTTAAATCGCAGGCAGAATCGCGGCAAATCAAATCGCCTAGGTGTGAATGGAGCCTAAAAGCTTTTGTGCTCAGCTTTAAGCTCTGGGTAAGAAATAATGTAGAAGAGGAGAAAAAAGACAGTACAGGATGACCCATTCATAATTTGTATTATTATAATAAGGAGACATAATAACAACACGGCACAGTGCCAACTGGTAATCTGCAGCACTGATCTGCAGTCATGTCTGTCCCATGGCTCACCGAGAGGGTGTTTTGGCAGGAGATGGGCTGGATGTGGCAACAACAGGGGACCCTGCTTCCCCTGAATCTCTTCTGCGCTCCAGTACTGTGTCCGCCATTTATTCGAATTCTGCTAAAAACAAAACAAAAAAATACAATAGGCAACAGATAATACAGTGAACAGGACATATTTGCAACTAGTGCGTACACATAGGACACACCCCCTGTCACTCCCATGTCACACCCCTGTCACACAAGCTAAAAATAACTATTACAGAACGAATGGATGAATGCTTTTGGTTCCATAAATGGGACAGTCCCTCCAAATGTGCGACAGTTGGAAGCTTTGTAGAGGATTAAATTGGGGAAGCCACCGAGGAGGGGATGATGTAATCTCTGGGAGTTTTGGTAACGGCTGGGAGTGCCTTAGCAACATCCTAGCAACAAGGCAGGACTGGATGATGTAATCTCTGGGAGTTTTGGTAACGGCTGGGAGTGCCTTAGCAACATCCTAGCAACAAGGCAGGACTGGATGATGTAATCTCTGGGAGTTTTGGTAATGGCTGGGAGTGCCTTAGCAACGTCCTAGCAACAAGGCAGGACGGGATGATGTAATCTCTGGGAGTTTTGGTAACGGCTGGGAGTGCCTTAGCAACGTCCTAGCAACAAGGCAGGACGGGATGATGTAATCTCTGGGAGTTTTGGTAACGGCTGGGAGTGCCTTAGCAACGTCCTAGCAACAAGGCAGGACGGGATGATGTAATCTCTGGGAGTTTTGGTAACGGCTGGGAGTGCCTTAGCAACGTCCTAGCAACAAGGCAGGACGGGATGATGTAAACTTTGGGAGTTTTGACAGTGGCTGAGAGTGCCTTAGCAACGTCCTAGCAACAAGGCAGGATGCGATGATGTAATTTCTGGGAGTTTTGGTAACGGCTGGGAGTGCCTTGGCAACGTCCTAGCAACAAGGCAGGACGGGATGATGTAAACTTTGGGAGTTTTGACAATAGCTGAGAGTGCCTTAGCAACGTCCTAGCAACAAGGCAGGACGGGATGATGTAATTTCTGGGAGTTTTGGTAACACTTGGGAGTGCCTTAGCAACGTCCTAGCAACAAGGCAGGATGGGATGATGTCAGCTTTGGGAGTTTTGACAATGACTAGGAGTGCCTTAGAAAGGTCCTAGCAACAAGGCAGGACGGCATGAAGTAATCTGCTAATTTTGGTAATGGCTGGGAGTGCCTTAGCAACATCCTAGCAACAAGGCAAGAGGGATGATGTTCTGAGAACACATGCTGGCATGTGTGCCAGCCTGTATTGCCTCTGAAAAGCAATCCAAGGTGGATCACTTTTCAGGGGGCTGTTGAGCAGGCGATGAAGCGTTATGTCACTTCCTCACAGACAGTTTTAGCCACATAAATACCACAACACCGTGACACAACTACGTGAGGTTACTGTGTGGCCCCATATACTTGCATGGGTCGCATTGGGCAGCGGTAATGCCTGCGGAATGCGATATGGTGTTTCATGTGGCAGCCGTGGAACGTGTTCTGCTTCAGGGATAGTTCACACCACAGGCATTCCTGGACTTTTAAAACTAGGTTCACACCAGTGCTTGCCGTTCCAGTGAGTTCCGGTTCCAGAAAAAAAAAGTAGAACATGCTGCATTTTTCCAGAACTGGACTGTACTGGAACGAATAAACAAATAAAAAACACATTGGAACACACGTGTCCTTATTTAACCACTTCATTACTGGGCACTTAAACCCCCTTCGTGCCCAGACCAATTTTCAGCTTTCAGCGCTGACGCATTTTGAATGACAATTGCGCGGTCATACAACGCTGTACCCAAATTATATTTTTATAATTTTTTCCCCACAAATAGAGCTTTCTTTTGGTGGTATTTGATCACCTCTGCGATTTTTATTTTTTGCGCTATAAACATAAAAAAACTGAAAATTTAGGAAAAAAAAACAATATTTTTTACTTTTTGTTATAATAATATCCCATTTTTTTTTTTTAATTAAAATTTCCCTCGGTTTAGGCCGATACGTATTCTTCTACATATTTTTGTTAAAAAAATCGCAATAAGCGAATATTGATTGGTTTACGCAAAAGTTATAGCGCCTACAAAATAGGGGATAGATTTATGATTTTTTTTTTTTTTTTTTACTAGTAATGGCAGCGATTTGCGATTTTTTTTGTCAGACCTGCGATATTGCGGCGGACGTATCGAACACTTTTGACACAATTTTGGGACCATTCACATTTATACAGCGATCAGTGCTATAAAAATGCACTAATTACTGTATAAATGTGACTGGCAGTGAAGGGGTTAACCACTAGGGGGTGAGGAAGGGGTTAAATGTATTACCTGGGTGTGTTCTTACTGTGTGGGGGGAGGGGGGTGACTGGGGGAGGTGACCGATGCTGTGTCCCTATGTAAAGGGACACAGATCGGTCTCCTCTCTCCCTGACAGCACGTGGAGCTCTGTGTTTACACACAGAGCTCCACGTCCTGCTGTGTCACCGACGATTGCGGGTGTCTGGCAGACATCGCGCCCGCCAGGCACACGCATCGGCTCCCGAGCGATGCGCCGGGCACGTTGTTTCCCCGCTGCGCGCCCCCAGCGGCGCGTACGGGGAACAACAACAACAGGACGTCCAGGGACGTCCACCCGGCACTTGAGAGGCGCGCTGTGGACGTCTTTCGTCCATAGCGTGGATCCCAAGTGGTTAAGGTTAAGAAGAAAGAGAGGGAAAAAATGCTTTAAAAACGCACTGGAATGCATCAAAAACGAACATGCAGAAAAGCATCCAGAACGCATCTGGACTGCATTTCTATGGTGTGAACTGGCCCTTATCCTGCACAGAACTGTACTGGAACGCAGTAAAACACATCAAAAATGCACCTACACGAATCATAAACGCACTGGACCCCAGAGCAGTGGGGGGGAATTCCCCCTGGAAACGCATTTAAAGAGCACGGGAACGCACATGCAGAAACACATCCGGAAAGGATCTGGAGGACGTTTTTGTGGTGTGAACCAGTCCTCAGACCGTGGCTCCAAATTGAGCCGCACATCGGAAAAAAAACCTAAGGACCGGTTTACACCATAGAAACGCAGTCCGGATGCTTTTCTGCATACGCGTTTTTGATGCGTTGCAGTGCGTTTTGATGCCCTCTGGTGCATCCCCTCCCCTCTTTTGTCTTAACCTTAATTAAAGACATGTGTGTTCCAGTGCGCTTTTGATGCGTTTTACCACGTTCCAGTAAAGTCCAGTGCAGGAAAAATGCAGCATGTTCTACTTTTTTTTTTCTGGAACTGACTGGACTGGTGTGAACTATGCCATTGGAAACCATATAACCTATTATTGGACTGAGGGACGGTTCACACCATAAAACCAAACTTCAGATCTGTTCTGGATGCGTTCCTGCATGCGCAATTTCAATGTGTTTTTGATACATTCCAGTGCGTTTTGATGTTTCGAGGTGCATTCCAGATGGGGTTTTTTCTTAATTTTCATGTCTTTTTTTTCACTGTATTGAAAACAAAAAAATGTACCCCTTAGGTGGACTTTTAAGGCATAGGTATCTATACAAAAAGTGTACTAGAAAATGTATTAAAAAAATTTCACTGTATTGGGGTCCTTTGCGGTTTTGATCCGTTTTATCGCGTTCCAGTACAGGAAAAATGCAGCATGTTCTTTTTTTTTTCTGGAACTGGAAAGTCCTGGAAGTGACCGCACTGGTGTGATCTATGCCATCGGAAACCATATACCCTACGTTCCATGCATTTCTGATGCAGAAAAAAGAAACGCACTGGACTGCATGTGGTGTGAGCTGGCCCGTTTCCTTTTTTTTTTTTCACTGTATTGGGGTCCAGTGCGTTTTTTGATGCACTCTAGGGGGGGCTTTTTTGATGTGTTTTACTGCGGTCCAGTACAGGAAAAATGCACCATGTTCTACTTTACTTTCTGAAAAGGACCGCACTGGTGTGAACTATACCATTGGAAACAGGGCCGCCATCAGGGGGTACAGGCAGTACACCTGTAAGGGCCCGGATGGCAACCCCCTTAAAAAAAACAAAAAAAAAAACATTTTTTTTAATTTATTTTTTAGGGGTCCAGAGGTCCCCAGGGGCCCGGAGGCCCCAGATGGCAACCCCCCTTTTGTTATTTATTTTTAAATAAAAAAAATATATTTTTTTAATATATTTTTATTTTATTTTTTATCAAAGGGCCAATTTTTATTTGTATTATTATTTATTTTTTATTTTTATTATTAAAGGGCTCAGAGGTCCCCAGGGCCCCATGTGGCAAACCCCCTTTTTTTATAAATTTTTTTTGTTGTTGTTGTTATATATATATATATATATATATATATATATATATTATTTTATTAAAGGGCCCAGAGGTCCCCAGGGCCCCATGTGGCAAACCCCCTTTTTTTATAATTTTTTTTTGTTGTTGTTGTTATATATATATATATATATATATATATTATTTTATTAAAGGGCCCAGAGGTCCCCAGGGCCCTGGACCCCCCCCCCCTTTTTTTTATAATTGTTTCTTTTTATATATATATATATATATATATATTTAATTTTTTTTATTAACCACTTCCCGCCCGGCCTATGGCCTTTTTACGTCCGGGAAGTGGTTTTGAAATCCTGACTGGACGTCCATGGAATCGCAGAGGTGATCAAATACCACCAAAAGAAAGCTCTATTTGTGGGGAAAAAAGGACGCCAATTTTGTTTGGGAGCCACGTCGCACGACTGCGCAATTGTCATTCAAAGTGCGACAGTGCTGAAAGCTGAAAATTGGCTTGGGCGGGAAGGTGCGTAAGTGCCTGGTATGGAAGTGGTTAAAGGGCCCAGAGGTTTCTTTTTTTTTTTTTTATTAAAGGGCCCAGAGGTCCCCAGGGCCCCAGATGGCAACCCCCCTTTTAAAAAAAAAAATATATATATATATATATATATATATATATATTTTTTTTTATTAAAGGGCCCAGAGGTCCCCAAGGCCCCAGATGGCTACACCCCTTTTTTTTATATATTTTTTTCTTTCTTTCTTCTTTTTTTTGTAAAATGCACTGCATGTGGTGTGAATCGGCCCTAAAACTGCTGCTGTACCTCATACTTAGGGCCAGTTCACACCACAAAAAGGCTCTCCAGATCTGTTCCGGATGCGGTCCTGTATGCGCGTTTTTAATGCGTTCCTGTGCATTTTGATGCATTTTACAGCGTTCCAGTACAGTCCAGTTCATGTAAAATGCATCTTGTTCTACTTTTTCTTCTGGAATGCATTGGATATGCAAGCATCCCTGTGAACTATGTCATTGAAAAACATATAAGCTACTTTCCATGCGTTTTTTTGATGTAGAAAAAAACGCACTGGACTTCATGTGCGGTGTGAACTGTCCCTTAGGCCTCATTTACACTTGTGATTAGAGGGGGGTATGTGCAGGGCCACCATCAGGGGGGTACAGGCATTACACCTGTAAGGGGTCCGATGGTCCCCAGGGGCCCAGCTGGCCCCCCTTCCGTTTTTTTTTTTATTTATTGCATTACACTTGTAAGGGGCCCGATGGTCCCCTTACAGGTCCGGCTGGCCCACCTCATATTTTTTTTATTATTTATTTTTTGCATTACAACTGTAAGGGGCCCAACGGTCCCCAGGACCCCTTACAGTCCCGGCCGGCCCCCCTCTCGTTTTTTTTTTTGCATTACACCAGTAAGGGACCCAATGGTCCCAGGGGCCCCTTACGGTCCCGGTCAGCCCCCCCCCCCCCCTTCTGTTTTTCGCATTACACCTGTAAAGGGCCCAGGCCCCCCCCCCCCTTCCTTATTATTTCGTGTCAGGAGAGAAGAGATTATACTTGTTTGTTTTGTTCGTCAGCACCCCCCCCCCCCCCCCCCCCGTTCTCTGACTAAAGCTGCGTTTCTTGGCCACCCGTGTTGCCAGACAGGTTTGGACACACGTCATCAATTACTTTCCATCACACTTGGGTTCTCCCGCCTGCTGAGTGCAACCCACTCAAGTGAAGCCGGGAGAAGTAGAGCCACGCTGTGCGTTGTGAGGGGTTGAAACGCGGTAGCCCAGCATTAGGACCCATTTCACACTGGGCTGCTTTTTAAGCGTTTTAGCGCTGAAAATACCAAAACACCTGTAAAGCGCCTTTCATGCCTTCCCAGTGTGAGAGCCCGAATCCTTTCACACTGGGGCGGTGCGCTTGCAGGACGGGAAAAAGAAGCATCTTTGGAGCGGTGTGGGATCAGTGTAAACGGCGCCCCCAAAACGCCCTGCCCATTGAAACGAAGCGCCTGCAAAAGCGATTCAGCAGTGCCGCAAAACCGGCATTATTAAACCCTTTCCTCGACCGCTAGCGGGGTTTAAAAGTGTCCCGCTAGCAGCCGAAAAGCGTCGCTATAACAGCAGTAAAGCGCCTGCTAAAACTAGCGGCGCTTTACCGCTAACGCCCGGACCGTCCAAGTGTGAAAGGGGTCTTAGGGGGTTAAAAGAGGCGGTGAGGAGGCGATACAACACCCGCCTCTGAAGAGCGAGCCGAACACGAGGCAAGTGGCAGCCATTTCTAAGGCCCCCCTGTGTGTGTAAATCATGGATTGCGGCGTTATGTTCTCACACTATAGGGACATCGATCCCGTAATGTTCGTCAACGTCTGGCCAATCAGAGAGCGAGGAAGTACACATGTGTGATATAAATGTAAAGCCAAAAGGTTATATCTCCTCACATTATTACCCCAAATGTGTCATTATCTCCACAATACATATCATATGTACCAATACACTGAGAATATTCCATATATCTAAAGTAATAGTACGTCATGGCTATACAGCCCCGCCCCCTAGCAATCTCCATTACGTGTTCTGGAACTTTCTCCCTTCACAACCAGCTCTGCGCGGGACAGCAGTGAGTTGAGGTAAAAGCGCGCTCCCTCTACTTCACACAGGAGAGGAGTGGCTGCAGAGTGGAGCTCCACGGATGACAGGAAGCATGTGGCCTCCACTTCTTCTCTCTTTTTTTTTTTTTTTACTGAACTTTATTGTGCATCTCTGCAGCTGGAACTCCACTGTCACCAGGAAACATGCCTCCACAACTGCACCTTTTTTATTTTTTAAATTAAATTGAATGTAACAAACAACAAATAGAAGCTACTACAGGATGTGGAGGCCACTTGTTTCCTGTACATGATTACTGTGTAGAAGAGTGGAGCTCCAGTAACTGCAGTACATACTGAACCCCCAAACAATAGATTTATTTTTCTGTCAGTCTAGACACAATGGAGGACAAAAATGGCGTTAGTTCTGATTTTTTTTATGTAACACCCTATCAGCGCAACGGTTTATCAAGTGCAAATTTCCCATTATAAAATACACTAAAGTTCATTGTAGCGCTCACAGACACAACTTATTACCCAATTATTATATATATTTTTTTAAATGTAAAAGATGAGGTTATGCCAAATAAAATAGATACAAAACACATGAAGCCTTAACCACTTCGTTACCGGGCCTATTTTGGCACTTTTCTCCTTTATGTAAAAATCACAATTTTTTTGCTAGAAAATTAATCAGAACCCCCAAACATTCTATATTTTTTTTTAGCAGACACCCTAGGGAATAAAATGGGGGTCATTGCAACTTTTTTTCTCGCATGGTATTTGCGCAATAATTTTTCAAACGCCTTTTTTTAGGGAAAAAAACTGTTTCATGAATTAAAAAATAACAAAACAGTAAAGTTAGCCCAATTTTTTTGTATAATGTGAAAGACGATGTTACGCCGAGTAAACAGATACCTAACATGTCACGCTTTAAAATTGCGCACACTCATGGAATGGCGCCAAACTTCGGTACTTAAAAATCTCCATAGGCAACGCTTTAAATTTTTTTACAGGTTACTATTTTTGAGTTACAGAGGAGATCTAGTGCTAGAATTGTTGCACACGCTCTAACGCACGCGATGATACCTCACATGTGGGGTTTGAACGGTGTTTACATATGTGGGCGGGACTTGCATGCGCGTACGCTTCTGCACGCGAGCGACCGGGACAGGGGCGTTTTAAAAAATTTTTTTTATTATTTTATTTTATTTTTTTACTTCATTTTTTTATTTTTACACTTTCTTTGAATTTTTTTTTTTTTTTGATCACCTTTATTCCTATTACAAGGAATGTAAACATCCCTTGTAATAGGAACCAGTGTGACAGGTCCTCTTTATGTCTTTATTGTCGCTTCTTAGTGCAGCGCCGTGCAGACTTCCTGGCGGGCTCTGCATGTGTACCATGCGAACACGCTGGAGCACATCCTTATCTACAATCACCAACGACTTCTCCCTAGTGGCCTTTTATACCCCACGGGAATCAAGTGTGATGAGCATAAAGCACCCCCCAGCAACACCTGAGCAGGAGCCCCCTCCATTAAAGGGACCCAAACCAATTATATATGGAGAGAGAGGATAGAATTTGCTATAGCTAAAAAGGTACCCAGTATTTTCAGAAGAAGCTCACCAATAGCTACCTGCATATTTCTCTCTGTGGAGGTGTACTTTAAAGCGGTTCTTCACTGAATATAAGCACCACAAACCAAAAACGTTATTTAGCTGCTTGCAGACCATATACTGTATATATACGGCGGCAAAGTGGCTCCTCTGCCCACGACCATGTGCCTGTTCAATGATCCTGCATTTCTGGGTATGGGGCGCACTCGTGCCGCCTGCTACCGATGTGATTGGACACAGCGGGAGCCAATCAGTGGGCCCGGGGGATGCAATGTCCACTGAGACCCGCAGATCATTCCTGAGAGAAGCAGAATGGCAGTCTGCCTATGTAAACAAGGCAGATCGCCAATCTGTGAGAAGGGAAGGTAGTGATCCTGTGTTTCTGCTAAGCAGGAACACGGATCCCTGCCTTTCCACGGTACAAGCACCTCCCACACAGTAAGCAAGCACTCCCTAGGAACACTCCCTTTGATCCCCCCTGATGGTAACCCTTCCCTGCCAGTGTCATTAGTACAGTGAGAGCGCATATTTTTAGCTCTGATCTCTGTATTGGTGTCACTGGTCCCCAAAAAGTGTCACTTAGACCCTGTACACACGATCAGTCCAAACCGATGAAAACGGACTGAAGTTCAGTTTCATTGGTTAACCGATGAAGCTGACTGATGGTCTGATGTGCCTACACACCATCAGTTCAAAAACCGATCGAGTCCAACACGGTGACGCAAAACACAACGACGTGCAGAGAAAAATTAAGTTCAATGCTTCCAAGCATGCGTCGACTTGATTCTGAGCATGCGCGGGTTTGGAACCGATGCTTTTGTGTACTAACCGTCGGTGTTAGGCGTCCATCGGTTCAATTTTAAAGCAAGTTCTAAATTTTGCGACCGAAGGATAACGGACCGATGGGGCCCACACATGCTCGGTTTGGACCGATGAAACTGAACTTCAGTCCGTTTTCATCAGTTTGGACTGATCGTGTGTACAGGGCCTTAGTGTCTTAGTGTCCGATCTGTCTGCCGCAATGTCGCATTCCTGCTATAAGTCGCTGATCACCACCATTACTACTAAAAGAAAATGTTAAAAGAAAAATTCCATAAATCTGTCCCATAGTTTGTAGACGCTATATAACTTTTGCGAAAACCAATTAATGTAAGCTTATTGGGATTTGTTTTACCAAAAATGTGTGGCAGAAGACATATTGGCCTAAATTGATGAGAGAAATGTGTTTATTTTTTTTATTGGATATGTAATATAGCAGAAAGTAAAAAATATATATTTATTTTTTTTTCAAAATTGTTCTTGGTCCTTTTTTGTTAATAGTGCAAAAAAAACGACAGGGTTCATCAAATACAACCAAAAGTGGGAAAAAAAGGACATCAATTTTATTTGGGTACAGCGGTGCGCGGCCGCGCAATTCTCAGTTAAAATAACGCAGTGCCGTATCGCAAAAAAAGACCTGTCATGAAGAGAGGGGTAAAGCGGAGGGCAAGTGGTTAATCCATATTTAAAGTTGATGTAAAGCCACTCTCATCCTTTCTAAACTACTGCCATAGTGCTGATCTATAAGGATATAGATGCCTCCTGCATGTATCTTTACCTGTCAAATGTCTCCCCTCTGTCTGTCATAAGAACTGAAAAACTGCAGATTCTGTGGGTGGGTCTGTTGTCTGGAGTTTGGTGGGTGGAGTCGTGATGTCAGTAGACTCCCCACCCCCTTTACACTCCCCTTGTCAACATGCATTTTTTCCTATATATTCCTTACACTGAATTCTGCTATGACCACTAACATCCAGTCAAAATCCAGAAAAGTAACCACATGACTTCAGAAAAGGAGTGGGGGTGGGAATTAAAAAATAATGCCTGTCTCCAGGCTAGTGCATGAGATATGAAAATAACCTGTCACTCACAGCAAGGGGGAGGATCGGACCAAGGGTTTTCTCTGCAAGTCCGTTTTATTTCACTGGACAATAAAAGAGGATTGCTCAGAGCTGGATTAACTCTGTGTGGCAAGACTGGGCACAGATGATAGGAAATCTTATACTGTACATTGTGACATCAAAAAAATAAAAAAATAAAAAAATTGGGGGTTTACATCCACATTAACCACTTAAGCCCCGGACCTTTAGGCAGCTAAATGCCCAGGCCAGGTTTTGCGATTCGGCACTGCGTCGATTTAACAGACGATTGCGCGGTCGTGCGACGTGGTTCCCAAACAAAATTGACGTCCTTTTTTCCCCACAAATAGAGCTTTCTTTTGGTGGTATTTGATCACCTGTGCTGTTTTTATTTTTTGCACTATAAACAAAAATAGAGCGACAATTTTGAAAAAAAATTCAATATTTTTTACTTTTTGCTATAATAAATATCCCCCAAAAACATATATAACATTTTTTTTCCCTCAGTTTAGGCCGATACGTATTCTTCTACCTATTTTTGGTAAAAAAAATCGCAATAAGCGTTTATTGATTGGTTTGCGCAAAATTTATAGCGTTTACAAAATGGGGGATAGTTTTATTATTTTTATTTTTTTTACTGCTAATGGCGGCGATCATCGGTTTTTTTCGTGACTGCGACATTATGGCGGACACTTCGGACAATTTTGACACATTTTTGGGACCATTGTAATTTTTACAGCAAAAAATGCCTTTCAATTACATTGTTTATTGTGAAAATGACAGTTGCAGTTTGGGAGTTAACCACAGGTGGCGCTGACCGTGTTAGGCTTCACCTAGTGTGTGTTTACAACTGTAGGGGGGTGTGGCTGTAGGTCTGACGTCATCGATCGAGTCTCCCTATAAAAGGGATCACTCGATCGATGCAGCCGCCACAGTGAAGCACGGGGAAGCCGTGTTTACATACGGCTCTCCCCGTTCTTCAGCTCCGGGGAGCGATCGCGAGGGGGCGGCTAGAAACGAAATAGCCGCACCCTCTTTCCGGATCGCTCACAGCGGGTTTCCGACCACCGCATGTACCGGGGGGGGGGGGGTCCTGATCGGACCCCCGACCCTGGGATAGGCAGGGACGTACATGTACGCCCATATGCCTGTACGTGCCATTGTGTGGACGTACATGTACATGCGGCGGTCGGCAACCGGTTAAATGCATTTTTTGCTGTGAAAATGACAATGGTCCCAAAAATGTGTCAAAATTGTCCGAAGTGTCCGCCATAATGTCGCTGTCACAAAAAAAAAGCTGATCGCCGCCATTAGTAGTAAAAAAAAAAAAAATTAATAAAAATGCAATTAAACTATCCCCTATTTTGTAAACGCTATAAATTTTGCGCAAACCAACCGATAAATGCTTATTGCGATTTTTTTTTAACAAAAATATGTAGAAGAATATGCATCGGCCTAAACTGAGGAAAAAAAATGATTTTTTATATATTTTTGAGGGATATTTATTATAGAAAAAAAGTAAAAAATATTGCATTTTTTTTCAAAACTGTCGCTCTATTTTTGTTTATAGCGCAAAAAATAAAAACCGCAGAGGTGATCAAATACCACCAAAAGAAAGCTCTATTTGTGGGAAAAAAAGAACGTCAATTTTGTTTGGGAGCCACGTCGCACGACCGCGCAATTGTCTGTTAAAGCGACGCAGTGCAGAATCGCAAAACCTGGCCTGGGCCTTTAGCTGCATTTTGGTCCGGGGCTTAAGTGGTTAATATTCAAAGAAAACTCATCTATCTACATTTCTATGCTTTATTTTGTTGAGAAATCACTTTTTGAGAAATTGCTGAAAAAACACCCCCTAGCATTTCTGGCTGTGGCCATCTTGAGTAAGGGCAGATGATTGATGTAGCACTTACTTCTTGGAATCCATCTGCCCTTAGCTCAGGCAGGAGGGTGTGCTTAGCTGAGAAAAAAACCCTCCTGAAGACTCCTTGGATGCATGACATCATTTGCCTAGGCAAGAATCGAGGAAGTAACTGAAGCAATGTAAAAAAAAAAAAAAGAAGTTTAAAACAAGTAAATATGATAAACTTTCCTATCCATTTCCTAACTCTAGCAGCATGAGGATTACGAAATAATCAATGTTGAATGGGAGATTGAAGTTCGGCTTTAAGAAAGATAATGCATTTCAACAGCACATTTATCTTTTAATCAGCAGGAGATTGAAAATCGATGGGATAAATCTGAGAAAGCAGGAAACCCCTTTAATAGCGTGCACATGTTGCGTTTAGCCGATGACACGTTTCAGACCCAAAATGTCTTATAAAAGACTAGGAGACAATCATCAGGGGGGGAAAATGAAATACCGTCTGATGCGGCAGGGAGCTTTAAGCTGCAGGAACAGCTGGCAACTCTCTGGAAGGGCCCCTTTAATCCGCTGTTATGTGACAGATAGCGAGTTCTGACTTGTTCCTCTGCCAGGAGGACACATTAATGAGAAAGCTCTTGTGTTGTTGGTATAAGCTGGCTAGCTAGAGCTGGAAGGAGACCATTCAAACACCCAACGAGCCCGCAATTACCTTCTCCAAGAATATTTTCTTATTGATTAGCAGAAAAGCAGTAAGTATTATTTTACTTTTTGTTTCCTTGCTTGCTTGGTATACAAGGGACTCCTGATGCCCAAAGAGGCGGTACTTATTGTGTGGCCCTTTGGGCCCCTGCAGACGGAAGTTGCCATTTTGCTTACCTAGGTACCAAAGAAGGAAGTACTCTTTAGATTACCCTGTGTTACTTTTATTGTTTTTTTTTTTTTTTTTTTACCTTTAAGCCTTTATAATGGATCTTGCCAACAGAATGTGGCACAAGCAGTTTTTTTAAGGAGGATGTAGGGAGCACAAATGTGGAAGCATTGGTTTTGTCAAGGGGGTGTAACTAGTTACCTCTAGCAGTCTCATGTAACATGTCTCCAGTCTGAAGAATGTCTTCTGTTTCTGACCATCTCTTGTACCATGTTTGCAGTCTTTGACGATCTATTGTATCATGTCTGCAGTCTCTCTGAGCATCTCTTGTATCATGTCTGCAGTCTCTCTGAGCATCTCTTGTATCATGTCTGCAGTCTCTCTGAGCATCTCTTGTATCATGTCTGCAGTCTCTAACCATCTCTTGTATCATGTCTGCAGTCTCTCTGAGCATCACATCTCTTGTGTCATGTATGCAGTCTCTGAGCATCTCTTGTATCATGTCTGCAGTCTCTAACCATCTCTTGTATCATGTCTGCAGTCTCTGAGCATCTCTTGTATCATGTCTGCAGTCTCTCTGAGCATCTCTTGTATCATGTCTGCAGTCTCTCTGAGCATCTCTTGTATCATGTCTGCAGTCTCTCTGAGCATCTCTTGTATCATGTCTGCAGTCTCTCTGAGCATCTCTTGTATCATGTCTGCAGTCTCTAACCATCTCTTGTATCATGTCTGCAGTCTCTAACCATCTCTTGTATCATGTCTGCAGTCTCTCTGAGCATCTCTTGTATCATGTCTGCAGTCTCTCTGAGCATCTCTTGTATCATGTCTGCAGTCTCTCTGAGCATCTCTTGTATCATGTCTGCAGTCTCTCTGAGCATCTCTTGTATCATGTCTGCAGTCTCTCTGAGCATCTCTTGTATCATGTCTGCAGTCTCTGAGCATCTCTTGTATCATGTCTGCAGTCTCTGAGCATCTCTTGTATCATGTCTGCAGTCTCTGAGCATCTCTTGTATCATGTCTGCAGTCTCTCTGAGCATCTCTTGTATCATGTCTGCAGTCTCTAACCATCTCTTGTATCATGTCTGCAGTCTCTGAGCATCTCTTGTATCATGTCTGCAGTCTCTAACCATCTCTTGTATCATGTCTGCAGTCTCTCTGAGCATCTCTTGTATCATGTCTGCAGTCTCTGAGCATCTCTTGTATCATGTCTGCAGTCTCTAACCATCTCTTGTATCATGTCTACAGTCTCTGAGCATCTCTTGTATCATGTCTGCAGTCTCTGAGCATCTCTTGTATCATGTCTGCAGTCTCTAACCATCTCTTGAATCATGTCTGCAGTCTCTGAGCATCTCTTGTATCATGTCTGCAGTCTCTGAGCATCTCTTGTATCATGTCTGTAGTCTCTAACCATCTCTTGTATTATGTCTGCAGTCTCTCTGAGCATCTCTTGTATCATGTCTGCAGTCTCTGAGCATCTCTTGTATCATGTCTGCAGTCTCTCTGAGCATCTCTTGTATCATGTCTGCAGTCTCTGAGCATCTCTTGTATCATGTCTGCAGTCTCTGAGCATCTCTTGTATCATGTCTGCAGTCTCTCTGAGCATCTCTTGTATCATGTCTGCAGTCTCTCTGAGCATCTCTTGTATCATGTCTGCAGTCTCTAACCATCTCTTGTATCATGTCTGCAGTCTCTCTGAGCATCTCTTGTATCATGTCTGCAGTCTCTCTGAGCATCTCTTGTATCATGTCTGCAGTCTCTAACCATCTCTTGTATCATGTCTGCAGTCTCTCTGAGCATCTTTTGTATCATGTCTGCAGTCTCTCTGAGCATCTCTTGTATCATGTCTGCAGTCTCTAACCATCTCTTGTATCATGTCTGCAGTCTCTCTGAGCATCTCTTGTATCATGTCTGCAGTCTCTAACCATCTCTTGTATCATGTCTGCAGTCTCTAACCATCTCTTGTATCATGTCTGCAGTCTCTCTGAGCATCTCTTGTATCATGTCTGCTGTCTCTGAGCATCTCTTGTATCATGTCTGCAGTCTCTCTGAGTATCTCTTGTATCATGTCTGCAGTCTCTCTGAGCATCTCTTGTATCATGTCTGCAGTCTCTCTGACCATCTCTTGTATCATGTCTGCTGTCTCTGAGCATCTCTTGTATCATGTCTGCAGTCTCTGAGCATCTCTTGTATCATGTCTGCAGTCTCTAACCATCTCTTGTATCACGTCTGCAGTCTCTCTAACCTAAGGTGACAAGATTTTTAAAATGAAATCCAGGGACATATTTTTTTTTCACTAGTAATGGTGGCAATCAGCGTTTCTCTGCCCGTTGCCGCCCCCTGCCCGCCTCACAGCCTCTCAAGTCTCACTCTTCGGACCCCGGCTACTACTGGGTGGGGAGCGGAGGAAGGTCACTCCTCCAGGGAAGGCAAGGAGATAAGCAGGCGGCTGGCCTGGACTTGAGCCAAGGCAGAAGAACATGTGAGAGGAGCTGAATGGGCACCCGAAACTAAAGAAATATTCCCTCCGCTCCGACCAGCACATGATCATCAGAAAGGGGCACAGATAATGGAAAAAATACAACCCCCCTATGCTAGTAGGGGCGGTGAAGGGGTGTAATTCAGATTATTTATTTTTTTTATTCTGCACTGACTGTCCTTGAAATTGCCCCAGCCCCTGTTCAAATGTAATCAGGGGACTGTCCCCCGAAACGGGGATGTCTGGTCACCCTACTCTAACCATCTCTTGTATCATGTCTGCAGTCTCTCTAACCATCTCTTGTATCATGTCTGCAGTCTCTCTGAGCATCTCTTGTATCATGTCTGCAGTCTCTAACCATCTCTTGTATCATGTCTGCAGTCTCTAACCATCTCTTGTATCATGTCTGAAGTCTCTCTGAGCATCTCTTGTATCATGTCTGCAGTCTCTGAGCATCTCTTGTACCATGTCTGCAGTCTCTCTGAGCATCTCTTGTATCATGTCTGCAGTCTCTGAGCATCTCTTGTATCATGTCTGCAGTTACATAGTTACATAGTTAGTCAGGTTGAAAAAAGACACAAGTCCATCCAGTTCAACCACAAAAAAATAAACAAACAAAATAAAAAACACAATACAATCCCATACACCCAACTCCATACCCACAGTTGATCCAGAGGAAGGCAAAAAACCCCAGCAGAGCATGATCCAATTTGCTACAGCAGTCTCTGAGCATCTCTTGTATCATGTCTGCAGTCTCTAACCATCTCTTGTATCATGTTTGCAGTCTCTCTAACCTACTCTTGTATCATGTCTGCAGTCTCTCTGAGCATCTCTTGTATCATGTCTGCAGTCTCTCTGAGCATCTCTTGTATCATGTCTACAGTCTCTGACCATCTCTTGTATCATGTCTGCAGTCTCTGAGCATCTCTTGTATCGTGTCTGCAGTCTCTCTGAGCATCTCTTGTATCATGTCTGCAGTCTCTCTAAACATCTCTTGTATCATGTCTGCAGTCTCTGACCACCTCATGAAGAATGTCTGTAGTCTCTGACTGCAGCCGTTTACCAACTCTTGTACTATGTCTGCAGTCTCTCTGAGCATCTCTTGTATCATGTCTGCAGTCCCTGACCACCTCATGAAGAATGTCTGTAGTCTCTGACTGCAGCTGTTTACTATCTCTTGTACTATATCTGCAGTCTCTGACCACCTCATGAAGAATTTCTGCAGTCTCTGACCACGACTGCAGTCTTTTACTATCTCTTGTACCATGTCTGCAGTCTCTGAACCCTCTCCTGTATCATGTCTGCAGTCTCTCTGACCATTACTTGTACCATGTCTACCGTCTCTGACCATCTCCTATATCATGTTTGCAGTCTCTCTGACCATTTCTTGTACTATGTCTACAATCTCTGACCCTCTCCTGTATCATGTCTGCAGTCTCTCTGACATAGGCCTGCGCACACCCTAATCACCCTATGCAGCGCAGATCCCCTCTGATGATATTTCACCAAAGCCCCACAATGGGGCTCCTACTTTTTTTTTTTTTAAATACGAAAATAAATTAATAAAAATTAAAAAAAAACTTCTGACATATCTACTGCCCTACTAACACTGTCTATGTTTTAATACATTTTAGATTATTTATAAGAGTGCGTGTGTGTATATATTACACATATATATATACACACACACACATGCACACACGTGTTTGAGCTTTGGGGTGCACACCCTAATGCAATAGACTGTGCACACCTATGCTCTCTGACCATTTCTTGTACCATGTCTTCAGTCTCTGACCATCTCTTGAAGAATGTCTGTAGCTTAGGACCATGCCTGCATTTGTTTACTATCTCTTGTACGATGTCTGCAGTCTAATACCACCTCCTGTAGCATGTTTGCAGTCTCTGACCATATCTTCTAACATGTTTGCAGTCTCTGACCATGCCTTGTACTATGTCTGCAGTCTGTGCCCATTGTTTATAGCATGTTTGCAGTCTCTGACCATACCTTCTAATATGCTTGCAGTCTCTGACCATATTTTCCAACATGTTTGCAGTCTCTGACCATGCCTTGTACTATGTCTGCAGTCTCTGACAATCTCCTGACATCTTTTTGTAGCATTACATTCACTGAATATTATGTGTGGCCCCTTTGATGATGTCAGGGACCACACTTCAGGCCCCCTTATATTAAGTAAGTTGACCACCACTGATACAAACTATTTAGGCCCAGATTCTCAAAGGAGATACGACGGCGTATCTCCAGATACGCCGTCGTATCTCTGAGTCTGAGCCGTCGTATCTATGCATAGATTTCTATTAGATCCGACCGGCGTAAGTCTGTTACGCCGTCGGATCTTAACTGCATATTTACGCTGGCCACTAGGGGCGTGTACGCTGATTTACGCCTAGAAATATGTAAATCAGCTAGATACGCGAATTTTACGCCCGGCCGACGCTGTACAGATACGCCGTTTACGTTAGGCTTTTCCCGGCGTAAAGTTACCCCTGCTATATGAGGCGTACATGCGGCGTACCAATGTTAAGTATGGACGTCGTTCCCTCGTCAAATTTTTTATATTTTACGTCGTTTGCGTAAGTCGTCCGTGAATGGGGCTGGACGTCACTTACGTTCACGTCGAAACCAATACGTCCTTGCGGCGTACTTTGGAGCAATGCACACTGGGATATTCCACGGACTGCGCACGCGCCGTTCGTGAAAAACGTCAATCACATCGGGTCACAAGTTATTTACATAAAACACGCCTCCCTGTTCCAAATTTTAATTAGGCGGGCTTACGCCGGCCTATTTACGCTACGCCGCCGCAACTTACGGAGCAAGTGCTTTGAGAATACAGCACTTGCCCGTCTAAGTTGCGGAGGCGTAACGTAAATAGGATACGTTACGCCCGCACAAAAATACGCCAATCTACGAGAATCTGGCCCATAGAGTTCCCAAGTTTCTATATTTTGAACTCAAACTTCTCTTGTCCCTTTCTTCTGTATTTAGGTCTCATGTATAGATTTGTATATAGATTAAAAAAGTGAGTCCGTGGACCTTTTTTTTTTATCAGTTTCCCCCTTTTTCCAGGGCAAAGTATTTCCTAACTGTACTGACTTACCATGTTCTGTTATGGTTTACTTATTGCTGGTATGTGTGACCAAGGTCTGACCGCAGTCTGAGCCTATTTGGGGTGGCAAGTCAGCCCATTGGTCTTGCCTACTAGCAGTGCCGATCCTGACCTCTCTGGGGCCCTAAGCACCATTCTCCTAAGGGGCCCTCTTTCTGACCCGTGATACCGTGAGCTATGTAAACCATTTGCCATTGCCACATAACATTCAGTTTTTTTTTTTTTTTTTTACCACATGACATTCAGGGTTTTTTTTTTTTTTACCACATAACATTCAGGTTTTTTTTTACCACATAACATTCAGGGTTTTTTTTTTACCACATAACATTCAGTTTTTTTTTTTTACCACATAACATTCAGGGTTTTTTTTTTTACCACATAACATTCAGGTTTTTTTTTTTACCACATAACATTCAGGGTTTTTTTTTTACCACATAACATTCAGGGTTTTTTTTTACCACATAACATTCAGGGTTTTTTTTTTTACCACATAACATTCAGGTTTTTTTTCCCCCCACATAACATTCAGGGTTTTTTTTTTTTACACACATAACATTCAGGTTTTTTTTTACACATATAACATTCAGGTTTTTTTTTTACACATATAACATTCAGGTTTTTTTTTTACACACATAACATTCACCTCCTAGTCCTACCGTTTCCAAAAGGCATTGGCAGGGAAAATAAAATCTGACAGTCACCACAGCTGTGCCGCTCTCCTCTCCTCAGAGTGACTGACTCCACCTCCCCAGGAGCAGGGAGCTTCAGCACTTAGGCTGCATTCACACCTTGGCGTACCAAATCGGGGCGTTTTGTCCCGCGAATTGCGGCGACAAATTGCAGCGTTTTGTACCGCGATTTGCGGCGACAAAACGCCGCGATTGTGAATGCAGCTGTACCCCCTCTATGGAGATGGTTCACATCTCCTATGCCGAACGCCGAAAGCCGCCTGAAAAAAAGGTCCAGGACTTGTTTTCAGGCGGCAGGCGTACGCCGTTCGGCGTGGAGATGTGAACCATCTCCATAGAGGGCAATGTGAAATCATCCCTCCAGCGTCTCAGGGGCGGCTGCGGCTTCGCACTACAGGCGTATATACGCCTAGGTGTGAACAGAGCCTTAGCCGCTCGTGGACTACAGCTCCCATAAGCATTAGCGGCGGCCGTCTCACTGACATCACCTGACGTCTGACTCACTACGGCTACATTGTCAATGTTCAGCACCGCGGGCGGATACTCGGACAGCCGCGGCGGCGGCCATTGTTCCGGTTAGGAATAGCCAATGCAAATAGAAACTCCATGCTTCCCAGCAGGGCCCCGAGTAAATCCGGGGGCCCTACGCAGCTTGCGTAGTCTGCGTATAGGGCGGATCGGCCCTGCCTACTAGTTATGGTATCTTTGCTGAACTGTTTTCTAGGAGTTTGGTTGCCGAGCCCACCTATTACATTGAAAAGCCAGTGCAGTAGTGAGGCAGGAGGACTGGGTATGGGGTATACTTGCCATCAACTTTCCAGGTACAGATGTCCCTAGGCTTTGGAGAAACTTGATTATTTTCAAGTAGATCTCCAAATTCTATAAAAAAAAAATCCTTTAATTGGCTTCAAATTTCCTAAATTACTTCAAAAGTCATGAATGGTTTCCTTTAGACAGACCCCTTTCACACTGAGGAGTTTTTCAGGCGGTACAGCGCTAAAAATAGCGCTGCTATACCGCCTGAAAAACTCCTGCACTGCCTACTCAATGTGAAAGCCTGAGGCGCTATATAGCCACCGCGCCTCCTGCCCCAGTGTGAAAGGGGCCTTAAAGCAACTGGTTTATATGCTTAAAATCTGTTATTAATAGTGAGGTGAAAGTTGAAATCAGGCTTGTGTTGGAATTGGTTGGTTGATAGATGGAAGGAGAGAGCAGAAGAGGGATGTGGCCATTGGGACATGCTTACTATTCACCCAAATCAGGGGTCTCCAAACCTTTTAAACAAAGGGCCAGGTTTGTGTCCTTTTGGATTTAGGGTGGCAGACTGTGGCCAATGGTTGTAAACGATGCCCCATCCTTGGTTTTAGTGAAAGGAACAGTGTCCCATGTTGGATTCAGTGAGAATAAAGAGTGTCCCGTCATTGGTGTCAGTGGGAAGAATTGTGCCCCATCATTTGTGTCAGTGGGAGGAATGGTGCCCCATCATTTGTGTCAGTGGGAGGAATGGTGTCCCATCATTGGTGTCTGTGGGGGGGAATGGTGTCCCATCATTGGTGTCAGTGGGGGGGAATGGTGTCCCATCATTGGTGTCAGTGGGAGAAATGGTGTCCTATCATTGGTGTCAGTGGGAAGAATTATGCCCCATCATTTGTGTCAGTGGGGGGAATGGTGCCCCATCATTTGTGTCAGTGGGAGAAATGGTGTCCTATTATTGGTGTCAGTGGGGGGAATGGTGTCCCATCATTGGTGTCTGTGGGGGGGGGAATGGTGTCCCATCATTGGTGTCAGTGGGAGGAATGGTGTCCCATCATTGGTGTCAGTGGGGACAATGGTGTCTCATCATTGGTGTCTGTGGGGGGAATGGTGTCCCATCATTGGTGTCTGTGGGGGGAATGGTGTCCTATCATTGGTGTCAGTGGGGGGAATGGTGTCCCATCATTGGCGTCAGTGGGAGGAATGGTGTCCCATCATTGGTGTCTGTGGGGGGGGAAATGGTGTCCCATCATTGGTGTCTGAGGGGGGAATGGTGTCCCATCATTGGCGTCAGTGGGAGGAATGGTGTCCCATCATTGGTGTCTGTGGGGGGAATGGTGTCTCATCATTGGTGTCTGTGGGGGGAATGGTGTCTCATCATTGGTGTCTGTGGGGGGAATGGTGTCCCATCATTGGTGTCAGTGGGAGGAATGGTGTCCCATCATTGGTGTCTGTGGGGGGGAATGGTGTCCCATCATTGGTGTCAGTGGGGGGGAATGGTGTCCCATCATTGGTGTCAGTGGGAGAAATGGTGTCCTATCATTGGTGTCAGTGGGAAGAATTATGCCCCATCATTTGTGTCAGTGGGGGGAATGGTGCCCCATCATTTGTGTCAGTGGGAGAAATGGTGTCCTATTATTGGTGTCAGTGGGGGGAATGGTGTCCCATCATTGGTGTCTGTGGGGGGGGGGAATGGTGTCCCATCATTGGTGTCAGTGGGAGGAATGGTGTCCCATCATTGGTGTCAGTGGGGACAATGGTGTCTCATCATTGGTGTCTGTGGGGGGAATGGTGTCCCATCATTGGTGTCTGTGGGGGGAATGGTGTCCTATCATTGGTGTCAGTGGGGGGAATGGTGTCCCATCATTGGCGTCAGTGGGAGGAATGGTGTCCCATCATTGGTGTCTGTGGGGGGGGAAATGGTGTCCCATCATTGGTGTCTGAGGGGGGAATGGTGTCCCATCATTGGCGTCAGTGGGAGGAATGGTGTCCCATCATTGGTGTCTGTGGGGGGAATGGTGTCCCATCATTGGTGTCTGTGGGGGGAATGGTGTCCCATCATTGGTGTCTGTGGGAGGAATGGTGTCCCATCATTGGTGTCTGTGGGGGGAATGGTGTCCCATCATTGGTGTCAGTGGGGGGAATGGTGTCCTATCATTGGTGTCTGTGGGGGGAATGGTGTCCTATCATTGGTGTCTGTGGGAGGAATGGTGTCCCATCATTGGTGTCTGTGGGGGGAATGGTGTCCCATCATTGGTGTCAGTGGGGGGAATGGTGTCCTATCATTGGTGTCTGTGGGGGGAATGGTGTCCTATCATAGGTG
Source organism: Rana temporaria (assembly GCF_905171775.1). NCBI lineage: Eukaryota > Metazoa > Chordata > Amphibia > Anura > Ranidae > Rana > Rana temporaria. The sequence continues at coordinate 442,897,945 of NC_053491.1, forward strand.
TCAGTGGGAGGAATGGTGTCCCATCATCGGTGTCAGTGGGGGGAATGGTGTCCCATCATTGGTGTCAGTGGGGGGAATGGTGTCCCATAATTGGTGTCAGTGGTAAGATTATCTGGCTTCTACTGGCCCCCCTGTGCAGGCTGGAGACCACTGATCCCAAGTAGCACTGTATATGAGGTGGTGAATCACTGGGGCATTACTTGGAAGAACATCTGTGTGTGTGTGTGTGTGTGTGTGTGTGTGTGTGTGTGTGTGTGTGTGTGTGTGTGTGTGTGTCTCAGGTTTGCATGTTTCTGCCTAATGTAAATTTTACCACAAGAGTATTGAAGGCTTGGCATCATCTACCAGCAGATGTAGATTTTTTTTTTTTTTTAAAGTGGACCTGTCAGGATAAAAAATATGAAACTACCATTGTCCATTTGCAAAATGCAGTCTCCAGGGCTGTCATCTTGATGTTGGGTTTACTGTCTAGTCAACTGGAACTAGCATGCAGCCAGTGAAGTCAGAGCTCATAATCTGCATGCTTATTAGTCATCGGATCAGCAGCCTACGTGTTTCCTCTCCATACACAGATTTTCTTTAATCCCTGAACTGATTTATATATATTGCGATAGGTAAAAATTCATGGATTCACTTGAAATAAGAATTATTGGATTCTGACAGCAAGGTCTAAAAAATAAAATCTAATTTGCACTTTTTTTGCATTAGGAGATGGAAGTAATGTCCAATTTGCGAACAATCAATCTCACCGGAAGCCACTTCCAGGCACAGTCTGCGTCCCAGTTCTCTCTCTCCAATGAAAACCCTTCCTACCCAGACTACAAGCCCATGGAATACGAGCTCATCCCTCTCCCACGAGCCGTAATCTACCTGCTCATGGCCGGTGTGGTAGTGGTGGGGGCTGCTTATGCCATTGTGGGTCACCTCATTAAGGATTTAGCCCATGACATTGCAGGTAAAAACTAAACTCGCTATGTATCAAAAATGTATAAATATAAAGCATGTATATTACTTAGTATACCTTAACCACTTAAAGCGGATGTGCCACGGGGAAAAAATATTAAAAGCCAGCAGCTACAAATACTGCAGCTGCTGACTTTTAATATTAGGACACTTACCTGTCCTGGAGTCCAGCGCTGATCGCAGCAAAGCACGAGCGATCGCTCGTCTCTCTGCTGCTCCCCCCTCCATCCACGCTCAGGGAACCAGGAAGTGAAGCGCTGCGGCTTCACTGCCCGGTTCCCTACGGCGCATGCGCGAGTCGCGCTGCGCCCACCGATTGGCTCACACGCTGTGTGCTGGGAGCCGAGTGTTCCCAGCACACAACGGGCGACAGACGGGATGTGACGGAATGCCCGTCTTTCGCCCGTAGCGTGTGGCCGGAAGTGGGTGCAAATACCTGTCTTTAGACAGGTGTCTGCACCCCCCTCCCCCCCGAAAGGTGTCAAATGTGACACCGGAGGGGGGGAGGGTTCCGATCAGCGGGACTCCACTTTAGGGTGGAGAACCGCTTTAAGACCCGGACCAAAATGCAGCTAAAAGGACCTTGCCCTTTTTGCGATTCGGCACTGCGTTGCTTTAACTGACAATTGCGCAGTCGTGCGACGTGGCTCCCAAACAAAATTGGTGTCCTTTTTTTCCCACAAATAGAGCTTTCTTTTGGTGGTATTTGATCACCTCTACGGTTTTTATTTTTTGCGCTATAAACAAAAATAGAGCGACAATTTTGAAAAAAATGCAATATTTTTTACTTTTTGCTTTAATAAATATCCCCAAAAATATATACATTTTTTTTCCTCAGTTTAGGCCGATACGTATTCTTCTACCTATTTTTGGTAAAAAAAATCGCAATAATCGTTTATCGGTTGGTTTGCGCAAAATTTATAGCATTTACAAAATAGGGGATAGTTTTATTGCATTTTTATTTTTTTTACTACTAATGGCGGCGATCAGCGATTTTTTTCGTGACTGCGACATTATGGCGGACACTTTGGACAATTTTGACACATTTTTGGGACCATTGTCATTTTCACAGCAAAAAATGCATTTAAATTGCATTCTTTATTGTGAAAATGACAGTTGCAGTTTGGGAGTTAACCACAGGGGGCGCTGTAGGAGTTAGGGTTCACTGTGTGAGTGTTTACAACTGTAGGGGGGTGTGGCTGTAGGTGTGACGTCATCGATCGTGTCTCCCCTATAAAGGGGATGACGCGATCGATACGCCGCCACAGTGAAGCACGGGGAAGCCGTGTTTACACACAGCTCTCCCCGTTCTTCAGCTCCGGGGACCGATCGCTGCACTCGACCAGCGATCGGGTCCACGGGACCCGCGGTCCCGGAGCTTTGGACCGGGTCGCGGGCGCGTGCCCGCGACCCACGGCTGGGTACAAGTACAGGACGTATATATATACGTACTTGTGCCCAGCCGTGCCATTCTGCCGACGTATATGTGCAGGAGGCGGTCCTTAAGTGGTTAAAAAATCTGAATCCATATGCCTGTGAAGGTTCTTATTTATCCAGGTCATGGTAGTCGTGTTTCCCCAAAAATAAGACCTAGCGTTATTTTCCAGGAGGGCTGCAATATAAGCCCTACCCCGAAAATAAGCCCTAGTTTAAAATGCTTGTAACATCCTATAATCCATTCTATTACAGTAGTATATAATGTACAATGTGTGTGTTTGTGTAATATAATTGCGGGGAAGAGAGCTCCGGCGGGTCGCAGATCACCGCTATAACGAATGTATTTGGCACAATTATATTACAGAAACACACACATTGTACATTATATACTACTGTAATAGAGTGGATTATAGGATTTTACAAGCATTTTAACTAAGTTCACACTGGGGATTCCTATCAGGCAGGGATGGGGAGAGAAGACAGCACATTACATGGTAAGACCTACCCTGAAAATAAGTCCTACTGTATTTTGTTGCCAAAATTAATGGAAGACCCGGGCTTATTTTCGGGAAAACACTGTAATAGTCACAATCAGCTAGATGTACTGTAACCTTGAAGAATTTTCATAGCTTCTCCAAGTTTTTTCTTCAGTTCCAATGAGTGAAAGGTACACACCCCAGCATTTATATCCACACAAGCAGTACAGACACCTTGATCCAGTCACCATAGAATGTGAAGATGTTGATTGTCCAAGAACAGGATGAGAGCTATGAAAATTGTGGAACTATTTACATAATCCCACCCTTGCTTCCAAGAGGTCTCCAAAAGTGTTCAGTTTTCAATTTACGTGTACAAAGGTGTGAATTGTTGTCAGGGAAAGATATTAGAGAGACTCCAAGGATGAAATGATATAAGTAGAACAGGGTGATTTCCACGAGGGCCGGCCATCGTATTGCACGATGGTCACTTTTTCACTCTCCTCATCTTCCTTTTCCCCCCACTTTCTTTTTTATTTTTATCCTCTGTCACTTTTATGTTTTATTTTTGTTTGGTGTCACGTCTGTCACAGTGTGATGTAAGGGTGCGGGTCCTCGGGCCAGCCCTGAACGTCTTGGGAGGGGGTGGACATGGCCTTCTGGCTTAGTTCACCTGCTCTCATGGGGTCTCCCTTCGGGGGAGCCCCACCTAATACTGGGAGGGTTCTGTTTCAGCAGACCCTCCAAGGAATGGGGTCCGTGACGGATTCGGCTGCACGGACCATGTGAGTACCTCAGTCCCCGTCTGGAGCCTAACGCCCCGGGGGAACAGGGTTGGGTCCTTCTTTATGGAGGACCAATTGACGTAAGCACCCGTCTGCACGTTTTTTGTCGCACCTCTTTATGTGTGTGCACAATTTTTTTTTTGGGTGTGTTTTGCACGCCATAGGCTTTTCAATAGAAATAGAAAAAAAGGGTGATTTCCACATCTCCCATCCTATTCTTGGACAATCAACATCTACACTTTCCATGGTAACTGGATTTAAAACCTGACTCCGTCTTTCCTTTCATTAGAAGCAGTTTTTTTGGGCCAAGCTGGCCCAAATTAACTATTTCCTTTACTAAGTGATGCAGTGGCTGTATGCAATATAATATATTTATATATATATATATATATATATATATAGCGCTGTATTTCAAGTTGGGCTGAGTGCTTCTTAGCATTAATAGGAAGCATTATGGTTTTTATTATGTACAAAAAGGCTTCCTTGAAGGACAGCGGTGGAGATTGTGACATCATCAGCCTGCCTCTCCATCTCAGAGGAGATCTTGTATTTGATGATAAAACTACAAGGCTTTTTGTGAATGGCTGAGAAGTTCTCAGCCCAACACATTTTTGTTCTCCTCAAGAACAAAGGGCCAGATTCACCTAGAATCGCGGCGGCGTAACATATCGTAGATACGTTACACCGCCGCAAGTTTTGATCGCAAGTGCCTGATTCACAAAGCACTTGCATGAAAACCTATGCCGGCAGCCTCCGGCGCAAGGCGGGCCTATTCAAATGGGCGTGTGCCATTTAAATAAGGCGCGCTCCCGCGCCGGACCTACTGCGCATGCTCCGTTCCGTAATTCCCGTTGTGCTTTGCGCGCCGTGACGTCATTTTTTTGAACGGCGACGCGCGTAGCGTAATTCCATATTCCCGGACGGCTTACGCAAACGACGTTATTTTTTAAATTTCGACGCGGTAACGACGGCCATACTTTATACAGCAATACGATTGCTGCGTAAAGTTAAGGCACTAAAAAAAACAACTAACTTTGCGATGGGAAACTAGACTAGCGGCGACGTAGCGAACGCGAAAATCCGTCGGGAATCGCCGTAACTCCTAATTTGCATACCCGACGCTGGTTTACGACGCAAACTCCCCCCAGCGGCGGCCGCGGTATTGCATCCTAAGATCCGACAGTGTAAAACAATTACACCTGTCGGATCTTCTGGCGATCTATGCGTAACTGATTCTATGAATCAGTCGCATAGATAGAAACAGAGATACAACGGCGTATCTCCACTGTGATTCTGGCCCTAAGTTCTCATACTGCTTCAAGAACAAAGTGCATGCAGGGTTTACTTCCTCTTTAATTCCTTATTGCAAATTTCCTTTCACTTTACTTTTACTGTATATAGTTTGTTTGGGCCAGCTTGGTCCAAGCAAACTATTTCCTTTAATAACTGCTTTGGCCGCGGTCAGCACTGTATAATGGAAAATTGTATCAAATACTTACCATAATTTCCCTTTTTCTGGTGTCAATCCATGGCAGCATGAAAGGGAAATTATGGTAAACGTATCTGATACAAATTTCCCGTTATACAGTGCCGACAGAAGTCAAAGCAGTTAGTAAAGAAAATACAAAGGGGCAGATCCACAGAGATCTGCACCCGCGCAGCGTATCAGAGATACGCTACGCCGCTGTACCTTACCTGGCTTTAGTTCGAATCCTGGAAGAATTCGTGCTGTAAGTTACGGCGGCGTAGTCTATCTCTGGCGGCAGAATTCAAACCGGCGATTAGGGGACGTGTTTCATTTAAATGAAGCGCGTCCCCGCGCCGAATGAACTGCGCATGCTCCGCTTCAAAATTTCCCGCCGTGCATTGCGCTAAATGACGTCGCAACAACGTATTTTTTTTTAACTTAGACGTGAATTACGTCCATCCCGATTCACGGACGACTTACGCAAAAAAAATAAATAAAAAAAATAAACGCGGGAACGACGGCCATACTTAACATGGCAGGTCTAACTATACACAACGAAATACCAGCTTTAACTATACGCCGGAAAAAGTCGACTAGAGACGCCGTAAAAAAATGCGGCGGCCGCTCGTACGTTCGTAAGTCGTCGGAAATAGCTAATTTGCATACCCGACGTTGAAAACGACGTGAACGCCACCCAGCGGACGCCGAAGTATTGCATCTTAGATCCGAAGGCGTACGAGGACGTATACCTGTCGGATCTAACCAAGATGCCGTCGTATCTTGGTTTGAGGATTCAAACCAAAGATACGACGTGTGGAATTTGAAAGTAAGCCGGCGCATCAGTAGATACGCCGGCGTACTCGCTCTGTGGATCTGCCATCTTTAAAGATGGGATTTTCCCCTTATTCTCTGAGATATTTATTTTCACGTCCTGATGTGTTTTCTGGGCAGGAAGTAAATAGAAATCCAGTGTGAACAGATGTTCTAATGCCCTCTACACACAAGCGGAATTTCCGTCTGAAAAAAGTTGGATGGTTTTTCAGACGGAATTCCTCTCAAGCTTGGCTTGCATACACACGGTCACACAAAAGTTCTCTGAACTTTCAAGCGTTAAGAACGCAGAGACGTACAAACACTACGACGAGGCGAGAAAAAGAAATTCAATGCTTCCAAGCATGCGTCAAATTGTTTCCAAGCATGCATGTTTTTTTTCTCATCGGAATTCCATACAGACGATCGGAATTTCCGATAGGAATTTTTTCCATTGGAAAAATTGAGAACCTGCTCTCCAAGTTCGTCAGAAATTCCGACAGAAAAAGTCAGATGGGGCATGCACACGGTCAGAATATCCGATGAAAAGCTCCCATTTGACTTTTTCCATCAGAAATTCTGACTGTGTGTACGCGGCATCACACTTCTCTACACTATTCAAACTAGATGAAAAGCTTTGTATGGTGCTTCATGCTGCCTCGTGATTTAGGCCAGTGGCTCTCAACCCTGTATTCAAGTACTCCCAACAGGCCATGTTTTTGGGAATTTCTCTTAGATAAAAAAGCTGTCCAAAATACCAAGCCATTGACTTTGATTTAAAGCACCTGTGCAAGATAAAGGAAAACCCGCAAATATGGCCTGTTGGGGATACCTGAGGACAGGGTTGAGAACCACCGATTTAGGCTACATGCACACTGGGGCCCGGATTCTCAAACGAGTTACGCCGGCGTATCTCCAGATACGCCGTCATAACTCTGAGTCCGAGCCGTCGTATCTATGCGCCCGATTCTTAGAATCAGTTACGCAAAGATTTGTGTTAGATCCGACCGGCGTAAGTCTCTTACGCCGTTGTATCTTAACTGCATATTTACGCTGGCCGCTAGGGGCGTGTACGCTGATTTACGCCTAGAAATATGTAAATCAGCTAGATACGCAAATTCACAAACGTACGCCCGGCCGACGCAGTACAGATACGCCATTTACGTTAGGCTTTTCCCGGCGTAAAGTTACCCCTGCTATATGAGGCGTAGATGCGGCGTACCAATGTTAAGTATGGATGTCGTTCCCGTGTCAAATTTTGAAAACTTTACGTTGTTTGCGTAAGTCGTTCGCGAATAGGGCAGGGCGTCATTTACGTTCACGTCGAAAGCATTGGCTTCTTGCGGGTTAATTTGGAGCATGCGCACTGGGATACTTCCACGGACGGCGCATGCGCCGTTCGTAAAAAGCGTCATTTACGTGGGGTCACATAAAATTTACATAACACACGCCCTACATCTACCACATTTGAATTAGGCGGGCTTACGCCGGCCTATTTACGCTACGCCGCCGCAACTTTCGTTTGAGAATACGGCACTTGCCTGTAAAAGTTCCGGAGGCGTAACCTAAATAGGATACGTTACGCCAGCACAAAGATACGCCATTCTACGTGAATCCAGGCCTGGATGTTCAGCACACTCTTACACAGGGCTAAATGCATTCAGGATGCAGAATTCCTGCGTTCCTGACATACGTCACGGAGTAATCGCAACAGTACAACAGGGGTGGCTTCGGCCTAGCTCCGGAGTGGTCGGCCATCTTGGTACACCCGGCTCCTATGATGGACGTCCTGGAGATCCAATCACATGACCGCGGGACGTGCGACGTCCATCATAGGCGCCGCAGACTCCAAAAGGCGGCAATTACAAGCCTCCTCGACACCATGCACTAGGGAGCAGAATATGACAACACTAGTGCATGGGCGGGCGGGCGGCTCTCCTCTCCTCCCCTCCTTTCTGGCTGGCTGGATGGATGCTGTGACACATGATGTCAGGTAGGTGAAGTCATTGTGTATGTCAGGTAGGTCCATGTATGTCAGGTAGGTCCATGTATGTCAGGTAGGTCCATGTATGTCAGGTAGGTGAGGTCAGTGTATGTCAGGTAGGTGAAGTCAGTGTATGTCAGGTAGGTGAAGTCAGTGTATGTCAGGTAGGTATATGTATGTCAGGTAGGTGAGGTCAGTGTATGCCAGGTAGGTGAAGTCATTGTGTATGTCAAGTAGGTGAGGCCAGTGTATGTCAGGTAGGTGAAGTCAGTGTATGTTAGGTGGGTCCATGTATGTAAGGTAGGTCCATGTATGTCAGGTAGGTGAGGTCAGTGTATGTCAGGTAGGTGAAGTCATTGTGTATGTCAGGTAGGTCCATGTATGTCAGGTAGACCATCCCATCCTACCCCACCATACCCCATCTCATCCTACCCCACCCCCATCCCATCCCACCCCACCATACCCCATCCTATCTCATCCTACCCCACCCCGCCCCATGCCATCCTATACCACCCCATCCCGTCCCATCCCATCCTACGGCACCCCCCCCAACCCCCATCCCACTCTATCCCATCTCTCCTACCCCACCCCATCCCAGGGAGGATGGAAGCAGAGTGGAGGGTGCAGAGGTCAGATATTGCACACGGTCCATAGCATACTCCTGTATCCTGCATTTCGTACGCAGCAAACTCCTGAATCCTGCGCTCCATAAAACCAGTAATAAACAAATGCAGTGACAATTATTTATGATAATAGTGGACACGTAGTCTTACAGGTACAACCGGCCCTTTGAGGGCAACCATACTGCTAATGCGGCCCCCGATGAATTTGAGTTTGCCACCCCTGAGGTACAGCGTTTAGCCGCCGCATATTTCAGCCTGTCATACATTTTGAAAACATCAGAATTTGACAAATATGGGTTAAGCACCCAGCGTGCACGAGGCTTCACTTGTGCCAAGTAAAATGACCATATGACTGTTCAAGGGCCTTCAAGATGAAAATTAATACAATTTCTTTTTTATCTGTTTTAAGATTGCATCTTAGGACCTCAGATGGAAAGTAAAAGTCAATTAGCTCATGATCCAAGATCCACACATCCTCTACTACCCACAGATAAAATGGATGTGTACTGCTTGTCCAGCCAGCCTGAGGTCTGCATACCCATATCGAAAAGCAGCGAGAACCTTTACCTGCCAGCAGCCTACGGAGAAAACCTTGGCCTGCGGAAAGCCTCATTACACAGCATCTGAAGTCCCCGGACATAGTACTTCCTTGCTGTGTGTAATATATTCTTATTAATGACTGATGGAGTATGCACACAATACCCAAAAACCTCTTGACTCAGACGAAGCGTCCAATTCTGGCGCTTGGGAGTGCAGGAAACAGCAACTTTACCTAAGACAGTCCCAAGCGCAAGACACAGGAGGCGCTCCCCAGAAGTGGACAATGACTCCATCAGCTGATGCAGGCCATGTAATGTAGATCCAACCACAGTTTCGGTCTTGGTTGCTGCATGTACATGTGTCGGGAAGATGATGATGAAGCACCAAATTTCAGTCGCTCTCCAAGGCCAAATCAGCTAACTATTGTAAAGTTTTATTATTTTTACATTAAGAGGTCTTAACAAGCAGCCATTTTGTTCTTAGCCACAGAGGTGCCATTTTGCCATGGATGAGCAAGTACAACAGGCAACTGACTACATTCACAAATGTTTGGAGATGTGAAGGCTTGTCATTAATCGGGCAAGCACAGGTTATAGGTAGGGGAGGGGATCCAAACATGCCATATACCATTTGTTATACATGAAGATCAAATTAAAACATTTACATACGATATTCATGACAATACCCTTAAAAAAAAAATCAACTTTAATTTATATATGAATGGCATTTTTATTATTAAATTTGAACCTCCCCACCCCGCTGTTCAGTCTAAAATATACAGATTTTTTTTTTTGCGATTTAGTCATGCTACTTAAATTGCTAAAAGTTGCAACCAAACACAAAACACAAAAAAAAAAAAAAAAGTCACCACATGGGGAAGCATATATAAAAGCAATCCTTTCAAATAATTGGAGCATTGCACAATCATATGTAATTAGTCGATACCGAGGACAGTCATTGTGGAATTGGGAGCAAGGTAAATGGAAAATGTAGCGCTAAAAAGTTGATTAAGCAATATTCAAATGTTGCTAAACACATGAAGGTAGGTCACGTAGTGTGAAAACATAATAAAAAAATAAAACGTATATGGAAGATTATGGGAAATGTCCAAATGAATGAACCAATCCATGTAGTGAACACAAAGTCCAGTAAAAAATAGTTGTTGCTCAGAAGTGAAGCACAGTGATATAATGAACACATGGAAACATTGAGGTGTTGCATCTTTAACCACTTAAGCCCCGGACCAATATGCTGCTAAATGCCCAAAGGCGTTTTTACAATTCGGCACTGCGTCGCTTTAACAGACAATTGCGCGGTCGTGCGACGTGGCTCCCAAACAAAATTGACGTCCTTTTTTCCCCACAAATAGAGCTTTCTTTTGGTGGTATTTGATCACCTCTGCGGTTTTTATTTTTTGCGCTATAAACAAAAATAGAGTGACAATTTTGAAAAAAATGCAATATTTTTTACTTTTTGCTGTAATAAATATCCCCCAAAAACATACATAAACAATGTTTTTTCCTCAGTTTAGGCCGATACGTATTCTTCTACCTATTTTTGGTAAAAAAAATCGCAATAAGCGTTTATCGATTGGTTTGCGCAAAATTTATTGCGTGTAGGGGATAGTTTTATTATTATTTTTTTCTTATTACCAATCGTCGATCAGCGATTTTTTTTCGTTACTGCGACATTATGGCGGACACTTCGGACAATTTTTACACATTTTTGGGACCATTGTCATTTTCACAGCAAAAAATGCATTTAAATTGCATTGTTTATTGTGAAAATGACAGTTGCAGTTTGGGAGTTAACCACAGGGGGCGCTGTAGGAGTTAGGGTTCACCTAGTGTGTGTTTACAACTGTAGGGGGGTGTGGCTGTAGGTCTGACGTCATCGATCGAGTCTCCCTATAAAAGGGATCACTCGATCAATGCAGCCGCCACAGTGAAGCACAGGGGAGCCGTGTTTACATACGGCTCTCCCCGTTCTTCAGCTCTGGGGAGCGATCGCGAGGGGGCGGATAGAAACGAATAGCCGCGCCCTCGTCCCGGATCGCTCCCCGCGGGTATCCGACCGCCTCATGTTGCGGGGGAGGTCCCGTTCTGACACCTGACCCGCGGAAAGGCAGGGACTTACATGTAAGCCCATATGCCTGTACGTGCCATTCTGTGGACGTACATATACATGCGGCGGTCGGCAAGCGGTTAATCAAAATAATGGGGTATGTACGCTTACCAGGGATTGTGGACTCGAATGTTGATGACAACAAGTCAATTGAGCAGAGAGAGCCAAGATGGGTAGTCTTCCCTAACGATCATGGGAACCCAGGCGTTGCCAGGAGCAGCTTCCAGGGGTCTTGTAGGTGACTGTAAGGTTGAGAAACCAAGTTGAAACAGCCAGATGGAAAAGCCAAAAAAAAAAAAACACACCTCTCAAGATGTAAAGAGAAAAAAGAAAGGCTCCACGCGGTATAAATCAAAAAGGATATGTTTTATTGAATAAAAACAGATTGGCATCCGTAGTAATAAAAATTTGTGATCACAAAAGTAAAAAGGAGTAATAAGCCAAGCGCGACGCGTTTCGTATAAGTAGAATTCCACAGGGGCGTTTGTCAGCCACAGTGGATTTGGGAGCACAACCACCTCAAGAAGGGGGAGGGGGGGGGGCAGTTCTCAGGCAGTAAGAGAACATTTTGAAGCATGTAAAAACTCAAGAACAGAAGTTTATATATTGTAGCTTATCAGGTCTTATATGGTTGCTACTTGCATAGTTTACCTGTTGATCCCGCCAATAACACTCTTCCTGTCCTAGGGTGACAACACTCACTCACTGTACTGTCATCCTAGGGCAGGACTACAGAATACCCTTCCTCCCCTTCTCCATAACATAGATAGGAGCCGTTTTGTAGTCTACAGGGAAAACTAGGAACAATATAAGTGATAAAGCAAAGGAGAGCTCAGAAGGTTATCAGTTGTGAAGATTTCCAGCAAAAGCAACAGGTATATTTTGCACTTGTTAAAGGTTTACACAAACTTCGAGAGCTGAAGCTTGCGACACAAAATAGTGGCTTTATTTTTTCATAATAAGCATCCTTTACCTGCAGACATTCCTCTTTTCACTTCCTCATTGTTCGTTTTTGCTCAGAAGTTGCTCTATTTCTTCTCTGTTCTGTTCACTTCCTGCTTGTCTGATTGTTACTGACCACCGTGATGGGAGGCTTTACTGCGGTGGTCAGTGACGTGCTCACGCCCTCCTGGGAACTACATCTGTGTGGCAGGACGCTCTCTACGTGTTAGAGACTTCAAGGAGGTGTGAATTACTGGGCGTGCCGCCATGCATACTGGGAAATGTAGCTCTTACATGAATGAGCGCCGCAAACCAGTAAGTGAATGAGAGAACAGAAACTAGAACGCCGGAGGTGATATAGATGAAGGAATTTAATAGGTATTTACTCGTTTTTAACAGAATCATTACACTATTCTGTCTACCTTGCAGACATTAATTTTAGGCAAAACATTTTTTTCCTTTACAACTCCTTTAAATCAGAACATAAATGAACGTAATTTTTGTTTTTTTTAAATATGTAAATAAGTTCTAGTGTAACAATCCTTAACTAGGGGTTCCTTGACCTGCGGCTGATTGACCTCCCATTTGACGGGGCCTTCATAGTTTCGCAATAAGCCAGCAGTATGGCACCGCTGTTCTTTTTAGTGTCTTCAAAAAGGGGGCATTCTTCCTACTGACCACCAATATAAAGGGGCATTTTTTCCCACTGACCCTTGACTAATTGGTTTTAGCAGGTGTTCCCCTAGACCTGAATATTTTTGCAATTATTCCTTGGCAGTAAAATAGGTTGAGAAAGGCTGGTTTAATGGGTATGATGTGCAATAAAAGTGAAGCGAGTCGCATCTGCATTTTGAATAAACTTACATAATTGGAAAGCCATTGATTCAGCAATCTAACACATTTCTAGTGATTTAAGTAGCATGACAAAGATATTACAAATCTCCCATGTAGCTTAGACACACATACACACACTTGCCCAATTTATTTTTTTATGACAATTTAGCTGCAATAAATGCCAAATTAGTTGAAAGTGGTTTCCTGCTGACAGATTCCATGTATAGATTACTGTAAAAATAAAAAAAGGAACTTCTTACCCTATTGTAGAGCGTGTGATTTTTTTTTTTTTATCTACCAACCAACCTACCTTTGTGCCAGTATGTTTAACCACTTCAATACAGGGCTTAAGGCTGCATTCACACCTGAGCATTTTGTCGCCTGAAGCGTGACGCTCAAAACCGCTAGAGGGGAAAAAATACATTATTCCCTATGGACATGGTTCACATCTGCACGCCAATACGCCGAACGCGCCAATCGGGCGGTTTGGGTGGTTTTGAGCGTTTCTATTTCCCATAGAAAGTAATGGAAACGCTCGATTCAAGCGACTAGCGCAACAACGAGCGTTTGCTACGGGCGTTTTGTCGCTTTAATCAATAGAACATTTCACCCAGGCAGAAGATAAAAAAAAATCTACCAACATAGCAACAAGTGATGAAAAGATGATAAATTTTCCTATTGGCTAAAATAAAAAACGTTGAAGTACAAAAACGTCAGACAACGCTGAATGCAAACGCGCAAATAAGCATGAATACGTGCGAAAAAACGCCGGAAAAAAACGACCTACGCTCAGGTGTGAATGCTGCCTTAAAAGAGACACTAAAGGCAAAATTGTTTTTGTTTAAAAAATACCAAACATGTTATACTTACCTCCGCTGTGCAGTTCGTTTTTCACAGAGTGGCCCCGATCCACGTCTTCTGGGGTCCCTCGGCGGCTTCTGAGCGCGAGCTAACGGGCACAGGGGAAATTTAATTTTTATTTATTTTACTTATTTTAAAAAAAAAAAAATTTCAGATCGCTTTTATTCCCATTACGAGGAATGTAAACATCCCTTGTAATAGGAATAGTGTGCGACAGGTCCTCTTTAAGGAGAGATGCGGGGTCAATAAGACTACACATCTCTCCTCCAGGCTGGAAACCATGAGATTGTGAAAAAAAAAAAAAAAATCACAGATCTCATTCTTACTAGCCGCAATTGCGGTTTGTTTACTTACGGGTACCCGGGCGTGACGTCATCACATCGCGCCCGGGCCTCCGACGGTCAAAGAGATGACTGGTGACCATCTGGTCACCAGTCATCTCTATGCTGCACATCCGGCGGACGGCGATCATCTCTCCGGGCCCCCGATGGGACGGGAGAGCCCGGAGAAGCACCGGATGGCGGCGGGAGGGGGTGTCCCCTCCCGCCATCTATAAGAACAATCAAGCTATGACCGTTCTTACGGTGTGCAGGATCGCCGCCGGAAGAAAATAATATCTGAATGATGCCTCTAGGTGCAGGCATCATTCAGATATCCCCACACAAAGTACAGGACGTCATATGACGTCCACCCGGGATAACAGATCCTCTTTTTGGACTTCATATGGCGGCGTGCGGGTTTAAAGTGGTTAAAAACTGTAAGGAGGGAATGTAAAAATAATGGCATGTAGTGTACAACCGATACACCCCAATGATACGCCTCAATGATGACTAAGGGTCCATTTAAAGTGGTTCTAAAGTCAGAAGGTTCTTTCTCTTAATGAATTCTTTGCGTCAAGATAAAAAAAAAAAAAAAAAGCAGTGACGCGCCCCGTCCACCAGGCAGTCACGAAAACAAGTTTAAAAAAAAAAACGTGGCCCTTTAAAAAAATTTTTATAAAACTTTGTTCTCTGCCTTCTGTGTGCAGCAGCTCCCCTAATACTTACCCGAGCCCCATCTTGATCGAGCGATGTTGCACAAGAGTCTCAGCTGTCTGGGACTCCTCTCCTCTTTGGCTGACAGAGCAGCGGGTGCCATTGGCTCTACTGCTGTCAAAGTCAGTCAGCCAATGAGGAGAGAAAGGGGGGGCAGAGCCTAGCTACGGCTCCTTGTCTGAATGGACACAGAGGAGCAGCAGCTCGGCTCAGGTGCCCCCATGGCAAGCTGCATGCTATGGGAGCACTCGGCAGGAGGGAGGGTCCAGGTGCTCCAGCAAGGGAGCAGAGAAGAGGAGAATCTTGGCCGCTCTGTGCAAAACCCCTACACTACTAGAGCAGGTAAGTATGACATGTTTGTTATATTAAAAAATAAATAAAAATACATTAGTATCACATTAAAATTGGAATGTGTGTTAATAAGCGCTGAAACAGCCTATTAAAATGAACGGTTGCCAGTGCACCTCCATGTACTCAAAATCAGACATGGTTTTTTTTTGTAACAATGCACTATTGCGCACCTCAAATGCCTTTGTGTATTGCTGCATCAAAAAAAATAAAAAATTGCCACTGCAACACATAACATGCATTGCTGTGCATTACCGCAACGTGAACTTTTAAAATGGGCCCTCAATGATCAGTACACTTCTCTCGCAGTGTGTTTCCATTGGTGTTCCAGTTTCTCCCCTGTCCAAGAACTTAACAGTATGCTCTGAGGTTAATGGGTGCAAAAAAAATATGCTTACCCAAAGTGAGTCTGGTATGAGAAAAAACCTTAGTTAGACTTACCGGTAACGGTATTTCTATGAGTCTTTCAGGACAGCACCTGGAGAGAGCGCAGCTCCACCCACTTCCCAGGAAACACTGCAGTCAATGCTATAACTTCCGCCCCCTTCCACCATGGCCTCAGTTGTTCACGAGTACCTCCGGCCACGCTGAAATTAGATAAGCAGAACATAGAAACTACACGCATTAGCATATATATATATATTATCTTTAATAATAAAAGGGCGGGTTATCGGTGCTGTCCTGAAAGACTCATAGAAATACCGTTACCGGTAAGTCTAACTAAGGTTTTCTCACCTCGTCTTTCAGGACAGCACCTGGAGATAACCGAGTACTTACTCTAGGGTGGGACCACCGCTTGCAGGACCTTCCTGCCAAAAGACTGCTCTGACACAGAGAGCAAATCCATCCTATAATGACGAGCGAAGGTGGAAAAGCTCGTCCACGTTGCCGCTTTACAGATGTGTTCTTGCGAAGCTCCAGCCCGTTCTGCCCAGGAAGTTGCCACTGCCCTAGTAGAATGGGCCATTACACCCGGAGGAGGATCCAAACCTTTAGCTTTGTATGCCTCATGGATAGCCATACGTAACCATCTAGCCAGGGTACTCTTGGAAGCCCCATGCCCCTTGCGGGATCCCGAAAACAGAACGAAAAGCGAATTCGCCTTTCTGAACTCACTAGAGACCTCTAGATAGCGTCTAATGCATCTCCTGACATCTAAGGAATGGAATTATCTCTCCTTCGGACAAGAAGGAGTTGGACAAAAGGTAGGTAACACTATTTCCTGCGTCCTATGAAATACTGACACTACCTTCGGAAGAAAACTCGGATCAGTTCTTAATACTACCCTATCAGGGAAGATTGACAAAAAAGGCTCCAAAATGGAAAGCGCCTGAAGCTCGCTAACCCTCCTCGCTGAGGTGACCGCTACCAAAAGCACCAATTTCAAAGTCAGAAATTTTATAGAGGCGTCTACCAGTGGTTCGAAGGGCTTTTTAGTCAAACCCCCCAGGACCACTGATAAATCCCACTTGGGGAAAAATTTAAACGGGGAAGGCCTAGCCCTGGCTAAGGCCTTAAAAAATCTGATAAACGTCTCTCTAGAAACACTGACAAAGCCGCCACCTGCGCCTTCAAGGTGCTGGCTGCCAGACCCTTATCCATACCATCTTGTAAAAACTCCAAGACGGAACAAGTATTCCAAGGAGAATAATTTTTACCTTCACACCAAGAATTGAAAACCCTCCAAGTCTTGAAATAGATGGCCCTCGTGACCTCTTTCCTGCTACTAAGTAGCGTATCTACCAAACGTTTGGACAAACCCTTCCTGCTAAGAATTAGCTCTTCAGTAACCAGGCCGTGAGTCTTAACCGACTCACGTCTGGATGAAGTAGAGGGCCCTGAAACAATAAATCTTTTCTGACTGGCAGTACCCAGGGATCTTCTACTGCCAGTTCCAACAGACTCGAAAACCAAGGCCTCTTGGGCCAGTACGGGGCTATCAGGATCAGAGTAGTCATCTCCTCCTGAAGCTTCCGTAGCACTAAAGGAATGATCTGAACTGGGGGGAAGGCATAGCACAGGCGGAAGGGCCAGCGTTGGACTAACGCATCTAGACCCTTTGCCTGGTCCATTCTGTTTAGAGAAAAATAAGCCGGAACCTTGGCATTGGACTGGGACGCGAACAGGTCTATCTGAGGAGTTCCCCACTTGTTTACTAGCTCTTGGAAGACCTCCGGGCATAAACACCATTCCGATTCCAGAACCCTCGTCCGACTTAAAAAGTCTGCCAGAAGGTTTAGGCTGCCTTTTAGGTGTACAGCCGATAGGGATGCCAAGTTCACCTCTGCCCAGGACAGAGTCTGTAAGGCCAGATTGAGGAGTACCTTGCTTCTCGTGCCCCCCTGTCTGGAAACATACGCCACCGCTGTGTCGTTGTCTGACAGAATCTGGACGTGTTGGTCCAGAATCAGTTCCTGGAAGGCCCTTAGCCCTAACCAAATGGCCCCGAGTTCCCTCCAATTGGAGGACCTCCTGGACTCCTCCCTCGTCCAGGATCCCTGTGCCATCTGCCCGTCCAGGTGTGCACCCCATCCCCACGAACTCGCGTCCGTAGTTAGGACCCTTGTAGTGGGGAAGGACCAAGACAGGCCTAGGCGCAGATTTGCCTGGCCTCTCCACCACCAAAGTTTCCTTTTCACTGAAGACGGAACTCTGAATCTCTTCTCTAGGGATTCCCCATGGGTCCAATTCTGAAGGATCGCCTGTTGTAGGTCCCTTGAATGGAGACGAGCCCACTGCACCGCCGGAATGGCGGCCGTGAGTAAGCCCATTGTGGACATGGCTGAGCGAACAGAAATCGGCATATTCGACTGAATTGTCTTCACCGCAGCCTGAAGTTTCTCTATCTTTTCTTCTGGTAGAAAAAACTTCCCCTGAACAGAGTCTATAGCGTATCCTAGAAAGACTATCCTCTGGGAGGGCACTAGATTTGACTTCTCTTTGTTCAGAATCCATCCGAGCCCTTCCAAATGAGCCTGGGTCCTCCTCAGGTCCAGGAGAAGCTGCTCCTCCGACTTGGCGAACACCAGGAGGTCGTCCAAGTATGGAATTATAGAAATCCCCCTGAGCCTTAGGGGTGCCAAGGCCTCTGCCACCACCTTTGAAAAGACTCTGGGAGAGGAGGAAAGGCCGAATGGGAGGGCTCTGAATTGGAAATGTCTCACTCCGCTCTCTGTTCTGATGGCTAGGCGCAGATAGCGCTGGGAGGAAGTCCTGATCGGGACGTGCAAATATGCATCCCTTAAAGGGTCACTAAAGGAATTTTTTTTTTTAGCTGAAATGATTGTTTACAGGGCATAGAGACATAATAGTTAACTGATTCCTTTTAAAAATGATTAAAAAATAGATAAAAAACAATCATATAATGTGCCTGCAGTGTAGTTTCGTTTTTGCTGTTGTTTGCTGGTTCTCTGATGTACAGAGAGCCACTAGAGGGCAGTCAGCCAATAGAGAGCAGTGATACTTTGTCTAAAACTCCTCAGCACCAATCCAGTTTCGTTTTACACACAATAATCACATTAGTGACCACCGTGAGAAATCTCCCAGCACTGTGGTTATCAGGAAACAGGCAACCAGGAAGTGTCCAGAACAGAGAGGATTTACAGCAACATTAAAAGCAAAAACGAACAATGAGGACATGAAACCAGGACTGCAGTAAGGTAAAGGAAGCTATTTAGCTAAAAAAAAAAAAATCCTTTAGTGACCCTTTAAATCTATCGATGCTAGAAAGCACCCCAGAGGAAGAAGCTTTCTCACCGAGTATATAGAATCCATTCGGAATCTCTTGTACCGGATAGCTAGATTCAGGACTTTTAGGTTTAAAATTAACCTGAATTTGCCCGACGGCTTCCTTACTAGAAATATATGGGAATAACAGCCCTCCCCCTGTTCTCTCTGGGGCACTGGCGTAATCACCCTCTGTTGGAGAAAATCTTCCACTAATGCAGTGTTTCTCAATTCCAGTCCTCAGGCCCCCCCAACAGGTCAGGTTTTCAGGATTTCCCTCAGATGAAAAGGCTGTGGTGATTACTAAGGCAGTGAAACTGATCAAATCACCTGTGCAAAATAATGGAAATCCTGAAAACCTGACCTGTTGGGGGGGCCTGAGGACTGGAATTGAGAAACACTGCACTAATGACAGCATTTCCCGAGATTTCTCTTGCTCTCTGGGCAATTGGGTCACATAAAACCGCGACGGTGGTCTTCCCGAGAACTCCAGTGCGTAGCCCTCTGCAATCAGTTTGAGGACATACGGACTGGACGTCGCTTCTGCCCACTGTGGAAGGAAGGCTTGGAGCCGACCTCCCACAGCTGGGAGACCGTCACTGGGGCTTAGCAGGCTGGCTGGGGGAGCGAAATAACACCCCAGGCTTCCCGCGGCCCCTCTGGGACCGCCAGGGTCTACCACCCTGGCCTCTTTGCGCATCCTTAGGACCCTTGGCTTGGAAAAAAGGACGAAAATTTTTCTTGGGCCCCGAATCTACCTTTTTTAAAGGAATAGCCTTCTTTCTATCCGCCGTCCTATCCAGAACGGCGTCTAGCCCTGTGCCAAACACCAAGTCTCCTTCAAATGGTAACCCACAAAGTTTCACTTTAGAGGCTGTGTCCCCCTGCCAGGTCTTAACCCATAAGGCCCTTCTGGTTGAATTTATCAACGCCGAGGATCTGGCGGAGAGCTTCACGGATTCAGCAGATGCATCCGCTATATAGCCTACCGCTTTCATAAGGACTGGAAAGGACTCCAAAAGCTCTCTACGAGAGGTCCCAGCCTCGATGTGACCTTTAAGCTGATCCAGCCAATGCTCAAGGTTTCTAGCCACCACAGTGGATGCCATAGCTGGCTTGAGATTAATCAAGGTGGTATCCCAGGCTTTTTTGAGCAGGCTATCTGCTCTTTTATCCAGGGGATCTTTAAGGGTACCTGTATCCTCAAAAGCTAGGTCCGTATTGCGGGAAACTTGAGAATGCTGCATCCAGCTTAGGCCTTTTATTCCATGCCTGCGTTGGATCTTCATCGAAAGGAAATCTCCTTTTCAGAGATTTAGAAAAGAAGGGTGCCTTTTCCGGGTCCTTCCATTCTCTCTTAATTGTTTCGGACAATACTTTATGTACCGGGAAGGTACGATGTTTCACCTCATCCAAGCCCTGGTACATCCTGTCATGCAAGGACAGCTGAGTCGCATCTTCCTTAATGTTTAGGGTAGAATGAATAGTCCTTAATAGGTCATCAACCTCCTCTAAGGACAGTTTATAGCGCAAGGAAGAAGTATCCCTTTCTTCTTCTTCCTCCGCCTCTGATCCTGAAACAACATTTTCAGGCTCCTCCTCCTCGGACTCACTGTCTAACCTTCTAGATGTGGAGGGGGTACTGGCCCTGACCTTAGATCCTTTAGTCGGACCCTTGTCCAGGAAGGAGCGAAAAGACTGGAAAGTCTGGTGCAACTCCTCCCTAAACGAAGAGAGCAACTCCCCCGTACCCTTGACGGTGGGCTGCTCAGAGGCCGAACTAGTAGAGGCCTCCCCCCTGACAATCTCCGCAATACAAGTTTTGCATAAAGGTTTGGTCCAGTTCCCCTTAAGGGAAGCTTTACAAGTAGCACACCGCTTCTTGGAAGGAGGAGGTTCTACCACTTTAAGTTTTTCTTTAACTTTCTGAAACGACACAAAGGACAACAACGCTATGTTTAACCTTTGTATGCCAGACCAGCAAATCACCAAGTGCACACAGCTAGTGAACAAAATAAAACCAGAACCCATCACCGCTGTACCAGAAAACTACACACACCCACAGAAGTGACTAGGGTGAGTGAGGCAGGCTCCCCTCCCCCGAAGGGGCAGAAAAGAGGGACATAACAATACCCTGGTACATTGACCACCGCTGGGTCTGCTACCTGGGCCGGGCTGGTGCTTGTGGCTCCTGCTCCCGCCACCTCCGCTGCGTCTTCTGGCTCCATGGTCCCAGAACGCTGCGGGCGTGCGACAGCTTTTTAAATTTCCCGGCTCTTTCTCGCCGCTGCGAGACCCGGAAATAGCACCGCCGAGGCCACTCCTCCTCCTGCGTTCCAGGCGGCCGGAACCGGAAGCCACCACGCGCCGCCGGAAGTCCCGCCTCCACCCGGAAAGGACATCACTACGCCCTCCGCTCCGGGACCTCGTATGCCGGAAGAACGGCACCTGACCGCCCCCCCCCGCAAGCTACGATGCCCGGACTCAGGGAGCGGGACCTCCAGCAGCCTCTGTCCTCGCCAGACCGAAGAGGAGAAGTACCCGACCTTCACCCGCGCGTCAGGGGAGAAGTCGAGTCCGCCTCCTGGAGGATCACCTCCTAACACATCAAACACCGGTATGCTCCAAAACCACCTTCCCCGCCTGGGGAGAGAACAGCACACCCTTGGTTCCCTGCAGCGCTTCCACCATGGCCGGAGGAAACACTACAACTGAGGCCATGGTGGAAGGGGGCGGAAGTTATAGCATTGACTGCAGTGTTTCCTGGGAAGTGGGTGGAGCTGCGCTCTCTCCAGGTGCTGTCCTGAAAGACGAGGTGAGAAAATTAAAAACACAACACCCATTTACTGATAAAGTAAATCTTTATTGTGGCTGGTTGTATCTAGTCTGCAAATATAGTAGTAAAACTGTTGGTGTTTTCTGTATTCCCTTTTGTAAGGTGAAGCAGACACAAGACTTCAACAATTCACACCTGAAAGAGGGCAAATTCTAAAGGTCCAGGAGAGTATGTAAATAAATAGGGGTCTTTTTTATTTTTTTTTATATAAAAAACATTTTTACTATCTTGTTCTTAGAAAAGGGAGGGATATATAAATGTCACATCATTTATAAAATATGGGTAATATGGTGGATGTTTTCAAACATGGTCACTCTGTGGCTTCTAAATATGAGAGCACCAAGCCTGGCCATTGATGGACTGAAGACTTCTGCCTCTCCTTCAATCAGTTGTTGAAGTTCTCCATGTTGTTCTTCCCAACTGCTAAGTTATTATGAGTCCAGGCGGCATATCGGACCGTCATACACCATCTGTAGATTGACTTTGTGCCCCACCAGCTCTCGAATGTTATTAATGCCATACTTGATCATCGTTGGCCTGAAACAGAGATAGAATCACAGTCAGTATATTTTCCACTGAACCAATTCATGAACTGGATTCTAGCATCTTCAGGGTCCCCTGTAGACAAGATCCCACCTCAGCACCAACTACCCCAGAGTCTCAGCTCCCCGCACTGCAACAGTGAGGCTCCAGTCCTGCTGCATTTAATGAGAAATTTTAGTAAATCGAACTAGCACTTTCAGATGGAGCGGAATCCATCCAAGCGGATCCACCTGCTCAGTGGGGGATCCCTCCGCTGATTCCTGCCAAGAAGGCGGATGACAGGTCCATGTCCGCTATGCAGAGAAAACACAGCCCGCTGTTCTCTATGGGGCTGCCTGTCTTACTATACAACTGTTATCCAATCCGATCCGCCAGATGGATGGTGAACATATCCCCCACCCATCAGTCTGTTTTTAGCGGACCACATTGGACAGGATGCCGGCGGGTGACAGTGGACACATGTCCTCGGACAGCCACTGTCCCATACAGAAGGATGGCTGGTCCGATCAGGTTCGCATGAAAACTGGAGGGCGGACCCGATTGCCTTACACTTGGACCCCTTTCACACTGAGGAGTTTTTCAGGCGGTACAGCGCTAAAAATAGCACTGCTATACCGCCTGAAAAACTCCTGCACTGCATACTCAATGTGAAAGCCAGAGGGCTTTCACACTGAGGCGATGCGCTGGCGGGGGGGGTTAATACCGCACCGCTAGCGGCTGAATCCCGCGGAAAATTCGACGGTATAGCGCCACTATTTTTAGCGGCGCTATACTGCCACCGCGCCTCCCGCCCTAGTGTGAAAGGGGCCTAAGAGTAATGCATGTCAAGCTAAAAACATTTTCTAGCATGGGAAAGATTAGAAATCATGTCAAATTATCACTGCTATAAAAAGTGAAAAAAAGACAAATCAACATTAGTGCAAAATACCATAAGCCATCTATATCATTTGAAACCTAATAGACAAATCACACGCAAAAAAATAAAATAAAACGTGCTCACAATCTAAAATTCTTAATTGCTGACCAGCACCGTTAAGCGTTTTCACTCCACCCCTCCAGGATATAATACAAATGCAGTGCAACTAAACACAGTCTCTTAATAAGGAAGTAAACTTCCTCTGCTGACATTTACCTATAGGTAAGCCTTATTATAGGCTTACCTAGAGGTAGTGAAAATAACTCCTAAACGTGTACCGTTTAGGAGAGATTTACATTACATGCAGCCAGTGACCTCACTGGTGCATGTGCTCTGAAGGAGCAGCCACGGTGGCGTTCCTTCCGAGCCCCATGAACAGCGGCTCCCGGGTGCATGCGCGGGAGTGATGTCATTTCGTCTCCGGCCAATCACAGCGCCGGAGCCCACGAACCTGGAAGAAACGCCAGGGAAAATATCAACTGTATCAGCGGTGTGCGGGCAAGCATTTCAGAATTTATGCCAAGGCCCTATGCACACGAGAAGCAAATGCAAACACATGTAAACTCAAGTTTTCAAAGGCAAAAAACGGCGTTTAAAACGCCCGTTTTTGACGCGAATTTCGCAGCGTTTTACCGCGTCTGCAGCTATCAGCGTTCATAACAAAGACATTGTAGACCCTCCCAAAGCTTTGAAAACGCAAAAACGTTTGCGTCGGAACCCAAAATTTTGCTTCTGAAAAAACAAGCCTTAACCCAACTGCTTTAAAACGCAAAAAAACGTGAATGTGTGCATGGACACATAGGATAACATTAAATGTGTTCAGGGGCAGTTGAAAAAAATGCCCAAATGTCTCTGAACTCGAGTTTACCAGCGTCTCGTGTGCATGGGGCCCTAGTCTTGCAGGGTTTTTTTCCTTCTTTTTTCCAGAGTTTACAACCTCTTTACATAAATAAGTCCCAAATAACGAAAACAATAAATAAGTCCCAAATAACATAACACTAAGGCCCTGTACACACAATCAGTCCAAACGGATGAAAACGGTATGCCCCATCGGTCTGTTGTCCTTCGGTCCAAAAACAGAGAACTTGCTTTAAAATTGGACCGATAGGTCAAAACCGATGGTTGGTACGCCAAAGCATCGGTTCCAAACCCGAGCATGCTCAGAATCAAGTCGACGCATGCTTGAAAGCATTGAACTTAATTTTTCTCGGCACGTCGTTGTGTTTTACGTCACCGCGTTGGACTCGATCGGTTTTTGAACTGATGGTGTGTAGGCACATCAGACCATCAGTAAGCTTCATAGGTTAACCGATGAAACTGAACTTCAGTCCGTTCTCATCAGTTTGGACTGATCGTGTGTACAGGGCCTTAATGAACCATATGCACTCACCTCCTGGTTTGGACCTTAATCAATAAGCAAGATCACTATACTGCAGATAGGATTCAGTTCTGGTGCAACCAAAAAAAGGGTCCTGCACGATGTTACAGATGCGGTACGATTTGAGCAATACAGAATGATGGCTCACATTGCACTGCTGAAGAATCGCATGTCATATGAACAAGAATGCGGTGCGATTCCTTGTCAAAAAAAAAAATGCATGTGTTTTTCAGCACCTCACGTGTGAACTGGCATGCAACTGCGGTGCTGAAATTTCTATTTACAATCAAAAAGTTGTACAAAGTGGCAGTCAAACTTTAAGTCCCCTTTCACACTGGTGCGTTTTTCAGGCGCTTTGGCGTTAAAAAAACGCCAGTAAAGCGCCTAAAAGAAGCCTCATCTGCAATCCCAATGTGAAAGCCTGAGTGCTTTCAGAGCCCTTTCACACTGCCAGCGCCCAAAAAAAACGGACGTTACTTACCGGTAACGGTGTTTCTATGAACCTTCCAGGACGGCACCCGAGAGATGATGGCTCCTCCCCACAGGAAACACAATCACTTAACAATTTAAAAGTCCCCACCCTTCCCCTTGATCCTCAGTATGAATTAGAGTAGTCCTGAACTGGTTCACAAGGGACATTGTTCCGTATAGGTACTTACCACCTAGCGTTTAGCTCATCTTTTCCCTCCACATAGGGCGGGAAGTAGGCCTGCCGTCCTGGAAGGTTCATAGAAACACCGTTACCGGTAAGTAACGTCCGTTTTCTCTCATCACCTTCCAGGACGGCACCCGAGAGGATAGACGAGTAACCAACAGGCCTACTTTAGGGTGGGACCCTTGCCTGCAAGGTCTATTGCTAGATGTCAGAATCTGATTTTATTTCACCACTTCCACTTCCTAGTGTGTGATGAGGGTATCCTAGCTGGATCATGAAAATGACCTGCAGGTCTGCTCCACCTATGCTCCTGTCTCCTCTTTGGATGCAGAGTCTAGGTGGCACGTGCTCTTAAAGAAAAAAATTCTGAGAGCTTGAGTATTCTTTAGGATAGAAAGGTTGGCTGCGCCAATATTCTAGCCATCGTGGTTGATAGTGTCTGCAAAGCTGCATAAGACCATCCAAAGTTTAGTCAGGATTTGTTCTGTGAAACAAAGACCTACTTTGATCAACCCAGAAAAAAAGAAAAAAAAACAACATGTGGTTTTAAGCCACTAGTCTGTACAGGAGAATGGTTTAGAAAGAAACAGGGTCTCCCGACGTACAATCCTTGTGGGTCCCCCTTTTTTGTTTGCCAAAGTCCTGGTGAAACAAGGAAATAAACCCACTCAAGGATACTAGATTAAGGGAAGTCTATTCCCTTCACTCAAATGACTGGACAGGTATGTGACCAAGCAGGGCGTTTGGTGTGCTCCTGCACTCCCTTCAGTCCACCTCCATTCATTGGAATGCATGTGACTTTATAGCGAGGACACTTATTGGTCAGTGTCTGGACCACAGGATACCTTGGCGTGGCTCGTTCGTGCGTCCGCTAATACGCGTGGACAGACTCCTGTCTCCAACGTACACTGCTAGACCGGACAAAAACAGCTGCTCTGCAAGCCGATTGACAAGCAGGTCCCATCCTGGTCATTCCCCATTTCTGGGTTCCTTCCCATCTGAATACCGACATGTCAGATGTGAGATTGTTCTATATACCCTAGGCTCCTTATAACCCTGCGAGTCGATCATTAAACTACGCAGAAAGGAGCCTGTTACGAAATTGCGAGTAACCACTGCATTCATTGGTATATAACAGAAAAGAACAAAGGTGTCGGGGAAAGAAAACTTTTCACCGCCCCCCGCGTATAATATGCAGATACATTTTACCCTATAATCTCAGGGTAAACCCATGAGTGCCACACGCCAACAGAATACAGTATTCTGTAAAAATCCAGTGTTTGAGGTCATGATCCACTCCACGCACCAAGGAGTGTTAAGTTAAGCAGATCCCTACCACAAGGGACCAATGCCATAGTAGGAGTAAAAGATGAATATTGGTTATTCATATCCAGTTCGTCCGAGGGGGTGACATGAAGGACATACACTGAGCTATAAAGCTCGGATCGGATCGGGAGAACCAGTCAGAAAGAATCCTGATGCTGAATTTTTTAGGCAAACAGCCCCTAACAGCGTAACCCCTTTCCTACTAAAAAGAACCTACTAGGTGATTTTATGACCTCCTTCCAGTGTCCTATAACCCTACTGGGTTCAGGTCTAGGGAATGTCCCTGGCATGCCTAGAAGTAAAGGCCCGCAATCAGAAATCCTGTTCCTTCCATGTGAATGGAAAATAAGGTCTGAAATAAAGTGACCGAAATGAAGTGACCAAAATGTCCCAGATATACAGGTCCTAGATCTTGTATTTCCGAAGGACAGCAAGCTCAGACTTAATATGGAAAGACAGATAGACACCCCCAGCCTCCACTGCTGTGTTTTCTGATATACAGACACCTGTAGGATAGAGAAGACACAACCAACCTTAGGTGTGTATTTCTCATATGTAGCAAGATACCATATAACCTAAGCCCAGAGAAAGGACAGAAGCTCCAAGTGTGAGCTTCTGATGCTTAATAGGTTTATAGGTCCTGTATCCAACAGAGAGGCCACTAGCCAATCTGGATTTTTTTTTTTTTTCTGAGTAATAAACAACGCAGAGGACACAGACACCTTCTACTGCTGCGTTTTATTTATGTGCAGCGACCCAAGGTAATAGATTCAGGACAGGAGGACAAGAACCACTATAGTGTTGTCTATTCCTGACTGACCGCAGTACGGTCTTCCAATCAACAGAAAATAATACTAGCACCTATAGTATATCTCTGATGATCATAGAAAAAAACAAACAGTCGCATGGCCAGTATGACCAAAAGGACATATGCGGCCTCAACCGTGTATTGCTGGTGTTATACTCCCTGCAGTCATAACTAGCAGAGAGTGGTATTAGCATACTTCAGATAAACAATAGGGTATAGGACAAGGGACCGAAATGTTACAGACAGTAACATTGTGTATTCCAACACCCACAGTCATATACCTGATAGAAACGTCACTAGCAAGAAAACTCAATGCTGTGCGTTTCTGGATAGTAACAGTATACCGTCATGAACCCACAATACCAGTTGTGCATTATTTTGATTAGAAAAAAAAAACTTGGAAAGTTTATATGACCAACAGCATGTTGTCAGCAACCCAATGTGTTACTTAATGCAACCTTGTCGGGTCATCTAATCAACAGAAATGTCACTAGCAAAAAAGGACCCTTAAAGCAGTGCATATCTGAATTTATAAATATCCTTAACAATAATACAATGCTATGCGTTTCTAATCAGCAAAATTGCATAGTCATATAACCAGCAGAAGTGTCGCTATCAGTAACTCAGCATCATGCGTTTCTGATAAGTAATAGTGTACCAACATGTAACCTCCAGAAATTTTTACCAACAGTAACTCAGTGTGGTATGTTTCTGAATAACCATAGTGTGCGGTTTATATAATAGAGGTGTCACCGACAAATCAATGTCATGCTTCTCTGATAAGCAATAATATACATGCATGTATCCGACAGAAATTACACCGACAGTAACTCAATGTGGTATGTTTCTGAATAACAATAGTGTGCGAATATAGCATAGAGGCGTCACCACCATTCAGTGTTATGCGTTTGATAAGGAACAGAGTACCGTTATCTAATCAATTTTAGGCATTTCTGGTGAGTCATAAGATATC
The DNA here is from genome assembly GCF_905171775.1 of Rana temporaria. NCBI lineage: Eukaryota > Metazoa > Chordata > Amphibia > Anura > Ranidae > Rana > Rana temporaria. The sequence continues at coordinate 442,926,335 of NC_053491.1, forward strand.
CCTTGATCATCAGTCTACATATATACACACACAAATATATATATACATACACACACACACACACACACACATATATCTCAGAAATGACCCAAGATAAACCCATGTTGTGCATTTCTGATGTGCGGACAGACCAACGCTCTATCCTAGCATAACCTGAGTTTCAGATATTGATCCTTCATCCCAGTGAAGGAACATGGTAGTTCCAAATACTGGAAATCCGAGGTGTGTGACTATACCACAATAGTGGTAGCTGCTATTCTGCTATTGCAAAGGTCTGAGTAGGTGTAGCTGGTCCACACACAGGTGGAGCTAGTCCAAGCCTTTAAGGTCTTAACGAGCACAGACTCAGAAATCAATTAGGTCTCTCATGAAGAGGTGACCATAGTCTCAGGCTGGAGGCAATCAGACACCTGTATGGCTGATTTTCATAGTTTTAACACAGGGGTTTGTACCAGAGAAACTCCCAATTAAGGGTTGCAGGCTAGCATTTTATGCTTCTCACACCACCTAAATGGTTTGTTGCCTGAGCCACCTTTAGGGTGGGACCCTTGCCATAGTGTGCGGTTTAGATTAACTCTAACACACTGACAGATACACCAGCAGTGTAAGGAGGAAGTGATCGGTTGGAACTTGGGAGATATTGTAACCAATAAACAACCCCCACAAGGGTAATAAACCCACTAGTATGCCCCCTGTTGGGCCTATCCTAAGAGTTTAGGAGGTCAGTTTTTTGGCTAAAAAAACCTAACTGCACCCTTGTGATCTGCCTGTCAGATTCATGGCAGGCTGGCCCTAACTGGATTGAGCCTTGCTCAGCCCCCTTTTATGAGATTATTCTAGGGATTTTATAATCTCCTCAGAGGCCTGTATTTGCCTGCAGGAGTCCAACCAGACCCTCTAGGGTGAATGGCTCCTGTTTAGCTTGGCTTACCATATCCTCCCTGTCCTCCTTAAGCTTCCTCTACCTGGACTAGAGGGAATGACTGTGAGGGCGGGGAAAGGGCACTAGGTTCCGTTCGGACGAGGCCTTCTTGGGAGGATATGTCTTCTCTAGGGATAAGCTCCTCTATGTCAGACCTTAAGTTACGGACTGCCTGGCGGCTTCATGGAAAGTTTTTCCTTTCTCTGCCAAGTTATGAGGAGCTATGCCCTGTAGCGGTAGGAGACTGTTTATTTGGGGTCTCCTGGGATCCGCTGGGGGGTTTTTGCAAGACAAGAGATATACATATATGCATAATATTACTTTGTCCTCCCCCAGAACTGCAGGTTTGTACTGGGGAGGTGAAAGGGTGAGAAGTAAAAACCAGTCCTGTGCTGGCTGGCTGGCCCCAGAGACTCAGACCCTGAAGACCAGGACTCTCACTCCCTTTCCTCCTCCCTTTCCAAGGGGGAATGTACTCACTGCGCCCCGACCTGGATCTGCCTGCAGTCACATTTGCCTTCATCTCCTCCTGTCCATGAGGAGGTTTGGCTGGGTCCCCAGCTGTCGGTACCTCTTGTAAGGGCTATCCGCAAGCCGACCCTTCCGCCGCCACGCTTCTCTCCGGCGTTCCTTCCGGGTTGCGCTGTGAGGCAAAAGCCCACCTTCACTCAGAGAGGCTTGGAGCGCCATGTTTCCAAAAGTAGGAAGCAGTACCCGGGAAGAGAGAGCTCTTCAAATGGCGGCGTTTCTTCTGCACCCTAGCGATGGCAAGCCTCCCCGCAGCTCAGAGCGCTGGTGCACGCCTGGGGCGACCTGTGAGTTAGACCCGAAGGCCTACAGGTTAGTTCAGCCCTCCCCGGCCTCCCTAAGACCTGTCTCAACAGGGGTACCTTCGACCCTCCCCGGTCTCTAGGTTTTCAAACAAAACAAACGTGACGATGTGTTCGGAGAAACACAATCAATACTGAGGATCAAGGGGAAGGGTGGGGACTTTTAAATTGTTAAGTGATTGTGTTTCCTGTGGGGAGGAGCCATCATCTCTCGGGTGCCGTCCTGGAAGGTGATGAGAGAAAAAAAAAAAAAAAAGCTAGTAAGGCGCCCTTTATCACTGGGGCATTTTTCAGGCGCTTTGGCGTTAAAAAAAAAAGCTCCCTCAATGTATTCACCGCTGCAAAGAAGCTGCTTGCAGGACTTTTTTTGATGCCCTGCCAGCGCAGCGCCTCAGTGTGAAAGCACTTGGGCTTTCACATTGGGATTGCAGATACAGCTTCTTTCAGGCGCTTTACAGGTGCTTTTTTTTTTTTTTTTTAACGCCAAGACCCCTTTCACACTGGGACGTTTTTCAGGCGCTTTAGTGTGAAAGCACTCCGGCTTTCACATAGGGATTGCAGATACAGTTTCTTTCAGGCTTTTTTTTTTTTTAACGCTAAAGCGCCTGAAAAACACCCCAGGGTGAAAGGGGCCTAAAGCACATAATCTAACAGCACTGTTGATGGCCCTTATGAGGATCCATCACACAAGCATCTATAGGAGTCAAAAAACAGAACAGGTCCCGTGTGTTTGTTTACATGTGCAGAAGTGGAGCATAGGTCTCTAATGAGGGCACAGGGATTATGTGGTCAGGATTAAACATAGGACAGGCTAATCAGCAGCCAGGCTGTTCACTATGTCAACATTGACACTGAAGGTAATCCAATCAGTTTACGACTCTTCACCTGACTCTTGCTGCATTGTTATTCTGATTATCCCAAGTTATTCTCCGAATTTAACGCCTATCGGCCGGTACTTCTTTAACCACTAGCCGACCAGGTCGGCTGCGCGAATTCAAGGAGCTACCGTATTTATCGGCGTATAACACGCGCCGGCGTATAACGCGCACCCCAATTTTAAGAGGGAAGTTTCAGGAAAAAAACAACTTTGAAGCAAATTCCTCAATGCAGCCTGATCAATGCAGCACAAATAAACTCCTCATTGCAGCACAAATAAACTCAGCTTGTATGGCAATGGGATGGTACCTGGGACGGAGTGAAACACACCAGATGACAAGAAGCAGTGAGCTGCAATAGATGGAACCTTGTGGGACCTCTATCTTTTGTCTGCGATGGAAATGAGGGGATGACTCAGCCAGATGGATGCGAGGAAGCGAGCCCAATTGTGCTGGTGGGTGTCACATCAGTCCGCCATTGAAACAGCCAGTCGATGGCAAGCCTGTGCTTCCCGGGCGTGACGTCAATTGGCCAGGAAGTATAACCCAGAACGAGGCTTGGAGCGGGTGATGATGGTAGGCTCAAACAAAGCCTGTATCGAGACTGGGCTGGGACTGGGCAGGCACCTCAATGTGCAGGACGAGAGGAGGTTACACCTTACACACACAGTCCCGCCTCCGCCATCGGCATTGGACTAGCTACTGTGATAAGCAGAACACTGGTCCAATGGCGGAGGCGGAACTGTGTGTGTGTGTGTAAAGTGAAAGCAGAGCCGAACGGAGAGGAGATGACAGCTCTGAGGTACGTTATCGGCGTATAACGCGCACCCCTGGTTTGTCCCCGATTTTCAGGGGGAAAAAGTGCGCGTTATACGCCGATAAATACGGTAAATGTAATTTCGCATTCCAGCCATTAGGGGCGCGCCCCCTGGTGCCGATGCACGTGCCCGATCATCGCCGGGCACCCGCGATCGCTTGTTACAGAGCGGGAGCTGTGTGTGTAAACACACAGCTCCCAGTTCTGTCAGGGGGAGAAATGACTGATCACATGCTCATACAATGTATGAACAGCGATCTGTCATTTCCCCATGTCAGTTCCACCCCCCCTTCATTTAGAACACACCTAGGGATCATCATCATTAACCCCTTCCCCCTAGTGTTAACCCCTTCCCTGCCAGTGGCATTTTCACAGCACTGATCGCTATAAAAATGCCAATGGTCCCAAAAATGTGTCAAAAGTGTCTGAAGTGTCTGTCATAAGGTCGCAGTACCGATAAAAAAAAAAAAAAAAAAAAAAATCGCTGATCGCCGCCATTACTAGTAAAAAAAAAAAAAATATTGATAAAAATGCCATAAAACTATCCCCTATTTTGTAGACACTATAATTTTGCTTATTGCGTTTTTTTTTTTTTTTTTACGAAAAATATGTAGAATACGTATCGGCCTAAACAGGAAAATTGTTTTCTATTTTATTTTTTTGATATTTTTGGGGGATATTTATTACAACAAAAAAGTAAAAAATATTTTTTTTTTTCCAAAATTGTCGCTCTATTTTTGTTTATAGCGCAAAAAATAAAAACCGCAGAGGTGATCAAATACCACCAAAAGAAAGCTCTATTTGTGGGGAAAAAAGGACGCCAATTATGTTTAGGAGCCACGTCGCACGTCCGCGCAATTGTCAGTTAAAGCGATGCAGTGCCGAATTGCAAAAAGTGGCCCGGTTATTAACCAGCAAAATGGTCCGGGGCTGAAGTGGTTTAAGCTTTTTTTTTGTTGGGAAAGTTGCTTCAAATGAGTAAAGCAGGAAAGCCGAGACAGCTTCAGATGTCAGGTTCATGCTACAAGCACATGCTGGAGGAATTAAAGCATTTTGTGCCATTATAATGGCTCAGTAAACAGGTGCGAGTGACGTGTACTATATTAGTAAAGCTCCTTTCCCTGATGATATGCAGGCATGTTAACCATGGTAGTCGCAGGGTTAAAGGTCATACCCCTCAGCTGAGCAGGGTGGAGCCTTATGCCTGCGCCAAAACTTTATTAACCACTTAAGCCCCGGACCTTTAGGCAGCTAAATGCCCAGGCCAGGTTTTGCAATTCGGCACTGCACCGCTTTACCAGACAATTGCGCGGTCGTGCGATGCGGCTTCCAAACAAAATTGGCGTCCTTTTTTCCCCACAAATAGAGCTTTCTTTTGGTGGTATTTGATCACCTCTGCGGTTTTAATTTTTTGCGCTATAAACAAAAATAAAGCGACAGTTTTGAAAAAAATGCAATATTTTTTACTTTTTTCCTATAATAAATATCCCCCAAAAATATATAAAAAAACATTTGTTTTCCTCAGTTTAGGCCGATACGTATTTTTCTACCTATTTTTGGTTAAAAATAAATAAATAAATAAAAAAAAAATAAAAAAAAAAAAAATCGCAATAAGCGTTTATCAGTTGGTTTGCGCAAAATTTATAGCGTTTAAAAAATAGGGGATAGTTTTATTGCATTTTTATTAATTTTTTTTTTTTTTTTTTTTACTACTAATGGCGGCGATCAGCGATTTTTTTCGTGACTGCGACATTATGGCGGACACTTCGGACAATTTTGACACATTTTTGGGACCATTGTCATTTTCACAGCAAAAAATGCATTTAAAAATTGCATTGTTTATTGTGAAAATGACAGTTACAGTTTGGGAGTTACCACAGGGGGCGCTGTAGGAGTTAGGGTTCACCTAGTGTGTGGTTACAACTGTAGGGGGGTGTGGCTGTAGGAGTGATGTCATCGATTGTGTCTCCCTTTAGAGGGGATGACACGATCAATGCAGCCGCCACAGTGAAGCACGGGGAAGCCGTGTTTACACGCGGCTCTCCCCGTTCTGGGTACCGATCGCAGGACCCCAGCGGCGATCGGGTCCGCGGTCCCGGAGGTTCGGACAGGGTCGCAGGCGCGCATGTAAACGACATGCCGGTACGTCGATCTGCCCAGCTGTGCCATTCTGCCGACGTATATCGTCGTGCGGCGGTCGTTAAGTGGTTAATTCCCACCATAGATCCCTTGATCATAGTAGAGATCTGATTGGCTCAGGCAAACTATTTGCAGAGTAACTACAGGAAAGTCATCACCTTTATGCTGTAGATTCCCCACACTGCAGGTGTCCATGGTACAACCCGTACTATGTACCAGGCCATGAAGAGCAGCGTGTCAGCAGCTAGAAGGACTTCTGCCCATTTCTTATACACAACTCTGTCCTCTACAATGTACAGAATCCGTTTACCACACAAAATGGCTGCACTTTGACCATGGATATGGACAGCACTGGCATGTTCTCTTCATCTCACCTCTCCAGCGAGAGACCCCATGCAATGACCGACACTCCCTCTGGAAGCCCCATAGGCAGCAGCATCTCTGGCCGGAAAACTCCAGAGTTCCCCACTTCCACCCACTTCTTCAAGCCTGTGAAAAGAAGGAGATTACGTTAGCTTCCTAAAAATAAGAAATCGAAACACCACCAGTAGGCCACAGTAATAGTTACTTTGATAATTGACCCACAGTATCTTAACAGGTTTGAAAAACAGGGCAGTGTATGGACACCAGTATTTCAGCAAAACATGATTATACATGTTGGAAACAGTCAGCCTGGTCTCTGTTGTTCCCTATCTAGAGTGCTGAAATGAAAACGCCCCCAATGGGTTGCAGCGCATTCATGCTTGCGAATAAGGCTGCCCATAGACTGTTTGAATCTCAGCCGGTTCAACAGGTACATTCGAACCTTGTATGGGAAGGCTGAATGTACCAAGTTGATCCATCAATGAACTTCTGTACAACCAACCTGCCGGATCTTAAATGTGATCATCGCTAGCGGCTGGTCTAGCCGCTAGCAATAATTACTGTTCTTCCAGCGGGGACGGCTTTCCCCTCTGGGAGAATACAATGAAACGGCAGGAGGCATTCCCGTCAACATTGTATGTTGATAGGGGAAAGAGCACATTTCTTTCCTGTGGTTGCAGGAAAGTAATTTGCACCGTGTATGGCTGGCTTAAAGGGGTTGTAAAGGTACAATTTGTTTTCCCTAAATAGCTTCCTTTACCTCAGTGCAGTCCTCCTTCACTTACCTCATCCTTCCATTTTGCTTTTAACCACTTGCCGACCGCGCACCGCCGAAATACGTCCACAAGGTGGCTCTCCTAGGCGAGAGCACGTAATATGACGTCCTGTCTATTAGCCGCCACTAGGGGCGCGCGCGCGCCGCCGGAGGCGCGCGCCCCCCGCTCGCCCCTGACTCCCGTGCGTGTGCCCGGCGGGCGCGATCGCCGCCGGGCACACGCGATCGCTCGGTACAGAGCAGGGAACGGGAGCTGTGTGTGTAAACACACAGCTCTCGTTCCTGTCAGCAGGGGAAATGCTGATTTTCTGTTCATACAATGTATGAACCGAGGATCAGTGTTTCCCCTAGTGAGGCCACCCCCCCCCCCCACAGTAAGAACACACCCAGGCATACTTAACTCCTTCCCCGCCCCCTAGTGTTAACCCCTTCACTGCCAGTGGCATTTTTATAGTAATCCAATGCATTTTTATAGCACTGATCGCTATAAAAATGCCAATGGTCCCAAAAATGTGTCAAAAATGTCCGAAGTGTCCGCCATAATGTCGCAATACCGAAAAAAAAAAAATCGCTGATCGCCGCCATTACTAGTAAAAAAAAATATTAATAAAAATGCCATAAAAATACCCCCTATTTTGTAAACGCTATAACTTTTGCGCAAACCAATCAATAAACGCTTATTGCGATTTTTTTTTTACGAAAAATATGTAGAAGAATACGTATGGGCCTAAACTGAGGAAAAAAATTTTTTTTTATATATTTTTGGGGGATATTTATTACAGCAAAAAGTAAAAAAATTTCATTTTTTTTCAAAATTGTCGTTCTATTTTTGTTTATAGCGCAAAAAATAAAAAACGCAGAGGTGATCAAATACCACCAAAAGAAAGCTCTATTTGTGGGAAAAAAAGGACGCCAATTTTGTTTGGGAGCCACATCGCACGACCGCGCAATTGTCTGTTAAAGCGACGCAGTCCCGAATCGCAAAAAGTACTCTGGTCTTTGGGCAGCAATATGGTCCAGGGGGTAAGTGGTTAAATGTCCTTATTTCTTCTGAGAAATCCTCACTTCCTGTTCTTCTGTCTGTAACTCCACACAGTAATGCAAGGCTTTCTTCCTGGTGTGGAGAAAGCCTTTTTAGGGGGGAGGGGGCGAGCAGGAGTGTCAGGACGCTCACCAACACACAGCTCCTTTCTCTATCTGCAAAGTAGAGAGTGTCCTGACAGCCTCTTGAGGGGGGAGTGGGCGAGCAGGCAAGTCAGGACACTCTCAACTTTGCAGATAGAGAAAGAAGCTGTGTGTTAGTGGGTGTCCTGACAGTCCTGCTTGCCCCCTCCCCCCTCAAGAGGCCCTCTCCACACCAGGGAGAAAGCCTTGCATTACTGTGTGGAGATACAGACAGAAGAACAGGAAGTGAGGATTTCTCAGAAGAAATAAGGACATTTAAAAGCAACATCCAAGGATGAGGTAAGTGAAGGAGGACTGCACTAAGGTAAAGGAAGCCATTTAGGGCAATAATTTTTTTTACCTTTTACAACCCCTTTAAGGGATTTTCTGAAGATATGATCGTCAAGAAACAGAAATGAAGCCAAGATCAACAAAGCCATTTTTTATACCCAGTGCAGGCCGATTCATCGTCACTGCCCCATTTCACTTTGGAAGCTTTGTCCTTATGCAGCTCTGCAGTGAAAATGTCACTACCATAGGAAGTAGGGTTGTGCCGATACCACTTTAAGACCGAGTACAAGTTCAGATACATTTTTTGAAGTACTCGCCAATATCAATTTTTACAATACTTTCTTTTTTTTGGGGGGGGGGGGGGGTCATTTTATTTTTTATTATTCTTACAATTTAACCTTTAAATATATATATTTTTTTTAAATCAGCCCTGTTGGCTTTGGTGAGATAGAAATTTCCCTTTTGAGACAGGGAAAGGTACTGAAGACACAGTTTGCCCAGTTCCTTTTTTTTTAGCAGCCTCAGCTGCACTGAAGACGAATGAACAGTGACAGAGGCTCCTTCCCATTCATAAACATAGTTTACCATGCTCAGTAATGAATGCACAGTCGGGACACGGTAGACAGTTGGGGGGCGATTTGTGCAGCGGTGGGGGAAGTTATAAGCATCAATTTCCCTGTATAGCCTTTAATAAAGCAGCTAACAGCCACAGGAGGAAGGGGAGGAGAAGCAGCCGTCAGCTGCTTTATTGAAAAGCTATACAGGGAAATCGGTGCTTATAACGGCACCAAAAAAATAAAGAAAACCACGCAACACACACACACACCCCAGTGCAATTCATTTAAACTTGCCAGAGCCGACGTGGGCACAACGCTGTTTTACTGTGTGGGCTAGTGTGAACCCAATATCACACGTGCCCCTTCACCAGAACACAGGCTATGTAGGCCTGGAAATCAAACACACTCTAGGCTGGCATTGGTCGTACGACAGGGAGATGAACACGGGTAATCCGAACGGATGCAGACCGATCTCCTTAATCTCAGCGGCTGGAGGGTGGATGGAAGTATTCCGAACGGGTGGAAACGATCACCTTTACTCACAACGGATGTCTCGTACAGTACCGAGGGAAGAAATACTCGCATAGCATAATATTGTATGCACAAAGTTTAACATAAAAAGGATCCCCTGTGACGACGTCTTTGTGAGACGAAACGATAGTCAGGAGGTTGACGCGCTGACGTCTTCGCCCATAGGACGGGTGTCCGCTTGCCGGCCGGCTCTTTGTTTTTAAATCGTGATTTTATTCAGATGCTTTTGTAAGTACATCTGATTCTTTTTATATTAAACTTTGTGCATACAATATTATGCTATGCGAGTATTTCTTCCCTCGGTACTGTACGAGACATCCGTCGTGAGTAAAGGTGATCGTTTCCACCCGTTCGGAATACTTCCATCTACCCTCCAGCCGCTGAGATTGAGGAGATCGGCCTGTATCCGTTCGGATTACCCGTGTTCATCTCCCTGTCGTACGACCAACGCCAGCCTAGAGTGTGTTTGATTTCCAGGCCTACATAGCCTGTGTTCTGGTAAGCAGGCTTGCATATCTGGTGAAGGGGCACGTGTGATATTGGCGTCAGACTACTTTTTCACATTTCTGCTATTGTGGACCCACTTTTGTTTGACACATATCAGGACTTTTTTTTCCCTTTTTTGCTGCCATTCAGTTGTCGACAATTGGACGCCTATATCATCTGATATAAAGTTATATGGTTTACATTTACACTTATGCACTTAATGTGGTATTTATATTGTTTATATTTAAGATATTTTCCACAGTTTTTATTTACATGTTGGTTTATAGCGCAGTTTCCGTATTTTCTTCTGTTCAATTATTTGTGTTGTCGCACATTTTTCCACTGCTACTTTATGTTTCCAATACTGTATTTACTGTCAGGTTAGATGCATTTTCAATATACACATAATTTTTACTGTGTTTAGTCACCATTAGGGAGCGCAGTATTTTCTCCTTTTTTCTAGTGTGAACCCAACCTTGACATTAACCTGCCTGGCGGTATCCCCGAGCATGACTCGGGGTGGGTTTTTCATGCTGGGATCGGTATCCCCGAGTCACGCTAGGGGTAGCTGTGCATAGGAGCGGCTTACCTTTCGCAGCATCCACAGACAAGTTACTCACCTTGTCCCTGGATCCTGCGATGCCTCCCCGCTGTGTGAGCGAGCGGCGTCCTCGCTCGATTCACACAGTGTCCCCGTGTGCCGCCGAACTCCGTTCCCTGCGACGTTACGACGCACGGGGGCGGAGAACGGCGCCAAATTCAAAAAAGTAAACAAACACTATACATACAGTATACTGTAATCTTATAGATTACAGTACTGTATGTAAAAAATACACACCCCCCTTGTCCCTAGTGGTCTGCCCAGTGCCCTACATGAACTTTTATATAATAAAAACTGTTCTTTCTGCCTGAAAACTGTAGATTGTCCAAAAGTGTCCCTTTATGTCAAAAATGGTTTTAGATCAGCTAGAAAACAGCGATAATAAATTATCACTTGCAGAATTGAGTGATAGCGATTTGTGGGGAAATTCGTAAAAAAAAATAAAAAGTAATGACAGCGACAATTCTGCAACTGAGCAAATTTCAGTGATTTTGAGTTGAATCATTTTAATTATAATTATATTATTATTTGTTATAATTATTTATTATATTATGATTTATAAATTTTGTTTTTTAAAAAAAAATCATACCCGGGATGCCTACAAGATTCTTGTTTGGTCAGATTTAAGTGAGTTATTCCTAAAAATTACAGGCCTACAGTACAAAAAGGCCAAATTTCCTTGCAAAATAATAAGTACCGCTTTTGGTACGTAATTCCAGACAGAATCATACCGCCAGGGAGGTTAAATACTGTTTATTTTTTCATTAAAATAACAGATTCCCTTCCAAACCCATCATCAAAAAAATAAATAAAAAAAAGAAGAAGGAAAACAGTCTTAAACAGCCTTTAAGACCTTTAAAATACCCCTCGGACCTCATAAAAAAATGATTTAACATTTCCCTTTTGTAGTTTATCTGCTTCCGTGATGCAGATGGAGGTCAATACCGACTTCACATCCATGCTGCCATGTTTATTTATGAGGGTTCTGTCATTTATGGTAAGCAGCTTTGTATTATGCAACCGTTTACAATCCCTCAATTAGCAGCGAGGGGATTTGCCCGGAGGATCAGGAAAATACACATATTTGTTTTATTGCAGGAATATGGGGATTATAAGGGATAATGTCAGTTATATAATCGACACCTAAAATGTAATCATTAGGGATTTAATACTACAAGCCAAGTCAGCCGAGATATGATAGTGCAGTTTTGTGGTGATTTCCCCTCCACATACAGAACCAAATTGACAGCTTCCAACATTCAAGTCTCCACTTAGACTATTAAAAAGGAAATCTGTTTCTTTGTGCAGCTTTATTTGGGTTGCACATTGTATCCCTGTATAGCTCGCAATATACTCTATATCAAGGATCCTCAAACTACGGCCCTCCAGCTGTTGTTGAACTACACATCCCATGAGGCATTGTAAAACTGACATTCACAGACATGAATAGGCATGATGGGCATTGTAGTTCCTGAACAACTGGAGGGCCATAGTTTGAAGACCCCTGCTCTATATGATACAATGTATGAGCCTTTTATTTTACTGCATTTATCTGTAAAAATTTCTTTCACCTGTGATATACAGTGGAACCTTGGATTACGAACATAATTCGTTCCAGGAGAATGCTTGTAATCCAAAGCACTTGCATATCAAAGCAAGTTTCCCCATAGAAGTCAGTGGAAATGAAGATAATTAGTTCCGCATTGACTTCTGTGGCATGCAATACGGAATGTGGCCAGAGTTGGGAGGGGGGGGGGGGCACCGTAGAGCCTCGGAAATATTTGGGGGCAGCTCGGCTGATCTCGGAAAGGTTTGGGAACGGTTTTCCGAGTGATTCCAAGTATTTCCAAATGGCTCTGAACCATTTTGAGTGTCACCGGCGCCCCCGCACCTCTGGCCAAATGCAGTACTGCATGCCTCATTAGCTTGAATACTGCTCCATCACAAACAAAGAGTCAGGATTTTTATTTTTTAAAGTTGCACGTTATTCTAAATGCTCGTTAACGGCGTTACTCGTAAACCAAGGTTCCACTGCATTTATATTACATATGTACTACCTGGAAGCACCTGAAATACATAAAGAGAGCTCAGAGTTACAGTGCAAAGATTTTTCTTCTTCTAGCAGTATTCTCATTTGTGCCGAGGACATCCAGCTAATTTATAGGAACAGGTACAGCGCTCACAATAGGGGAAACCACGTGTAAATCAGAGACGGAATCTAAAATCAGGTGTTCTGGCTCGAATAGTTATTTTATATTTAGTAGACACTGGATCTTCTGTCCAAACGTTTTTCAAAGAGGGCCATATGTTTGCCTACCATTGGACAGTTTTTACACCACTGGTGCATAGTAATTATTGCATAAATCACCTGGTTACCACTGGTTAGGGGCGACCCGCCGGTTGGGTGTCCCCTTTAAGGGCCATACACTGGTAACATCCACTTATACATTTATAAAGTTTAAAGGGGAGGTTCACCCTAAAAACCACTTTCTCTAATTACACTGGCCCCCCACATTACAATACGATTATGCCTGTTAAGTTTTTTTTTATGCTGTACATACCTTCGTACAGCTAATTCACCCGTGGCTTCCGGGTTGCTAGTCCCGCGGGAGTGGGCGTTCCTCACATGCTGGTGATTGACGTTTTGACAAAAAACGAGCTCCCCCCGTCGCGTAAGCCGCGTCACGACTGGCGAAAGGAGCCGAACGGCGAGTCGGCGCTATACTGCGCATCGCCGTTCGGCTCCTTTCGCCAATCGTGACGCGGCTTACGCGACGGGGGGGGGGGGGGGGGGAGCTCGTTTTTTGTCAAAACGTCAATCACCAGCATGTGAGGAACGCCCACTCCCGCGGGACTCGCAACCCGGAAGCCACGGGTGAATAGCTGTACGAAGGTATGTACAGCATCAAAAAAAACATAACAGGCATAATCGTATTGTAATGTGGGGGGCCAGTGTAATTAGAGAAAGTGGTTTTTAGGGTGAACCTCCCCTTTAACTAATAGTCACTGAACTAATAGTCACTGCACTGATACCCACATTCAACACTTCGATCACGAAGTGGCAGGCAGCGCCACACACCCCAACACCAGAATATTTGCATAAACACTAGCCCTGGATCAGGGACTCAGAGGGGAGGCAGCAGCCTATTACATCTCCTTGGCGCGGACATAACCAAATACAAATGTCCTTGAGTGGCCCAGCCAGAGCTCAGACTTGAACCCGATTGAAGATCTCTGGAGAGATCCAAAAATGGCTGTGCACCGATGCTCTCCATCCCATGGAGCTTGAGAGGTCCTGCCAATAAGAATGGGAGAAACTGCCCAAAAATAGGTGTGCCAAGCTTGTAGCATCATACTCAAAAAGACTTGAGGCTGCAATTGGCGATTCACCAAAGTAATTAGCAAAGGCTGTGATACTTTTTTATTTTTAATAAATTTGCAAAGATTTCAAAACAAGCTACTTTCATGTTGTCATTATGGGGTATTGTTTGTAGAATTTTGAGGAAAATAATGAATTTAACCACTTGTTTACTGGGCACATACCCCCCTTCCTGCCCAGGCGAAATTTCAGCTTTCAGCACTGCGGCGCTTTAAATTAAAATTGCGCGGTCGTGCGACGTGCCTCCCAAACAAAATTGACCTTCGCTTTTTCCCCACAAATTGAGCTTTCTTTTGGTGGTATTTGATCACCTCTGCGGTTTTTATTTTTTGCGCTATAAATAAACAAAAAAAAAAAAAGCGGCAATTTTGAAAAAAAATTAATAAATAAATAAAAAATAAAAAAACACAAATATTTTTTACTTTTTGCTATAATAAATATCCCATTTTTTTTTAAACTATTTTTTTTCTCAGTTTAGGCCGATAAGTATTCTAAATTTTTTTTTTTTTTTTTTTTACCAAAAATAAGAAAAAAAAAAAAAAAATAAAAAAAAAATCGCAATAAGCATATAGTGATTGGTTTGCGCAAAACGTATAGTGACTACAAAATAGGGGACAGAATTCTGACATTTTTTTTATTATTATTTTTTTTTACTAGTAATACGGCGATCTGCGAGTTTTGTCAGGACTGGGATATTGCGGCGGACACATCGGACACTTTTTTGGGACCATTCACATTTATACAGCGATCAGTGCTATAAAAATGCATTGATTACTGTATAAAATGTGACTGGCAGGGAAGGGGTTAACACTAGGGGGCGAGAAAGGGGTTAAATGTGTATCCTGGGTGTGTTCTAACTGTGTGTGGAGGGGGGTGACAGAGCTCCACATCCCTGCTCTGTCATTGCCGATCGCGGGTACCTAGCGGACATCGCGGCCGCCAGGCACGCGCATCGGCATCTCAGGGACGCGCGCCCCCCCCAGTGGCTGGAGGACCCGAGGACGTCATATGACGTCCTCCTGGATTTACAGAGCCACCTTGAGGCCGTCTTTTGACTATGGCCTGGGGCTCAAGTAGTTACTGCATTTCGGAAAAAAAAGCTGTAAACATAACAAAATATAGAAAAAGTAAAGCGCTGTGAATATTTTCCAGATGCACTGTAAATCACTAGGTGATCCCACACCTGCCTCGTGTATACATGAGCACAAGCCATGCCCGGACACTGAGATGTCATAATAGTCCCGTTTACAACATTACCTTCATGGTAGCTGAAGACCTCCATGCTCGGCTCTGTATAAGGATTATACGCAGGCTTGAAGCGCAATTTGGTGATTCCTAAAACAAAAATGTACAGCAGAAATTAGAAGCCAAAAGATGGATTACCCCACATTCTGCCAGCACTGCAAACGTGAATGAGCCCTTAAACTAAGGCCCAGATTCTCAACCGAGATACGACGGCGTATCTCCAGATACGCTGTCGTATCTCTGCGTTGAGCCGTCGTATCTATGCGACTGATTCTTAGAATCAGTTACGCATAGATATCCATTAGATCCGACAGGCTTACGTAAGTCTCTTATGCCGTCGTTTTTTTTTTTGGCCCGCTAGGTGGTGCTTCCGTCGAAATCCGCGTCGAGTATGAAAATTAGCTAGATACGCGAATTCCCGAACATACGCGCGGCCGACGCAATAAAGTTACAACGTTTACGTCAGTCTTTTCCTGGTGTATAGTTGCCCCTGCTATATGAGGCGCAGCCAATGTTAAGTATGGCCGTCGTTCCCGCGTCGAAATTTTAAAAAGTTACGTCGTTTGCGCAAGTCGTCCGTGAATGGGGCTGGACGTCATTTACGTTCACGTCGAAACCAATGACGTACTTGCGACGTCATTTGGAGCATTGCACACTGGGATATTTTACGGTCGGTGCATGCGCAGTTCGTTCGGCGCGGGGACGCGCTTCATTTAAATGATACACGCCCCCTACACGCCGAATTTGAATTCCGCCGGGTGATTTACGCTACGCCGCTGCAACTTACGGAGCAAGTGTAGGTAGGGAGACCGCCGCTCCAGGTGAGCACAGGCAGGTAATCAATGTCCACTCAGGAATCACACGGGTGCTGGCAATGCATAGAATTAAGCAGGTGGGAGAATGGATGGACAGCCGCACTCCAAAAAGTCTTGTTGAAAAAAGACGTGCTCTTTATTGTAAAAAGGAAAAAATGCACAGCACACAACAGCATACAGTGGGATAGACAGCTGACGCGTTTCGCATTAACAACTAATGCTTAGTCATAGCTTTGAGAATACAGCACTTGCCCATGTAAAGTTGCGGAGGCGTAACGTAAATGAGTTACGTTACGCCCGCACAATTTTGCGACGATCTACGTGAATCTGCCCCTGTATGTAGCAAGACCTGCTCCTTCAGACACAACATACATTATAAAATTCAGCTTACCGAGTTTATTGAAGAATTCCTTCAGAATGCCCATCAGATCCCCCAGGGTCAGGCCATAATCTGCCACCACGCCTTCGATCTGATGAAACTCTGCTAGATGGGTGGCATCCAGTGTCTCGTTCCTAAACACGCGGTCAATGGAGAAATATTTCACCGGGGTGAACTCCTGCGGGACAGAAACCATAGCAAATATAAGCTTTCTGGGCACCACTTTATCTTTGCATTATTTTATTCCATTAGCAAGAGAAAGGTGAAATTCAAGCAGGGCGTTGAGAAAAGGACTATAGGAACAAATATTATACAACTTTTGAACACTTTATACAATTTTAAATAGGAACATTTTATAGCAACAATATGGAGACCAATGATCAATAGGCATTAGATAACACACCCAATCACCCCTGCATAGCTCCAGAGCCCATATTTACCTGCTGTGCTAGTTTGTACAGCATTCGAGCACTGACTGCAGTCGTATGTGTCCGCAGGATATTCTTCTTGGCCTCATTGATACTCCAGTCATATTTATAGCTGCACAGAATACAGAAACACTTGAGTACAGGGTGACACAGACAAGATAGACGTATGTGACATGGAGTCTGTCCCTCCCACAACATGGTGACACCACCCAGGAGGCGCTATGTGACATGGAGTCTGTCCCTCCCACAACATGGTGACACCACCCAGGAGGAGCTATGTGACATGGAGTCTGTCCCTCCCACAACATGGTGACACCACCCAGGAGGAGCTATGTGACATGGAGTCTGTCCCTCCCACAACATGGTGACACCACCCAGGAGGAGCTATGTGACATGGAGTCTGTCCCTCCCACAACATGGTGACACCACCCAGGAGGAGCTATGTGACATGGAGTCTGTCCCTCCCACAACATGGTGACACCACCCAGGAGGCGCTATGTGACAAGGAGTCTGTCCCTCCCACAACATGGTGACACCACCCAGGAGGCGCTATGGGACATGGGGTCTGTCCCTCCCACAACATGGTGACACCACCCAGGAGGCGCTATGTGACATGGGGTCTGTCCCTCCCACCACAGGGTGACGCCACCAAGGAGGAGCCATGCTACACAGTGTCTTGTCCCTTCTACCACAGGGTGATAGACCTACGATGAGGTTCAAAAAAAGTATTTTATCCCCTGCTGATTTTGTAAGTTTGCCCACCGACAAAGAAATGATAAGTCTATAATTTTAATGGTAGGTTTATTTTCACAGTTAGACACACAACAACAACAAAAATATCCAGAAAAACGCATTTCTAAAAAAGTTATAAATTGATTTGCATTTTAATGAGTGAAATAAGTATTTGATCCCTGATCAATAAGCAAGATTTCCTACTTCCAGGTGTCTTCTATACAGGTAACGAGCTGAGATTAGGAGCACTCTCTTATGCCCCATACACACGATCTGCAAAAAGGTGTGTGCAAGCCTGGTGGGCAACTACAAGAAACGTCTGACCTCTGATCGCCAACAAGGGTTTTCTTCACCAAGTACTAAGTCTTGTTTTGTGAAGGGGTCAAATACTTATTTCACCAATTAAAAAATTAATAACTTATTTTTAAATGCCTTTTTTATGAATATATTTGTGTTGTTATTCTGTTTCTCACTGTTATAAACCAACCATTAAAATGATAGACTGATCATTTCTTTGTCAGTGGGCAAACATACAAAATCAGCAGAGGACCAAATACTTTTTTCTCCTCACTAAATGCGATATGAAATCTGTCCCTCCCACCACAGGGTGACACCACCCAGGAGGAGCTGTGTAACATGGAGTCCAAAGATGTTGACAGTGACTCTCACCCTTGTGAGCCATATCCTCCTTCAGAATGAACTTTCTTCACACGTTCTAGATAATCCATAGGGAATTCGGATGCCATGGCTGGATCTGTAACAGCGGGACAGAATTGTTATTGGATATTACAATAATTACCATGTAAGATCAATAGGAGTTTTACACAGCACACCATACAGACCCTGTAGGAAGAAGGTATCATGCTGATCTCTGGCTGGATGTTGCTGAGGCTGGAACAAGGCATCAAAGTTCCAGAAAGAGCTCTCTATGAAGTTATTGGTCGGCATCTCTGTGAAGCTGGACAAAAACATTACAATAAAATCACCAGTCAAGTGCTACTGGCTTAAAAATAAATTGACATAATAAGGTTATAGATTTTACTGCTCACTAGTTTTTCATAACACTAAGGGCCCTTTCACACGTACGGACCGTATGTCCGCATTTTCATCCGTCCGTTGCGGATGAAAACGGGACATACATGGGTCCCTATGTGATTACGGGTGTCAGCGGGTGACCATCCGCTGACACCCGTAATTGTCCGCCTCCGCAATGATCCGCATTTGCGGACGGAAGAAAATCCTATTTTTCTTCCGTCTGCCGGATCGGATAAACACGGACATACGGTCCGTGTTTATCCGATCCCCCATAGGGGAGAGCGGAGGAAAGACAGGGCGGTCCCTGCACAGTGTGCCAGCTCAGCGGGGATTTTACGGAGGATCCCCGCTGAGCTTTTGCGGACACACGGAGGTGGATCATTACTGATCCGCCCGTGTGAAAGCGCCCTATAAACCCCACTGGGGTAACCTCAAGATTTTACCTCTGACAAACCATCAGATCCTTTTCTACATCATATGCAGAACATTGGGAGTCCATGCCCTGACGGAATCCTTCAAAGGTTTATATCAGGGGGTCAGGTAACTGGTAGATCACGGTCTAGGCTTGCTCACCCGACATCCCAACCGGGGGGCAATGCAGAGGAACAACTTGTAAAGTAGGAGCTGTAGTAGGGAGCAAGAGCCACATCAGCCGATGGCTCCTTTGTAGTGCCGGCTCCCATCCCATGCGGAGTGCCAAAAACTGCACTCCACCTCTTATCCAAGCTAGCGGTCTCCAGAGTGGTGCCAGCAGCAGGAAAGAGAGGAGGAGATCTTCAAGTCAGTGTGAAGCAATACACTGGGCATAATAGTATAGGACTGCTTTCACACTGTGACCTGCGGTTTACAAACACAACGAGTGCAGTGCAATGTACCTGCATCTTTGCTGAGCTTGGCCATAGACCTTTCTTCAGAATGCAGGAACTTTGGTGCACTTTCACAAAGTGCACCACAGCTGCAGGGTATAATGGAAGTCTATGGCAAAGCCCAGCTAACTCAGGAAAGTCTACAACACGTCAGTGGGATAAGTTTAACCCCCTTAAACCCACGCAGAAGTGTGCAGTCATGAAGTGCTTGCAGAGTGGCCCCATTTACACAAATGGATCCCAATTGGCAAGCAGCAGCAGCTAGCAAAAGCAACAAGAGGTTTAATTCCTGCTGCAGCATAAGTACACCTTTGGCTGCCAACGATTGCAGCAATACCTCACATGTGCGATTTAAATACAGTTTTCATATGTGGGCGCGACTTATGTATGTGTTCACTTCTGTAAACATCCCTTGTTAATAATAAAGCACAACAGGACCCCTTTACTGTGAGATCTGGGGTCAAAAACACCTCAGATCTCACATTTACACTTAAAAAGCAATAAAATATAAAGTTGTTCCCCCTCCCCCCATTAAAAATTAAATTGTTATATATATATATATATATTACAGACCAAAAGTTTGGACACACCTTGTCATTCAAAGAGTTTTCTTTATTTTCATGACTATGAAAATTGTAGATTCACACTGAAGGCATCAAAACTATGAATTCACACATGTGGAATTATACATAACAAAAAAGTGTGAAACAACTGAAAATATATTTCATATTCTAGGTTCTTCCACCTTTTGCAGCAGACACATCTCTAGAACTGGTAAGAGGAGACTGTGTGAATCAGGCCTTCATGGTAGAATATCTGCTAGGAAACCACTGCTAAAGAAAGGCAACAAGCAGAAGAGACTTGTTTGGGCTAAAGAACACAAGGAATGGACATTAGATCAGTGGAAATCTGTGCTTTGCTCTGATGAGTCCAAACTTGAGATCTTTGGTTCCAACCCCCGTGTCTTTGTGCGACGCAGAAAAGGTGAACGGATGGACTCTACATGCCTGGTTCCCACCGTGAAGCATGGAGGAGGAGGTGTGATGGTGTGGGGGTGCTTTGCTGGTGACACTGTTGGGGATTTATTCAAAATTGAAGGCATACTGAACCAGCATGGGTACCACAGCATCTTGCAGCGGCATGCTATTCCATCCGGTTTGCATTTAGTTGGACCATCATTTATTTTCAACAGGACAATGACCCCAAACACACCTCCAGGCTGTGTAAGGGCTATTTGACAAAGAAGGAGTGTGATGGGGTGCTGCGCCAGGTGACTACCTCTTGAAGCTCATCAAGAGAATGCCAAGAGTGTGCCAAGCAGTAATCAAAGCAAAAGGTGGCTACTTTGAAGAACCTAGAATATGAAATATATTTTCAGTTGTTTCACACTTTTTTGTTATGTATAATTCCACATGTGTTCATTCATAGTTTTGATGCCTTCAGTGTGAATCTACAATTTTCATAGTCATGAAAATAAAGAAAACTCTTTGAATGAGAAGGTGTCCAAACTTTTGGTCTGTACTGTATAGCATGGGGTCCAT
The DNA here is from genome assembly GCF_905171775.1 of Rana temporaria. NCBI lineage: Eukaryota > Metazoa > Chordata > Amphibia > Anura > Ranidae > Rana > Rana temporaria. The sequence continues at coordinate 442,947,106 of NC_053491.1, forward strand.
GATGCCCTCACTCGACTTCCTGCCCATCAGGCCACAGGACCGGATTGTCTGCGCGGCTTATCAGAGCCATGGAGACGCATGGGACGCGGTGGGAGGGGACCTCTCCCACCGCCCATAAAAGTGATCTTGTGGCAAATCTACCTCAGGAAGCACTTTTATCTTAAAGCGGACCGATCCGCCCGCTGTGGAAAAAAATACTGGGGTTACGGCAGCTATCCGTCATCTGTTATCACCATAAGAAACCATGTTAAATGAACTGTAGTGCATTTCTGCAAACAGCAGGAAAAAAAAAAAAAAACGCATAAGTGTGAACCAGGTCCAAGAGGCACAGTCCGCAATTACTCACCCCATTTCTAGAAAAATCTGTCGGAATTGTGTACGGACTTTCATTAGAGGGTGCAAGTGACCACATTCTGGCATCACGCCCAGTGCATTGAAATTGTATGCCTTGAATTTCATGTCCTTCCAGGAGCCACTGAGAATGAGCAGAACGGCAAAAAGAGGGGGGGGGGGGAATGGTGAGAGGATACAAAAAAGGGAAGAAACAATGCAACAGAAAAAAATAAATAAGTAAATAAATAATATACAGGTGGTTCTCAAAAAATTAGCATATTGTGATAAAGTTCATTATTTTCTGTAATGTACTGATAAACATTAGACTTTCATATATTTTAGATTCATTACACACAACTGAAGTAGTTCAAGCCTTTTTATTGTTTTAATATTGATGATTTTGGCATACAGCTCATGAAAACCCCAAATTCCTATCTCAAAAAAATTAGCATATTTCATCCGACCAATAAAAGAAAGGTGTTTTTAACCACTTAAGCCCCGGACCAATATGCTGCCTAAAGACCCAAGGGGTTTTTACAGTTCGGGACTGCGTCGCTTTAACAAACGGTCGTGCGACGTGGCTCCCAAACAAAATTGGCGTCCTTTTTTCCCCACAAATAGAGCTTTCTTTTGGTGGTATTTGATCACCTCTGCGGTTTTTATTTTTTGCGCTATTAACAAGAATAGAGCGACAATTTTGAAAAAATGCAATATTTTTTACTTTTTGCTATGATAAATATCCCCCAAAAACATATATAATTTTTTTTCCCTCAGTTTAGGCCGATACGTATTCTTCTACCTATTTTTGGGAAAAAAAAAAAAAAAAAAAAAAAAAATCGCTATAATCGTTTATCGGTTGGTTTGCGCAAAATTTATAGCGTTTACAAAATAGGGGATAGTTTTATTGCATTTTTATTTTTTTTACTACTAATGGCGGCGATCAGCGATTTTTTCCGTGACTGCGACATTATGGCGGACACTTCGGACAATTTTGACACATTTTTGGGACCATTGTCATTTTCACAGCAAAAAAATGCATTTAAATTGCATTCTTTATTGTGAAAATGACAGTTGCAGTTTGGGAGTTAACCACAGGGGGCGCTATAATATTTAGGGTTCACTGTGTGTGTGTTTACAACTGTAGGGGGTGTGGCTGTAGGACTGACATCATCGATCGAGTCTCCCTAATAAAAGGGATCACTCGAACGATGCGCCGCCATAGTGAAGCACGGGGAAGCCGTGTTTACATACGGCTCTCCCCGTTCTTCAGCTCCGGGGAGCGATCGCGTCGGGGCGGCTATAAATGAATAGCTGCGCCGTCGTCCCGATCGGACCCCCGATCCACGTCAAGCTGAGGACGTACAGGTACGTGCATGTGCCTGTCCGTGCCATTCTGCTGACGTATATTTACATGAGGAGGTCGGCAAGTGGTTAATAAAAAAAAAAAAGTCAACCTTCAAATAATTATGTTCAGTTATGCACTCAATACTTGGTCGGGAATCCTTTTGCAGAAATGACTGCTTCAATGCGGCGTGGCATGGAGGCAATCAGCCTGTGGCACTGCTGAGGTGTTATGGAGGCCCAGGATGCTTCGGTAGCGGCTTTAAGCTCATCCAGAGTGTTGGGTCTTGCGTCTCTCAACTTTCTCTTCCCAATATCCCACAGATTCTCTATGGGGTTCAGGTCAGGAGAGTTGGCAGGCCAATTGAGCACAGTAATACCATGGTCAGTAAACCATTTACCAGTGGTCTTGGCACTGTAAGCAGGTGCCAGGTCGTGCTGAAAAATGAAATCTTCATCTCCATAAAGCTTTTCAGCAGATGGAAGCATGAAGTGCTCCAAAATCTCCTGATAGCTAGCTGCATTCACCCTGCCCTTGATAAAACACAGTGGACCAACACCAGCAGCTGACATGGCACCCCAGACCATCACTGAATGTGGGTACTTGACACTGGACTTCAGGCATTTTGGCATTTCCCTCTCCCCATTCTTCCTCCAGACTCTGGCACCTTGATTACCGAATGACATGCAAAATTTGCTTTCATCCGAAAAAAGTACTTTGGACCACTGAGCAACAGTCCAGTGTTGCTTCTCTGTAGCCCAGGTCAGGCGCTTCTGCCGCTGTTTCTGGTTCAAAAGTGGCTTGACCTGGGGAATGCGGCACCTGTAGCCCATTTCCTGCACACGGTGGCTCTGGATGTTTCTACTCCAGACTCAGTCCACTGCTTCCGCAGGTCCCCCAAGGTCTGGAATCGGTCCTTCTCCACAATCTTCCTCAGGGTCCGGTCACCTCTTCTAGTTGTGCAGCGTTTTCTGCCACACTTTTTCCTTCCCACAGACTTCCCACGAGGTGCCTTGATACAGCACTCTGGGAACAGCCTGTTCGTTCAGAAATTTCTTTCTGTGTCTTACCCTCTCGCTTGAGGGTGTCAATGATGGCCTTCTGGACAGCAGTCAAGTCGGCAGTCTTACCCATGATTGCAGTTTGGAGTAATGAACCAGGCTAGGAGTTTTTAAAAGCCTCAGGAATCTTTTGCAGGTGTTTAGAGTTAATTAGTTGATTAGGTTAAGAGCTTGTTTAGAGAACCTTTTCATGATATGCTAATTTTTTGAGATAGGAATTTTGGGTTTTCATGAGCTGTATGCCAAAATCATCAATATTAAAACAATAAAAGGCTTGAACTACTTCAGTTGTGTGTAATGAATCTAAAATATATGAAAGTATATATATATATATATATATATATATATATATATATATATATATATATATATATATATATTATCAGTACATTACAGAAAATAATGAACTTTATCACAATATGCTAATTTTTTGAGAACCACCTGTAGAGAAGATTTACCATAATTTTTATTCAAATGAAATAGACAGATAATTTCTATACACCTATAGATCTGCAGATTTTCTATGGTTAGATGGAAAAAGTGCAACAGATTTCTCCATGTACGCTAAACTGTGTGGATGGAGGAATCTCCCACAGGGCCAAGCTTCAGTATCTAGTCGGCCCCGCTGGCTCTCAACCTAAACAATGCCTGCACCCAATCAGAATGTTCAGGTATTGTGAGAGTCAGCGGGGCCGACTACCAAGATATGGAAGCTTGGGCCAGTTGGAGATTCTTCCATCCATACAGTTCAGAGTAGATGGGAGGAATCTGTTCCACTTTTTCCATCTGACCATAGAAAATCTGCAGATAATCTATAGGTGTATGGTTTGTTAACCTATATAAAAGACAAAGACTGCCAGATCCTCTATTAGAGCCTGGTAGAGCACACAGCAGTAGTATTTTGTAAAAACAAGCGCTGTAAATACCCATTTTCAGCGGTCTTCAGGCTGGTCACATGACTTGCGTCCGCTATACAACTCTGATGGATACTGCAGGTGGGGGGCCATGATCTCCCTCTGAAGTCAGCCGGGGAAATCACATGGCAGCTCAGCCCCTCCTGCGGTAGCCCTGGAAACCAGCCGAGAGTCACATGACTGCCCTAAATGCAGTGCTAAAATCGCTAGTAGGTTGAGGAACCAAAGTTTCAATGAACAGAGCAGCCACCAGCACAAGGGACACTTTTTATTCAATGCAAGTACCATCCCTGGTGCTGATTAAAAAAAAAAAATGTTTATATATATATATATATATAAAAATTTTATTAGGGCTGTGGAAATTAAAAGATTAATTCCTCGATTAATCGATAATTTTTTTGATCGGTACTAGTGGTTTAACGGGTCGTAAATGATCCGCCATCCAAACAGGTCACCATATGCGGATCAGCACACCACGTGATCCGGAGCTCCGCTGCTGCCTCGGCCATAGGAAAGGCCGCGGCTTCGGCATAGCTTCCGCAGCATCGGCCATCTTGGTCCACCCACTGATGGCCTAGGTGAGCCTAGAGCGGCGCGCTGACGTCATCACCCGGCCTCAACTGCTCGTGTTCGGTCAGCACTAATCTTCCTATACAGTGGGGGAGATGTCTGTGGATATTACAGTGGGGGACTATATATGGTGGTGTTCCAAAAAATGTATGCGTGTTATAATTAATCAAAATTAGTCAATCGATAAAAAAAAGTTGATTAAATCGAACGCAAAGATTTTAAATCGGTAACAGCCCTAATTATATATAAAAAGTGACATATATATATATATATATATATATATATAAAAATCTATTGTGGTGCTCTACTGGGGTAAAGAATGGACTTCATTTACAAAATGCACTGCAACAGAATGTTAGGAGTCAATGGGCAAGTAAAAGCAGTAATTACATTTTTTTTTTTTAAGTGGATTATGTTTAAAAAGGTGCGATAAAAAGCACCTTTGTCTTTTAACGTGTGTGTATATATATATATATATATATATATATATATATATATATACGCAGCACATCCCTGTGGACAGTATGTGCCTTGCAGTGTGCTATGGCGTGTTGGGGTACCATTCACAATGAAATGTCTAAAGGGATCAATAAATAGCACTGCAATACACCACACATGGAGCAGACGCTTTGCCAAAATGAACAACCAATACAGAGCCAAAATATACCACATTTTGGACCACTAGGTGGATCTGACAATCACAGCAAATAATAGTATTAGAATGTTTTATTAAATAGACCCCAAAGAGTTGACAAAAACATTGTACATAAGCAGCCACAGTAACACGCGCTTCTTACCTGGCAATCATTTCTGGGGTAAGGTCAGTTTCTTGTTTGGCAATACTGGTGCTGAACCCACTTCCCTTTGTTACCCAGTACGTTTTAACCGTCCTAAAAAAGAGTTAAAAGAAAATCAAAATGACTTCAGAATACATGCCTCCCAATAAATCACATTCCCACCAAGGTCCATTTACTACAGGAGTATAGGCTGTTCAAGTGGCAAGTTTACTGTAATGCAAGCCTGGTTTTAATCTATATGGGATCAGCTTATCCGAGTCAAAAATCCCTGAGCTGGACACCCGTGGAAGGAAAGACAGAAGATCGAATCGATTGGCAGTGATGGAAAACCTTGGCACCCCCAGATGCTTTGGAACTACATTTCCCATGATGCTCAACTACACTGTAGAGTGCATGAGCATCATGGGAAATGTAGTTCCAAAACACCTGGGGTGGCAAGGTTCACCACCACTGATGTATGGGCTGCCTAAAAGTTTAGCTCATTAGCTTTATATTTGTCTTCCCAACTTCAGAAAAAAAAATCTGTTAACAGGTTTACAGGATTTACATACACAGCCTTTTAGAAGTCCAACAAAAAAACTTATTTTATTCTGTGAAATATGCCACTGACCCCCCGTTCACACTGGTGTGACTTGTCATGTGATTTTTTTGCAGATCCAAATGGCATCCCATTGTCAGCAATGGAAGTGTTCAAATCGGTGTGACGTCGTCTTTACGGTGCTGCATTTTTGTGAAGAAGTTTCTGCACAATTTTTAGCGATTTCAGCTGTACCATGCCTAGACATCTGTGCATCAAGTCAACAAGTAGCACCTGAAGTCACACTGAAATTTGGCTTTTAACATTTCAAAGCCCCATTCAATGTAAACCATCACTGAAAAAATGGTTACACTGACTCCATTAAAGCGGGGGTTCACCCCAAAAAAATATTTTAACATTACATTCAGCCGAGTTGTCAGAATGACAATCGGCTGTTTTTTTTAATTTTATTCCCGTACATACCTTATTTTCACCGCCGCTTCCGGGTATGTCTTCTGCGGGACTGGGCGTTCCTAATTGATTGACAGGCTTCCGACCGTCGCATACAGCGAGTCACGAGTTGCCGAAAGAAGCCGGACTGAGAGTCGGCTCTATACGGCGCCTGCGCACCAACGTTCGGCTTCTTTCGGCAACTCGTGACGCGCAGTATGCAGCGGTGGGAAGCCTGTCAATCAATTAGGAACGCCCAGTCCCGCAAAAGACATACCCAGAAGCGGCGGTGAAAATACGGTATGTATGGGGATAAAATAATAAAAAAAAAAAAAAAAAAAAACGCTGATTGTCATTAGGACAACTCGGCTGAATGTAATGTTAAAATTTTTTTTTTTGGGTGGACCCCCCGCTTTAAAAAAAACAAAAAAAAAACAAAAAAAAAACAAAAAAGCGTTTGATCTTCCCAGAAATCTTGTGAGAAGATCACTTCCCATGCTTTCAGTTAGCATTCTTCCTAGCTCTCCCTGTGCCCTATAGAACACCTCCACCCTATGTTATGGAGATCAGGAGAGGGGGAAGTGCTCTGTGGTCTTAACTCAGTCCCTGTCCTACAAACAGGAAGCGTGTTTCTGGCAGGATCAACGTGTGAAAAGCGATAAAATGCCTGAAAAAAGCCAATACAGCCACCACATCCAAGGACTGGTAAGCTGCAATAGATTACATGTCACTTCTTGGGTTTAGAGATGCTTTAAGCCTCAGAAAACAAATACAAAAAACTGATAACGGAATAAATAATCCTTTGATTAAATATTTTCAGTTAAGCCAGGTTTATATGCCGACGTCACCATTGTACACCTCGCTGCCATCCGGAAGGACGGGCGGATAGTGAGAGCCAGCCGGCTATAATTAGAACCACACGCAACTTTTATTCTACTAACATGTGAGTGCAACCTGTTTTAATCAAATACATTTTATGTTACGGTAGTACTCTATGTTAGCATCTTTTTTCCTTTTGGGCCATCCAATGTTGGGAGACTTGCTTGAGAATACTAAGGCGGAACATATCGTATTTATCGGCGTATACCGCGCACTTTTTTCCCCTTAAAATAAGGGGAAAATCGTGTGTGCGCGATATACGCCGATACCCGCGCTCAGTTTGAATGCCTGCGCCGACATATACCGAATGTAGTACACTCGGCTACATTCCGCCAGGCTCGGCTTCGCTCGTGCTCACGCATAAACGTCACAGAGCGTGAGCACGAGCGAAGCCGAGCCTGGCCGAATGTAGCCGAGTGTACTGCATTCAAACTGAGCGCGGGAAGCGGCGATTCGACGGTGAGACAGCGCGGGAGGAGCCGGGAGGACACCACCGAAGCCGCAGGCGGAAGCCGGACCCGACGATGGGACGCCGCGCAAGACACCAAACTGTAAGTACAACGCCGGAGCGCGCAATACCCCCAATAAATACGGTATGTACAAGAAACTCCAGGAAACTCCAGGCAATTTAAAGCAGGGCTGCTAAACCACACGCGCATGTGATCTCATTAGAGATCAACTGGAGTCGGTAAGCAGATAAGAGGTGGAGGGTCTCATCTATCCTGCTATCAGACACGGTTTCATTGGACTTGTTTGGCACTTTTTCTTTTGATAACCTTGGATAACACGGGAATTTGGATTCTTATGGACTATTGTCATATTACACTGATCCAATATCAATTTCACTAATTTGTGTTTGCACAGGTGATTTTGTGTGCACGAGTTGTATCTTAGCAAAGTATTATTTTTTCATTTGAATAGTACTATTTATGCAGCGCAGCTTATTTTTACTTATTATAATCCAGGACACACACCAATGGGCGCTGCCAGGCTGGTGACTTCTGTTTTCTGCAGTGCTTTTTATAGCTTCATCACCAGCCCACAGCCTGCTTGATGATTGGATAATAAAGTGTCACCATTTTGGTGATGCGATTGCTCTGCTCACGCAACTCTCTCCTCCTTTCAGCAGGCTACCAGTTTCAGCCCTGGTTCACACTGGGCTGCGGGAGTGAAGCCGTGCGAGTTCAGCTGAACTCGCACGGCTTCACTCCCGCTGGCAGTCCCAATTTCGGCCGCGATTTAAGAGACATCTGTGCAGGTTTCTGCACAGATGTCAATGTAAATCGCGGCCCGAAATCGCAAAAAGTAGTACAGGAACTACTTTTTGAAATCAGTGCAGCGCCGCAGATGCGGCGTCGCACCGATTTGGACGGTGTCATTGCCGACAATTTGAGATGCGATATCACATGTTTTTTCAGCTCTTTAGCGCCACCCTTTGGGCAACTTCTGCTAATGTTATGTTATGGTGAGCATTGCTTCTGAGCATGCGCGTTTGTACTTTGGAGTTTTGTCCGAAGGACTTGTGTACACACGCACAGATAATCCGACAACACACATTTGTTGGCAGACAATTTTAAAGCATGCTATCCCACATTAGTCCGTGGAAAAGCCAACAATTGCCCGATGGAGAATACAAAACGGTAGGATTTCCCGACAATCGCCTGTCATCACACAATTCCCGTCAGATAATCCGATCGTGTGTATGAGGCTTTAGACCGATTGTGCTGTGCACACAAATACAATCCTGCTCTCATTCTGAGCCCTGGGTTACAGGGAAGCGAATATAAAAACTGTTTTTTTTTTTTTTTTTTTTATATTAGCTAGCAATAACATGCATAGACCATAGTTTCACCCACTGGCTAAAGAGAAATCAGTGGATTCCTCTATTTACGCTAAACAGCGCGGTTGGAGGAATCCCCCTGCTGGCACCGGCGACTGTCTGATTACCCAAACAGCGGCTGCATATTTCCACCACGACTCCTTTGATTTTTCAACTTTCGACTTTTTGCCAACAGGGCCACCTGTCTAAGGTCACCCACGGCTTAAATTTGGACAAGATTGGAGCCAGCTTAATAAACTAACAGGTAGGGATGCACCGATATATCGGTGGCCGATACATATCGTCCGAAAACAGCAAGAGCCGATTGTGGCAGGTGATGGCGGCAAGAGCTGGCAGGAGGTGATGGCGGCAAGAGCTGGCAGGAGGTGATGGCGGCAAGAGCTGGCAGGAGGTGATGGCGGCAAGAGCTGGCAGGAGGTGATGGCGGCAAGAGCTGGCAGGAGGTGATGGCGGCAAGAGCTGGCAGGAGGTGATGGCGGCAAGAGCTGGCAGGAGGTGATGGCGGCAAGAGCTGGCAGGAGGTGATGGCGGCAAGAGCTGGCAGGAGGTGATGGCGGCAAGAGCTGGCAGGAGGTGATGGCGGCAAGAGCTGGCAGGAGGTGATGGCGGCAAGAGCTGGCAGGAGGTGATGGCGGCAAGAGCTGGCAGGAGGTGATGGCGGCAAGAGCTGGCAGGAGGTGATGGCGGCAAGAGCTGGCAGGAGGTGATGGCGGCAAGAGGTGGGGGTGGTGTTTTAACATACAATTATAAAAAAAATAAAAGTCATTTTCGGTCTCGGCCTGACATTTTTTTTTTATTTCGGTTTCGGTTCTGAAATTTCCATTTCGGTGCACCTCTACTAACAGGATATCATTATACTTAATTGTTTCATGATGACATTCCTCTGTTGCCTTCATTAAGAACAGCAGGATGGGTGTAATAAAAATGTGGTCATCAGTTGCAGCCATCCACTGCCCCCCGGTGTCCCACCCAGACATTGCAGGAGCCGATTTTGCACACAACAGTAAACTGCGGAGTACAGACCTTTCTCAGCTTGATGAAAACCAATTGAAAATGCAACATGTAAAAGCTCAAAGGGAGCAAATATGACCCAGTACAGACCACTGTGTAACTCTTCACAGGTTCAGTAGAACACCCAGACGGCTTTACTAAAAAAAAAAAAACAGATCCCTGAATCGCATTCAAAACACAAATCTATTAGCCCCCATGTACACTGATGCTGCTAAATGAACGTTCAGAGGCAGTTGGGACACTTTTGTTCAACTGCCTCTGAACTCATTCAATGTTATCCTGTGTGTACATGTACACAGGTTTGTTTAATGTCGTTTTTTAGGTAGTTGCTTTTATAGGCCTTTTTTTTTTTGTAAAAAAAAAAAAATATGGAAGTTCAGACGCCAAAGTTTCATACACCAAAACGAGCAAACCGCGTATTGTTTATATGCATTTTTTCATTTTTGCCCATTTAAAAAAAAAAAAACACACTTATAAAAACGCAAACGCAGCAAAACACCGCTAAGCGTGGCATGCAAATGCGGCAAAAATGGACGTTTTAACAGACAATTGCGCGGTCGTGCGACGTGGCTCCCAAACAAATTTGGCGTCCCTTTTTTCCCACAAATAGAGCTTTCTTTTGGTGGTATTTGATCACCTCTGTTTTTTTTTTTTGCGCTATAAACAGAAATAGAGTGACAATTTTGAAAAAAAAAAAAAAAAAAGCAATATTTTTTACTTTTTGCTATAATAAAATATCCCCAAAAAAATATATAAAATATACAATATATATATATATATATATATATATATATATATATATATATATATATATATATATATATATATATATATATATATATATATATAAAGTATTTTTTCCCTCAGTTTAGGTCGATTGCAATAAGCGTTTATTGATTAGTTTGCGCAAAAGTTACAGCGTCTACAAAATAGAGTATAGTTTTATGGAATTTTTATTAATATATATTTTTTTTCCTTTTTACTAGTAATGGCGGCGATCAGCGATTTTTATCGTGACTACAACATTATGGCAGACACATCGGACACTATTGGCCCTATTTTGGGACCATTCACGATTATACAGCGATCAGTGCTATAAAAATGCACTGATTTCTTTGTAAATGTGACTGGCAGTGAAGGGGTTAACCTGTAGGGACGCTGAAGAGATAAAGTGTGACCTAGGGATGTGTTCCAATTCTGTGGGGGGGGGGGGCAGGGCTATGTGCGACACAAAACTGATCACCGCTACCGATCACAGGGAGCTGTGATCAGTGTCCTGTCACTAGGCAGAATGGGGAAATGCTTGTTTACATTAGCATTTCCCCATTCTTCCTCTCCGCGAGACTATCACGGGACTCCCGGCGGACATAGAGTCCGCAGGACCCACTGTCAGACTCACGCAACCCCAGGCTTTAAATCAACGTAAATATACGTCGATTTGCCCAGCCGTGCCATTTCGCCGACGTATATAGTCGTGCAGCGGTCGGCAAGGGGTTAAACGTGGGTTACTATCTGTCAAGTTAAATCGTTCAGCCCAGGTTCACACTGGGTACGATTTGGTTCGATTTGAGATGCGATTTCACTTGTGAAAATCGCATCTCAAATCGGCGGCATTTGCCGGCAATGACACCGTCCTAATCGGTGCGACGCCGCATCTGCGGCGCTGCACCGATTTCAAAAAGTAGTTCCTGTACTACTTTTTGCGATTTAGGGCCGCGATTTACATAGACATCTGTGCAGAAACATGCACAGATGTCTCTTAAATCGCGGCCGAAATCGGGACTGCCAGCGGGAGTGAAATCGTGCGAGTTCAGCTGAAGGAGAGGTTGTTAAAACGTCCCGTGTACATGAAGCATTGAGGCCGCGTCCACACTGCTGCACTATGGTTGGGACGCAGTGCAATGTACCTGAGGTTTTCGTGCAGGTTACACACAGTTTCCCATACACCAATATGTGCTGCGCTTTCTGAAAGCGCACTAATGAAGGAGTATGCAGGATTTTTTGTGCGCTTTCAGAAAATGCCCCAAAAACACGGGACATAACTAAAGTTTATAGGAAACCATGCATAGCCTGCACAAAAAAATAAGGGTACACTGCATTGCAGGTTGTGCTGTCCTGGCTATTTTTTCAGTCACCTCGCCCCCCCCCCCCCCCCCATATTATAAGAAAATAAAATAAAGTGTTTATTAAGTAGAACCTTAAGAAAGCTTAATCTTTCTAAATAAATGATATAAAATTAATTTGGGTACATGATCGAGTAATTGGCAATCACAGAAAATTGAAAAATGGGATTGCAAAAAAAGGGTATTTGCAGGATAGTATTTAGGTGGTTGAAAAGCAGCTCTTGTAGTGACATGTTATTACTGAGCTCTGTAAATGATCTTGTATAATAGCCAATCACCACGCTGCACCCACTTACACTTCATTGAGTAGTTTCCTCTTTTTCAGCTCACTTTTGTCCTTCTCATTTACACCGTCCGCCTTTCCTTTCTCAATCAGCTGTAGCTTCTCCTTCACAGCATCTTCTACAGAATCCACCTGCAGAGGAATAATTGTGGGATTAGGACGATGACATGGTAGAAAACAACTTAAGGGAGAGATAGATAGATACACACAAACACACTGTAGAGGTTGACCAATATGGGTTTTTCTCTGGCTGATGCCGATATTTAGAAATTGGGACGGCCGATATACGATGCCGACTTTTGTGGCCGATTAAAAAAAAAAAACACCCCACACACACCCCTCCCTGCTGGCTCCTGTCACTCTGGCAGGTTTCACACTGAGTCAATAGTGTGTGAAACTAAAATGCATTCAGCCGAGTTGTCATAATGACAATCGGCTGTTTTTTTTTTTTTTTTTTATCCCCGTACATACCGTATTTTCACCGCTGCTTCCGGGTATGTCTTCTGCGGGACTGGGCGTTCCCATCTGATTGACAGGCTTCCAAACGTCGCATACATCGCGTCGGGAGTTGCCGAAAGAAGCTGAACGTAGGGGTGGCTCTATACAGCGCCTGCGCACCAACGTTCGGCTTCTTTCGGCAACTCGTGACGCGATGTATGCGACGGTCGGAAACCTGTCAATCAATTAGGAACGCCCAGTCCCACAGAAGACATACCCAGAAGCGGCGGTGAAAATACGGTTTATTTTTTGGGTGAACTCATGATATTTGGTGTATTTGTTACTATTCTGGTATGTCTTGTGACGTATTGGGAAACAGCTCAGTGTTGGGTTATTTTTGTACGATTGCAATTTTCTAGAAAACTCAAAACAAAATAAATAAATAAATGCAAATACCACACGGAAGTGTTCACTCACCACTCTATGGATCATTGGACCGCCCTCTGCTGACTTGTCCAATCGAATCCAGCGATTTGACATTGCCTTGCTGAATCCAATTTTTGCAATTGCCAGTTTCTGGAAGAAAGCAACACATACACAGTGAAAGGTAAATGACTAAATATGCTATCCTGGGAATTTCTTATAAGGTGGCCTGCTTATTAAAATCCAGGGTGATATGATAACATCATCACTTATGATGCCAGTAATCGGAAACCCCCGACACCACATCTTAGAGGCAGGTAAGTTTTGATTTCAGGACTCTCGAGATTCGAATAGTTGGAAATCTATAAGACCCCTTTCACACTGGGGTATTTTTAAAACAACTCCTGCAAGCAGCATCTTTGGAGCGGTGTGTACACCGCTCCTCTACTGCCCCTGCCCATTGGAATCAATGGGCAGCGCGGCTGAACAGCCAAAGCAGCACGGCGCGGTTTTAACTTTTTTTGTCCGCTAGCGGAGGTTAAAAGCGTCCCGCTAGCAGCCGAAAACTTCCGCAAAAACTGCGGTCCTTTACTGCCGACGCCAGCCCCGCGTGAAAGGGGCCATGCTGTTCGACAGGGTAAAGCGGGAATTTATGTTCGCGACACTGAATCACATAGGGTTGGGGACCAAAATGATGAATTGGATAGCAGCGACGTACTCGGGACCGATGGCCAGGGTCAGGGCAAACGGTGTTCTCTCCGAAACCTTCCCAATAACTAATGGCAGAAGGCAGGGATGCCCACTATCGCCCCTGCTGTTCGCACTGTCTCTGGAACCCTTCCTGTGCCACATTAGATTGAACTCCGGCATCACCGGGATAGAAGTTAAAGGCATACAATACAAGGTATCGGCTTACGCGGACGACCTGATGTTCTCCCTTTCGAAACCAGCTGACTCCCTGCCCAACCTGATGCAGGAGTTCCATTTATACGGGCAGGTCTCCAACCTGAAGATTAACTTTAGTAAGTCGGAGGCGATGGGAATAGGGATTCACCAGCCCCTACTCACAAGCCTTAAAGCGCGCTTCCACCTCAAATGGTCGGACACGGCGTTAAAATATCTGGGCACATTTATCCCGACGACCATCTCACGCCATTTCAAACTAAACTTCCCTCCCATCCTCAAGACAGTGCAGACACTACTAGAGCAATGGACCGGCGGTCTCCATTCATGGTTTGGGCGCTGTAGCATCCTCAAGATGACAATCCTACCCAAGTTCCTTTACCTCCTGCAGGCCCTCCCGATTCATATTCCAGTAAGCTACTTCAAACAAATACAGGCCATTTTCATTAAATTCCTATGGGCAGGGAAAAAACCTTGCATACATAAAAAGATACTTACAATACCAAAGAAATTTGGAGGTCTAGCAATGCCTGAAATCCAAACCTATTACCACGCAGTGCACCTAGGTAGACGTCTAGACTGGTGCCGACATACAGAAACCAAACTATGGCCACAGCTTGAACAAGCGCAAAGTGCGGTACCCCTTCTTAGAGCTCCGTGGTGCCCAACGGCCCTAGCACCTAGCCTCAAGGGTCATCCACTGATTGGCAACACGGTCAAGACATGTGCACGCCTGCTGGAGTGTTCCTCTCTCTCGACCCGCTGTTCGACGCGGAGACCCATATTGGGCAACCCTCGGTTTGAACCGGGCCTGATAGACAGACCCTTCCGGGTCCTGAGGGAGGCGGGCATACATCAGGCTTCGCACTTCAGTACTATGGGAAGATGGCGGATGGTGGTGGAGCTCTCAGAAACCGGGAGGCTTATACCGTCTAGATTTTATAAGAGCAGCAGGTCGGCTCGGCTGCGCGAAATCACGTAGCTATACGTCACTTCGCATTGCAGCCATTAGGGGTGCGCGCCCCCTGCTCGCCCCCTGGTGCCGACACGTGTGCCCGGCGGGCGCGATCACCGCCGGGCACCCGCGATCGCTCGTTAAAGAGCGAGAACTGGTCCTGTCAGGGGGAGAAATGACTGATCGTATGTTCATACAATGTATGCACAGCGATCAGTCATTTCCCCCATGTCAGTCCACCCCCCCTTCAGTTAGAACACACCCAGGGAACATAATTAACCCCTTCCTCGCTCCCTAGTGTTAACCCCTTCCCTGCCAGTGGCATTTTTACAGTAATCAATGCATTTTTATAGCAGTGATCGCTATAAAAATGCCAATGGTCCCAAAAATGTGTCAAAAGTGTCCGCCATAAGGTCGCAGTATTGCTAAAAAACGCAGATCGCCGCCATTACTAGTAAAAAAATATTAATAAAAATGTCATAAAACTATCCCCTATTTTGTAGACGCTATAATTTTTGGGCAAACCAATCAAACGCTTATTGCGATTTTTTTTAATGAAAAATATGTAGAAGAATACGTATCGGCCTAAACTGAGGAAAAAATAAAGTTTGTTTTATATATTTTTGGGGGATATTTATTACAGCAAAAAAAAAAAAAATATTCATTTTTTTTCAAAATTGTCGCTCTCTGACTGAGATACCCAATATATGTAATCCTCTGAGGTGTTTACTGGGCCACATTGATGACGAGACTCTATCTAAGAATATGCAAACCTTCCTGCGGATAGTACTGTTCTATGCTAAGAAGTCTATAACCTTCCACTGGAAGTCTCCATCCTTACCTACCATTGTCTTCTGGCTCACCACCATCAATCGTGCTATACCGCTGTATAAGATGACGACATATGAGGCCAGAGGGTGTCCAAAAAAATTCTTGAAGGTCTGGGGCTCTTGGGTTGATTCCGAGAGCACCATACCTCCTGCGCCTTGAACTTTGACTGATACCTCTGCCCGTTGAATAGATCTAAGTGAGTAAATTAACGATTCTGTTGTTTTTCTCCCACCTTTCTCTGTGTGTTTTTATGAAAATGCTCAATGTGTACCAGCTACCAAAGTTTTGTAAAATGATGTACCGGGCGATGTTCGCCTAGGATGTGTGTTTGTTGTATTGTCTGTTTTGTATGTACAAAAATTTCAAAATAAAAATTTACCTTTAAAAAAAAAAAAAAAAAAAATTGTCGCTCTATTTTTGTTTATAGCGCAAAAAATAAAAACCGCAGAGGTGATCAAATACCACCAAAAGAAAGCTATTTGTGGGGGGGGAAAAAAGGACGCCAATTTTGTTTGGGAGCCACGTCGCACGACCGCGCAATTGTCAGATAAAGCAACGCAGTGCCGAATCGCAAAAAGTGACCCGGTCGTTGACCAGCAAAATGGTCCAGGGCTGAAGTGGTTAAAGGCTATAAGCCGATCAGGTGCACCAGGTATATGTATGTATATTGTAAGCACGTATGTTGTATTTATTTAGTAGTTAGACTTTTTGGTACCTGGATGGTAACGTATATTTATATTTCTGGTTTTGATTCAATATATATTAAGACTTAGGAATGTGTGGAATTTTTGATAAGTTGTTAGAAATAAAGAAATGGTTAACTTAAAAAAAAAAAACAACACACAGTGTTCCCATTAGAGTACACCTTTACATTAGGTGTGCCTGTCAGAGTTCCCCTGTTTTTAACGCATACTGTTAGACAGGTTAATTGGTTTTTCTGCAGGCTGGTCGGTAAGGTGGCTTGGTTTTTCCCTGGGCATTCCCCAGGTTTTGTTACCCGTCAGAGTTCCCCCTTACACCGGGTGCCAAGGTCAGAGTGCCCCTTTACATGTGATCCATCATAGTGCACCTAAAGTCTGGTAGAGCCCTTCAAACAGTGTACTTGTACCTGATGCATAGGTCCTTGTAGTGAGGCAGGAGCTGGAGAAGCAGCGAACTGCAGGGGACGGGAGCTGGGCAAAGAAGCTTGCTGCAGGGGACGGGACACCAGTGACATCATTGGTTGCTAGGACGCCATTAGTCCTAGCAACCAATTACTGGTGAGTAGCAGGGATTCAGCACTGCAAACCTGAGGGCTGATGGTTCAGACAAGAGCTTCGCTCGTTCCGGGGTCATGATCACTGGTTTAATTCAAGCATAACTTCAGCGTCTTTCCTTATCCTGCATGCTCTACACACTCACCATGAGCTCGCTCTGGGCCAAGCCCCCCTTGGGTATGCTGTAATACACCCGGGCCTCTTGGCTGCCCTCCTGAGCAATCTCTTGCCCCTCCGAGCTCAGCTCCCATTTCTTGCTGGATCGTTGCTCTGCCTCGATAATCTGGGGAAACAAAGTATAAATAATCAGACTAAATGTCAGTTCAAAAATCAGAGTGTTATTAGAGGCCCTTCCAGGCCTCCGCCTCCTCGGGACGCGCAACCCCTTCCAGTCCTCCACCTCCTCCCGCCGCGCAACCCCTTCCAGCCCTCCGCCTCCTCGTGACGCGCAACCCCTTCCAGCCCTCCGCCTCCTCGTGCAACCCCTTCCAGTCCTCCTCGTGCCGCGCAACCCCTTCCAGCCCTCCGCCTCCTCGTGCAACCCCTTCCAGTCCTCCTCGTGCCGCGCAACCCCTTCCAGCCCTCCGCCTCCTCGTGCCGCGCAACCCCTTCCAGTCCTCCTCCTCCTCGTGCCGCGCAACCCCTTCCAGTCCTCCTCGTGCCGCGCAACCCCTTCCAGTCCTCCTCGGGCCGCGCAACCCCTTCCAGCCCTCCGCCTCCTCGGGCCGCGCAACCCCTTCCAGCCCTCCGCCTCCTCGGGCCGCGCAACCCCTTCCAGCCCTCCGCCTCCTCGGGCCGCGCAACCCCTTCCAGTCCTCCTCGTGCCGCGCAAACCCCTTCCAGCCCTCCGCCTCCTCGTGCAACCCCTTCCAGTCCTCCTCGTGCCGCGCAAACCCCTTCCAGCCCTCCGCCTCCTCGTGCAACCCCTTCCAGTCCTCCTCGTGCCGCGCAACCCCTTCCAGCCCTCCGCCTCCTTGTGCCGCGCAACCCCTTCCAGTCCTCCTCTTCCTCCTCGTGCCGCGCAACACCTTCCAGTCCTCCTCGTGCCGCGCAACCCCTTCCAGTCCTCCTCGGGCCGCGCAACCCCTTCCAGTCCTCCTCGGGCCGCGCAACCCCTTCCAGCCCTCCTCGGGCCGCGCAACCCCTTCCAGCCCTCCGCCTCCTCGGGCCGCGCAACCCCTTCCAGCCCTCCGCCTCCTCGGGCCGCGCAACCCCTTCCAGCCCTCCGCCTCCTCGGGCCGCGCAACCCCTTCCAGCCCTCCGCCTCCTCGGGCCGCGCAACCCCTTCCAGCCCTCCTCCTCCTCGGGCCGCGCAACCCCTTCCAGCCCTCCGCCTCCTCGTGCCGCGCAACCCCTTCCAGCCCTCCTCCTCCTCGGGCCGCGCAACCCCTTCCAGCCCTCCGCCTCCTCGGGCCGCGCAACCCCTTCCAGCCCTCCGCCTCCTCGGGCCGCGCAACCCCTTCCAGCCCTCCTCCTCCTCGGGCCGCGCAACCCCTTCCAGCCCTCCACCTCCTCGTGCCGCGCAACCCCTTCCAGCCCTCCGCCTCCTCGTGCCGCGCAACCCCTTCCAGCCCTACGCCTCCTCGTGCCGCGCAACCCCTTCCAGTTCTCCGCCTGAAACCCCTTCCAGCCCTACACCTCCTCGTGCCGCGCAACCCCTTCCAGCCCTACGCCTCCTCGTGCCGCGCAACCCCTTCCAGTTCTCCGCCTGAAACCCCTTCCAGCCCTACGCCTCCTCGTGCCGTGCAACCCCTTTCAGCCCTACGCCTCCTCGTGCCGCGCAACCCCTTCCAGGCCTCCGCGTGCAACCCCTTCCAGTCCTCCGCCTCCTCGTGCCGCGCAACCCCTTCCAGTCCTCTTTTACTGGGCTTTTTTATTGAAAATAAAGAAATAAACTACAGAGCCAGAACCATTCTAACCGCGTACAGTTGTATGGGACTTACACCCAGGACCCCAGTGCTACAAGGCCAGCGCCCTTCCTACGGGCCCCCGGGGCTACAAGGCCAGCGCCCTTCCTACGGGCCCATCTGTGCCCCCCGGCGCTACAAGGCGAGGGGCCCATCTGTGCCCCCCTGGCGCTACAAGGCGAGGGGCCCATCTGTGCCCCCCTGGTGCTACAAGGCGAGGGGCCCATCTGTGCCCCCCTGGCGCTACAAGGCGAGGGGCCCATCTGTGCACCCAGGTGTGGCGAGGGCCCATATACGTGCCCCGGTGCTAAAAGGCCAGCACCCTTCCCATGGTCCCTGGTGGCTCCTAGAGTGCCCCAGATAACCTGGTCATACTGTATTCTGCAGCCCCAAAACAGCTGTGCAGTCACGTGATCCCAGGATGCTATTACATCATCCTCCACAGACAGGTCCTCTTACCTCCCCTAGGGACTGCAGGCTCTTCACAGCCCCCACCACCTGCTGGTGATCCACCCCCAACGTCTGAGCCAGCTCCAGGCTGTCCAGTCCTCCGCTTTCCCCATCCCGCAGCCTCTGCAGAAGCGATTCTGTCACTCTGTTATCCGCCATGCTGCCACCGGCTTCTTCACTGCGCATGCGCCGGAGAAAACTTCCGCAGTGCTTCTCGGTGAGGAAGCCATCTTACTCCTCTCGTTCGACCCTCGGCTTGTGAGGGAACTCTGAAGCCGAGGCTGCCATCTTGCTCCTCACCGGAAACACATGTCAGATGTAAGCATAGAATGTGGAAAGAGAGCGCCACCTGGTGGCCCCTGTTATTGTTGCAGCTGACTCAACTGGCGTGATTGGGAAGGGCAGCAAAGAATGGGAACTTTTCTGCTGTCTGAAAACTTTTTATAAGCAGAAATGTTAGAAGCCATACAGTTTGCATCAGTTTGCATTGGTTAACTAGACAATAATTCTCTGACTAATATGCATGAATTTACGTAATTGTTACCTTGTTTTTACAGCGACACCGCCTTTACAATATAAGGGAGATTAGGCTTTCTGGATATTTACTTTCCCAGCAGATAGACGAGAACAAACTTAGTTTCTTGCACAGATATATATATAGGTGCCATTACTATTCAATATTTCAATATGTAGTTCCTTCCAGCGGCCGCTATGTCGACCAAGCGGTCATGCTCTGTCATTCCGTTTCAAGTATTGTCTTTAAAGCAGAGCTCCAGCCCCCCCACCAAAAAATGAAAAGTCAAAAGCTACAAATACTGTAGCTGCTGACTTTTACTATTAGACAGAGCTTTTTTTCTCAGAAAATAGGTGCAGGAACTCAATCACGACCCCGTTTAGATTTCACAAACAGTAGAAGCATACCTCCCAACCGTCCCGGATTCTGCGTGAATTTCCCGCGATTTGAAGTGTGTCCCGCGATCATAGCTAAATTCCCGCAGCCCAGTGCCAGAACAAGTGAGTGACATCTTGTCACCAGATACCCTAAGTTCTCCCGCGAGGTGCGGCAGTGTTCCGTATTTGGGCTGCGGTTCCCTGACACATACCAGAGTTGCAGCCACCCTAACTGATCACTGGTTGCTATGACCGCCCCGCTTGGCGTCTAACAACCAGTGACGTCACACACTCACACACAGAAACTTCCAGAGCAAGGTTGTGTCAGTGTTACCCTGGCTCTACCCACTTTTTTCACTTCTCCGGCTACCGCGGTCCATGACTCGACGGCCTAATGCAGCTACAGGCAAGGTCTCTGGCTTTGAAGAGGAATGATCGTGGAGCCATGGTGATGATGGCAGCAACATCCATCTGCACTCTGGCCACCTCTGAGGTGGAGGACAGGCGGAGATGGTACACTGCAGCATGGACAGGACAGCACCGGCAGCACAGCAGCAGGTCAGTGTCACACCTCCCCCGTCAACAACGTTAATGCGGAGGAGAAGCCGGAGCAGTGTGTAGACGATAACTTCAATGCCCCCCCCCCCCCCCCCCGCTCAACAACTTTGTTTCAGCTTATCCCCCCCCCCCTCAACAACTGTCCCGCAGTGGACTTTTAAAATGTTGGGAGTTATGTAGAAGGGTCTTAAAGGGGCATTAAAGCGGGGGTTCACCCTATAAAACATTTCTAACACTACATCCAGCCCAGTTCTGCAAATAAAATTACACTGACCTTTTTTTTTTTCGCCGTAGATAGCGTTTATCGTTACAATTCACCGCGGCTTCCGGGTAGGGAATCCCGCGGGAGTGGGCGTTCCTATTGACATGCCAATTGATTGACATGCTAAACGACGGCGCACACAGCGAGTCACGACTTCCCGAAAGAAGCTCGGCTCTATTTGGCGCCTGCGCACCTTTAAATACCAGGATTGCATTACATACAGAGTGCAGAGTTCGGGGTTACACACAGAGTACAGAGTGCAGAGCTGTTACTTGTAAACACAGAAACCAGACTTCTTTGTTTACAAGTGATTGTGGTGAGCAGGCAACAAAGGGTCTGAGCCAAAGGTGGTGGAACTGAGTTCCCCCAAGTTCCCCCTGAAAAAAAGCCCTGCTATTAGAGCACTTAACTGTCCATCGATCCCATGATGTCCTCATCCAAGCTGATCCTTGAATCAGCTCTCAGGTGCTGGCGCCGCCATCTTGGGTAAGGGGAACCGGCAGTAAAGCCTTGCGGCTTCACAGCTGGTTTCCTACTGCACATGTGCGAATCACAACAGGTACCCACCCCCCCGAAAGATGCCAAATTTAGCACCGGAGGGGAGAGGCAGACAAGCGGAGCTTTCCCTTTTGGGTGAAGCTCCACTTTAAGTGCTAGTTCACACCAGACGCAGTTCCGTTTGCTTTTTTTCTGCACTAAAAATGCATGCACAGTGTTTTCCATGTATTCCAATGGCTCTAGTTCACACCATGCAGTCAGTTTCTGGTGCAGAAAAAATGGAGCTGCATCTGGTGTGTACTGGCTCTTAGGCTGCATTCACCCCTGAGCGTTTTGTCGCCTGAAGCGCGACGCTCAAATACGCTAGAGGGGAAAAAATACATTATACCCTATGGTATAACATGTTATACTTACCTACTCCATGTAGTGGTTTTGCACAGGGCAGGCCCGATCCTTCTCTTCTCAGGTCCCTCGCCCACGCTCCTGGCCCCTTCCTTCTGTCATGTGCCCCAACAAGCAGCTTGCCATGGGGGCACCCAAGCTGAGCCTCCCTGTATCCACTCAGACACGGAGCCACGGTTCGGCCCCGCCCCCTCTCTCCTCTCATTGGCTAACTGACTTTGATTGACAGCAGCAGGCGCCAAAAGGCATCCATGCTGTGTCTCAGTAAATCAGGAGAAGCTGAGAAACACTCATGGACATTGCTGGATCGAGATGGGGCTCAGGTAAGTATTAGGGGGGCTGTTGCACACAGAAGGCTATTTATCTTAATGCATAGAATGCATTAAGATAAAAAAAAAAAAACCTTCTGCCTTTACAATAATTTTAAGTAACCATTTTTTTTTCATCTCTAGTAGATCAGAGCTGTCTGTTTGGTGTAAAACAGGCATTTTGTGAAGCTGTAGAGTCAGGATGGGCAAGGTGGGTGTTGTACCCCCAATACACCAAGGTGCAATCAGTGTTAGCAACAGAAAGTCAACTACACTTTTGCCGCGTACACGCGATCGGTTCGTCTGATGAGAACGGTCTGATGGACTGTTTTCATCAGACGAACCGATCATGTGTGGACCCCATCGTTTTTTTATCCATCGGTTAAAAAACTAGGAACTTGTTTTAAAATCATCCGATGGTTAAAAAAACGATAGAAAAAAAACGATCGTCTGTGGGCACGTCCATCGGTTAAAAATCCACGCATGCTCAGAATCAAGTCGACGCATGATGGTGTGTAGGCAAGACTGATGAAAGTCAGCTTCATCGGATATCTGATGAAAAAATCCATCAGACCGTTTTCATCGGATGAACCGATCGTGTGTACAGGGCATAAGAGTGAATTCACACGATTTGCAGTGACAGACGTTTTCTTGCATGGTAAAATGTTTATTACCGCAGGGACACACAGGAAACAATTGTAGTGTGCTGCCATACAATGCAGACATGCTGCATGTTATCGCAGCACATCATGTCGAATCGCACAGCAATGTACAGCAACGCAGGGCATCGCACTGCTGTACATTGGCGTGAAGTGTATGTCTTTTACACTTCAAATAAAGTTAATAAAAAAAAAAACACTGCTGGCAACAGAGAGCTGCCGAAGCGGTGAATCGCTGCATCAGATTTCCGTTGCTGTCTGAATGCAGCCTTAGGGCTAGTTTGCATTTGCTTCAGAACAAGGCTTCGGTCAGGCTTTGTTAAAGCTCTCTGAATGCCAGTCAAAGCCCCTGTAACAAAATAAAACGGTTAGCTTACAGTCCTGTTTACACCTTGCGTTTTCTTCACTTTGCTTCGGCTTCACTGCAACAATTATATCTCATGTCCCTTTAGTGGTGCTTCAAATTGTCTTCAAACCCTCCATAGAAGTCTATGGCAAAGCTTGCTTGAAGCACCTGCGGCTTTTGATTCAGCTTTAGCTTCGCTTTGTTTTGGATAAATTGCAGGTATGAGATATCCACACACACATGGCATCTGTTAAGCTTCAAAAGAGCATCAGGGAAGCATCACCAATGCTTCTCCAAAGCACCACCGAAGCATCAAAAACACATCATAAAAACATGTTGAAGCGGTAGGCGCTTTAAATGAGTGTTGAATAAGGATGAGCTCAGGCGTGTTCGCAACTAGCACGTGCAGAGCCCGCCAGGAAGTCGGCATTGCGAAGGCTGCAGAGATCGAGAAATGTCTCACTGCCTGTGATTATCGCTGTGCAGTGCCGACTTCCTGGCGGGCCCTGCACGTGTGATTGCGAACACGCCTGAGCTCATCCTTGGTGTTGAAGCCAAAGCAAGTGTAAATTAGCTCTTATGCCGCGTACACACGGTAAGAACTTTCGACAAGAAATGTTCGATGTGAGCTTGTCAGAAAATCCCACCGTGTGTAGGCTCCATCGGACATTTGTTGTCGGAATTTCCGACAACAAATGTTTGAGAGCTGGTTCTCAATTTTTCCGCCTGTAGCCAATTCCGACGCACAAAAATCCTACGCATGCTCGGAATCAATTCGACGCATGCTCGAAATCATTGAACTTAATTTTTCTCGGCTCGTTGTAGTGTTGTACGTCACCGCCTTCTTGACGTTCGGAATTTCCGACAACATTTGTGTGACCGTGTGTTAGGGGTGCAACGGATCACAGTTGATCCGTGATCCGAACGGGTCACCCCCTTCGGATCGGAACACACTGTGATCCGCGGATTGCCACGGCTCCGGAGCTAGGCCGAAGCCGCGGCCTTTCCTAATGTTACGGCGGCGGCTCCGGAGCTAGGCCGAAGCCGCAGCCTTTCCTAATGTTATGGCCACGGCTTCGGCCTAGCTCCGGAGCCGAGGCCATCTTGGTACACCCGGCGGCGGCCCTCCTCTGTTCACACCCACAGTGGAGGAGCCTGCACTCGTGGCACACACCGCTCGGGGAGTGTCTGTCGGTACTATCTGGGGGGTCACTGTACTGAGAAAATGGGGGTCATTGTACTGAGAGAAGGGGGGTCACTGTACTGAGAGAAGGGGGGTCACTGTACTGAGAGCAGGGGGGTCACTGTACTGAGAGCAGGGGGGTTACTGTACTGAGAGAAGGGGGGTCACTGTACTGAGAGCAGGGGGGTCACTGTACTGAGAGAAGGGGGGTCACTGTACTGAGAGAAGGGGGGTCACTGTACTGAGAGAAGGGGGGTCACTGTACTGAGAGGAGGGGGGGGTCACTGTACTGAGAGAAGGGGGGTCACTAGACTGAGAGAAGGGGGGTCACTGTACTGAGAGGAGGGGGGGGGGGTCACTGTACTGAGAGGAGGGGGGGGGGTGTCTGCACCGAGGGGGTACTATAGTTGGTGGGGGGGGGGACATGTGGATATTACAGTGGGGGGAGATTTTTTTTTTTTTTTGCCGATCCGAAAAATGATCCGATCTGTGACTCCTGATCCGAGGAACGATCCGAACCGTGAGTTTTTAGATCCGTTGCACCCCTACCGTGTGTATACAAGACAAGATTGAGCGAGCAATCCGTTGGAAAAAAAATCCACGGTTTTGATGTCAGAATGTCCGATCGTGTGTATGCGGCATTAGTTTGCGCATAGCATATGGGTGTAGTTAAATAACAGATGGCCAAAGGAAGAAGAAAACACATGTACGAAAAAATAAAACACATTTAAACTTTACTTGAAAACGTATAAAACGAAACAATATTATTATTTAACAAAGCTAAAGCAACTCTGTCACTAAAATACATTTTTATTTATTTATTAAAACAGTTCCAAGTGAAGAAGACACTGAATGCTCGATGCTTGTGCTGCCCATTCTGCCCGTCTTTGCTGTAGTGATAAAAAAAAAAAGAAAACGACGGAAGAAACTGCAAAATTTGACACTTCGTGGAGTGTCAATTTCTAGGTCCTCTGCTACTCTCTACAGGACACAGGGGGTAGGACAAGGTATCTGACGGGAGGACAAGGTATCTGACACTCCAGGAAGTGTCTGGGTGTGTAAAATATTAAATCAGTGGTTTCTGTTCACTGCAGCACAGATAGGCAAAACCTATTCAATGAGGGATGATTTATTAAAACAGGGGAGTGGAAAATCATGTGCAGCTCTGCATGGTAGCCAATCAGCTTCTAACTTCAGCTTGTTCAGTTAAGCTTTGACAATAAAACCTGAAAGCTGATTGGTTTCTATGCAGAGCTGCACCAGATTTTGCACTCTCCAGTTATAGTAAATCTCCCCCAAGGTCTTCTTTACTGGGAGCATTTTTTACTTATATAATAGTGACATATTAAAAACAACAATATCGTCCATTCAATAATGAAAGGCGTGAAACATGTAAATCTGCAAGCAATGGCACCCGCAGGTTTGGTAAGAGGGACTGTAATTTTGATGTGAAAAGTACAGCGATTCATAGCAACCAATCGAAATTAATCTCACTAATCTCATTGCTTACTGTGGATTACTGCACTTGACACACCATTCTACCCAAAGAGTATGAGTGTAAATGATGCTAACTTGCCAGGAAAGCCACTCTTCTAGCAACATTATCTGCACCATATTTATTAATCAGACGTGATTGCATCTTTGGGTTGTTCTTCTTTAAGTCCAAGTCATCCTTTGGCTCCCAAATAGGATAGCCATCAGGACGGGAGCCTGTACGCAGGAAGTGTCTGGTACTGCCCAGCTCTCCGCTGTTATAAAAGAAGGCTTGTGTTACAAGAGAGACATCAAGCTTAAACTCTCTCATCATATCAATCATGGCTTCCTGAAGGCCTTCGCTATCAGATGGCTGTGACGTGGAGGGCGTTTCATCCACATGTGATGTACTGTTGTTGTTCTCAGTCTGGCTGACCACTGGAGCCGGCTGTTTAGGACTTGGGTTGTCATCAGTCTCCTTGAAACAGATAAATATTGTAAGACATTCAATACATCTCTGGAATCCATGTACATTTCCTGTTTTATGCTTGTAAAAATGCTACAAGTACAGAAAAACACCTGTTGATCTGACAGAAATCCGACAGGCTCCAAAGTTCCCGTTGTTGGCCGACAGTACATCTGCTGCGCTAAAATTACAAAAAGAATGGACAGTCCTGCCTGCTAAGCTACAGAATGCCTCCCCTCTGTTAGGAGTCTCTCGCGCTGCTCATCTCTGCATTTCCTGGACAGGCTCCTACACCTCCAGGATTTCTGAACCTCCAGGCCCAGCAGGACCTTCTGCCAGGACTTCCTTAACCACTTAAGCCCCGGACCAATATGCTGCTAAATGCCCAAAGGCGTTCTTACAATTCGGCACTGCGTCGCTTTAACAGACAATTGCGCGCTCGTGCAACGTGGCTCCCAAACAAAATTGACGTCCTTTTTTCCCCACAAATAGAGCTTTCTTTTGGTGGTATTTGATCACCTCTGCGGTTTTTATTTTTTGCACTATAAACAAAAACTTTTTGCTGTAATAAATATCCCCCAAAAACATATATATATAAAAAAAAAAATTTCCTCAGTTTAGGCCGATACGTATTCTTCTACCTATTTTTGGTAAAAAAAAAAATCGCAATAAGCGTTTATTGATTGGTTTGCGCAAAATTTATAGCGTTTACAAAATAGGGGATATTTTTATTGCATTTTTATTAATTTTTTTTTTTACTACTAATGGCGGCGATCAGCGTTTTTTTTTCGTGACTGCGACATTATGGCGGACACTTCGGACAATTTTGACACATTTTTGGGACCATTGTCATTTTCACAGCAAAAAATGCATTTAAATTGCATTATTTATTGTGAAAATGACAGTTGCAGTTTGGGAGTTAACCACAGGGGGCGCTGAACGTTTTAGGCTTCACCTAGTGTGTGTTTACAACAGTAGGGGGGTGTGGCTGTAGGTCTGACGTCATCGATTGTGTCTCCCCTATAAAGGGGACGACACGATCGATGCGCACGGGGAAGCCGTGTTTACATACGGCTCTCCCCGTTCTTCAGCTCCGGGGAGCGATCGCGACGGAGCGGCTATAAACGAATAGCCGCGCCGTCGTCCCGGATTGCTCCCCGAGGGAATCCGCCCGCCGCACGCAGCGGGGGGTCCCGATCCGACCCCCGACCCGCAGAAAGGCAAGGACGTATATATACGTCCTTCTGCCTGTCCGTGCCATTGTGCGGACGTATATAGTCGTGCGGCGGGTGTTAAGGGGATAATCTGTGCCAGTACTTCCAATGGTGCTTGCAGAATCCCTGCCGGAGTTTTCAAGGTTCACTAAAACAATGCTAGGCATGTCCAATGATAAAAAGGGTATTTCTTTTCCAGGCCCACAAATTAAAGGAGAAGTCCAACCTGAGATTCTCCTCTGGGTCACAGGAGTACAATTCGTTTTGCACTCCTGTGACCCGTTTTCAGAGTAGAGTGGTCTGAAGTCCGCTCTCCGCTGACATCCCCAAGATCAGTCGAGGCACCGTGTCATCCCGACTTCGGAAGTCTGGATCCGCCAGGTGCCTGGATGGCAGTTTCAGCCTTTTAGTGAGCCGCTGAGATGCCCACTCCCCGCCCCTCCACAGCTCAGCACTCCAATGAGCGTGGAGGAGCAGAGCAGGAGAGCTGCTGACTGACAGGCAGCAGCTCTCTGCTCGTGGAGGTGAGAAAACCGAGCCATCTGCGTTGTTAAGTGGCTCGGTTCTCTGTGAAGAGGTGGCGGGGATCGAACCGATGCTGCATCCACCTAGGTAAGTATGAAACTAAATTAAAAAAAAACATACTTCTCTTTTAATCCTACAATATTGTAAATCTGCTTATCCACCCTCTCAAATAAAATGGATCAATAATGTTGTTACACCCTCCACTACGCACACAATATTTACAAGCAAAGAGATTGCCTTGGTAAATCTGAGAAATTGTGGGCGGCCTTGCTTGATACACCTGGTCTTAGTCCACTGGAGTGCCAGCAGATGAGGCTATTGCAATGTTTTGCTGGCTAGAAAAATGTGGGGCAGTGGAGAATTGTATTGTTGCATTGGCTTTTTTGATTTCTATATGTTAAAAACAATTGTATGTTTCATGCAGTGGATTCTGTATGCATGACTGAACAGTTGTGTCTACTCTGGAAAGCTGTGTTTTGTTCAATAAAGCATTTAAAAAAAAATAAGTATTTAACCACTTCCATACCAGGCACTTACGCACCTTCCCGCCCAAGCCAATTTTCAGCTTTCAGCACTGTCGCAATTTGAATAGCAATTGCGCGGTCATGCTACACTGTACCCAAACAAAATTGGCGTCCTTTTTTCCCCACAAATAGAGCTTTCTTTTGGTGGTATTTGATCACCTCTGCGATTTATTTTTTTTGCGCAACAAAATTTTCTGTTAATTTTTTTGTAAACGCAAGCGAGGAAGAGCCATCAACGGCTCTTCCTGTTTACATCGTGATCAGCCGTGGTTGGACACGGCTGATCATGTGGTAAAGAGCCTCCGTGAGAGACTCTTTACCGAGATCGGTGTTGCGGGGTGTCAGACTGACACCCTGCAACAACGATCGCCGCGATGCGCGCCCCCGGGGGCGCGCAGCGGCTCAGAATCCTGAGGACGTCATATGACGTCCAGTCAGGATTCTACAACCACTTTGCCGACGTCAATATGTCATTGGCGGGCGGCAAGTGGTTAAATTGTTTTTCGGGTGAACTCCCGCTTTAAGCTCCAGCCCTTGAAGAGGCTAGTGATGTGTCTTCTTGCTACAAGATACCCTGCTTTATACATAAAAGCCATATTACACTGCTGCTTGCCTGTTTTGTTGTTGACTGGGATTGACCTGTCTAGTCTAGTGCCTCTGCTTGTACATGACCACTCTCTTGCCAGCCCACAACCTCAGATTATTATTATTATATAGGATTTATATCTGACAACTCCTTTGCCTCCCAGTCCTCACTCACTCTTTGGTGGGGTGATCCTGAAGGCTGTAACCTGGTACTAGCCTGCAGTAAAGAGCTCCAGGTGCCACTAAGACTCCTTGCCCATCTCCACTATCAGAAGCTCTGGTGAAGACCAGCCGGTGCTTAGACTCTGTGTCTTGGATAACCCTGGATCGTCAACCTTAAAGTGGCACATTGCGAGGGGAATATCTCCTAAACCGTACAGGTTTAGGAAATATTCTTTATACCTACAGGTAAGCCTTATTATAGGCTTACCTGTAGGTAAAAGTGGTAGTAAAGACTTTACTACCACTTTAAAAAATGGAAATAGTACAGTTACATTAAAACAAACCAGTAAGTAGAAAATGTAAATAAAAATGAAAGTTTTACTAAACCCACAACAGTAATATCAGATCCTATCTTCTCTGATTCTCCCCTTCTTTCACTGTCCCCAATTCATATGCTGATAGAACAGCACCTTGGAGTTGGAGACATTCTGCACATGCTCAGTTTGGTGTGTAGTGAGCTTTTTTTTTTTTTTTGGGAGGGTGCATGTGATCAGCACATGGCCAATCACCACTGTCCAGACAGGGTCAGGGGTCCTGCAGCCTACTAGGGCAGTCAGAGGAGAATGAAAACTCCTCCTACAAGCTTTAACCAGGCACTGATAGAAGTCACAAGACTGCTATATACTGCTGATGAAAAAGGGTATTTAGCAGTTTATATTTACTAAAATAGATGCATTTCCATGTTCTGTGTACTGTGGGAGATCAGATATAGTGAATGCAGAGTCTTGGGTTTAGTAACACTTTAAATTACACTTTTTATTACTAGCATCTCCAGATGCCAGCATGTCACTTCAAATCCCCTGTGAAGTGCCTAGGGAATCCTTAATACCAGGGTGAACAGATAGTTCTTTTGGTTGCTGGTTCTAGACTAATCCCTTCCACACCTTATTATCTCCTGTACACACATTTGGTTCATCCGATGAAAACAGACCGATGGATTTTTTCATCAGATATCCGATGAAGCTGACTTTCATCAGTCTTGCCTACACACCATCAGTTAAAAATCCGATCGTGTCCAACGCGGTGACGTAAAACACAACGACGTGCTGAGAAAAATAAAGTTCAATGCTTCCGAGCATGCGTCGACTTGATTCTGAGCATGCGTGGATTTTTGACAGATGGATTTCCCCACAGACGAACGTTTTTTTCACCATCAGATAATTTTAAAAAAAGTTCTATTTTTTTTCACCAATGGGGAAAAAAAACGATGGGGCCCACACGGACCATTTTCATCAGACGAACCGATCGTGTGTACAGGGCATTACTGTCCCATCAGATGTGATAAGGCCTCACTAATCACAATTACAGTGCAGAAGACGAGAATGTCTGAGTGAGACACCACAGCAGTACATTTCTGTAGATCAGAGCACTCTAGAATTTAAGGCCCCTTTCAGACGGGGCAGACTCCTTTCTAATCATCTGCTCTGAGATCGCCTACTGATCACAGCAGAAAGTGCGGGTGACAGGTCAGTGTCTGCTCACTTATAAAAGGAAAAAAAGGGAATTAGCGCCACAGAACCTGCTGAATAATTATGGATTTCAGCTGAAAGTGCTGCTACTCAATCCTAGTGAATCACTAGTAGGGAATGAAAATAGACAAATAAAAAAAATAAAAAAAGCGCAAATCTATAGAAAATCCACAATTGCATGAACCATTCATAAGATCAACAAAGATGGACTCCTATTATATATATATATATATATATATATATATATATATATATATATATATATATATATTAGTGCTGTCAGTTAAACGCGTTATTAACGGCGTTAACACAAACCCATTTTAACGCTGTAAATTTTTTTATCGCGCGATTAACGAGGTTCACCCTTTAAAACATTTTTTTTTTTTGTCAGCACGTACCTCTTAATCCCGATTTTCACCTGACGGCGATCCCGCGGGAGTGGGCGTTCCCAAGCACTGCCTGTGATTGACAGGCTTCCGAACGGCGCATACTGCGCGTCACAGGTTGCCGGAAAAACCCGAACGTTGGTGCGGCTCTATAGGGTGAACCTCCTTAATCGCGCGATTAATCGTGAGTTAACTATGACATTAATGCGATTAATCGCGATTAGAAATTTTAATCGCTTGAAAGCACTAATATATATATATACCAGCACCTTCCTATCAATATTCTACCTCTACTAAATATATTATATATATATGCAAGTGCTAACACATGAATTATTTTTTTTGTCAGCACCGATTAGCAGTTATTAGGCCTCTTTCACACGGACGGATAGAACAGTGTTTTTAGCTGAGCAGCTAGAAGCACACAATGCTTTCCTATGACACCCTTCACACACTACGGTTTTGTTACCCGCGGTTTTGTGCGGATAGAAAAAATAGAACTGAATGCGTCCAGCTGCGATGTCCCGCAGCTATCGGCACATAACCGCAGTGCATTGTGTCAGCTGCGTTTGGAATGAATCTTGAGGGGAAACTCCACGCCAAATTTCAAATAAAAAAACGGCATGGGTTCCCCCTCCAAGAGCATACCAGGTACTTGGGTCTGCTATGGATTTTAAGGGGAACCCCCGTACGCCGAAAAAACGGCGTGGGGGTTCCCCCCAAAATTCATACCAGACCCGTATCCGAGCACGCAGCCCGGCTGGTCAGGAAAGGGGGTGGGGACGAGCGAGCGCCCCCCCCCCTTAAGCGTGCCAGGCCGCATGCCCTCAACATGGGGAGGTAGGTGCTTTGGGGCAGGGGGGTGCCCTGCGGTCCCCCCACCCCAGAGCACCCTGTCCCCATGTTCATGAGGACAGGGCCTCTTCCCGACAACCCTGGCCGTTGGTTGTCAGGGTCTGTGGGCGGGAGCTTATCGGAATCTGGGAGCCCCCAGATCCTGGCCCCCCACCCTAGGTAAATAAAAAAGTGTAAAAAAAACACACTACACAGGGTTTTTAAAGTAATTTATTAGTCAGCTCCGGGGGGCGTTCTGCCGAGGCCCCCGCTTTCTTCTTTTAAGCGGGCTTCTTCAACGTCTTCTGGGGGGGGGGACCCGCCAGTCTTTTTTAGCTCGTAAATGAGCTAAAAAAGAGAGCGGGCCTCCCCCTGCAGAAGAGAACCAGATGGCAGTGAAGACCGGGAACCCCTCCCCCTCAGCAGAAGACGTCGAAGAAGCCCGGGGCCCCCGCTTGTAAAAGAGCTTAAAAGAAGAAAGCAGGGGCCCCGGCAGAACACCCCCCGGAGCAGACTAATAAATTACTTTAAAAACCCTGTGTAGTGTGTTTTTTTACATTTTTTTTCCGCCACCCCATTTCCTGACTGGCTGGGCTGCCCGCTCACATACTGGTCTGGTATGGATTTTGGGGGGACCCCCACGCCGTTTTTTTCGGCGTACTGGGGTTCCCCTTAAAATCCAAAGCAGACCCAAGGGCCTGGTATGCTCTTGGATGGGAAACCCATGCCGGTTTCTTATTTGAAATTTGGCGTGGAGTTCCCCCTCAAGATTCATACCAGACACAGTGCTTGATATTGGCAGGGATCCAAGTCGGATCCCCGTTCAATATCGTGCCGCGGCTAAACGCAACCGCAGCTAATCGCACTGTACAAATG
Source organism: Rana temporaria (assembly GCF_905171775.1). Classification (NCBI taxonomy): domain Eukaryota; kingdom Metazoa; phylum Chordata; class Amphibia; order Anura; family Ranidae; genus Rana; species Rana temporaria. The sequence goes on from NC_053491.1 coordinate 442,980,070, forward strand.
CAGCTGACCGCTGTGCCTGGAGTCTTGAATTCCAGCAAAATATAAACATGCTTTTATCAGCCGTCAGTGTGAAAAGCCTTAGATTGCCTTTGGAAAGAAATCTTCGAATTGTATATATACACTGCTCAAAAAAATTCAAGGAACACTTTTGAATCAGATAGAATACTCCTGGGATATTGATCTGGTCAGTTAAGTAGCAGAGGGGAGGGGTGTATACAGAGGGGGTTGTTAATCAGTTTCAGCTGCTTTGCTGTTAATTGAAATTAACAACAGGTGCACTAGATGGGCAACAATGAGACGACCTCCAAAACAGGAATGGGTTTTCAGGTGGAGCTGTCTGACATTTCTTTTCCCTACTCATCTTTTCTGACTGTTTTTCACTAGTTTTGCATTTGGCTAGGGTCAGTGTCACTACTGGTAGCACAAGGCGATACTTGGACCCTATAAAGGTTGCACAGGCAGTCCAACTCCTCCAGGATGGCACATCAATACGTGTCATTGCCAGAAGGTTTGCCGTGTCTCCCAGCACAGTCTCAAGAGCATGGAGGAGATTCCAGGAGACAGGCAGTTACACTAGGAGAGCTGGACAGAGCCATAGAAGGTCCTTAACACATCAGAAGGACCGGTATCTGCTCCTTTGTGCAAGGAGAAACAGGATGAACACTGCTAGAGCCCTACAAAATGACCTCCAGCAGGCCACTGGCGTGAATGACCAAAGAATCAGAAACAGACTTCATGGGGGTGGCCAGAGGGCCCGATGTCCTCTAGTGTGCTCTCTGCTCACTGCCGGAAACGGTGGAGCTCAATTGGCATTTTCCATTGAACACCAGAATTGGCAGGTCCGCCACTGGTGCCCGATGTTTTTCACAGATGAGAGCAGGTTCACCCTGAGCATATGTGACAGACGTGAAAGGGTCTGGAGAAGCCTCAGAAAACTTTATGCTGCCTGTAACATCGTTCAGCATGACCGGTTTGGTGGTGGGTCAGTGATGGTCTGGGGAGGCATATCCATGGAGGGACGCACAGAACTCTACAGGCTACACAATGGCACCCTGACTGCCATTAAGTATCGGGATGAAATCCTTGGACCCATTGTCAGACCCTACGCTGGTGCAGTGGGTCCTGGGTTCCTCCTGGTGCATGACAATGCCCAGCCTCATGTGGCGAGAGCATGCAGCCAGTTCCTGGAGGATGAAGAAATTGTTACCATTGAATGGCCCCCACGCTCACCTGACCTAAATCCAAAAGAACGCCTCTGGGACATTATGTTTTGGTCCATCCGGTGCCGCCAGGTTGCACCTCAGTCTGTTCAGGAGCTCAGTGATGCTCTGGTCCAGATCTGGGAGGAAATACCCCAGGACACCATCCGTTGTCTCATTAGAAGAATGCCCTGATGTTGTCAGGCATGCATACAAGCACTTGAGGGCCATACATACTACTGAGGAGCATTTTGAGTTGTTGCAATGAAATTTCAGCAAAATGGACTAGCTTGCTGCATAATTTTTTCACTTTGATTTTTGGGGTGTCTTTGAATTCAGCCCTATGTAGGTGGATAATTTTCATTTCCTTCAAATGATGTGCCATCCTTTCATTCCTAACACATTACCCAGTCAGTATAGATATCAGTATAGATATCCAGCATGAGATTTTTGCCCGTTGAGATCTGATATGTTTTCAAAGTGTTCCTTTCATTTTTTTTTGAGCAGTGTAGATAGATTGACACACATAGTATAAATCACAGTTGCACTTTATGCTTATATAGACACATATATAGTGTGCTAGCACTTGCATTTCACCATATGCATTATAAATAGTTAATATATATTAAAAGGAGTTAGAATATTGATAGGAAGATGCTGGTATATTTATATAGATTTCCAATCAGTTTATGCAGAGCGGACACAAAAGAGCCCGCTCTGCTCTATGGGCAGCTGGGTGTAAACAGACTTCACTGTCCATTTACACCAGCCTGCCCTCCGATCTTATCGGCCTAAACGGAGGAGAACAGATCCCCTTCCGTTTGTTTTTAGTAGGGGTGTAACGGATCGTCACCGATCCGTGATCCGAACGGGCCACCCCGTTCGGATCGGCACACCCCGCGATCCGCGGAGCGCTCCGGAGCCTAGGCCTAGGAAAGTCCCCGGCTTCGGCCTAGCTCCGGAGCGGCGGCCAGTCTGCTTGCCAGAGCCCAGCGTGACACGCCTCCCCGCCTCCCCGGGGAGGCGTGTCACGCTGTGCACTGGGCTCTAGCAAGTTGAATGGGAATGTTAGCAGTGAAGCACTGGTGTGAGAGGAGGGGGGGGGGAAGGGGGAAAAAAGAGCACAATAGCAGTTCACAGGGGTGGATTAAAGAGGAAGCAGGTGAGGCTGTTTGGGACTTAAAGTACAATCTTGATGTTTTTACAGCAAAAAAAAAAAATATATATATATATATATTTTGCTGTAAAAACATCAAGATTGTACTTTAAGTCCCAAACAGCCTCACCTGCTTCCTCTTTAATCCACCCCTGTGAATTGCTATTGTGCTCTTTTTTCGGATCAGCAAAAAAAAAAATATGGTCCAAAAAAAAATATATATTATTTTATTGTATATATATATATATATATATATATATATTTTTTTTTGGACCAATGAAAAAACGGACCCTTTTTTTTTTTTTTTTGCTGATCCGAAAATGATCCGATCCGTGACTCCTGATCCGAGGATCGATCCGATCCGTGAGTTTTTTTATCCGTTGCACCCCTAGTTTTTAGTGGACTGAATTGGAGGATTGTGTCCATTTACACCCGACAGTTCATAAGGATGAGGCCGAACAGGAGGACCATCGAATCAGGTCCGCCTGAAAAATTTACAGGCGGACTTGATCAGAACGGCTGTGTGAAAGGGACCTACGTCTTCTGTGGTGTATTACAGGGGCTTAAATATGTTGTGTAAACTCCTGGCAGTACCTCCAATACAAAGTAACAATCAGTGTTATAACTTTTTCCTACCACCACCTTTGTTTTGAAACCCAATTGAATTCTCACACCTTTTTATGTCTTCAAAGTCCCAAATTCAAATAAATTGAGTACAGAACTGCTGTAATCTATGCCTTGTATTTATGTCTGGAGTTCTTTCTTTACACTGTGACTTTGCCATCCTCCCTGCACAGGTGCTTTCCTTGTGCAACTCTTTCCTTAAACCTAATAATAAAGCTGAGTTTGGCAGCTTCATTGACAAAATCTAATCACTGCACAGTGGTATTGACAAATTCAGATGAAGGTAGCACAGCATACCTCAAATTCCAGGTTTGCAGCCTCAAATATATGCAGATCTTCAGAATCGCCGGAGTCTTCCCTACCTGGACGAACAGTCTTGGGGGAATGAGGCAAAGGCAACATCTTATTACCTAACAGGCATAGAGAAAAAAAAAAGTGAGCTCAGGTTTTTCAAAGCAAAATTTCTAGAGTCTAAAACTGGGCATAGAAATCTGAGGACCAGGAACCAAGACACCACCCTACCATCTTTTGACCCAACTTTGCAACAAAGAGTGCCCTGCCTGTCAAAGTGTTTTTGTCTGAGCCTAGGCATATAGGAGACAAAGAGCACACATCACATCTCATCTTAGGAGGTGATCAGAAAAGGTTTTCTAGCTCCCCAAAAATGTTCTTCCCCAAGATCTGGTAGCTGTAAATGCCTAGAAGTAGATGAAAGTAGAGGTCGACCGATATATCGGTTGGCCGATATATCGGCCGATATTTGGCGTTTTTAAATTAATCGGCATCGGCCGATTTGTGCTTTAAAAAAGCCGATTGATAAGTTCAGCACCGCGACTTGGAAAAGCTTCTGCAATACAAGTCAATGCAAGTGCTTCCCGTAGAAGACCTTCTCTCTCTCTCTCCTGGGCAGCCTGCCAAGTTTTAGAAAACATATACAATGTTGCTACTTATCAATTAACTGAACTCCGTGTAGGAGAATTCTCAGTTTAACCATTTAAAGGCTAAATCTTTTTTTACATTTGTTGCTTACAAGTAAAAATCCTGTATTTTCTGCTAGAAAATTACTTGGAACCCCCAAACATTATATATTTTTTTTTAGCAGAGACCCTAGGAAATAAAATAGCGATTGCTGCAATATTTAATGTTACACGGTATTTGCGCAGCGGTCTTTCAAACACATTTTTTGGGGAAAAAATATACTTTAACAAATAAAAAAAAAAAAAAAAACTAAACAGTTAAGTTAGCCCATATTTATTTATTTTCGACCAAAAGTTTTCATTACCTGTTTTTGTGTATTATATATATATATATATATATATATATATATATATATATATATATATATATATATATATATAATACACAAAAACAGGTAATGAAAACTTTTGGTTGAAAAAAAAAAAAATATGGGCTAACTTTACTGTTTAGCCCAAAAGCGCCTGAAAAAAAATCGGCTTAACATATCGGCCCAAAAAAATCGGCATCATAAATCGGCTATCGGCCGCCATGATTTCTAAATATCGGCATCGGTATCGGCCAGAGAAAAACCCATATCGGTCTACCTCTAGATGAAAGACCACAATGGTTGGACTAGGAGCTGACTTGTCTCAGAGGGTACTAAGCTAGGGAAGGAGCAGTGCACAGCTTGGAAAACCTTATCCGGTCACCATCTTTTTTTTAAAGGTATTTAGTGAGCCATTGTCTTTACCCTGTCCATTGCCCAAATCAGTGATTTCTAAACCTCAGTCCTCAAGTACCCCCAATGTCAATGGCTTGGTATTTATAAGAGCTATTTTATCTAAGGAAAATTCCCAAAACATGGCCTGTTGGCGGTACTTGAGGACAGAAGTTGGGAACCATTGGCCCAAATGGTTGCTCATCTGTAGGTAGCAGCTGAGTCCAGCAGAGCAGAACTAGCTTGCAGAATAAACAGCCAATCTACACAGTAGCAGCTTTAAAACTCCTCACAAGATCTGACCAAAATTGGTTGACAATCATCTTGCCCTCAGTGGGCACCTTAACATAGACTCTTTCTGATGCCTGTCTTCTGGAGGTGTGAGGGGCATGACTGAAGGACTCTACTGAACACAAAACATTCCCTTGACCAAGACCAGGAGGTATCAAAGAGCCAACATATATATATGTAGATATGGGGCATGATGTTTCTAGGGACCGGCTTGGACGGTTAAGCTGAAAATGTTCTTATTCAATTTCCTTTACAGTTACCTTCAACTATGTAGTGCAAGGGCCTACCTGATTGCATACAAAATCAAAGTGTTTAGGTTTAACCTCATATTATATGGTTTTGGTCAATCTAAAGGGAAATTGTACAAGAAAACTGTATAATGTATGGCCAGCCTTAATATTTATTAAAAGTCAGCAGCTACAAAAAGTGTAGCTGCTGGCTTTTAATAAACAGACACTTACCTGCTCCAGCGACGCGCCGGCCGGGGCTCCGCTCCTCTCCCCCCTCCCCGGCCGGCGTCTTCATTGTCACTGTGGGCACCCGGCCGTGACAGCTTTCGGCTTCACGGCCGGGCACCCACTGCGCGTGCGCGAGCGGCGCTGTTTGATTGGACAGGCGATCGCCTAGGACCTGTCACGTGTCCTAGGCGATCACCTACAGGGAGGGGCTGCCAAAAGGCGATTAAGCTTAATCACCTTTGCAGCCCCTCGGCGGAAGGAGGAAGTGGGACAGGAAGTCCCCTTCTTCTGAAGCCCCCACTCCCCCCCCCAAAAAAAATTACATGTTACATTTTTGGGTGGAACTCCGCTTTAATAGTGAGTTTGTGCTTTGCCTGAACTAGGCAAAGTAACACATTCCCTTAATAGCAGACACCACTATGAGTTAATACTTACCTTTTTCATGCTCACCCAATGTCGTAGCCTAAACAAAGTGCTACTTTGGAGTATGGGGGGACACTTCCAATGCTTCCCACAATGCAGTGCCCAATCACCAGGGGAGAGCATGCACAGGTCTGAGCAAGCTGTAACTTGCATAAACGTTTTCAGATCAAATTGTTGGATATGAAAAGGCAACTACTCCTTCTGGTGCTGCTATCAAGAAAACCTGTTACTTTGCTTAGTCCCGGTGCACATGAAAGATATTTAGTGTAGTGAAGTGCAGTTATGCAGCCTGGCATATGTTCACACCTTTCTCTTCCGTTGAAGACTCATTATCATTTGTTGGATCAGATGACCTCTTCCTGGGTGTTGAAATGTATTGTTCCTTTGAGGCAATATTAGTCTCCAGTGTATTAGCAGAAGTGAAGGCTTCATACCGTGTAACATTGCAGCTCAGATGGGTATAAGCAGAAGCAGTGGGTGGCATAGTGTCATTTTTCTGAGGGGTATCAATAGAAGCACTGGGTAGCATGGTTACACAATTTTGAGGGGCAACAGCAAAAGCAGTGGGTGGCATGATGTCAGATCTCCGAGGGGTAATAGCAGATGCAGTGGGAAGCATAGTGCCATTTTTCCAAGGGGAACCACTAGGTTGGATAGGATCACAATGCTGATGGATATCAACTGAGGCACTGGGTTGGGTAGGACCACAATTCTGAGGGATATCAGTGGAGACACTAGGTTGGGTAGAATCACAATTCTGAGGGATATCAGTTGAGACACTGGGTTGGATGGTACCACAGTTCTGAGGGATATCAGTTGGGGCACTGCATTGGGTGGTATCACAATTCTGAGGGATATCAGCTGAGACACTGGGTTTGATGGCATCACGAGTCTGAGGGATATCAGAGGAGGCACTGGGTTGTGTGGTATCACAATTCTGAGGGATAACAGGGGAGGCACTGGGTTTGATGGCATCACAATTCTGAGGGATATAAGCGGAGGCACTGGGTTGGGTGGTATCACACTTCTGAGGAATATCAGCGGAGGCACTAGGTTGGGTGGTATCACAAATCTGAGGAATATCAACAGGGGCACTAGGATGGGTGGCATCACAATTATTAGGAGTAATAGTGGAAGTCGAAGCACAGTTAAGCCATGAAGCATTTGTTCTATCAGATTCATGCATTCTCTTTGAACTAGAGTTCTTGCTTGAGAAAGTAGAGCATTTGGGAGGTAACTTGTACTTATACTTGTGATTAACAAGGTACTTAACATAGCGTGCTTTCGTGGACTGCCAGGTCCTCCTAAGCACATCTTTCTTCTCCATATCCTTCCACAGTACATTGCCAGTGACTGTACAGCTGGAGGAAGCATTATCTCGAATATAGACCAAGATGGCCAAGTCTTCCTCTTTGGTGAAGGCCATTCTCCCTTGTCGCAGGGAATTGGCTGCCTTGTGACCCTGAAGTGGAATAACTGCTTGAACCTGCTGGCTCTCTACACTTTGTCTGTCCAGTTCCTTGGCAGTGTATTTCTTTGGGGAACCTTCTTTAGGATGCTCCATCTGCCCAGCTGGTGATTCAGCGCGGTGACTCTCCTCTACCGGACCATAGTGCTTCTCATCAACAGACATCTGTGTCTCATTCCCGGGTTTTACTTGCACGTCTGTCGTCTTCTCAGCTTGCCTTTGCTTCATGTTTGGACTATGCTGGTTTTCTCCATTGCCAAACCTAGTTATGCTTGCCACTTTCCTTTTTGGCCTCCTAAACTGTGTCACAAGATGAGATTCTTCATCTTTCATGAGGGCATTGACATCTGTTGTATCAGCCTCTAAGTCCTTTACAGTATTGGGGTTCCCAGGATCTGGCGTGCTGGTTCTAGGATCTGGAATGATTAGTGAACTATAGTTCTCATCTACATTAAGAGTCTGTTCTACATCCATCTTTCCTACAGAAAGGGGCTTATTTTGAGTTCTAGATGTACTGTGAGCAGCAGCAGCAGTTCCCTCAGTATTCTTTTCAACCCTTTTATCTTCAGTGGCCACTTCCATGCCGGGGCCGTCTCTAGATGAAGCTGTACACACATCAGTTTTGAGGTCCTCTCTACACTCAGAGGCTGGTTTGGTTGGAATTGTACTTTTTGAAGCAGGGCTTTTGCTGCTTTCTTCTCGAGAGGCCCCGATCATTTTCTCAATGTTGCCCTCTCTCTCTCCAGTTGTCTCTTTAGTGGTGGTCACCGTAGAGGTGCAGGATTCCCCATTTCCCTGTGTGTCAGCCTCTTCTTTGTTGGACAGGTCAACAGCAGAACTTCCTTTGTGGCTCTCCTTATCTCCACGGACCCTTCTAGGGCTAGTAGACCTCTTATTCTGTCCATTGTCCTCTTTCTCCTTGGTTGACTCTTCTGTGGTGACCACCATAGAGGTGCAGGTTTCCCTACTGCCCTGTGCGTCAGCCTCTTCTTTGTTGGTCAGGTCAACAGCAGAACTTCCTTTGTTGCCCTCCTTATCTGCATGTGCCATTTTAGGGCTAGTAAATCCCTTCTTCTCCCCATTGTCCTCTGTCTCCCCAGTTGCTTCTTCTGTAGTGGTCATCATAGAGGTGCAGGTTTCACTATTGCCCTGTGTGGTGGCCTCTTCTTTGTTGGTCAGGTCAACATCAGACCTTCCTTTGTAGCCCTCCTTACCTCCATAGGCCCTTCTAGAGCTAGTAAACCCCTTCTTCTCCTCATTGTTCTCTCTTTCCCCATTTTCTTCTTCTGTAGTGGTCACCATAGAGGTGTAGGTTTCAGTACTGCCCTGTGCGTCAGCCTCTTCTTTGTTGGCCAGGTGAACAGCAGACCTTCCTTTGTGGCCCTCCTTATCTGCATGGGTCCTTCTAGAGCTTGTAACCTCCTTCTCCCCATTGTCCTCTCTCTCCCCAGTTGCTTCTTTTGTGGTGGCCACCATAGAGGTGCAGGTTTCAGTACTGCCCTGTGCGTCAGCCTCTTCTTTGTTGGCCAGGTCAACAGGAGAACTTTCTTTGTGGCCCTGATCATCTTCCTGAGCCCACTCTGGGCTAAGATTTCCCATCTGCTCCATGTTGTCCTCTCTTTCCCCAGTCGTCCCATCTCTGGTGGCCACTGAAGTGGTGGCATTTTCCTTTTGGCCCTCCGTATTGCTAGTTGGAACAACAGTAGCTTTTCCTTTGAGATCCTCGGTCTCTCCCCATGGGACAGTGGAGAATCTAGAAGTTAAGCTTCTCAATAGGCCCGTTCCAGTCTTGAGAGGCAGTAGACGGTAAGACCGGGGGGAAAAGCTGCGGTTGCTGCTCACACAGTCGGTGATGAAGGAGGTGGAGATGTAGCCGGGGCCCAGTTGGTCTTCGGTGGGGTCGGCCAAGAGGAAGGCCCCGGGCTCCTGGATACGACACACCACACCTCCTCCTTGTGTGATGAGAGGGGCCAGCTGCCGCTTATTGGGTCCAGGCCGGACATAGAACCGCATGGGCACACCGTCCTGGGTCACAAACAGCGCCTTGGACTTGTTGGGCGCCGCCATCTTCCTGTGACTTCAAATCACCATAGCAACCGGTCAGATGTTATCACCTTAGAAACACTTCCTATCTCTCTTCAGCAGGCTGGAAAATACTAGCAGTGGGCAGTACCTTCCAGGCTACACGTCATGAGAAGGCAGTCATCACGTGACCACTCCAACCGCTCACCTCATAGGAAGCGTCTGCTGACAGTTATCTTCCCGTGAGCAGTTCATTAAAATACAACCCTTTTCTTTTCAGGGACTGCCGTTTTTATTCCGCTTCACTCCGACGTCTCCGCCTCTCAATTCTCTATCACGTTCCTACCGAAGTACAGCGACGTCTCGATTGGCTGAGAGCATTGTCCAATCAGAGTACGACATTGAGGTCACGTGGCACGCTGCTGGAAATGCGATCACTTCCGTACTTGAGCTGCGAGGCGGTGTTGTATCACGTGACGGTTTACTGTGTCATGTGACGGCGCCACTGGAAGTATAAGCATAAGGAAGGTCGGCGTCTTCTAGGCAGGGAATTCATTGTATTGTATAGGGAGGGATGTGTGTGGGGGACTTTATAGGTTGTGGGATTTCGGGAGCATTCAGGGTGGCAATGCAAAGATCACAGATGATAGTGAGGCACAGTAACCAGAAGAAAAAAAATATATTATATTATTTTATATATTATATGCGTGTCTATATATATATTTTTTTTTTTGGCGGGGTGCAAACAAACTGAAATTTTTTGAAAAAAACCCCCATCAATTGCAGTCGCACTGTGCCCACCAATCGTAGCCACTGTGCCCAACAAACGTACCCACTGTGCCCCAAATGCTGCCACTGTGCCCATTAAATGCTGCCACTGTTCTCCTACAAACGCAGCCACTGTGCCCTGTATCAAATGCAGTCACTGTACGAAACGCAGCCACTGTGCCCATCAAACGCAGCCATTGTGCCATCAAACGCAGCCACTGTGCCCATCAAACGCTGCCACTATGCCCATCAAACGCAGCCTTTGTGCCATCAAATGCAGCCACTGTGCCATCAAACACAGCCACTGTGCCCATCAAACGCTACCACTATGCCCATCAAATGCTGCCACTATTCCCCTACAAACGCTGCCACTGTTCCCATCAAATTCAGCCACTGTGCCCTCCAAATGCAGCCACTGTACCATCAAACGCAGCCATTGTGCCCTCTAAACGCAGCCACTGTGCCAAACGCAGCCACTGTGCCCATCAAACGCAGCCACTGTGCCATCAAATGCAGCCACTGTGCCATCAAACGCAGCCACTGTGCCCATTAAACGTTGCCACTATGCCCATCAAATGCTGCCACTGTTCCCCATCAAACGCTACCACTATGCCCATCAAATGCTGCCACTGTTCCCCTACAAACGCGGCCACTGTTCCCATCAAACGCAGCCACTGTGCCCTCCAAACGCAGCCACTTTGCCAAATGCAGCCACTGTGCCCTGCAAACGCAGCCACTGTACCAAACACAGCCACTGTACCAAACGTAGTCACTGTACCAAATGCAGCCACTGGGCCCATCAAACGCAGCCTTTGTGCCATCAAATGCAGCCACTGTGCCATCAAACACAGCCACTGTGTCATCAAATGCAGCCTCTGTGCTATCAAACGCTGCCACTATGCCCATCAAATGCTGCCACTGTTCCCCTACAGACGCTGCCACTGTTCCCATCAAATGCAGCCACTGTGCCCTCCAAATGCAGCCACTGTGCCCTCCAAACACAGCCACTGTGCCCTCCAAACACAGCCACTGTACCATCAAATGCAGCCACTGTGCCCTCTAAACGCAGCCATTGTACCATCAAACACAGCCACTGTGGCCATCAAACGCAGCCACTGTGCCCCAAATGCTGCCACTGTGCCCATTAAACGCTGCCACTGTGCCGCAAATGCTGCCACTATGCCCATCAAACGCTGCCACTGTGCTGTCTGCCCATCACTTAACCTGTCTAGGGTGGGCAGCGGGTGACGGCGGCAGACGGTGAGCTGTGTCCGGTGTCCTCAATGTCTTCTCCTGCCTGCTCCTCCCGTCCTCTCCTATGATTGGATGTCTGATAGGCGTCCAATTACAGCACCTGTCGTTTCTGCCATTCAGGTGACAGGTAACAGACCCGAGCATCTGATTGGCGGACAGGTGGTTCAGTGTTAGGAAAGCGAATATTCATTCCTAACAGGACCCCGTGGAAAGAGGGACGATGCGTCACTGAATTCTTTGGCTCAGGTTAGTAAAACGGGGGGGGCCGGGGGGCCGGTGACTGCCACGTGTTTTTTCACCCTAATGCATAGGATGCATTAAGGTGAAAAAACATGAGGGTTTACAACCCCTTTAAATAAAAGGTCCATACATTCAGATGTACATTGACGTTGAGCTCAGTTGCCGCAAACTCTTTTAATGCCTTGAGGGGTCCCACCCAGTTCCCCTGTCCTACCCATTCCCCTGTTCAACCCCCTCTGTCTTTTCATTGGTCATTAGGATGCAGGTGACCAGGCCATACAGTGTAATTGGTTGCTAGAACGTATGCAGCTGGGTCACAAAGCATCACTGGTCACACAGTGTCATTGGATGTTAGGGCTGCACAGCGTTTTTAGTTGTTATGGTGATCCGGACGCCTGCATCCTAGCAACCATTAATACTGTGTTGCCCAAATCCTATTGAACAATTCCATGATAAAAATGGGTTCCCATATAATAAAATATATTAAAAGTAATAATATAAAATAGTACAATAAAAACAATACCAAAAAAATATCCATTCTATGGAAAATTAAAAAAATATGAGGTAAAAAATGAGTTCTTATGTGACTCATCCTGAAAATATCTTGCGCCATCTGCTGGGCTAAATAGGGAACTGCAGTACAGACAGGTTGAAACACACACAGCAAGAATAGATACGCCGGGTAAATTCAAAGCTGCGCCGGCGTATCTTCTTTCTGTATTCAGAAAGCATGATACGCCGAAATTAGGCTAAGATCCGACTGGCGCAAGTCTCTTACGCCGTCGTATCTTAGGGTGCATATTTACGCTGGCCGCTAGGTGGCGCTTCCGTCGTTTTCGGCGTAGAATATGCAAATGACCTAGATACGCCGATTCACAAACATACGTGTGCCCGGCGGAATTTGTTCTCATCGTTTTGCGTAAGGCTTTTCCGGCGTAACGTTGCTCCTGCTTCTATGAGGCGTACGCAATGTTAAGTATGGACGTCGTTCCCGCGTAGAATTTTGAATTTTTTACGTTGTTTGCGTAAGTCGTTCGCGAATAGGGCTGGACGTAATTTACGTTCACGTCGAAACCAATACGTACTTTGGAGGAATGCACACTGGGATATGTACACGGACGGCGCATGCGCCGTTCGTAAAAAACGTCAATCACGTCGGGTCACCACCCACATAAAACACGCCCCCCTCATCCTCATTTGAATTAGGCGTGCTTACGCCGGCCCCATTTACGCTACGCCGCCGTAACTTAGGAGGCAAGTGCTTTGTGAATACAGCACTTGCCTCTCTGATTTACGGCGGCGTAGCGTAAATACGGTACGCCGCCGTAACAATGCGCCCGGCTACCTCTTTTTAAGTGCTGGTATGTGTCCCATAAATCCAAGTTATTAAAGAGGAACTGCAGTCCGCTCACATAAGTTGTAATAAAAACATCTTTGCCATTCTAAAGCTTCCCTCCAACCACTTTGCATATTATTTTACATATACTGTGATTCTGTGTTTGCCAAATATGCTGCAGAAATCTCCCTCCACTGAGTACAGTGGAACCTTGGATTACAAGCATAATCCGTTCCAGGCGAATGTTCGTAATCCGAAGTACTCGCATAGCGAGTTTCCCCATTGAAGTCAATGGAAACAAAAATAATTTGTTCCGCATTGACTTCAATAGCATGCAATACTGCATGTGGCCAGAGGTGGGGGGCGCCGGAGAGCCTCGGAAACACCCGGAATGGGCCGAGGACACCTTGGCAGAACTCGGAAAGGCTCGGGAACGGAGTATTTCCAAGATTTTCCAGGCATTTCCGAACGGCTCCGAATGGGGCCGATTGGCTCAGATTGGCGCCATTCAGCTCTGCTCGGGCACCCCCCCCCCACCTCAGGCCAAACACGGTATTGCACACCGCTTTGGCTTGAATCCTGCTTATATTGTGAGACAACACTCGCAAACCGAGTCAGAGTTTTTTTAAATACAGTGCTCGTATTGCGAAACACTCATTAAGGGCCCTTTCACACGGAGCGGATCCGTATTGATCCGCTCCGTGTGTGTCCGTCGGCTCAGCGGGGATCATCCGTATATCCCCGCTGAGCTGTCGGCGGACAGGGCGGTCCCCGCACACTGTGCAGAGACCGCCCTGTCTTTCCTCCGCTCTTCCCTATGGGGAATCGGATGACTACGGACGAGGTTTTCTTCCGTCCGCAAAAGCGGATCTTTGCAGACGCGGATCTTTGCGGACGTTAGCGGATGCATCATCCGCTAACGTCTGCAATCCCATAGGGATACATTACAAGTCCGTAAACGGACTTGTAAAAAACGGACCGTTTGTCCGTACGTGTGAAAGGGCCTTAACTGCGTTACCCGCAATCCAAGGTTCCACTGTAACTGTGGGTAGCTTAACCACTTAAGACTCGGACCTTTAGGCAGCTAAAGGACCCAGACAGTTTTTGCGATTCGGCACTGCGTCGCTTTAACTGACAATTGCGCGGTCGTGCGACGTGGCTCCCAAACAAAATTGGCGTCCTTTTTTTCCCACAAATGGAGCTTTCTTTTGGTGGTATTTGATCATCTCTGCGGTTTTTATTTTTGTTGCGCTATAAACAAAGATAGAGCGACAATTTTGAAAAAAATTCAATATTTTTTAATTGTTGCTATAATAAACATCCCCCAAAAATATGTAAAAAAAGTTTTTTTTCCTCAGTTTAGGCCGATACGTATTCTTCTACATATTTTTGGTAAAAAAAAATCGCAATAAGCGTTTATCGGTTGGTTTGCGCAAAATTTATAGCGTTTACAAAAAAAGGGATAGTTTTATTGCATTTTTATTAATTATTATTTTTTTACTACTAATGGCGGCGATCGGCGATTTTTATCGTAACTGCGACATAATGGCGGACACTTCGGACAATTTTGACACATTTTTGGGACCATTGTCATTTTCACAGCAAAAAATGCATTTAAAATGCATTGTTTATTGTGAAAATGACAGTTGCAGTTTGGGAGTTAACCACAGGGGGCGCTGATGGGGTTATGTGTGACCTCATGTGTGTTTACAACTGTAGGGGGGTGTGGCTGTAGGTGTGACGTCATCGATTGTGATTCCCTATATAAGGGATCACACGATCGATGACGGCGCCACAGTGAAGAACGGGGAAGCTGTGTTTACACACAGCTCTCCCCGTTCTTCAGCTCCGGGGACCGATCGCGGGACTCCAGTGGCGATCGGATCCGCGAGTCCCGCGGTCACGGAGCTTCGGACTGGGTCGCTTGCGGCGCGCGACCCCACGGCTGGGCTTAAAGGGCCACGTACATGTACGTGGATGTGCCAGACGTGCCATTCTGCCGACGTATATCGGTGTGAAGGGGTCCTTAAGTGGTTAAAGGGGTTGTAAAGGTTTGTTTTTTATTTTCTAAATGGGTTCCTTTAAGCTAGTGCATTGTTGGTTCACTTACTTTTTCCTTTAATTTCCCTTCTAAATGTTTTTTTTCTTTGTTTTCTTTGTCTGAATTTCTCACTTCATGTTCATCCTCAGTAAGCTGTTCTGGCTGACTAACCACCGCTCAGATGATGGGGGCAAGCTTACTGAGGGGAAACAGGAAGTGAGAAATTCAGGCAAAGAAAAAAAACATTTAGAAGAGAAAATGAAGATAAAGATAAGTGAACCAACAATGCACTAGCTTAAAGGAACCTATTTAGAAAATAAAAAACAAACCTTTACACCCCCTTTAAGCTGCTGCCTGTTCACTTCCTGGACACCTCCAGCTCTACAGCTCTCATTTGCCCTCTTATGACTCATCCCCCCTCCCTCCCTGGCAAACTCTCACGAGAGTGAAAGAGAGAGCTGTGCACAATTTCATAAGCCTAGGCTAATGACCAGACAAGAAAGAGGAAGTGTTCTGTATAAGGTATTTACTGGCAGAAAAAAATATTTTACTATTCAAAGTTAAAACAACAAGGGCTGGACATTTAATATATATATTATATGATGATGTTGAACTGCACTGATGACAGTATGTAAAAGGCATGTGCCGTCCGCTAAATTTCCCAGCGTGCATTGCTCCAAATGACGTCGCTAGGACGTCATTGGTTTCGACGTGAACGTAAATTACGTCCATCCGTATTCGCGAACGACTTACGCAAACAACGTAAAAAATTCTAAATTCAAAATTCGACCCGGGAACGACGGCCATACTTAACATAGGATACGCCGCATATAGCAGGGGTAACTATACGCCGGAAAAAGCCGAACGCAAACGACGTAAAAAAAATGCGCCGGGCGGTTGTTAGTTTCTAAATCGGCGTAACTCCTCATTTGCATATTCCTTGCGTATACAAACGGAAGCGCCACCTAGCGGCCAGCGTGAGATTGCAGCCTAAGATCCGACGGTGTAAGTCACTTATGTCGCGTACACACCATCACTTTATGTGATGAAAAAAAACGATGTTTTGAAAAACGTCAATTAAAATGACCGTGTGTGGGGGAAAACGTAATTTTATGTCTTGAGAAAAACGACAAAAAAGAATTGAAGCATGCTTCAATTTTTTGTGTCGTTTTTCAAAACGTCGTTTTTTGTGTCAATTAAAATGATAGTGTGTGGCAAAAAACGATGTTTTTCAGCATGTCCAAAAAACAACGTTTTTCCAACTTCATCATTAAAAAGGACGTTGCCCACACACCATCGTTTTTGAAAAATGATGAACAAAGCGCGGTGACGTACAACACGATTGACGGTACTCTAAAGGGGAAGTTCTATTCGCCTTTGGGCTGCTTTTAGCTGATTCCGTGTTAGTAAAAGACGATTCCCGCTTTTTTGTTACAGCGTGATGAATGTGCTTACTCCATTATATACGGTAGTTTTACCAGAACGAGCGCTCTCGTCTCATAACTTGCTTCTGAGCATTCGCGGGTTTAAAATGTCGTTTTAGCCCACACACGATCATTTTTTACAATTCGGAAAAACGTAATTTTTTAAAACGAAGTTAAAAAATGCAGCATGTTCGGATTGTTTTTTTGGTTGTTTTTCAGAAGCCGAAAAACGATCGTGTGTACGCGGCATTAGGCTCGGTTCACACTTAATGTGCTGCAAATGTGTTCAGTTTTTTTTGTCCTGTGTGAATTGCGAATTTCAGGAGTTGGACATAGCTGCGATTGATGTTCTAGCCAATGGAATCATAATGTAAAAAAAAAGGCGTTAACTTCCTGTTTTTTGTGGAGAGTAGTGTGGTGGAATTCACACATATGTGAACCATTAATGCGATTCCAGAACGATTTACATTGATGTCTATGGAGACTAAATTCGAAAACGCTATAAAATCGCACAAGACCCTTTTTTTTATCGCATCGCATTCGTAGAGGAATCGCAACACATGTATGTGAACGAGCGTCATTGAAAACAATGACTTTATGGATGAAATGCAAATTTAGAATGTTTTTGACGCATCGCATTCGTTATGAACTCACATCAGTGTGAACCGGGCTTAAGTGGTTAACCACTTAAGGACCGCCTCCTGCACATATACGTTGGCAGAATGGCATGGCTGGGCACAAGCACGTACCTGTACGTCCTCTTTAAGTGCCCAGCCGTGGGTCGCAGGCGCGCGCCCGTGGTGCACGCCCGCGACCCGGTCCAAAGCTCTGTGACCGCGACTTTGGGACCCGATCGCTTCTGGAGTCCCGCGATCGGTCCCTGGAGCTGAAGAACAGGGAGAGCTGTGTGTAAACACAACTTCCCCATTCTTCACTGTGGCACTGTTATTGATCTGATATAGGGAAACACGATCAATGATGTCACACGTCCAGCCCCGCCCCCCTACAGTTAGAAACACAGATGAGGTCACACTTAACCCCTTCAGCGCCCCCTTGTGGTTAACTCCCAAACTGCAATTGTCATTTTCACAGTAAACAATGCATTTTTTGCTGTGAAAATGACAATGGTCCCAAAAATGTGTCAAAATTGTCCGATGTGTCCGCCATAATGTCGCAGTCACGAAAAAAATTGCTGATCGCTGCCATTAGTAGTAAAAAAAAATAATAAAAAAAAATGCAATAAAACTATCCCCTATTTTGTAAACACTATACATTTTGTGCAAACCAATCGATAAACGCTTATTGCGATTTTTTTTTACCAAAAATAGGTAGAAGAATACGTATCGGCCTAAACTGAGGAAAAATATTATTTTTTATATTTTTGGGGGATATTTATTATAGCAAAAAGTAAAAAATATTGCATTTTTTTCAAAATTGTCGCTCTATTTTTGTTTGTAGCGCAAAAAATAAAAACCGCAGAGGTGATCAAATACCACCAAAAGAAAGCTCTATTTGTGCGAAAAAAAGGACGCCGATTTTGTTTGGGAGCCACTTCGCACGACCGCGCAATTGTCAGTTAAAGCGACGCAGTGCAGAATCGCAAAAACTGGCCAGGTCCTTTACCTGCCTGCCGGGTCTTAAGTGGTTAAACAGTTTATTCCCAATACTGTAGTCACCATTGATAAACATATGTACAGGGAGTGCAGAATTATTAGGCAAATGAGTATTTTGACCACATCATCCTCTTTATGCATGTTGTCTTACTCCAAGCTGTATAGGCTCGAAAGCCTACTACCAATTAAGCATATTAGGTAATGTGCATCTCTGTAATGAGAAGGTGTGTGGTCTAATGACATCAACACCCTATATCAGGTGTGCATAATTATTAGGCAACTTCCTTTCCTTTGGCAAAATGGGTCAAAAGAAGGACTTGACAGGCTCAGAAAAGTCAAAAATAGTGAGATATCTTGCAGAGGGATGCAGCACTCTTAAAATTGCAAAGCTTCTGAAGCGTGATCATCGAACAATCAAGCGTTTCATTCAAAATAGTCAACAGGGTCGCAAGAAGCGTGTGGAAAAACCAAGGCGCAAAATAACTGCCCATGAACTGAGAAAAGTCAAGCATGCAGCTGCCAAGATGCCACTTGCCACCAGTTTGGCCATATTTCAGAGCTGCAACATCACTGGAGTGCCCAAAAGCACAAGGTGTGCAATACTCAGAGACATGGCCAAGGTAAGAAAGGCTGAAAGACGACCACCACTGAACAAGACACACAAGCTGAAACGTTAAGACTGCGCCAAGAAATATCTCAAGACTGATTTTTCTAAGGTTTTATGGACTGATGAAATGAGAGTGAGTCTTGATGGGCCAGATGGATGGGCCCGTGGCTGGATTGGTAAAGGGCAAAGAGCTCCAGTCCGACTCAGACGCCAGCAAGGTGGAGGTGGAGTACTGGTTTGGGCTGGTATCATCAAAGATGAGCTTGTGGGGCCTTTTCGGGTTGAGGATGGAGTCAAACTCAACTCCCAGTCCTACTGCCAGTTTCTGGAAGACACCTTCTTCAAGCAGTGGTACAGGAAGAAGTCTGCAACCTTCAAGAAAAACATGATTTTCATGCAGGACAATGCTCCATCACACGCGTCCAAGTACTCCACAGCGTGGCTGGCAAGAAAGGGTATAAAAGAAGAAAAACTAATGACATGGCCTCCTTGTTCACCTGATCTGAACCCCATTGAGAACCTGTGGTCCATCATCAAATGTGAGATTTACAAGGAGGGAAAACAGTACACCTCTCTGAACAGTGTCTGGGAGGCTGTGGTTGCTGCTGCATGCAATGTTGATGGTGAACAGATCAAAACACTGACAGAATCCATGGATGGCAGGCTTTTGAGTGTCCTTGCAAAGAAAGGTGGCTATATTGGTCACTGATTTGTTTTTGTTTTGTTTTTGAATGTCAGAAATGTATATTTGTGAATGTTGAGATGTTATATTGGTTTCACTGGTAAAAATAAATAATTGAAATGGGTATATAATTTTTTTTTTGTTAAGTTGCCTAATAATTATGCACAGTAATAGTCACCTGCACACACTGATATCCCCCTAAAATAGCTAAAACTAAAAACAAACTAAAAACTACTTCCAAAAATATTCAGCTTTGATATTAATGAGTTTTTTGGGTTCATTGAGAACATGGTTGTTGTTCAATAATAAAATTAATCCTCAAAAATACAACTTGCCTAATAATTCTGCACTCCCTGTATATTGTACATATCTGATGTTGCTTCATAGCTCCCAACTGGCTCCTATTTGGAATCAGATCGCCGAGTTCCTATTACAGGAGGAGATCTCAGCCATGGCATGCTGTAGATTTCACTTACAATAGGTTTATGTAAGATCTCCTGTGGCTACGATATGGTCTGTTATCTATGTTGGTGATGGATGTTCTTCCTCTTCCTCCTGTGGGCTCCTCCAGGTTGCACCACACCTGGGCTGGGTACATGGAACTCCTGCAGTGATGTAAGACACTTAGAGGACTTAATGCTTTGTACATACCTAACAGTTTCCTGACTGTTGCCCGTGGTCCCCTGCTATGTCTTGCAGATTCCCACCATGTGGTTACACAATGGCAGCAGATGGTGAAGTTATTGAGAAAAAAGCTGTACGGTTAAAATTGTGTAATGCCACTAAGAAGACCACTGTACTGCAACAGACAGAGGCTCTATGTCCGGATAGATTAGAAGTGGGGGAGAGAATGGTAACTAAATGAACATCCTCATAAGGCTCATTCACATGTATTTTGGTTTCTAAAAAGCGATCTACGCTCAAATCACTCTTTAGAGAGAGTTTGACAGGCGATGAGGAGGTGTTGGGCCCTCCAGTAAGATGTCACTTAAATAGATTGAAATTGGGTGGTGGGCAGGTAGCACCCACTCAAAGAAACAGGGGGTATAATTCTTGCCACAGCCACAAAACAAAGCATCGTGGCCGCAGCATATATACACCCCTGGCTACTGCCCCAATGCAGTTTAAAGGTGAGTGGTTTGGGGGGTAAAACCGATGTGCGCACACGCCCACAATTATGCGTCTTAAAGGGGACATATATACCAGGTTTCCCCCTAAAATAAGACCAACCCCGAAAATAAGACCATTAGCTGGATTCAGGTAGGGCGGCCTAATTTTGACCCGGCGTAGCGTATCGTATATACGCTACGCCGCCGTAAGTCAGAGAGGCAAGTGCTGTATTCACAAAGCAATTGCCTCCTAAGTTACGGCGGCGTAGCGTAAATGGGCCGGCCTAAGCGCGCCTAATTCAAATGAGGAAAAGGGGGGGCGTGTTTTATGTAAATGATTCGTGACCTGACGTGATTGACGTTTTTAACGAACGGCCAGTGTGCATTGCTCCAAAGTACGCCGCAAGGACGTATTGGTTTTGACGTGAACGTAAATTACGTCCAGCCCCATTCACGGACGACTTACGCAAACGATGTAAAAATTTCAAAATTCGACGCGGGAACGACGTCCATACTTAACATTGGCTAGGCCAGCTTTTTGTTCGACTAACTTTACGCCGGAAAAAGCCTTACGTAAACGACGTAATAAAATGCGCCGGGCGCACGTACGTTTCTGAATCGGCGTATCTAGCACATTTGCATATTCTTACGCCGAAAACAACGGAAGCGCCACCTAGCGGCCAGCGTAAATATGCACCCCAAGATACGACGGCGTAGGAGACTTACGCCGCTCATATCTTAGCCTAATTTAAGCGTATCTGGTTTCCAGAATACGCTTAAATTTACGACTGCGTAGATTCAGAGTTACGACGGCGTATCTACTGATACGCCGGCGTAAACATCTCTGAATCTAGCTACTAGTGTTATTTTCCAGGAGGGCTGCAATATAAGCCCTACCCTGAAAATAAACGCTAGTTTAAAATTCTTGTAAAATCCTATAATCCACTCTATTACAGTATTATATAATGTACAGTGTGTGTGTTTGTGTAATATATTTGCGGGGAAGAGAGCTCCGGCGGGTCACAGAAGCGCAGAGCGGCGCTATAATGAAGGTATTTGGCACAATTACATTACAGAAACACACACATTGTACATTATATAATACTGTAATAAAGTGGATTATAGGTGTAGCGCCTGGCTATTTTCAGAGCCGGTGCTGTTGGAAATTTAGGGAAAAGTTCAGAGAAATAGTTGGCTCTGAACTAGTTTAATTGTTTAAATTTGGGGTCTCTGCTCTAGCTTGGCTGTGCTGTGTGCTATCCTGTTGTCCGGGGACTCCCGACACCCTCGGACGGCAGGTGGCAGCAGTGGGGTCAAGTGTGTCTGAGTATCATTCCCCAGCAGCCAATCAGGAGGTTGGGCCACCTCGCTGTGCATGCTGGGGAGGGGTACTTAGTGGCAGGCGCCATTCTCTCTGGGTTTTTCTTCCTCGTGTGGTGCCCACTATTGCGGTAGCCATTCCACGACACCCCAGCAAATGGCCCTCCTGGCTGGGATGTGCATGTGTCGCAGTGTTCCTGGTTCCGGACCATGTTGGCCCGGAGCAATTGATCTGCTGTTGCGGGCCCAGTGATTAACTGGGTCCCCAATCTAAAAGTGGTCCTGAGCTGTCCGTCCAATTGGAGGAGGCTAACGGATGAGGCGTCCGTCCGAAGGATACCAAGCACGAGGCTGGTGTGCCAGGAGGGGCCTGTCCATTCATCGGAGGACAACCTTGGTTCTGAGAGGCTGGATGTTGGTCGCCTGTCAGGTGCTAATTTGACCAAAACTACCTAAAGGAGATCTGGGTGCTGAATCTACTGAAAGAGGATTCCGGACCATAATTGTCTCCAACCTTTAGGAGGGTCTGTGGCAGAGACTTAGCCTGCATTCACACCTGAGCGTAGCGTTTTGCCGCGATTTTGCAGCGTTTTTTACCACGTTTTGTCGCAGCGTTTTTTACCGCGATTTTGGACAGGTCTAGGGTCACCAATGTTAAAAACAGAAAAACGCCCAAATACGCTCAATTCGAGCGACAAAAAAGGGTCCAGAACTTGTTTGAGCTTTAGGCGTTCGGCTTCAGGCCTTTTAGAGTGGAGATGTGAATCCATCTCCATGTATTTTTTCCCCTCTAGCGTTTTGGAGCTTCATGTTTCAGGCGACAAAACGCTCAGGTGTGAATGCAGCCTTAATCTTAAATTCGAGTGAGCCCTACTCTGTCTTTTGTTGCCAAAATTATTATAAGACCCAGACTTATTTTCGAGGAAACACGGTATACGTCCATATGCCCAGCCGTGCCATTCTGCCGACGTATATCGTCATGCAGCGGTCGGCAAAGGGTTAAGCTGGATATAGACGGTTTGAATCTGAGCTGAGATTCAAACCATGTATGGGCAGGCTGAATGTATCCAAGTTGATCAATCAATCAACTTTGGTACAACCAGCCTGTCGGATTTTACGTGCGATTATTGCGAGCAGGTATAAAAGCCGCTAGCGGCAATCACTTTGTTTCCTCCAGAGAGACGCCTCCCTCCGCCACCCTGCTGGGAGAGCACAATCGCTGACGATGTTGATGGGGGAATCGAGCGATTTTCTTTCCTGCAACCAAAGAAAATCGCTCAGTCTATGGCTGGCTTTAGTGCTTATTGACACCGGCATTAAAACCACTGTGCACTCATGCATAGAGTGTATAGTTTTGTGTCTATTTGTATGCAGCAGGATGTGACCTCTTCCATACGGATGTAATATTTTACTGATTTTTATATGCAGGATCATGTTACCAGAGGCTGGCAGAAAGATCTTGAGCAAAAAAATGCAATTTATATTCTGTACAGACCCTGTGTATCCACGCTACAGGCACATAAATATGCGTACTGCGTAATTATTTACTTATCCTCTTCTAGCTGTCACTGTTACACGTAGATTTTTTTTTTTTTTTTTACTCCTCCGAACGCATTACTGCACTACAGATCTTTATGTAGCAGAGTGCATTTGTCCCATATATAACAATGCACCTTTGTTCAGATCAGAAAATAAAAAAAGCTACACGACTACAAGCATGGCGTTTTTTTTTCACCCGTGTTCAAATGACCTATACGTGTATAAAGGCCCATACACACGGTCGGACTTTTTGACAACAAAATTCAAAATGAGCAGGTTTTCAGAATAATCCGACCGTGTGTACGCTCCATCGGACAAACCTTTTCGGTTTTCATCGGACAAAAGTTCGCTCTGCAAACTGACAAACTTTTAGGCAAAAAAAGTCCTAGGGTGCAAAGTCCTATCATGTGTACAGAAGTCCATTGGACTTTAGTCCAAAGTACAAACATGCATGCTCAGAACCAATGTTAAAATCAACCAACAATAGCAGAAGTTGACCAAAGGGTGGCGATAAAGAGCAGAAAAGAGCTGAAAAAACACGTGATTTTGGGAAAGTTTGTTGAAAAACTCCTGCCGTGTGTATACATACCAAGTTCATGGCCAACGCCCTTCAAACAAAAATCCACGGAAAAGTTTGTTTGAAGTCCGACCGTGTGTATGAGGCTTAAGTCTGTTCATACAGCTACGTCTGGGGCTATAACGTTGCATACCTCCCAATTGTCCCTGATTTTAAGGAACTGTCCCTGATTTGGAGCAATGTCCCTCTGTCCCTCATTCCTCCTCATTTGTCCCTCATTTTGGTCTGATCCATATAGCTATATATGTGTAGCGCCTGTGTACTTTACAGTACTGGTGCTAGTTAAATTTAAGGGTAGATCAGAGTGTAGTTAAACTCTGATCCGGATTGTTAAGTGCAAAACAGGGTCTCTGTCTCAGCTTTGCTGTGGGCTTATTCTGCTGTACTGGGGTGTTCTTCCTGCCCCGGTGCTGCAGATGGCAGCAGTGGAGTCAAGGTTTGGGTGCTCTTTCCCAGCAGCCAATCAGGAGGGTTTGTCCTCGCTGTGCAAGCTGGGAGGGGTATTTATGAGGCAGACGCCAATTGGTTTTGGGTCTTCTTCGTCCAGTGTGGCACCTACCTTTAGGGTGACCACATCACGGCGCCCCGGCGATATGGCTTACCTGGCCGGGGCGTGCATGCCACACGGTGTTCCTGGTTCCGGGACCATGCTGGCCCAGAGCATCTGAACAGCGACGGGGACCCAGTGAGTGACTGGGTTCCCGCTTCTCAAGCTGTACTGCTGTTCGGTGGGGAGTCAGTCTGAGGAGCGCCATTGAGAGGCAGGCGGTCCAAAATGGCCCTTTACAAACCACCGGTGGTCCACCTATCAGTATGCACCTGGGCGACAAGTTGAAGGAGATCCAAGCGTAACTTATCCAAGGAGGGATATCTCCAAGTTGATGCTCCTCTGTTTATGCGCCGCAGGCCCAGGCGCGATGACGGTGACGTCATCGCGTCTCTCCGACGTGACACACCCCCCCTGATCAGGCCTATTTAAAGCCAGCTCCAGCCGTTGCCTCGGCGTGGAGCACAGGCTGCTACCTCCCCGGGACACACATCACTCCATAAGCGGCAAGGTAATACCCTATTGTTATCCCTGTTTATTTGTTATTTTCACTCGCTGTGCATATGGGTTATTCTGGCCATTTTTCATATAGGTCTCAAAGCCTTTTCTGCCCTCTACTGCGGACAGTGCAGTGTAGTTACCCAGCGACGGAATCTATTTTCCCTCCAGGTTCTTTTTACCTGTCTTCTGCCTTGCTGGTCCCGGTTGCTGCCTTTTTATACTATCTTTGAGGTAATTCAACTACTTTTGATATTTGTCATTCCTGACATCTTATTCATTTACTATTTTGGCTGCTATTTATATTTTCATCAGGTCTCATCATATGCACAGATACATTTACCTGCTCCCCCTTTCTCTCCTAGAACCTATTATTATTGTGGCTCCCCATACCATCAGGAAATCGTGTCTTTATTGCTAACCGGGTAGGTTTCTTATTTGGCCTTCTTTGTTTGCTCAAGCGCAATATTATGCATATATATATGCGTACATTGTTCACACATATTTAAAGCTATATACACACTGAGATATTTTGCTTGTCAGTTTCTGGTTATTATTTTTTTCTCTGTTTTAACAGCTTATGTACCTATATTTTGGTACTAACCTAAACGATCCTTGATGTATGCAGATGACCACCAACTTCATTGGTACTATGTTTGGCTCTATTGCATGCTGCCCTTCATTTTTTATTGGATTATGTTTTATGTTATCTATATGTTAAAAATGTACAACTCTCTTTCAGACACATACAAGTAGCAATACTTTCGTGTTATAAAACCATACAACTCGTCCAGAAGAAGCCGTAAGGCGAAACGCGTCGGCGAGACGTTTTATTGCTCGAATATGTATCTATGTTCTCTTTCTTGATAACATTTTTTATATGAATTTTTCTGTATATGTACTATTTTGTAATTAAACTTTATTTTTATAACAATATACGTCCCTGTGATTGCCCTCTAAAGTCCGCCATGTCGCTACTTTTTGTAGTACAATTCTTTTCTTTTTGAGGATATCTCCAAGTATTCAATCCAGAGGGGACCGGTGACAGAGGTGTCTTTCTGATGCTCACTGGGAGGGGTCTGTGGCAGAGACTTTTCCTCAAGTTCAAGTTCACCAAGGAGGGTCTGTGGCAGAGACTTTATCCTACAATTGTCCGAGTGATAATCCGGCTGCCAGGTCAATGAGAGAGGCCTGTCCGGGTACACTAAACCCACTCCGGCGGGAGTGGCCCAGAGAAGTGTTACGCTTGGAAGCAGGACTGTTTCCTACCATTAGGCCTGAATCTGCTATTCTCCTTTCTTCTTCAACTTTACTTTCCTCACCACAAGTTTACTGTTTTTACCCGGCTGGGTAATAAAGAGCACGGCAAAGAGCACCTGTCGTGGACATTCCTTTACTTCTACTATATGCAATACGCATCATTCACCCCTAGGAATTCGGAGGAGCCATGAGGTAATGTGCCGCCCAAAAATCCAGCAGCTCCTCCGGGGGTAGTGCTACATATAAAATGCACTTTATCTTTCAAAAAGTGTTTCCCAGTGCTAAACCTTTCATCCAAATTCTAAATTGCTGCATTTGTCAATTTTAAAAGCCAATATAAAGGAATAGTAGTGGTAAAAAAAGCACTTTATTTATCCTATTATTTCCCCTTTAAGGGGCGTGGCAGGGGTGTGTCCTATGCCTACATACATTTGCTAGTAGGTGTCCCTCATTCCCATCTTAAAATGTTGGGGGGTATGACGTTGATCTGTGTTCAGCAGGATCAAAAAAAAAAAAAAGTTTGTCCTATTTTGGGGAAATTTCTCTTCACTTCCTGATCAATTGGATGGGTGATCTGTCTATCAAAGTGCCCGGACAAGGGGAGGGGCTATATATGACAAGGCGCGGCGGGGAACACAGCTATTCCAATGAAAGCTGTAATGTTACCAGCGCTGATCAACTAGATGGCGGTGGCGGCGGGGGGGGAGGGCTTGGCTTTTTCTTTGGGGACTAGACAGCGGCAGAAGCTCTCTCTGCCTGCTCTCCGCCCCCTCTCCGAAAAAAAGTATCGGTGAAGCATCGGGAGCATTTGCGCGAGTACAAGTACTCGCGCAAATGCTCAGTATCAGTCCCGATAATCGGTATCGGAACCACCTTAATTCCTTGTAACAGCAAAAAAAGTGATAAAAAAAAAAAGAAAATTAAAGCAACAGTGTAAAAATAAAAACAAATAAAGAAATCATTAAAAAAAAACAAGTAAAGTTCCCCCATCCCCCCCATGCTTGCGCACAAAGGCGAACGCATGCGTCGGTCAAGCACGCATGCAAGAGCAATTGTCCCACACATGTGAGGTATCACCGCAAATGTTACACCATGGGCAGTAATTCTAGCACCTGGCTTCCTCTGTAAATCTAAACGGGTAACCTGTAAAGGATTTTAGAACGTCGCCTATGGATAGTAAAATTTACGTCATTTGTCGCAGTTTCACGGGTGAGAACAATTTTAAAGCGTGACATGTTTGGTATCTATTTACTGGGCGCAACGTAGCTTCAGCTATGGGTACAGCTATAGCTTTCTGTACCTTAACAATGGAAGATATTAGGCATCAATAGCTGCCTGCACCCTAGCAACAGAGGAAACTAGGTGGCAACAGCTGTCTGGAGGATGGATGGAGCAATGGAGTATGCTGGGGAGCAATAGCTGTCTGCATCCTAGCAATAGAGGAAATTATGTGTTCTTTTGGTGCACAACAAGAGCAACCTGCGTCCTAGCAACTGAGAACACTAGGCAGCAATAACCTTTTGCCTCCTAGCTGTCTGTGTCCTAACATTGAAGGATGCTAGGCGGCAATAACTACCTGCCTTCTACCAATGGAGGGCACTAGGGAGCATTCTCGCAATGGAGGACCCTAGGCAGCAATAGCCACCTGCCTCCTAAAACGGATGATGCTAGGCAGCAATAGGGCAGCAATAGCAGTCTGCATCTTAGCAGTAGAGGATGCTTGGCAGCAATAGCTGCCTACTCCTAACATCCTAGCAACAGAGGATGCTAAGAGGCAAAAGCCACCTGCCACCTAGCAAAGGAGGACACTAGGCAGCAAT
The DNA here is from genome assembly GCF_905171775.1 of Rana temporaria. Taxonomy (NCBI): domain Eukaryota; kingdom Metazoa; phylum Chordata; class Amphibia; order Anura; family Ranidae; genus Rana; species Rana temporaria. The sequence continues at coordinate 443,008,021 of NC_053491.1, forward strand.
AGCTCTTTGCATCCCAGACCCCCTGTGTCTTAACAAAGGAAGACGGTAGGCAGCAATAGCTGCCTGCATTCTAACAATGAAGGACGCTGAGTGGCAATAGCTACCTGCCTCCTAGTAACGGAGCAATAGCTGTCTGCATTCTAGCAATGGAGGATGCTAGGCAGCCTAATAGCCACTTGCATCCTAACAATAGAGGTCGCTAAGCGTCCATTGCTACCTGCCTTCTAGCAATGGAGGGTGCTTGGTAGCAATAGCTATCTGCATCCTATCAATATAGGATTCTAGGCAGCAAAGCTGGCAGCATCATAGCAACTGAGGTCACTAATAATTAAATGCTACCTGCCTTCTAGCAACAGAGGGCACTAAGTAGCAATAGCTACCTGCCTACTAGAAACGGTGGACACTAGGCAGCAATTACTGTCTGCATTCTATCGATGGAGGATGCTAGGCAGCAATAGCTGCCAGCAATTGAGGTTGCTAAGCATCAAATGCTATCCACCTCTTAGCAACAGAGGGCACTAGGTAGCAATAGCTACCTGCCTCCTAGCAATGGTGGATTCTAGGCAGCAATAGCCGCCAGCATCCTAGCAACTGAGATCGCTAAGCATCAAATGCTACCTGCCTCCTAGCAACAGTGGGCACTAGGTAACAATAGCTACCTGCCTCCTAGGACGCTAGGCAACAATTGATGTCCGCATTCTAGCAACAGTGGATGCTAGGCAGCAATAGCTGTCTGCATTCTATCAATGGAGGATTCTAGGCAGCAATAACCGCCAGCATCCTAGCAACTGTGGTTGCTAAGCGTCAAATGCAACTGCTGTCTGCATTCTAGCAATGGAGGGTGCTAGGCAGCAATAGCTGTCTGTGTTCCAGTAATGGAGAATGCTAGATGTCCACAAGCTCAGTAGCTACCTGCCTCCTATCAACAAAGGACAATGGGGGACAATAGATACCTGTGTCCCAGCAAACAATCGGCTGCATTAAAGCTGAACACTTGTCCTCATGAAAATGTTGCTCAACATACAGCATACAGAATACTTTTTATGTAGGATCTTGCTGCAGGTTTCAGCCGTGTATACAGAAGTACGGTGTACCCATATTGCTACTGGCAAATCCCCAGTTGGGTTCTGCTAAGGTCAAAAAGGTGCATTCATTATAGACTTGGGAAGATCATTCCACCAACTTCTCTGTGTGTTAAAAACTGACAATGAAGTCTTTTATCAATGCAAAGCAGAGACAGTTTTCTAGATTAAATGTCCCCTGAGAACAGTTTAGATTTCAGTAATTGATAAATCTGCCCTGCTGCTTTTTTTTTTTTTAATCTAACAGCATTATATGTTAAACATTGGCTAAGTGGTTAGCGCTTTTACCATGTGGTACTGACATCCACAGTTCAGGCCCCGTCAGATCTTTGCAAGCCCATTGCCTTAAACACTTGCCTTCTGGGCACTTTTAACCCCTTCCTGCCCAAGCCTATTTTCAGCTTTCAGCGCTCTCACACTTTGAGGCCTCATGCACACTGGACGTTAAAATAACATTATAAAAAACGGCAGTAGCTTTGCAGTGAGTTTTTCAACTTTTTTCAAAGTTTTTTGCGTTAGCGTTTTTTGGTTGAAGAAATTTTTTTTATTTTTTTCAATGGATCAAAAACGTTAAAAAACGCTGGTGAGTGACGTTTTTGAGCGTTTATCAGTGTTTATTGACGTTTATCAGCGTTAGAGCGTTTTTACAGCTGAAAAACGTCTCTCAGGACCCACTAGTTTTTTTTTTTTTTACTGCTCAAAAACGCCACTGCCCAAAACTGCTGATAACAGCCTGTGGGGCAGATCCACGTACCTCGGCGTAAATATAAGCGAGCGGAGCGTATCTCAGATACACTACGCCGCCGTAACCTAGTGCAGAGGTTCCTTATCCACAAATAATTTGCGCCGTGTTTTATGTTAATTCAACTTGACCCCACGTAAATGGGTATCCCAGTGCGCATGCTCGAAATCACGTCGCAAATAGTCAATGCTTTCGACGTCAACGTAATTTACGTAAAGCCCTATTCGCGAACGTTTTACGCAAATGACGTAAAGGACGGAAAATTTGACGCTGGCTTGACGTCCATACTTAACATTGCGTACGCCTCGTAGACCCAGGGGTAAAGTTACGCCGAAAAAAGCCTTACGTAAACGACGTAAAAACATCGTAAACGACGTAAACGACGGCCGGACATACGTTCTGAGAATCGGCGTATCTAGCTAATTTGCATACTCTACGCGGAAATCAACGGAAGCGCCACCTAGCGGCCAGCGTAAATATGCACCTAAGATCCGACGGCGTACTAAGACGTACGTCAGTCGGATCTAGCCCCCATTCAGGCGTATCTTGTTTTGTGGATACAAAACAAAGATACGACGGCGCATCGTAGAAATTACGCGGCGTATCAATAGATACGCCAACGTAACTTCTTTGTGGATCTGGCCCTATGTATGCATGGACACATAGGATAACATGATGGAGAGTTTATTGACTGTAGAAAAAAACGTCTACTGCCAAAAACAGCTGCTGTAATAACGTCCAAAAACGTCCAGTATGCATGAGGCCTGAAGGATAAATTGCCGCAGTCATGCAACACTGTACACATATGACATTTTTATTATTTTTTTGAGACAGATAGAGATTTCTTTTGGTGGTATTTAATCACCACTGGGTTTTTATTTGTTGCTAAAAAAAACAAAAAAAGACCAACAATGAAAAAAAAAAAATTTTTTTTTTTCTTATTTATTCAATTTTGCAGACAGGTAATTTCTCTCCTTAGGCTGCACTGATGGGTACTAATGAGGCAGCACTGATGAGGAGGCACTGGTAGACACTGATTAGGAGGCACTGACGATGCTGCACTGATCGGCGGCTCTGATGGGCACTGATAGGCAGGACTAATGGGCACCGATAGGCAGCACTGATGGACACTGGTGGGCACTGATTTGCAACACTGACGGGCACTGATTGGCAACACTGATGGACACTGTTGGGGCTGCACTGATCATCAGGACACTGATGATCAGTGCCTTGATTATCAGTGTAGATGTCCCATTTCACACTGGCCAATACCGGCTCTCCTCTCCTCACGCTGTGACAACACGAGGAGAGGAATGCCGAGAACAGTTAAATGTGTTTACATTGTGATCAGCTGTGATTGGACACAGCTGATCACATGGTAAAGGGCCACTGTATTTGGCCTTGTACCTTGTTCACAGAGCATGCTGGATGCACGTGTCAGTGGGCATGGTTCTAGGTTGACGTCAATAGACGCCCTCCCAGAACTGGACGGCTGCGCTGTAGCCATCATTTGGCTATAGCACGGTCCGCAAGTGGTTGTAAACCCTTACATATACTGTACCCAGTGAAGGGTACACACAAAGATGAAACAGAGCAGCTTACATAAGTTGTACCTATTTATTTGCAGTCTTCCCGCCTCTATAGCCATTCAGATTTTTTTAAAGCTTGCTTGAGCTGTCAGAAAAAAGGGGGCGGAGAGCTGAAATGACATACTGCGGAGCTCAGTGGGGAGAGCTCTAAGAGCTGATTGGATGGAAGGCACACATTGCTAGGCAGCAGTAGCTCCCCCTAAACGCCTGCCAACTTCTGGTATTCTGCCCTGGGATCCATGCCAGATCGTATTGAGCACTGCCAGCGGTATAAGGGCTCAATCACATGTTTTGGTCAATGACGAGCGATCCGCATTCAGAGAACGGTCTTGTACTGTATAATTCAGTCTGTGGCTGTGAAGCAAAGCATTGTGATTGCGGTGTGTACCTCTAAAGCTAAAGGGGGAGCGGTTGGTGGGTAGTAAAAACGCAGCTAAACCACAGGGTTTTACTTGCTCTACCCATGCTCAACCGATAATGTGAACAAGCCCTAAAACAATCCTATTAGGTAGATTCAGGTAGAGTTAGGCCGGCTTATCAGTAGATAAGCCGGCCTAACTCAGAATCTACGCCGACGTATGTTTAAGCGTATGCTCAAACAGAGATACGCTTAAACATATCTAAGATAGGACGGCTTGCGCCGTCCTATCTTAGATTAAAATTTTTCGGATGGCCGCTAGGTGGCACTTCCATTGCAGCCGGCGTAGATTATGTAAATGAGTTTGTACGCCGATTCACGAACGTACGCCCGGCCGCTGCAGTCGATTTAGGCCGTTTCCGTAAGGCCTTTACAGGCCTAAAGTTATTCCACCTATTAGGTAAAGTATGGCCGCCGTTCCCGCCGCGAGATTCACATTTTTTACGTTGTTTGTGTAAGTCGTCCGCGAATTGGGAGTTACGTCGTTTACGTCCATGTCGAAATCAATAGGCCCGTACGGCATACTTAGCCGCAATGCGCACTGGGAAATGTAGGCGCCCCGGCGCATGCGCAGTAGCCAAAAAACGTCAAAAACGTGAGGTCAAGCCTCATTACCATTAAACACGCCCCCTCTCCAACCCATTTGAATTAGGCGCCCTTACGCCCGCCGCATTTACACTACGCCGCCCTAAGTAAGGAGGTAAGTGCTTTGAGAATACAGTACTTGCCTCTCTTACTTAAGGCGGCGTAGTGTAAACACGCTAGGCTACGCCGCCGCAAATTTGCGCGCCGCTACCTGAATCCACCCATATGTGTTTTAGGTGACAGAGATTGATTCACAAAGAAAAGATGATCCGAACTCCGGTCGTTGCTCTTTAAAATTAGTAGTGTTTATTAACAAGCCACAGTGGACAAACACAAATAGGAATGGTTGACGCGTTTCAGCCTATAAGGCCTTAGTCATAACCACAACCAGAGATTGATTCACTCCTGCAGTGAATGATTGGAAGTCACTCACAACCCCTGCTTTATAAATATACCTTGGCTCTAACTATTTCCTCTTCTGCCCTGATGTATATTTTATCCGCTCTGTAGAAGTTTGCAGGTTTTTTTTGCACTGTGTTCTTGTGTTACTATTAAATAATGGAGTGTACACAGGAGAAGCTTGTACCGGGAGGGAGTAGATGTTGGAGGCGGTGGATTTCCTCCTCAGGACAGAGCTCAGGTGCCCTGTGTATACAGAGGATTGTGTACAGTGACTTCCTGGGCACGGAACAAGGAACTGCAGCCATCCTCTGCCATTGTAAACCTACACCAGTCTTCTGCCAAGATGGAGAAGATTCTACGACAATCCACGTATACAGAAAATAACGCCTGCGGGGAGGCAAGAGGAACGTTTTGTGCAATTACAAACTGTAAAAGTTGCCAAAATGGCCTCCAAAATGGCCTCCCTCATGCAAATGCCCCTGGCTGTGACTGAGGTGACTGTAAGTGCTTGCTGTGACTGGAAATGAGATCCCAGCTGGAGTTTGCAAAGCCGGTTGAACTAGTAAAGGAATGAATGTAGATCTAAACACAGAGTGAATGACATTTAGTGGCGTAAAGCGGACCTGCACCCTTTTTTTACAAGCTTTATTGTTCTCCCCTTGAGTTTACTAAATGAACACCTTGCCGGTCATGTAACACCTGTTCCGACGTCCATACCTTAGCATGGGTTGCGCCACCTATAGCAGGGATAACTTTACGACGGACGTACGCCTTACGTAAACGGAGTAGATTACAGCGACGGGCGCAAGTACGTTCGTGAATAGGCGTATGTAGGTCATTTACATATTCGGCGCGTAAATCAACGGAAGCGCCCCTAGCGGCCAGCGTAAATATGCACCCAAGATCCGACGCCGTAGGAGACTTACGTCGGTCGGATGAGGCCAGAATTCAGGCGTATCTAGTATAGAGAATAGGGCGCATAGATACGACGGCGCATCTGTTCACTTACGCTGTGTATCTGTAGATACGCCAGCGTAAATGTTCTGTGAATCTAGCTCATTGTGTTTTAGAAAAAAACATTTTTTTATCACTCTTCATTTGTTTATAGCGCAACAAATAAGAACCGCAGAGGTGATCAAATACCACCAAAAGAAAGCTCTATTTGTGGGTAAAAAAAATCATAAAAATGTAATTTGGGTACAGTGTTGCATGACCGCGCAATTGTCATTCAAAGTGCTACAGCGCTAAAAACTAAAAATTGGCCTGGGCAGGAAGGGGGTGAAAATGCCCAGTATTAAAGTGGTTAATAAAGATTTTTTTTTTCATTGGAGTGCGGCTGTCCGTATTTCCTCTATTGCACGTGCTCTATACACAGAGCCAGCACCCAGGCTGTGCAGGGGAGGGGGGAAGCTTTGGTATCTTTACCTTGAGCGGCATATATTTTTTTCTCCAGCCAATCACAACAAGGTAGAAATAAAGAGCCTGTTAAAAGATAAAATAACAAATCAGGTTTTTGCCGCATTGTATGCTTCAGTTCATAGATTTCCCCCTGCAGTACCCTTTCCTGCCACCAGATGTCCTCAATCTGATGGCCAGCATCATTCAACCCACTTCTTCTGAGCCCACTGTCCTGGAACTGCCCCCCAGCCTGTGACACTAAATGAGTGAAATGAGAAGCACCACAGTGGGTATATTTTCTAGTCATTTTGCTCTCTCCTTCTATCAGCATCCCTCTTGTCAGTCCATGAGCCGATTGGCTCCTTGCTGCTCCTTCCTCTCACATTCCAGCCCTGCTGTACAGGGACTGTAGAAGACAGATATTAGGTCAGATTCAGGTACTTATACTGCTTAACCGCTTAACGCCCGCCGCATGTACATATACGTCCACAGAATGGCACGTACAGGCAGATGGGCGTACATGTACGTCCCTGCCTTTCCACGGGTCGGGGGTCCGATCGGGACCCCCCGGTACATGCGGCGGTCGGAAATCGTCGGGGAGCGATCCGGGATGAGGGCGCGGCTATTCGTTTCTAGCCGCCCCCTCGCCATCGCTCCCCGGAGCTGAAGAACGGGGAGAGCCGTGTGTAAACACTGCTTCCCCGTGGCGGCTGCATCGATCGTGTGATCCCTTTTATAGGGAGACTCGATCGATGACGTCAGTCCTACAGCCACACCCCCCTACAGTTGTAAACACACACTAGGTGAAACTTAACTCCTTCAGCGCCCCCTGTGGTTAACTCCCAAACTGCAATTGTCATTTTCACAATAAACAATGAAATTTAAATGCATTTTTTGCTGTGAAAATGACAATGGTCCCAAAAATGTGTCAAAATTGTCCGAAGTGTCCGCAATAATGTCGCAGTCACGAAAAAAATCGCTGATCGCCGCCATTAGTAGTAAAAATTTTTGTAAACTCTATAAATGTTGCGCAAACCAATCGATAAACGCTTATTGCGATTTTGTTTACCAAAAATAGGTAGAAGAATACGTATCGGCCTAAACTGAGGGAAATAAAATGTTTTATATATGTTTTTGGGGGATATTTATTATAGAAAAAAGTAAAAAATATTGCATTTTTTTCAAAATTGCCGCTCTATTTTTGTTTATAGCGCAAAAAATAAAAACTGCAGAGGTGATCAAATACCACCAAAAGAAAGCTCTATTTGTGGGAAAAAAGGACGCCAATTTTGTTTGGGAGCCACGTCACACGACGCGCAATTGTCTGTTAAAGCGACGCAGTAGCGAATCGCAAAACCTGGCCTGGGCATTTAGCTGCCTAAAGGTCCAGGGCTTAAGTGGTTAAACTAATAGTTTATTAATGGTTACATTCATTAGTATATTTTCTATCTACCTAGTGTTCAGTTTTAAAGCAATGGCCATTGTGACCTTAGATGTTTAGTAATTGATCCTATCTCTTCTTCCTCTAACAAGCGTTATTACTAAACTAAAGCCCATATTTTTTCATAATGTGACAAGCAGTAAGTAATGTAAATAACAGTCCTGACAGCCTTTATTTCCCTTGGATGTTACAGATGGCGAGGAATCTTACTACAGCGTCAGTATGGCACTGCTGTTTACTTTGCTGTCTCTCCTGTTTGCTATCAACACAGTGTTGTTGCAATAATTTGCTCTTCGGGCTGAAACCTCACTTCAAGAAGAAAACCGATACCTATACGGTAACATATACCATATACTGTGTACATATATATATATATAGCAAGATCCCGGGCCTCACTTAGAGCTCCAGAGTCAAGGACAGCTGAAATCCTTTTATATAGAGTGGGTCACAAGGCAAAGTGGGTGTAGTGCAAGATAAATTCATGGGCGCCAGACACTTCTTGAATGCAGAGATTTATCTTCTCTTGAACAGAACTGTGGGAGAGAGGGTTAGGGCCAGGACACCCTTAAAGGGTTTGTAAAGGATTTTTTTTTTATCTTAATAGCTTCCTTTACCTTAATGCAGTGCTGTTTTCATGTCCTCATTGTTCGTTTTTGCTCTCAAGTTGCTGTAATTCTTCTCTGATCTCCACACTTCCTGGTTGTCTGTTTCCTGATAACCACAGTACTGGGACATTTCTCTCTGTGGTCACTAATCAAGGAGGTGTGATTACTGTGGGCTGGATTCAGATAGAATGCTCTATCTTTGTGCCGGCGTAACGTATATCAGATACGTTACGCCGCCGTAAATTTGGGCGCAAGTTCCGTATTCAGATAGAACTTGCGCCCTAAGTTACGGCGGCGTAACGTATGTGGGCCGGCGTAAGCCGGCCTAATTCAAATGGGGATGTTGTGGGCGTGTTTTATTTAAATTTCACTTGACCCCACATATTTTAAGTTTTTTGTGAATGGCACATGCTCTGTTTCGTGAAAGAATCCCAGTGCGCATGCTCTAAAGTACGCCGCAAAGCCTCATTGGTTTTGACGTGAACGTAACTTACGCAAAGCCCTATACGCAAATGACTTACACAAACAACGTAAAATTTTCGAAACTCGGCGCGGGAACGACGTCCATACTTAACATTAGCTATGCCTCATATAGCAGGGGTAACTTTACGCCGGAAAAAGCCTAACGTAAACGACGTAAAAAAAATGTAACCCTGTAAACCCTGCGTGCGGCTTACCTCGGGGAGCGATCCGTCTTGAGGGGGCGGCTGTTCGTTTCTGTCCGCCCCCTCGTGATCGCTCTCGGCCAATCCCGTTGTGTCCCTTTTATTTTCAAACAGCCGAGAGGAGAGAAGACATCACAGTAAGGCCGCGTACAGACGACCAAACATGTACGATGAAACCGGTCCGCCGGACCGTTTTCACCGTACATGTCTGCCCGGGGATTTCTGTATGGTGGCTGTACTCACCATCATACAGAAATCCGCGCGTAAACAATACGCGGGGCGTGTCCGATGACGCGGCGACGTGGGCGGCCCTGCCAGTTCAATGCTTCCACGCATGCGTCGAAGTCATTCGACACATGCGAGGGATGGCGGGCGCTCGGACATGTACGGTAGGTCTGTACAGACGACCGAACATGTCCGAGCGGGCAGGATTCCAGCGGGCTGTTTTAAAACAAGTCCAGAAATATTTGCCCGCTGGAAAAAGACCCGGCGGGCAAATGTATGCTGGAATCCTGTCCGCTCGGGCCTACACACGACCGAACATGTCTGCTGAAACTGGTCCGCGGACCAGTTTCAGCAGACATGTTCGGTCGTGTGTACGGCCCAGAAGTCGCACCAACACTACACTGACACCAGGACACAAAGGCACATAAACCCCTTCATATCACCCCCCCCCCCACCCCCTGTCACAGTGTCACTGAATGCAGTGATCATATATGTACTGATCACTGCATTTAGTATCAGTGTGACAGTTAGTGTGACAGCCAGTTAGTGTTAGGTTCAGGGTAGCCCCGTACTCCCCCTAATAAAGTTTTAACCCCTTGGTCACCGCCCTAGTTAACCCTTTCACCCCCTATTGCCAGTGTCACTTAGGCCGGGTACTCACGAACAAACATGTACGGTGAAAGCGGTCCGTCGGACCGTTTTCACCGTACATGTCTGCCAGAGGGCTTCTGTACGATGGTTGTACACACCATCGTACAGAAGTCCGCGCGTAAACAATACGCGGGGCGTGTCCGCGTCGTCGCCGCGACGATGACGTGGCGATGACGCGGAGACGTGGGCGGGCCTGCCATTTAAAGGCTTCCACGAATGCGTCGAAGTCATTCGACGCATGCGAGGGACGGCGGGCGCCTGGACATGTACGGTAGGTCTGTACTGACGACCGTACATGTCCGAGCGGGCAGGATTCCAGCGGACGGTTTTAAAACACGTCCAGGAATATTTGTCCGCTGGGAAAAGGCCCGGCGGGCAAATGTTTGCTGGAATTCGGCCCGCTCGCGCCCACACACGACCAAACATGTCTGCTGAAACTGGCCCGCGGACCAGTTTCAGCATACATGTTTGGTCGTGTGTACGGGGCCTAAGCGATCATTTTTCTGATCGCTGTATTACTGTCACTTTTGCCGCTAGGTAGCTAATCTTTTTTTTATTGCGATTTTTTTTTTTTTACTAAAGATATGTGGCTGAATACATTTTGGCCTAAATGTTTGACTAAAATTTAGTTTATTCAATTTTCCTTATAACAAAAAGTAAAAAATATTGATTTTTTTTCAAAAAAGTCGCTCTATTTTTGTTTATAGCGCAAAAAATAAAAATCGCAGAGGCAATCAAATACCATCAAAAGAAAGCTCTATTTGTGGGAAGAAAAGGACGCAAATTTTGTTTGGGAGCCACGTCGCACGACCGCGCAATTGTCTGTTAAAGCGACGCAGTGCCGAATTGTAAAAACGCCTCTGGGCATTTAGCAGCATATTGGTCCGGGGCTTAAGTGGTTAAGCGGCACCCCACTGGCCTGCTCGGCCCCTGGCTTGGCACGCAAAGCTGCCCTGCAAGCATCACCTCTGCTGGCTGGGTCCCTGGCTTGACACCTGCTGAAGTTTCCCAATTCTTCATCATCCCCGGTTGGTGAGAATAATGCTCCGGTACTTGCTTCAGCCACTCACTGTGGTCCCTGGTAATAAGGTGGTTGGTGCCTTAGTGGCAGCAGCTTCCCCTCTACCTCCGACCATGACAGGTTCTCTGGCTGGAAGAACCGGCACTTCTGGTTGGACTGCAAGCCGCAATCCAAACCCTACGCTGCTCTCTTGTTTCTGGATAGGCCCTCAGACAGCTTAGCAGCCAGATATGCCCGGGATAGGCCCAAACTCCGAACTAGCAGCCAGAGCTGCAAAACACACTTCCACCCAGACAGCCGTCCATGTGGCACAGAACCCCGATCCCCTGACTCCACCCAAATATTTAGGTCCCCCCAGCAGGCCAAGGGATTTAAGAAAACCCCTGCCCATTGGCTGAGATACCCCATATACTCCTAATCTGTCCTTGCTTTGCCCTTGTTTTACCTAATGTCACCAGGTACCCGGCGACCTAGCGGCAGAAGAGAGAAGTGCAGCAATTCCAGACTTAGGATGAACTCAATTGATCCCTAACAATTGGCCAAGGCAAATACACCTTGCCATAGGTGTGCGCAGCCTATTGCATTAGGGTGTGCACCCCAAAGCTCAAACACACACTACCGATCACTCACCATGTTCATTCAGAAAGTTAAGGGGCTGATAAATGCATATTTACCAGCCCCTTCCCTCGCTCACCCTAAAACACCCCCGGCAGGAGAGGAGGGAAGCCGGTAGTGCTGCAGGGGGAGCCAGGGCAGTAGGGGGAATCTGGGCTGCACAGGGTGATTAGGGTGTGCCTGGGCACACCCACCACACACTGTGCACACGCCTATGCACCTTGCAGGTAACTTTGGGAGCAACCCTGCCTAGACAAAAGGGTGCTACAAATATATATAATAAACACCCCTCCAAATGATTGGGTTCAGGCGTTTCCAGTGACGGATACTGTTAATACTACATCATATCATCAAGTGCAAAAAAAATCCACCAATAATAAAAATGTGTAAATAAAAATACAAAGAAAGTTACCTCTTGTGCAACAATGTGTCAAACTGCACCCAAAACACCAGATAATAGAGGTATTACTGTGGATATCACACCAGGATGGGTCTTTGCCACCAAACAGGCACAATAGAAGGCTTACTGAAGGACACCTCAAGGAATGTGATGATGTAAATATGCGTAGCTCCACCCAGTGCGTTTAGTCACAGATGACGTCTTTCGAGACGGAGCTACGTGCCGTGATGTCATTACATTTCTGGAAGTGTCCCTGGGGGAGCACTTGGTCTCTTTTCTTTCTCTGAGATGTAGGTATATTTGGGGTAACTAGTGGAGATGGAGGCTTAAAGCTATACTCCTATTGGATGCCAGTTTTGGTGGATAAGAGCGGTAAGCCTGGCAGATCATTGGCTATTATTGTTTAAAGTGAAATAAAATATCTCTATAATATGAGAGTCATATTCCTCCAGTAAGCCTTCTGTTGTGCCTGTCTGATGACAGAGAACCATCCTGGTGTGATATTCGCAGTAATACCTCTTTCAACTGGTGTTTTGGCTGCTATCTGACACATTATTGCACAAGAGCAGACTTTTTTCGGACTTTGATTTATAAGTTTTTTTATTATCAGTGGATTTTGTTTGCACTTGATTATATGGTGTAAGTTTACATGTACATGTTTACCTGCACAGTAGCACATTTAAAATGCTTGGTTCCATGTTTTATATCTCATAGAGTGCTAGCTGCCACCTATTGATTACATCATTTATTCCACTAGCGTAGTTTCACATTTGTTTTTTATTTGGTATACCACATCACACAAAGATGTTTTAGACCAGAGTTCTCCAAACTATGACCTCTGGGCCCCATCTGGCTCACTACATGATTTTGCATAGAGGACAGCTAGGGTCACGGGTAAATCCTCTGACTAAGGCCGCACTGACACCACATTCCAGAAATGCAGGCCGTTTCCGCCAGCATTTTTGGAAACACGTGACAAATGCTCTAAAACGTGCAACGTGTCTGTGGCACCATTATTTCCTAATGACACCCCAAATGCAAGTAGCAGTCCCAGGTTGTTTGCGCATTGGCCACGTGACAAAGCGAGCAAAAATGCGCAATACGCTTACGGTGTGTGACAGAACATGCGAAAAACTTACAAAAATTTGGAATACAAAACGTGCTTGGCTCAGTTCCTATAAAAAGGTACTTGAGCTACTTTGGCATGTTTTTCGCACGTAGGGCAGCGCATTCAGGTGAATAGGCTGCCCTATGCTGTCATGCCGAAAAAAGCGTAAAAAAAAGGCAACAAAAAAAACGTGACATATCATGACGCTCAGATGAGAATGCAGAATGCAGCATTAGTGCACAGACCGAGTATTCAGGTCAGCTGTATCTGCTTTTGATGGGGACACTGATCTAAGGGGGTTGCACTGATGGGGACACTGATGTAGGGAGGAACTCCGATGGGGACAATGATGTAAGAAGGAACACTTATGGGGACCCCGATGTAAGGGGGAACTCTGATAGGGACCCTGAAGGGAGAAGGACATTGATGGAGATTCAGATATACAGGGTAACTTTCAGGCCTTGTACTCACGGCAGGACATGTCCGATGAAAATGGTCTGCAGACCGTTTCCATCGGACATGTCTGGCTGGGGACTGCCCGGGGACTTCTGTTCGATGGCTATACACACCATCGAACAGAAGTCCGCACGTAAACAATACGCGGGGCGTGTCCGCGACAATGACGCGGCGACGTGGGCGGGCCGCCTTTAAAATGCTTCCACGCATGCGTCGAAGTCATTCGGCGCATGCGAGGGATGGCGGGCGGCAGGACATGTACGGTAGGTCTGTACAGACGACCGTACATGTCCGGGCGGACAGGTTTCCAGCGGACTGTTTTAAAGCAATGCCAGGAAACAGTTGTCCGCTGGAAACCTGTCCGATCCGCCCGAAAATGGTCCGCTCGGGCCAACACACGGCCAAACATGTCTGCTGAAACTGGTCTGCGGACCAGTTTCAGCAGACATGTTTGGTCGTGAGTACGGGGCCTCATAGGGACACTGATGGGGATCCTGATGTATGGGGGAACTCTGATAGGGACCCTGATTTAAGGGGGGGGGAGGGATTGTAGGGGACCATGATGTATGGTGGAACTCTTATAGGGATCTTAAAGGGAGGACATTGATGGGGATTCTGATATACGGGGTAAATCTCATAGGGACAATGATGGGTATCCTGATGTATGGGTAACTCTGATAGGGACCCTGATGTAAGGTGGGGGGGGGGTGTAGTGGACCATGATGTATGGGGGAACTCTGATAGGGACCCTGAAGGGAGAAGGACATTGATGGGGATTCTGATATACGGGGTAGCTCTAAAAGGCACACTGATGGGGATCCTGATTTATGGGGGAACTCTGATAGGGACCCTGATGTAAAAGGGTTAGGGGACAATTATATATGAGGGAAATCGGATAGGGACCCTGAAGGAAGAAGGACAAACTCTGATAGGGACACTGACGTGGATCCTGATGTATGAGGGAACTCTGATAGAGACCCTGATATAAGGGGGGGGGGGGGTGTAGGGGACCATGACGTATGGGGGAACTCTGATTAGGGACCCTGAAGGGAGAAGGACATTTTTGGAGATTCTGATATACAGGGTAACTCTGATAGGGACCCTGATGTAAGGGGGACACTCAGGAAAATCCTGATGTATGGGGTAATTCTGATAGGGACCCTGATGTACGGGAAACACTCAGGGAGATCCTGATGTATGGGGGAACTCTGATAGGGACCCTGATGTACTGGGGAACACTCAGGGAGATCCTGATGTATAGGGGAACTCTGATAGGGACCCTGATGTATGGGGGGACACTCAGGGAGATCCTGATGTATAGGGGAACTCTGATAGGGACCCTGATGTACTGGGGAACACTCAGGGAGATCCTGATGTATAGGGGAACTCTGATAGGGACCCTGATGTATGGGGGGACACTCAGGGAGATCCTGATGTATAGGGGAACTCTGATAGGGACCCTGATGTACGGGGGAACACTCAGGGAGATCCTGATGTATGGGGGAACTCTGATAGGGACCCTGATGTACGGGGGAACACTCAGGGAGATCCTGATGTATGGGGTAATTCTGATAGGGACCCTGATGTACGGGGGAACGCTCAGGGAGATCCTGATGTATGGGGGAACTCTGATAGGCACCCTGACGTAAGGGGAGCCCTGAAAAAAATGCAGGGGAGGCTCTGATGTGATGGTAAGGCTTCTGGTGTGAGGTGGAAATTCCGATATGATGGGGGGCTTCTAATATAAAGTAAAGCTCATTCATTTATTTAATTATTTTTTATGCATTTTTTTAAAACTGATTTTTTTTTCATATTGGACCCTATCGGACTCTTCTCTCTTAAATGCCTCCCCCTGCCAGTCAGCTGACATGTACATTGAGCCACACATACACAGCGTACATTTACGACACTCAAGCTGTGCCATGGTGATGTGACTTTCCCTGTGCATATGCATAAGTTACATCATTACAGCCCAGCCATTCAAGCGGTCGAAGAGACAGAACCTGGACAGAAGAGCGGGTGAAGATGGAAGTGCCCAGGACCCACAGGACGCATAGGATCACTGACAGTGCAGCGCTGGAGGGCACATTATGACTAATCTGTCACAATGTACTCAGTGGCGTCACTAGGGTTGGTGTCACCTGGTGCGGTAAAATATGGTGTCACCCCCCCCCCCCCCCAATAACATTTTTCAAATATTTTTTACCCTACTGTTTGCTCTCTGTTCTCCTTTCTTCCCCCTTTCTCTCTCTCCCTATCCATCTTTCTTGTTCGTTCTATCCCTTCTTCTTTCTCTCCATTTTTCTTTGTCCCCTCCCCCCACCTCTCTTTCTCCAGAACCGGAATTCACATCTCAGGAGCCTATAGGCCAGGGGCGTACCTAGAGCATTTGGCACTCGGGGCGGATACAATATCTGGCACCCCCCCCCCATGTTAAAATGTAAAAACACCCCACTGTGCCCCCTGCATACCTCTGCATCCTTCAATATCTTTTTGTTACTACTGTGTACCCCTCTCCACAACTGCACCTCTGGCCCCCTTTACATTGCACAGCACTCTGCATCACTGGACCCCTTTACGTTACACAGCCCCCTGCATCACTGGACCCCTTTACATTACACAGCCCCCTGCACCTCTGGACCACTTTACATTACACAGCACCCTGCATCACTGGACCCCTTTACATTAAACAGCCCCCTTCACCTCTGGACCCTTTTACATTACACAGCCCCCTGCACCTCTGGACCTCTTTACATTACACAGCCCCCTGCATCACTGGACCCCTTTAAAATTACACAGTACCCTGCATCACTGGACCCCTTTAAAATTACACAGCACCCTGCATCACTGGACCCCTTTACATCTCACAGCCCCCTTCACCTCTGGACCCTTTTACATTACACAGCACCCTGCACCTCTGGGCCCCTTTACATTACACAGCACCCTGCACCTCTTTACATTACACAGCCCCTGCACCACTGGACCCCTTTACATCACATAGCCCCCTGCACCTCTGGACCCCTTTACATTACACAGCACCCTGCACCTCTGGACCCCTTTACATTACACAGCACCCTGCATCACTGGACCCCTTTACATTACACAGCACCCTGCATCACTGGACCCCTTTACATCTCATAGCACCCTGCATCTTTTTTTTTTTTTTTTAATCGGGATGGTGTCACCCCTCTAGTGGGTGTCACCCGGGGCGGCCCGCACCCCCCGCACCCCCCTAGCAATGCCTCTGAATGTACTAATATGTGGTGCATACTAGCACATTATTGTATAACCCACCTGGGGGCCCAAGTAATAATAAAAAATAAAAAAAAAACTAATTCCGTTTTAACAACCAGTCTCCTCCTCATACAAAAAAATATCGGAAGCATGAAAACTCATTAAAAGACTTGGGGCCAGATCCACGTACCTGCGCCTATCTTTAGGCAGGCGTAGCGTATCTCAGAAACGCTACGCCGCCGTAACTTAGAAAGGCGAGTACTGTATTCACAAAGAAGTTACGCCTTTAGTTACGGCGGCGTAGCGTATATCGGGCGGCGTAAGCCCGCCTAATACAAAAGAGGCTGGTTGGGTGCGTGTTCTATGCAAACTAATCGTGACCCCACGTATTTGACGTTTTTTTACGAACGGCGCATGCGCCGTCTGTGAAAGAATCCCAGTGCGCATGCTCCAAATTACGCCGCAAATCGTCAATGCTTTAGACGTGAACGTAACTTACGCACAGCCCTATTCGCGAAGGACTTACGCAAACGACGTACAACGTAAAAAATTTGACGGTGACCCGACGTCCATACTTAATATTGCGTACACCTCATATAGCAGGGGTAACTTTACGCCGGAAAAAGCCTTACGTAAATGACGTAAAAAAATGCGCCGGGCGGACGTACGTTTGTGAATCGACGTATCTACCTAATTTGCATATTCCTCGCGTAAATCTACGGAAGCGCCACCTATCGGCCAGCGTAAATATGCAACTAAGATACGACGGCGTAAGAGGCTTACGCCAGTCGGATCTTAGCAAAATTCTGGCGTATCTTGTTTTCTGAATACAGAAAAAAGATACGCCGGAGCATCCTAGAAGTTACGCGGCGTATCAATAGATACGCCAGCGTAACTTCTTTGTGGATCTGGCCCATAAAAAAGAATAAGATGCAAAAAAAGCAAAAATGTGCTTCAAGAACGCACTTAAAAAAAATGCATGATTATGCAGCAACACTCGTGTATTCCTGGGCTTCTAGTTTGCCTTTATCTTCAATGTAGTCTGAAGTAAGGTCCAGTATCGCTCTGAAGGATGGGCTGAAGAAAATGACAAATCTTGAGTATTTGCCGGGTGTGGCAAAGCATTCCAACACTAAATGCCCCTTGGGATTTAAAAAAGGCACCCTCCCCCCCACCTCCAAAAAAAACAGGCCTCCTGAATGCCTGACAGCAGCTGTGCTACCAATGCAAATCTGATTTCAGAGGGCGAGAGAGCCCTGAAGGTTTGAGGTTTATTACCATATCCATGGCACAAGGCGGGGTAACTATACAGATTGCAGGTGGTATAAAGAAAGTTGTCACTCAGGTTCACCTGCTCCATCATGCATGATAGTGACAGGGACACGGAAATCATCAGCGTCCAAACCGATCGGCTTCATAGAGATAATAACAGACTGGGAACGAGGAGGACTCCACTGGGTGGCTATTAGTGACATGATTTGTATACACAGCCGGGACCTGGGGCTTTGTGTGTGGCTGCAAACAAATGAATGATGTGCGCGTTGTTTAACCACTTTGTATAAAGAACACCAACAGAAAACACACCGCTAACGTCTTCTCACTGCTGTATGCGCACTTTCCAATAAACCTTCCAATCTCCATTATTACTCTCATCAGGGCCTATTTTCAGCCGGAATGCAGGGGGAACGTGGTTCCAGCACTGAATGTATGTAAAGTAAAGGGTGCTGGGGTGTGCTGGAGGGTATATTGATGCTGATCTATTGTCTCTGGGGGGGGGGGGGGGAGGGTGGTCTATTTTTGCTGGTGAGGGATCTGCTGTTGCTGAGGGGGGGTCTTATGTTGCTGAGAGGGATATACTGTTGAGGTAGGGGTCTACTGTTGCTGGCTGCTGCAGCCCATAGCTCTTAAAGGGCCATTTTTTTTTATTGCATTTTGGTGTAAATATGAGATCTGAGGTCTTTTTGACCCCAGATCTCATATTTAAGAGGACCTGTCATGCTATCACAAGGGACGTTTACATTCCTTGTAATAGGAATAAAAGTGACACAATTTTTTTTAATGAACAGTGTAAAAAATTAAAATAAAAGGTAAAATAAATAAGAAGAAAATAAATATTTTAACTCACCCCCTTTCCCGCCGAGCTCGCGTGCAGAAGCAAACACATACTTGAGCAGCGCCCGCATATAAAAATGGTGTTCAAACCACACAAGTGAGGTATCGCCGAGATCGATAGAGCGAGAGCAATAATTATAGCCCCCCTCTGTAACTCAAAACATGCAACCTGTAGACTTTTTTAAAAGTCGCCTATGAAGATTATTAAGGGTGAAAGTTTGTCGCCATTCCACGAGCCGGCATCATTTTGAAGCGTGACGTGTTGGGTATCAATTTACTCGGCGTAACATTATCTTTCACGATATAAAAAAAAAATTGGGCTAACTTTACTGTTGTCTTATTTTTTAATTCGAAAAAGTGTATTTTTTCCAAAAAAAGTGTGCTTGTAAGACCGCTGCGCAAATACCGTGTGACATAAAGTATTGCAATGGCCGCCATTTTATTCTCTAGGGCAGGGGTGGCAAACTCAAATTCATCGGGGGCCGCATTAGCAATATGGTTGCCCTCAAAGGGCCGGTTGTATCTGTAAGACTATGTGTTCCCCTAGCCACACACTCCCGACGCTAGGGGTGCAATGGATCGAAAAACTCACGGATCGGATCGATCCTCGGATCAGAGTCACGGATCGGATCATTTTTCGGATCAGCAAAAAAAATATTGCGTCCACCTCACTGTAACATCCACCATTGCCCCCACCTCACTGTAACATCCACCATTGCCCCCACCTCACTGTAACATCCATCATTGCCCCCCCCCCCCTCACTGTAACATCCACCATTGCCCCCCCCTCACTGTAACATCCACAATTGCCAAAACTCACTGTAACATCCAGTCATCCACCATTGCCCCCACTTATAACTGTAATGTCCACCATTGCCCCCACTCAACACTGTAATATCCAGTCCAACATTGCCAAAACTCACTGTAATTGACGCGCTCTTGCAGAATAGCCGGCTAGAAGATCCACGAGCAGATGAGGGAGGGGTGATGACGTCAGCGCGCACTTAGGCAACAGCCGCCGCCGGGTGTACCAAGATGGCCGACCGCTCCGGAGCTAGGCCGAAGGTGTGGCCTTTCCTAGGGCCGAGGCAGCGGTGCGCTCCGCGGATCGCGTTCTGTGCCGATCCGAACACAGACAAGGTGGCAACGGACGGCCCGTTGCGCGGGCCACATGGCAAGGTCTGGCGGGCCGAATTCGGGTCTTGTGTTTGCCACCCCTGCTCTAGGGTGTTAGAAATAACAATTATAATGTTTGGGGGTAATTTTCTAGCAACTTGTTTTCAACATGTAAACAACAAATCTCAGAAAGAGGCTCGGCCCTTGAGTGGTTAATTTTTCTGTTATTTGTATGGAAATTTCAATAAAAATTATTTAATGATTAAAAAAAAAAAAAACACAAATACAAAGATCACATAAAGAAACAAAAAAGTAGATAATTTTTAAAACATTTTTTGCCCAAAGCAGCTGCTTGGGTGCAATCTACTCTGCCCATTCTAAACCCCATAAACTCTCCTATGTTTCTGGCCTTTTCTGTATTCTTTCCTCTCTTCACCTTTCCTGCTGCACTTCCCTCAATCTGTGTTTTCATTGTTCTGACGCGTTGCAGACAATAGTCCCATGACAGGTATCCAGGGCAAAGTAACCTAAAGGGCCTTGCAATGTCACTGCTTCCAGCTCACCTTAAATTACATACAGCAATAGGCTGGTATTATGAATGCCTTTCACTGTGATTACAAAGGATCCTCTTTGGACTTGTACAGTCATTGACCCGAGGCAGTCAGGACTGTAATTTCAAAATGACGATGGCATCACCGGAATAAAAAGCTGAAAAAAAGTATTACACTTGCCTAAAAAAATATAATAATACTTTCATTAAAGTAGATACATTACATGGTGTTCCAAAAGCATATTACACATAGAATAATCTCATTGGGCATTAAAGCCAAACTCAGTGCCGGCCCAAGACATTGTGCTGCCTGGGACCAAGAATGAAATGCTGCCCCCCCCCCCAGAAAAAAAATCACGCCAACCAAAAGGCCCCCACATTCATTATTTTATATCATGATAACTAAAGGAGACCCGTCATGTATAAAGGAGTATAAAGAGGACCTGTCATGGCTCTATACATGTATATAGAGGGCCTGTCATTACTCTTTACATGTAAAGGAATATCAAGAGGACCTGGCTCTATAAATGTATATAGGACTATAAAGAGTACTTGACATGGCTCTATACATGTATAAAGGAGTATAACGTTGGCCTGTCATGGCTCTATAGATGTATAAAGAGGGCCTGTCATGGCTCTATACATGTATAAAGAGAACCTGTCATGGCTCTATACATGTATAAAGAAGTATAAAGAGGACCTGTCATGGCTCTATACATGTATATAGAGGACCTGTCAAGACTCTTTACATGTAAAGGAATATAAAGAGGACCTGACATGGCTCTATAAATGTTTATAGGAGTATAAAGAGGACCTGTCATGGCTCTATAAATGTATATAGGAGTATAACGAGGGCCTGTCATGGCTCTATAAATGTATATAGGAGTATAAAGAGGACCTGTCATGGCTCTATAAATGTATATAGGAGTATAAAGAGGACCTGCCATGGCTCTATAAATGTATATAGGAGTATAAAGAGGACCTGTCATGGCTCTATAAATGTATATAGGAGTATAACGAGGACCTGCCATGGCTCTATAAATGTATATAGGAGTATAACGAGGACCTGTCATGGCTCTATAAATGTATATAGGAGTATAACGAGGACCTGTCATGGCTCTATAAATGTATATAGGAGTATAAAGAGGACCTGTCATGGCTCTATAAATGTATATAGGAGTATAAAGAGGACCTGTCATGGCTCTATACATGTATATAGGAGTATAAAGAGGACCTGTCATGGCTCTATAGATGTATAAAGAGGGCCTGTCATGCCTCTATACATGCATACAGGCGTATAAAAGGACCTGCCATGGCTCTATACATGTATCCAGGAGTATAAAGGGACCTGTGAATTGCCGGCGGCCACAATGTCTTTTGCGCAAACTAATCAATGTACGCTAATTGTGTTTTTTTTGGTACAAAAAATATGTAGAAGAATACATATTGGCCTAAACTGAAGAAAATCGTTTATTTTTCAAAATTTTGGGGATATTTATTATAGCAAAAAGTTAAAAAATATATATATTTATAGCACAAAAAATAAAAACCGCAGAGGTGATCAAATATCACCAAAAGAAAGCTCTATTTGAGGAAAAAAAAGGACATCAATTTTATTTGGGTAGCGGAGCTGGCGGAACGGGCTGGTGGGCATCAGTATGCTGCCCCCCTAAAAGTGCTGCCTGGTACCACCCGGTCCCATCATAGAGCCGGCCCTGGCCAAACTTCAGCTGCGGGATAAAAAAAAATAAAAAATCCATTACCATTTAAAATATAGAACCATTGTACTTGAATCTTCTACATGTACTCGATTTCTTGTTTCAATATATGTTAGTGAGTTTGTGCTTTTAAAAAATCTAGAAATAAATAATAATAATAAAAACAGCTTTTGCTGCAATGCCCGTGTTATCTCTGATGCTCCCTGCAGTCAGTAATTTCTACTAGATGGTGCTGCTTTTCTGGGTTGAATGACATTCAGTGTCATTTAACCTACTTCCTGTGAGCCCAGGGCATCAAAGACCGGCCCCTTGGAGGCGAGACGTCATCAGGCCACCCTAGGCTCACAAGAGAATGCGATGATCATTAGGTGGGGTCAGCTAATCCATAAGTGGTGCTGCTTTTTTGGGTTGAATGACATTCAGTTTCATTTAACCTACTTCCTGTGAGCCCAGGGTATCAAGGACCCGCCTCTTGGAGGCGGGACATCATCAGCCCACCCTAGGCTCGCAAGAGAATTCTATGATCATTAGGTGAGGTCAGCTTACAAGACCGCCCCTTGTTGCATAGGCATAGAAAACTATGCTTTTATTATGAGGGTGTCTTAGGGTAGGGAATAGGGTTGCCAGTACCACCTGTCCGGGATTCACCCGGACAGTTCTGGTTTTCACTTCGCCTGAAACCCGGACACAACATCCAGATAGGTGCATGGCTGGACTGGGACAGAAATTTGGCCCTGGACTTCATCCAGACCGGCCCACTTTAATTTTAAGTGTCCCCCTTACATCAGTGTCCCCCCCATCAGAGCCCCCCTTGTATCAGAGTATCCCCCATCGGAGCCCTCCTTGCATCAGAGTGTCCCCCATCAGAGTTTTTCTTGCATCATAGTGTCCCCCATCAGAGTCCCCCTTGCATCAGAGTGTCCCCCTTTGCATTAGTGTTCCCCTTCAGTGTCCCCCCTTGCATCAGAGAGTCCCCCTTACATCAGAGTGCCCCCCTTGCATCAGAGTGTCCCCCCCTTGCATCACAGTGTCCCCCCTTGCACCAGAGAGCCCCCTTTGCATTAGAGTGTCCCCCCTTACATTAGAGTGTCCCCCCTTACATTAGAGTGTCCCCCTTACATTAGAGTGCCCCCTTACTTTAGAGTGCTCCCCTTGCATCAGAGTATCCCCCTTGCATCAGAGTGTCCCCCTTGCACCAGAGAGCCCACTTTGCTTTAGAGTGTCCCCTTTTACATCAGATGTTCCCCCTTGCATCAGAGTGCCCCCCTTACATTAGAGTGTCCCCCCTTGCATCAGTGTCCCCCCTTGTACCAGAGAGCCCCCTTTGACTGTTCTGCCTAGTAACAGGACAGTGATCCACTGCTCCCTGTGATCGGGAGCAGTGATCAGTGTTGTGTCACTGGTAGCCCATCCCCCACACAGTTAGAATTACTCCCTAGGACACACTTAACTCCTTCCCTGCCACTGTCATTTACACAGTAATCATTGTATTTTTATAGCACTGATAGCTGTATAAATGACAATGGTCCCAATATAGTGTCAAAAGTGTCCGATGTGTCCGCCATAATGTCGCAGTCACAATAAAAAAAGAAAAACGCTGATCGCCGCCATTACTAGTAAAAAAAAAAATATATATATTAATAAAAATGCCATACAACTATCCCCTATTTTGTAGACGCTATAACTTTTGCGCAAAAATCAATATATGCTTATTGCATTATTTTTTTTTTACCAAAAATATGTAGAAAAATACATAATCGGCCTAAACTGATGAAGACATTTTTTTGGGATATTGTTTTATAGCGAAAAGTTCAACATTTTGTGTTTTTTCCTAAATTTTTATTTTTTTCTTTATAGTGCAAAAAAAAAACAAAAAAACTGCATAGGTGATCAAACACCACAAAAAGAAAGCTCTATTTGTGGGGGAAAAAAAGGACATAAATTAAATGTTGTTTGGGTAACACATCGCACAACCGCGCAATTGTCAGTTAGAGCAACGCAGTGCAGTATCGCAAAAAATGGCCTGGTCATTAGGGGGAAAACCCTTCCAGGGCTACTACTGGTACTGTAACCGGTTGTGTACACTTTCCAAGGGTAGTTTTTAGATGTTATATTTTCTTGGGCAACAAAAAGGAACTGATTCAAAATTTAGAAGGAGGGGTCACAGAGATTTAGTAATGCTGTTAGCACAATAGTGATAGTAAGCAGTGTTACTTTCAGCTGTTTATATTGATCGTCTGATGAGATGCTCATTTACGGGCATTACAACGCAGAGAGAGAGGGGGGGGAGATCGAGGGGGGGGCAGAGAGGGGGAGGAGACAGAGAGGGGGGAGAAGATACAGAGACAGAGACAGAAAGAGAGACAGAGAGAGACACAGAGAGAGAGAAAGACACAGAGAGAGAGAGACACAGACAGACAGAGAGAGAGAGAGATACAGAGAGAGAGAGAGAGACACACAGAGAGAGAGACAGACAGAGAGAGAGAGAGAGATACACAGAGAGAGAGACAGAGAGAGAGAGCGATACAGAGAGAGAGAGAGAGAGAGAGAGATACACAGAGAGAGAGAGAGAGAGAGATACACAGAGAGAGATAGAGATACACACACAGAGAGAGACAGACAGACACAGAGAGAGAGACACAGAGAGAGAGAGAGAGATACACAGAGAGAGAGAGATAGAGATACACAGAGAGAGAGAGAGAGAGAGAGAGACACAGACACAGAGAGAGAGAGACACAGAGAGAGAGAGAGACATACACAGAGAGAGAGATAGAGATACACAGAGAGAGAGAGACAGATGGGAATTCACACTAGGGAAACTATTCAACAGTATCCTCAACAAACGGATCCTCAACTTCCTGACACAACACAATGTCCTCAGCAGAAGTCAGGCGGGGTTCATGCCAAACCATCGCACTACAGACCACATCTACACCCTGCACAGCCTCATCAAGAACCATGTCCACCATACAAAACATGGGAAGATATTCGCCTGCTTTGTGGACTTTAAGAAGGCATTTGATTCAGTGTGGCACCCAGGCCTGTTCCTCAAACTATTGGAGAGTGGAATAGGAGGGAAAACATACGACGTCATCAAGAGTTCATACACTGAGAACAGCTGCAGCGTAAAGGTGAATGGGAAAAGAACTGAACACTTCCGACAGGCCCGAGGAGTCAGACAGGGCTGCAGCCTAAGTCCAACCCTCTTCAACATCTACATCAATGAACTGGCGGCAGCTCTAGAATCCTCCGCAGCACCAGGACTGACTCTACATGACACCGAGGTGAAGTTCCTATTGTATGCAGATGACCTCCTACTTCTGTCACCAACAGAGAAAGGCCTACAAGACAGCCTGGAAGTTCTGGAGAAATACAGCGCCACATGGGCACTACCAATCAACTCGGGCAAAACAAAAACCATGGTGTTCCAAAAGAAAAATACAAATCAAACAAAGAGCCCTTCCTTCACAATAAACAACTGCACTGTGGATGAAACTAACAGCTACACATACCTCGGCCTAGACATTACCCAATCAGGAAGCTTCAAGCCAGCCATAGAGACACTAAAAGACAAGGCATGCAGAGCCTACTATGCCATCAGGAGACGGCTGTACCACCTAAAACCACCCGTGAGAGTCTGGATCAGAATATTTGATAGCGTCATCGCCCCAATCCTTCTTTATGGCAGTGAAGTTTGGGGTCCTGTCACCTACCCAGACCAATCCAAATGGGACCCCAGCCCAACAGAAATATTCCATCTGGAATTTTGCAAGCACCTCCTCCAAGTCCATCGGAGCACCTCCAACAGTGCTTGCCGGTCCGAGTTGGGCAGATTTCCCTTACTCCTCGCAGTACAGAAGAGGGCGCTATCATACTGGGACCACCTACAAAACAGCAGTCCCAACTCCTACCACCATCAAGCCTTACTGGACAGCAAGAACCAGTCCAAGCCGTGTGGCCTGCAACAACTCATCAACACATTGTCTCCCCAAAACTCTCAACAATTCGGCCTGACAAAATCTCACATAAAAATCATAATTTATAACTCCAAAGAAAAACATGTTGGAGAATGGAGACATGCAATAACAAACTCCAAAAAACTAACAATTTACCAGTCACTGCAGAGAGAATACAAACTGGCCCCGTACCTGGAGGTGCTACAAGACCCCAAAGAAAGACAGACAATGAGCCTGTACAGACTGAGCGCCCACAGCCTGGAAATGGAATTAGGACGGCACAGACAGACCTACAAGCCTAGGGAGAGAAGACTGTGCCAGCAATGTAACCAGGGGGTCCCTGAGGATGAGGAACACTTCCTGCTACATTGCCCTAAGTACTCATCAGTGAGGGACACTCACTTCCAGAGACTCTCCGCTCTCATCCCGGACTTCAATTCTACAGAAGAGAAGAGGAAACTCCAAATTCTACTGGGAGAAGAGGAGCCAATGGTGAAGATAGCTGCCCAATATGTGACAGCGTGTCACAGACTGAGAGGGACATGAGAGACATTCCCCTTTATATTACCCCCCCTTCCCCTTTATATTACCCCCTTCCCCTTTTCCCTGCTTTGGCAATGCTAACTTGTATTTGGTCCTGCCAATAAAGCTTATTTGAATTGAATTGAATTTAATTGAATTGACAGACAGACACAGAGAGAGAGATAGAGATACACACACACACAGAGAGACAGACAGACAGACACAGAGAGAGAGACACACACACAGACAGAGAGAGAGACAGAGAGACACACACAGAGAGAGGGGTATACAGAGAGAGAGACACCCACACACAGAGACAGATACACACAGAGAGAGACAGACAGACAGACACAGAGAGACAGAGAGGTATACAGAGAGGATATAATGTAAAAGAAGATGGATAGAGAGGGAGGGAAAGGAGAGACCTTCAGGGTGAAAACGTCTGCTCCGCTTGCATCCTCCCATTCACTTCTAGTCACTTCATGTTCCCGCCCTCTATTTCCTGCTTCCTGGTCACATGTTTCCTGTGACATCACTAGGTGAATCTGGATGGTAGGGAACTAGCCGCTACCATGCAAAAATATGTGCAAAAATATGTTCCTCGCGCTTGTAGTGCCATTTATTGTAAATGTCACCCCCAAACGTGAGATGCCAATACAACAAATGTGGCAAAATGCACGGTGAATAAAACAAACTGGAACACACCATGAGCTACTTTGTCACGCTTGTCGCGCA
Source organism: Rana temporaria (assembly GCF_905171775.1). NCBI lineage: Eukaryota > Metazoa > Chordata > Amphibia > Anura > Ranidae > Rana > Rana temporaria. The sequence goes on from NC_053491.1 coordinate 443,035,367, forward strand.
TAAAGCAGCTGCTCTATGCTTGTTGGGCAAAAAAATAAATAAATGGGTGTTTGCATTCCAGGTGAATGTCAGAGGTGTGACTGGGGCCTTCGTCATTTCACAAACTATGGCGTGCTTGGAGAGCAGAAATCAGCAATGTGCAAAAATAAAAAAATATGTCCAACAGTGAAAGGGCTAAAATTACCCTCAAAATTACTATCTGAGCGCTCGCCCCTACCCCCCCCCCCCCCCCCCCCCCCATCTGGCAGTGGCAGTTGCTCGGGTCTGCAAAAACAACATGCCTCCCCCATAGCCCCATGTGTAATATGCTGCACCCTCTTTTAGACTGATTCCCCACCATCCTCCGCACACTAGCTTTTTTATTTACAATAGAGTAAGGGAGGGCTATCACCTCTGTCAGGTTTTCTTTGCCATCTGTGTCTCCATTGGGGGGATTTCCCTTCACTTCTTTTCCCATAGCCAAAAGGAAGTGAGAGAAATCCCTCAAAGTGCCATAATACCTGGGTGTCACCAGAACTAGTGTCCCCATTGGAAGATTTTCCCTCTATTTCCTCTTCCGGTGACAACCAAAAATCTGGAATTTTCATTCACTTTTGGTGGAAATGGTAAACATGAAAAACAGAAAGCGACTCTCCCTAAAGGATGAGTAGACAGCAAGAAAAACCTGACAGGGGTTCCAATCTCTCTCCACTCCATCCAACACTAACAATAAGAACGTTTTCCTTTATGTATAATTGAACATATTGGTGAGAAATGGGAAAAAATTCTTTGTGTGTGTAGGGGGGAGGGGGTTCCTTGGTTTGACAGTTAACCACTTGCCACCCAGGCCAATTCTGACATTTCCCATCATTTTTTTACCCCCAAACATTACTCACCATGTCACAAAAATCCCCATAGGCAATGCTTCAATTTTTTTTTTACTGGTTACATGTTTTGAGTTACAGATAGCAGAGGAGATCTAGTGCTGGAATTATTGCTCTCGCTCCAACGTTCGCGGCAATACCTCACATGTGTGATTTGAACACCGTTTTCATATGTGGGTGGGACTTACGTATGTGTTTGCTTCTGCAAGCACACAGGGACAGTGGCGCCTAAAAAAAAATATTTTTAATTTTACTTTTAGGCTCCATGCACACTGAAGCTGATAAACTGCAGTTTATTGGTGTTTTGGCTTTTTATTTTAAAGCCCATAAACTGAACTCTATGTTAGCCTATGTGCCCATGCACCCCTGGGCGTTTTTTAGTGTTAATGAGCTTTGGAGTTTATTGGCTTTTTTCTGAACGCCCGAAATTTGCGTTCAAAGTGCCAGTTTTTGGCGGGGAAAAAACGCTGAAAAACGCAAAACGTTGAAAAATGCAGAAAAACGCTCAAAAACGCCAGTGCCAGCGTTTTTTTAGCGTTTTTTAATCCATTGAAAAAAAAAAAAAAAAGCTACACTGAAAAACGCTGATTAAAGCTATTGCAAAAACGCAAAAAAACGTTGAAAGGCTCCCTGCAAAGCTACTGGCGTTTTTTTATAGCTTTTATCAGCTTCAGTGTGCATGGAGCCTAATGCCGCGTACACACCATCACTTTATGTGATGAAAAAAAATGACGTTTTTAAAAACGTCACTTTAATTGACCGTGTGTGGGGGAAAACGTCGTTTTATGTCTTGTAAAAAACGACAGAAAAAAATTGAAGCATGCTTCAATTTTATGTGTCGTTTTTCAAAAGTGCACTTTTTACTTCACAGAAATTGACCGTGTGTAGCAAAAAACGTCGTTTTCTAAGACGTTTTTTCATCCACGCATGCCCAGAAGCAAGCTTCAATGGTAAAACGTGGTGGAACGTAACCTCACTTTGCAAGATCATTGTGAGAAAACGATGGTGTGTAGGCAACTTCGTCTTAGAAAATTGAAGTTTCAAAAACGTCATTTTTTACTTCACAGAAAGTGTCGTTTTTTTTCTTCACATAAAGTGATGGTGTGTACGGGGCATTATGCCGCGTACAGACGGTCAAATTTTGTGATGAAATAAAATGACATTTTTAAAAATGTCAATTAAAATGATCGTGTGTGGGCAAAATGTCATTTTATGTCTTCTGAAAAATGACAAAAAAAAAATTCGAACATGCTCGAATTTTTTGTGTCGTTTTTCAAAATGTCATTTTTTGTGTCAATGAAAATGATAGTGTGTGGGCAAAACGACGTTTTTAAACCCGCACATGCCCAGAAGCAAGTTTTGAGACGGGAGGTAAAACTACCATTCATAATGGAGTAAGCACATTCATCACGCTGTAACAGACAAAAAAGCACGAATCATCTTTTACTAACAAGTAACCAGCTAAAAGCAGCCTCAAGGCGAATAGAACTTCCCCTTTAGAATGCCGTCACTTTGTTCATCATTTTTCAAAATGATGGTGTGTATGCTACATCGTTTTTGAAAATGAAGTTTCAAAAATGTCGTTTTTTTTCATCACTTCAAACGTCATTTTTTTTTCATCACAAAAAATGACCGTCTGTATGGGGCATTAGGCTTCATTTCCATGGACGTTTTTGGCTCTCCATTTTAGTCTATGGCCTCATGCCCACCATGACGTTTTTGAGCTGTAGATGGCTGAGCCGTTTTTAAGCTGCAAAAAAAACCCAGGACCAGTGCGTTCTGAAGCTCCAAAAACGATCAAAACGCGCAAAAACGCTAAAAACCGCTACCGCTGCATTTTTGAGCTCCAGCTCAAAAAATTTTTAAAAATAAACATGGACAGGCGTTTTTAAGCTGTAAAAAACGCTAAAAAAAGTGGCTGTAAAAACGTCCATGGAAATGAAGCCTTATTATTTTAGTTTGACACTTTAAAAAAAAAAACATTTATCACTTTTTTTCCTATTACAAGGAAATTAAACATCCCTTGTAATAGGAATTTGGCATGACAGGTCCTCTTTACAGTGACATATGAGGTCAAAAAGACCCCACATCTCACCTCTAGGCTGAGAAGCCTAAAATAAAAATAATTAAAAAAACTGCGCCATTTGTTTGAATGCAGAGGCCGGGTGTGACGTCATACCATTGCGCCCGGCCTCTGAGCGATCATAGAGACTCCGGCGACCATCTGGTGCGCCAGAAATCACTATGGTAAACATCTGGAGCCGATGGATCCATTCTCCAACTCATCGATGGCAGGGGTGAGTCGGTAGAAGCATCAGAGGGCAGCGGGAGGAGGGGGGACTACCCCTCTCGCCACCCATAAGAACGATCAATCGGCTAAAAAGCCGATATGATAATTTTTATGAAAAAGATGACATCTGAATGGTGCCTGTAGCTGCACCCATCATTCAGATATCCCCCACTCAAATCAAAGAATGTCATATGACGGCCGGCGGGAGGGAAGTGGTTAAAGGGTTAAAACCAATGAACAATATAGTTTGGCAGTGAAAGGGTTAAATCTCGTTCACAATAACCGTCACCTCAAGAAAAACATGTTATTACAGGAGGCATATCCCTATTACATCTGTATACTGAGCCTACAGCTTGAATTCACAAAGCTCACAAAAAAAGGACGAGGCTCCTTTAAGAAAAATCGTCAGTTATTTTTCATCATGAGCCCTTTGTGATGTCATAGCAGGCCTGACCCAATATAAGGCTGAGCGGAGGTGAGGAATCAGTAGCTGAGTTGTTTGCTGTACAGTGAAGACGTGTTCTTCTCTCTGTCCAGTGTTCTCTTGCTGTTTGATTGGATTCGGATTTATTCGATTCAGTTTTATTAGCGATTTCTCAGACTTAAAGCGTGTTTTATTATATCTTCATAATGAAACTATTTAAAAGTAAACAGATTGTTTCTCAAAATAATAACATTGAGAAACCAACCACAGGAAGCCCCGCTATGGAAGGAGCTATCAACCAACAGCAGCTTGTAGATCCTACAAGCAAGAAGCCCACCAAGATGCGGAGGGCACGGCGATGTCTACGTCGCTGCTTCAGATCCGTTATCGGATGTTTTGATGCCGGCAGTAAAGCCGATGGAACGCGCCATCACAAAGAACGCGACGCTGGTAAGTTTTATAGATATTGATAAATACAAAACACTTTCATTGGATTTGTTTTCCCCCCATTGATGACAATCACCCCTCCCCCCATATGTACACTTGTATAGGAATGGCCATAGACATTGCTGGTAAACACCATTATGAGGATTTTTTAAATAAAGAGAAGCAAGCAGCTATTTTTAGATCTGTTCACCCTGAGCCAAGTCCCCCCCCCCCCCCCCCCTTCTTTTTCCAACTGTCGCCTTCTAACTGACTTTTTTTTTTTTTTTAGGCTAGGTTCACATCACGATTTTTACATCCGATAATCGGACCGCTAAATCGGATGGAATCGTATATGACAAAATTGTATGTAAATTTTCCATCCGATTTTCACTAAAAAATCGGATCCTGATTTTAAATAATGTCTGGCAATGGCCATAAAGTTTTGGCTATTTGAATGTTTTTTTTTTTCTTTTGTACAATTCTTGAAGTTTCTAGCTCGTTCCAGTGTCTAGTAATAAAAAAATCGGGTACGATTTATCGGATAAAAACGCACAGTCATCCGATTTAATACGATTTAGATTGACCACAATATAAAAAAAATCGGACACGATTTTAATACGATTTCAAATCAGGACCAAAAATCGTGGTCAAACACGATTTTTGATGCGATTTTAAATCGTATCAAATCTGATGCGGATCAAATCGGATGCACTTGGGGACCTACATTAATGAATGGAAGTGAATGGATACGTTTTGCCATACAGATTTGTACGATTTCAAACCTAAAAATCGTGAGAACAAGTAGGATGATAAAATCGTGGTGTGAATGCACCCTTACAAATCTTGCATGCCACTTTTTACAGGCTGGACTGATGACCTCAGTGCCACCCAGCAAGATGGCAGAGGATTTACAATATGGAAAGAGAAGAACCCCAGATACATGTTTAACCCTTTGTTGCCCACATAAGACATATACATACAATCAGGTTCCCTAGATGAAGACACGTGACCGTGTCGTAACGCGTAGGGATTGGCCGTGGACAGACGTACACCAGGAGTGACGTGAGACGGCGCAGAGGACGCCACTGTTCATTTTATGCACTCGTTTTATTTTTACATGTAAGCGCAATTTGATTCAATAAATGTCCTTGATTTTTTTATACTACACCATTGGAGACCCTCTTTTGTCCCTCTTGTTCCCTGGCTTTGAGAACATATAGGTACTCTGGTAAGGGACCGGGCTTTACATCTACCTTCCACTAGGAGATATCGAAGAGGCTGGCGTGTGGTGGACATAAGTTTATTGATTGCTTTTTTTACCCCTCATTGAGGTGAGAGTTCTGGGAGACCAGACCGGCGTCTTTGGTGGAGTTTCCATTAATCTTTGGGATTAGGGGATATCTACTCCTAGCAGCCCTATCTGCAAATTTCACATATGGACTTTTGTCACTATCTTCTATAGTCTATGGGCCAGATTCACGTAGACTAGCGGCGGCGTAACGTATCGTAGATACGTTACACCGCCGCAAGTTTTCATTGCAAGTGCCTGATTCACAAAGCACTTGCGATGAAAACTACGCCGGCGGCCTCCGGCGCAAGCCCACGTAATTTAAATGGGCGTGTGCCATTTAAATTAGGCGCGCTCCCGCGGCGGACCTACTGCGCATGCTCCGTTTCGGATTTCCCGCCGTGCTTTGCGCGCATTGACGTAATTTTTTCGAACGGCGACGCGCGTAGCGTAATTCCGTATTCCCGGACGGCTTACGCAAACGACGTTAATTTTAAAATTTCAACGTGTGAACGACGGCCATACTTTATACAGCAATACGATTGCTGTGTAAAGTTAAGGCACCCAAAACGACGACTAACTTTGTGACGGGAAACTAGACTAGCGGCGACGTAGCGAACGCGAAAATCTGTACAGTACACCTGTAAGGGGCCCGGAGGTCCCCAGGGGCCCGGATGGCAACCCCCCTTTTTATATATATATATATATATATATATATATATATATACACAGTATATATATATATATATTGGTTTTTATTAAAGGACCCAAAGGTCCCCCTTTTTTTTTATAATTTTTTTTTATATAATTTTTTTCTTTTTATTAAAGGGCCCAGAGGTCCCCAGGGCCCCGGATGGCTACCCCCCCCTTTTTATATATATATATATATATATATATTTTGTAAGGGGCCCAGAGGTCCCCAGGGAAACCCAATTCGTGGCACCCCCCCCCTGCTTTTCAATTCACGCCCCCCGCTTCTTAATTTTCTCAATTTGCGGCAGCCCCCCCGCTTCTCAATGTGAAGTGGCAGCTCCCCCCCAAATTTTTTTTAAGTCAGCAGCTACAAATGCTATAGCTGCTAACTTTTAATATAAAGACACTTACCTGGAAACAGCATCTACCAAACATAGGTTAAAAGTAAATAGTGGTGCTAGGTACTGTAATGCTATAACATAAACAATACACATATATATTACACAATGTGCCCACAGCAATTACCTATGTTTGGTAGATGCTGTTTTATTATACTGCTAAAAATACTTGTTGTTGGCTTCCAATCATGGAATTTTAGTGGGTCAGCATGACTGCCAGGCAACCAGCATTTTTATACAAAGGCCATCAACAGTTTTTCCTGTGTCACTGTCATGTCGGGTTTACGATTTGTCCCTGGCAGTGGAGCTTTGAACTTTTTTCTTCATAATTTGATGTTGTATAAAGAAAAATATATAAATAGTAGGTATAGATGCTAATTCCAATTTCTCTTTCTTTATTGCAGATGAAGGCGAGATTTACTGCAGACCCAGCTCACATGGCAGGCCTGCCACAGTGAGCAGTATTGAAAGGGACGTTCAGACTGCAGAAGAGTGTGTCGCCCACGTTCAGACTCCAGAAGAGTGTGTTGCCCACGCTCAGACTCCAGAAGAGTGTGTCGCCCACGCTCAGACTCCAGAAGAGTGTGTCGCCCACGCTCAGACTCCAGAAGAGTGTGTTGCCCACGCTCAGACTCCAGAAGAGTGTGTTGCCCACGCTCAGACTCCAGAAGAGTGTGTTGCCCACACTCAGACTCCAGAAGAGTGTGTTGCCCACACTCAGGTTCCAGAAGAGTGTGTCACCCACACTCAGGTTCCAGAAGAGTGTGTCGCCCACACTCAGGTTCCAGAAGAGTGTGTCGCCCACACTCAGGTTCCAGAAGAGTGTGTCGTCCACGTTCAGACTCCAGAAGAGTGTGTCGTCCACGTTCAGACTCCAGAAGAGTGTGTCGCCCACGCTCAGACTCCAGAAGAGTATGTCGCCCACATTCAGACTCCAGAAGAGTGTGTTGCCCACACTCAGGTTCCAGAAGAGTGTGTCGCCCACACTCAGGTTCTAGAAGAGTGTGTCGCCAACACTCAGGTTCCAGAAGAGTGTGTCGCCCACGTTCAGACTCCAGAAGAGTGTGTCATCCACGCTCAGACTCCAGAAGAGTGTGTCGCCCACATTCAGACTCCAGAAGAGTGTGTTGCCCACACTCAGGTTCCAGAAGAGTGTGTCGCCCACACTCAGGTTCCAGAAGAGTGTGTCGCCCACACTCAGGTTCCAGAAGAGTGTGTCGTCCACGTTCAGACTCCAGAAGAGTGTGTCGTCCACATTCAGACTCCAGAAGAGTGTGTCGTCCACGTTCAGACTCCAGAAGAGTGTGTCGTCCACATTCAGACTCCAGAAGAGTGTGTCGCCCACGTTCAGTCTCCAGAAGAGTGTGTCTCCCACGTCCAGTCTCCAGAAGAGTGTGACGCTAACTTTGAGACTCCAGAAGAGTGTGATGCTAACATTGAGACTCCAGCAGAGTGTGATGCTAATGTGCAAGTTCCAGTAAAGTGTAATGTGCACATTGGAACTGTACCAGACATTGAGACTCCACCAAAATGCCAGGTGAACCATGGGAACATCTCCTCCGGTAAAGATGGGGGCAAGGTTACAAGAAGGGATAAGCAGATACTGGTGGTAGGGGATTCAATGATTAGAGGGACAGAGAGGGCAATCTGTCACAAAGACCGTCACCTCCGAACAGTATGTTGTTTACCAGGTGCTCGGGTTCGGGACATTGCAGATCGGATGGAAAGATTGTTGCGTGGGGCTGGGGAGGACCCAGCTGTTTTGGTACATATTGGTACCCATGACAAAGTTAGAGGAAGATGGAGCATCCTACAAAATGATTTCAGGGACATAGGGACTATGTTGAAAAAAAGGACCTCCAAGGCAGTATTTTCAGAAATACTGCCTGTACCTCAAGCCACACCAGAAAGGCAGCAGGAGCTTAGAGAGCTTAACAAGTGGCTGAAGAACTGGTGCAGAGAAGAGGAGTTTGGCTTCATGGAGAACTGGGCTGACTTTGCGGTCAATTACCGGCTCTATAGCAGGGATGGACTGCACTTAAATGGGAGGGGTGCAGCTTTTTTGGGAGCGAAGATTGCCAACAAGTTGGAAGAAATTCTTGTTCAGACTCCAGAAGAGTGTGTCTCCCATGTTCAGACTCCAGAAGAGGGTGTCGCCCACGCTCAGACTCCAGAAGAGTGTGTCGCCCACATTCAGACTCCAGAAGAGTGTGTTGCCCACACTCAGGTTCCAGAAGAGTGTGTCACCCACACTCAGGTTCCAGAAGAGTGTGTCACCCACACTCAGGTTCCAGAAGAGTGTGTCGTCCACACTCAGGTTCCAGAAGAGTGTGTCGTCCACACTCAGGTTCCAGAAGAGTGTGTCTACCACCAAGAGGGGACGCTACCACCCTGAGTATAGGGTGAGTGTGGCCAGTGGAACTTCCCGCCAAGTTTCATCCGTCCACACTCCCCCACGTCCAGCATAATGGTACTACCCCCTGGCCTCACCTATATGCACTCATCTACCACCAAGAGGGGACGCTACCACCCTGAGTATAGGGTGAGTGTGGCCAGTGGAACTTCCCCCCAAGTTTCATCCGTCCACACTCCCCCACGCCCAGCATAATGGTACTACCCTCTGGCCTCACCTATATGCACTAATCTACCACCAAGAGGGGACGCTACCACCCTGAGTATAGGGTAAGTGTGGCCAGTGGAACTTCCCCCCAAGTTTCATCTGTCCACACTCCCCCACGCCCAGCGTAATGGTACTACCCCCTGGCCTCACCTATATGCACTCATCTACCACCAAGAGGGGACGCTACCACCCTGAGTATAGGGTGAGTGTGGCCAGTGGAACTTCCCCCCAAGTTTCATCCGTCCACACTCCCCCACGCCCAGCATAATGGTACTACCCCCTGGCCTCACCTATATGCACTAATCTACCACCAAGAGGGGACGCTACCACCCTGAGTATAGGGTGAGTGTGGCCAGTGGAACTTCCCGCCAAGTTTCATCCGTCCACACTCCCCCACGCCCAGCATAATGGTACTACCCCCTGGCCTCACCTATATGCACTAATCTACCACCAAAAGGGGACGCTACCACCCTGAGTATAGGGTGAGTGTGGCCAGTGGAACTTCCCCCCAAGTTTCATCTGTCCACACTCCCCCACGCCCAGCGTAATGGTACTACCCCCTGGCCTCACCTATATGCACTCATCTACCACCAAGAGGGGACGCTACCACCCTTGGTATTGGGTGAGTGTGGCCAGTGGAACTTCCCCCCAAGTTTCATCTGCCCTCACTCCCCCACGCCCAGTATACTGGTAATACCACCTGCCCTCACCTATATGCACTCATCTACCAAAAAGAGGGGACGCTACCACCCTGAGTATAGGGTGAGTGTGGCCAGTGGAACTTCCCGCCAAGTTTCATCCGTCCACACTCCCCCACGCCCAGCATAATGGTACTACCCCCTGGCCTCACCTATATGCACTCATCTACCACCAAGAGGGGACGCTACCACCCTGAGTATAGGGTGAGTGTGGCCAGTGGAACTTCCCCCCAAGTTTCATCCGTCCACATTCCCCCACGCCCAGCATAATGGTACTACCCCCTGGCCTCACCTATATGCACTAATCTACCACCAAGAGGGGACGCTACCACCCTGAGTATAGGGTGAGTGTGGCCAGTGGAACTTCCCCCCAAGTTTCATCTGTCCACACTCCCCCACGCCCAGCGTAATGGTACTACCCCCTGGCCTCACCTATATGCACTCATCTACCACCAAGAGGGGAGGTTACCACCCTGAGTATAGGGTGAGTGTGGCCAGTGGAACTTCCCCCCAAGTTTCATCCGCCCACACTCCCCCACGCCCAGCATAATGGTACTACCCCCTGGCCTCACCTATATGCACTAATCTACCACCAAGAGGGGACGCTACCACCCTGAGTATAGGGTGAGTGTGGCCAGTGGAACTTCCCCCCAAGTTTCATCTGTCCACACTCCCCCACGCCCAGCGTAATGGTACTACCCCCTGGCCTCACCTATATGCACTCATCTACCACCAAGAGGGGACGCTACCACCCTGAGTATAGGGTGAGTGTGGCCAGTGGAACTTCCCCCCAAGTTTCATCCGCCCACACTCCCCCACGCCCAGCATAATGGTACTACCCCCTGGCCTCACCTATATGCACTAATCTACCACCAAGAGGGGACGCTACCACCCTGAGTATAGGGTGAGTGTGGCCAGTGGAACTTCCCCCCAAGTTTCATCTGTCCACACTCCCCCACGCCCAGCATAATGGTACTACCCCCTGGCCTCACCTATATGCACTAATCTACCACCAAGAGGGGACGCTACCACCCTGAGTATAGGGTGAGTGTGGCCAGTGGAACTTCCCCCCAAGTTTCATCTGTCCACACTCCCCCACGCCCAGCGTAATGGTACTACCCCCTGGCCTCACCTATATGCACTCATCTACCACCAAGAGGGGACGCTACCACCCTGAGTATAGGGTGAGTGTGGCCAGTGGAACTTCCCCCCAAGTTTCATCCGCCCACACTCCCCCACGCCCAGCATAATGGTACTACCCCCTGGCCTCACTTATATGCACTAATCTACCACCAAGAGGGGACGCTACCACCCTGAGTATAGGGTGAGTGTGGCCAGTGGAACTTCCCCCAAAGTTTCATCTGTCCACACTCCCCCACGCCCAGCGTAATGGTACTACCCCCTGGCCTCACCTATATGCACTGATCTACCACCAAGAGGGGACGCTACCACCCTGAGTATAGGGTGAGTGTGGCCAGTGGAACTTCCCCCCAAGTTTCATCTGTCCACACTCCCCCACGCCCAGCGTAATGGTACTACCCCCTGGCCTCACCTATATGCACTCATCTACCACCAAGAGGGGACGCTACCACCCTGAGTATAGGGTGAGTGTGGCCAGTGGAACTTCCCCCCAAGTTTCATCTGTCCACACTCCCCCACGCCCAGCGTAATGGTACTACCCCTAGCCCCACCTATATGCACTCATCTACCACCAAGAGGGGACGCTACCACCCTGAGTATAGGGTGAGTGTGGCCAGTGGAACTTCCCCCCAAGTTTCATCTGTCCACACTCCCCCACGCCCAGCGTAATGGTACTACCCCCTGGCCTCACCTATATGCACTCATCTACCACCAAGAGGGGACGCTACCACCCTGAGTATAGGGTGAGTGTGGCCAGTGGAACTTCCCCCCAAGTTTCATCCGCCCACACTCCCCCACGCCCAGCATAATGGTACTACCCCCTGGCCTCACTTATATGCACTAATCTACCACCAAGAGGGGACGCTACCACCCTGAGTATAGGGTGAGTGTGGCCAGTGGGACTTCCCCCAAAGTTTCATCTGTCCACACTCCCCCACGCCCAGCGTAATGGTACTACCCCCTGGCCTCACCTAAATGCACTGATCTACCACCAAGAGGGGACACTACCACCCTGAGTATAGGGTGAGTGTGGCCAGTGGAACTTCCCCCCGAGTTTCATCTGTCCACACTCCCCCACGCCCAGCGTAATGGTACTACCCCCTGGCCCCACCTATATGCACTCATTTACCACCAAGAGGGTCCAGAGAAAATGGGGTGCCTTGCAGATAAGTTGGGCTACATGCCCAGGTAAAAACAGGATGTTGACACTGGTCAACATTCAATGACTGGCATGCACTAACCTACAATAACAGACGACGTCCAGATGTACATAAACTGACCGCTCCATGCTTTAGATAGATGCACACAGACAGACAACCAAATTAGGAGATAGTAGATCACACACACAGATTATAGGATTAGGCCTACTACAAACATACATCCAACATTAGAAAAAGGATGACTAGCATCCAGTAGGGTAGCTTAGTGTAGTTAGTGTAGGTCCTGCCCTAGAAGAGTCTACCTTGCCGTGGTGGGCAGGCTTGGAATCTCTTGGTCAACAGTGTGCCAACAAACGGGCGAGAGGATCACTAGATCTTCACTTCTGGCCAATTGATTTTTACCAAAGGACTCTTGGTTTAATCAGAGTATATATAGTTGGAAAAGGAAAAATGTGTATAGGTCCAGGGCTTGACTGGGAAAGAAATTTGGCCCTGGACTTCATCCAGACCGGTCCACTTTAATTTTAAGTGTCCCCCTTACATCAGTGTCCCCCCATCAGAGCCCCCCTTGTATCAGAGTATTCCCCATCAGAGTCTCCCTTGCATCAGAGTGTCCCACATTACAGTTTTTCTTGCATCAGAGTGTCCCCCATCAGAGTCTCCCTTGCATCAGAGTGTGTCCCCTTGCATCAGAGATCCCCCTTGCATTAGTGTTCCCCTTCAGAGTCCCCCTTGCACCAGAGAGTCCCCCTTGCATCAGAGTGCCCCCCTTGCATCAGAGTGTCCCCCCTTGCATCAGAGTGTGCACCCTCGCATCAGAGAGCCCCCTTTGCATTAGAGTGTCCCCCCTTCCATCAGAGTGTTCCCCCTTACATCAGACTGCCCCCCTTGCATTAGAGTGTCCCCCTTGCATCAGTGTGCCCCCTTGTACCAGAGAGCCCCTTTTGCATCAGAGTGTCCCCCCTTGTATCAGAGTGTCTCCCATTGCATTAGAGTGTCCCTCATCAGAGTTTACCCCTTGCATCAGAGTGTCCCCCATTGCACCAGGGTGTCCCCCATTAGTGTGTCCAACCCCTTTGAATCAGAGATCCCCCCTCTCCTCCCCCTCCCACATACTTGCCAACTGTCCCGTTTTTAAAGGGACAGCCCCGTGAAATAGGACTTAGTCCCAGCTAATTTAGCCTGCCGGGACTTGTCCCGGCTAGTGGGGAAAGCAGGTGCGGCTTCCAGTGCTTTATAGTGCATTTCTTCTTAAAAAAAAAAAGAAGAAGAAAAATAGGGCTCACTGAATTACACCCCTCCTCCTACTTGCTTAGGGGGTGCATGAATATATTTCCCCTGGTCCCTATCAGGAGCTCATGAGGTGAAAGCTGACTAGGGACTATTTTTTCATTTTCGGGCGGAGGTATACAACCCTGAGCCTAGTCACATTCTCTAGTGTTTTTTTTTCTGTTGAAAAGCCTGTGGCGTGCAAAACACAACCCAAAAACTCCACCCGGTGCAGGGAAAAATGTGCACACACATAAAGAGTGACATCACAAAAAACTGCGACGGGTGCAAACGTCAGTGGTCCTCCGAAAAGGACCCGTCTCTGATCCCCCGGGGCGTTAGGCTCCTGGCAGGGAAAAGAGTAAACTGTGGTCTATACAGCCGAAGCCATATGGACCCATCTTGGTCCAAGCAGCCGAAGCCACAAGGACCCAACATCCTCAGAGGGACTGCCGAAACAGAACCCTCCTCGGTGAGGCTCCCCCGAAGGGAGACCCCATGAGAGCCGGTGAACCTAACCAGAAGGCCGAGTCCACCAACTCCCAAGACTTTCAGAGACCGGCCCGAGGACCAGCACCCTACTCGCCACACATAAAGTGCAAGCACCACAAAAAAAGTGACAAAACAAAACAACACACGGGGAAACATAATAAAAGAAAGTGGGGAAAAGGAAGATGGGAAGGTGAGGAAAGTGACCAATGTGAAATACATTGGCCGGCCCTCCGGCCAGGATAAAAATTCCACTGGTCCTAGCCAAAAGGCCCGGCCCAAGCGGCAGGTGTGAAAAGTGTGTTGTGGAGATCCGTGACCTGAAGGTGCCACACGATGAGTGCCCCTCAAACACTCGTGCAATGTATGGCACCCCTGGACTGCCACTCCAGGGGCACAATCATACATTCTCTAGTGTTTGCCAGGCCACTGCTCTCCTTTACTGATGCTCGGCGGAGTGATCTGTACAGACCCGTGCTGCTGTCTCAGAGACTGATGTGACATGGCTTACAGGGAGGGAGCGGTAATGCTAATCCTGGCGCCGGTGGCATGTAGTGTGGCAGGCACTGGGCAGCACTGGGTGAGTGAATTGAGGTGTTACAACATCCATTATAATAGAATCATCCACATCCTCACATTGCCTTATGATTCTCAGCATAGGATAATCATTGGCACAGGAGGTGCTCTATGGCTCTGTCAAAGTGTGTCACATGTTGTGTGCTGACTTTGTTACTTTATGGCTGTACTGTGTGTTACAAATTGTACCATTGTACAGCCATAGCAAAATCGGCACCCAACAGCATGTGACACACTTTGACAGAGCCATAGAGCACCTCCTGTGCCAATGATTATCCTAATGGTATAAGGCCTCATGCACACAGGATGCTCTAAAAACGATCCTCCTCTTGGCAGCAGCCTTTTGCCTGAAAAAATGCCTGACACTTGTAAAAGTGCCTAAAACTTTTACAAGCGTTTATGCTCACTTACAGGCATCAAGTACTTGGGCGTTCATTTGATTGGCCAACATAATACGTTTTTCTGGTCACTGAAGTGAATTATCACTCAAGCAGTAAACGTGCCTAATGTTAACATGCGTTTAGGAGTATTTGCATGCGTCAAGCATTTTTTTGCTCAAAGAACTGCTGTTCTGGGATGCAATGGCCATGTTTTGTTTTTTTTGTCCTTGCCTGTATATGCCTCTGCCACATAGACACATAGGATAACAGGAAGGGGTGCTTGGAAACAGTAAAAAATGTGTGCATGAGGCCTAAAGATCACAAGGCACTGTGAGATGCTACTGTACACTTGTGTTTTTGGAGCAGTAAAAATGCACAGCTAAACTGCATTTTTACAGCTCCCAACCCTTTAACCATGGCATTTTATATCAGAGCTGGGGCCTTGCTGCAAGCATGTCTTTTTAAACACATACACACATTTCCAGCTGTGGTCTGCAGCCAGGAGTGTGTGTATATTTGTAAAAGCAACTGTCTGGTTTCATGTGGAAGTGATACGAGCAGTTCTGAAGTCACCTTCGACTTCCACAACTGTTGCATCATATCCCCCCCTCAACTTTCAGGGAGAGGCAAGGGGTGAGTCGGGGGCAGGATCAAAGGGGGCCCCGTCAGGTAGGCTGTACAGGGGCCCCATGATTTCTAACAGCGTCCCTGACAGACAGAGCTGGCCTGTCTGTCCGATTGGCTAATTTTGATGGCTGGCGGCGCGCTGGCGCATGCACGTGCCTGGAGTCTCCCCCCTCCTCAGCCGGGTCACGTGACGAGCTCAGCCGAGACGAGACACAGCTGTCAGCCACCCGCCGACATCTCCCCCGCACGTTATCCGGCAGTCCAGTCAGGCTACCCTTACCTACTAGGCGGCCTCAGCAGCACAGGCACTGGTGTGCACTGCCAGGTGGATCGCTTGCGTGTTTTGACTAAACTTAATTGTGTAGTTGCATGCCCTGAGGTGAGCAGCTACACACATGGGGGGAGCACAAGTTTGGTGTCACATGGATATTTTTAGTAATTTAGTTATATTTAAATGGACTTTAAGGATATATTATGGATTATGGATTCACTTGTTAAATAATTATTGTGCACTTAGCACTTTATTCACCATTTACTTGATTTAGCAACATTTGCATATCCATTTGTTATTTTGTTAACAGCACAGATTTGGTTAATGTATCTGGGCCTGCTGTCCCTCCATCCATCTTTCTTTCTCCCTTTCTCTCTTTCTTTCTCCCTCCATCCCTTCATCATCTCAAACCATGCCTATTTTTCGCTTTGCGCACCACATTTTTCTATTACGCTATACCACGCCCACAAACGAATGCCCCGCCCCTAATTATAACAAGGCTCCACCTACATGCAAAAAAGTGTCCCTTTTTTTTTTTTTGCAATGTTGGCAACTATGCTCCCACATGTACTCATTCACAGCTCTCCAGAAAGGCAGCATTGTTCCTCTCTCCAATCATGTGATAAGTGATAAGGGGAGAGAGGAAGGAAAGTCTGCCGGCTGTCTATCTCCCCCTATAGGGCGGGAGGGAGCAGAAAGGCTAATGCTCACTCCAGCAAGTGACGGCAGCTGCTTCTCTTGACAGGAGTGAAATTGCGATTACTCACTGTCAGAAAGGAGCGGCTCGAGGACTGCACCTGACTGGCCCACTGAGCCATCGGCCCACCGGGAAACTCCTGGTAGTCCCAATGGCCAGTCCGTGCCTGGGAATGTGGCTCGGAACAGGACCTGATAGGAGCGTGAGGGGGCACTATGCACGCTGCATTACTATTCTCTTTGGAGTGCCCAAAGGTTTCCCAGGTCTTTTACAAAATTATAGAGTATGCTAAAGTGTTCGGGTTTGGCTTGAAGAAAAAGTGGCAACCCTAGTAGGGAATCGCTCTCTGAACTGGAAACTACAACTGCTGATCAGAGGAGAAAGCTAATGTGTCACATCACTCCTAAAATGGATCTCACAGGACCAGGGCTGGACTGGGACAAAAATTTGGCCCTGGACTTCATCCAGACTGGCCCACTTCGACATGTCTCTCCTATGGCGGCCGGACAACTCCCGCAAACCCCCCCCCCCCCCCGCACCCCCTCTCCCCCTTCACTAGCCGTTCTACTTTATTAGAGTAGAATAGTTGGTACTGGTACTCTTATAGGCAGTACCAGTGGGGAAGCTAGACATTATTTCTCCCGGGGCAAATAATCAGTTTGGTGCCCCCCTTATGGGACAAGATTAGGCAGAAGAAAGATCAAAACTCATCTCTTTTGATATCAAGAGAGACAGGAACAACGAGCGCCCAGAGGCGATTTAGTTCACATGTGCTGCGCTATATAAATTTTTCATTCATTCATTCAGAAGTGAGAAACTCCCAGGCCATAGCTTTTGAGTCAGCTGTCTGTCCCCTCCCCCAGGCTCCTCTGTCGTCCCCCTGCTCCTCTGATCCTCCCTCTGATTCTCTGTTCCCCCCAGGTGAGCGCTGCGGGGAGGGAGAGGAGGTGAGCTCTGCGGGGAGGGAGAGACAGAGGAGCGGAGGGGGGCAGCGGTCCGCTGTCACTGAAGCCGGCCCACTGAGCCATCGGCCCACCGGGAAACTCCCTGTAGTACCAACGGCCAGTCCATCCCTGCACAGGACATTGGCCATTAGGTTCCTTTCTCCCCTGAACCAGGGTGGGTGGGGGGCCGTTAGTTGGCTGAAAGTGTTGCATTAAAGTGTTAATGACACTTTAATGCAAGTGTCCATTTTTTTTTAACCCACGGTGGTGCACAACAACAAACCACCTGTAAGTGAACAAAAAAAAGCCCAAATTTAAAAAATGCAAGCTGTATTACATTGTGTTCATACTCACCTATACAGTAGAGCATTTGTTTTGTGCAGACTGCAAAAATCCTGGTTGGTCCTGCTTTTTACTGTCCCTCCCTCCTTGTTCCCACTGCGTCCTAAGATTGTGTAGACCAGCTGTTGGCATCTACTGAGCATGCTCCAGTTTCAGTTTGAGTTCCCTTCTAAGCTGTTTACTTCCATTTTTTGTGCAGCCCATGTGATTATAGAGTCACACATGTGGGCATATACAAAGTAATTGTCAGAATCTCCTCCAGATCTACAGTGTGAACAAAGTAAACGCTATTGTCAGTCAACTTAGACTCCGCCTACACCATGTTATTACAAAAAAAATGTATTTGCTTTGAATTAAAGATTTGTATGAAGCTTTATGTTGCTTTTAATTATTTATTTTAATTATTTTCTGAAAGTCTTTTTTAATGTCACATCACCAGAACAGCACCAATCAATGCTGTGCAGATACAGATTCATACATCGGCAGAGTACTGGAAACTTCTCCTTAAGGCCCCGTACACAGAGGTCGAATATCGGACAAAATCATCCAGTACAGAAGCTGGCCGACTTTTGGCCTGTGTGTATAGGTCCTTGTTTGACACAAGCGGATCTCATGACTGGCTTCTGTCGAATGAGCATGCTAGAAAAAAAAGCAGCCGATCGACATACAATCAGCGCTGGCAGCCAATGACTGACTGGTGGGTTTTGGTGAGGGGGGGGGGGGGGGGGCAGTGCCAAAGTCCCACTGTCCCCTTGTAAAAAATAAATAAATTTGTTTCTGTTATAAGAGTTTGCAAATTAGTAATTTTGGACAAAATTTATACTGCTACATATCTTTGGTAAAAATAACCCAAATAAGTGCATATTATTTGGTCTTTGCCCAGGTTCACACTGAGCTGCGGGAGTGAAGCCGTGCGAGTTCAGCTGAACTTGCACGATTTCACTCCCGCCTGTCAGTCCCGATTTCGGCCGCGATTACAGAGACATCTGTGCAGGTTTCTGCACAGATGTCAATGTAAATCGCGTGCCGAAATCGCAAAAAGTAGTACAGAGTCGCACCGATTAGGACGGTGTCATTGCTGGCCATTGCCGGAAAATCCCTCTGATTTGACATGTCAAAACACAGCAGTGTGAACCAGGGCTTAGTGAAAGTTATAGGCCCCGTACACACGAGCGAACATGTCCGCTGAAACTGGTCCGCGGACCAGTTTCAGCGGACATGTTCGGTCGTGTGTAGGGCCTACCGGACAATTTTCCGGCCTAGCGGACAGGTTTCCAGCAGACAAAAGTTTCTGCAGACGGAAAGCTGTCCGTCGGACATGTCCGCTGGTTAGTACGTCTAACCAGCGGACCGAAATCCAGCGCATGTGTCGAATTGATTCGCCGCATTCGTGGAAGCATTGAACTCGCGCGATAGAGAACGTCGGTGTCGTCTACGTCACCGCGTTCCCTGTCCGCGGGGATTTTGGTCTGATGGTGTGTACACACATCAGACCAAAACCTCCCAGCAGACATGTCCGATGAAAACGTTCCGCGGACCGTTTTCATCGGACATGTCTGGTCGTGTGTACGAGGCCATAGAGTCTACAAGCTATAGTGCCAATCACTGAAAATTGATCACACCTGATGTTTTTGAGACACTAACAAGCCAGAAAATTACAAATACCCCCCAAATGACCCATTTTTGGAAAGTAAACATTCCAAGGTATTTAGTAAGAGGCATGGTCAGTTTTTTCAAGTTTTTCCTACAATTCTTTGCAATATTAAGATTTTCTTTTATTTATTTTTCACACATGGCATATGCACATGGCTCAAAATTTCAAGTCCTGAGCTACTAGCCAGGCCTCAAGAGTTACTCGCCACCAGTTGCCCCACCAAATTCATACACTGCCCTGTGTCTAATTGCACCTGTAAACACGCCCTCGTAGATTATCTCATGGAATGACACTGTTAAATGTTTTATGCAGAATCAAGTTACAAAATTAAATATTATCAACAACAACTTTAACAAAATGGGACAGGGCACTGGGGTCAGACCAGAGGGACAGGGTACTGGGGTCAGACCAGAGGGACAGGGCACTGGGGGCAGATCAGAGGGACAGGGCACTAGAACTGGGTCTCTTCCCCATTCTCTTGCTGTCTCCTCTGCAACTCCCATCCATCCTCTCTCTCTCTCCCATTCATCTCATCATCAGGAGCCTGTGTGTGTGGCTCCACTCTTGCATGTCCCCACTTCCCCCTTTTATTCAGGCTGGCAGAGAGGAGAGGAGCTGCAGCACAGTGGGAGGGAGTACAATCCAGCGCTGAGATCCACACAACTGCACAGCCATTGACACCATAGCACAGCGCACACTGACAGCGCACAGCACACATTGAGACCAGTCTGTTCACAGTGCTCAGGCTGAACTGTTGGACACTTACATAGAGCACAAGGAGAAGAAAACTGTACAAACTGGAAGGCTGCCGCTGTCATGTCAGGGCAACTTTCAGTGAGCGCTGCACCGGTAATGGTAATTTTCGCAATCCTCCACCTCACTCATTACTTTCTGCTCTCCAGCTACATTGGTCGGGGGAGGGGGGACAGGCTCAGAGAGGTCATACTGTTAGGTCCCATGGCTTAATGAGAATTGTAAGGAGAGCACCTGTGTACTGCTCTGCCTGTGCGTGGCTCACCAGACTACTTTTCCCGAGCATGCACCTTTCCTCTTCGGCCGCCAATCTCATCGAGACTCTAAGTGTAGGCACAGATTGGAGGGAGATTGGTCATGTAGCCCTGTCATCACTCGCCCCCAGCTTAAATCCACTCGCCAAATGCTAGTAGGCGAGTGGAAATTTTGAGGGCTGCATATGCATATCACAAATTACACCCCAAAACACATTCTGCTACTCCTCCTGAGTATGGCGATACCACATGTGTGAGACTTACACAGCGTGGCCAGATCAAGAGGCCCAACATGCAGGGAGCACCATCAGGCATTCTAGGGACATAAAATACACATATCGGCCCGGATTCACATAACACTTACGCCGACGTATCTCGACATATGCCGCGTAAGTGTAAATGTGCGCCGTCGTATCAATGCGCTGTGCCCACAGAACTAGATTCGCCTGAAAATAGGCTTCATCCGACCGACGTAACTTTCCTACGCCGGCGTATCGTGGGCGCAGATTTACGCTGTCCGCCTCATTGCAAATATGCAAACGAGGGAGATACGTCGATTCACGAACGTAGTTGCGTCCGGCGCATAATATATGCGGTTTGCGTAAGGCTTACGTCCGGCGTATTGTTATCCGTCCTCTATGAGGCGCAACACATGCTAAGGTATGGACCAGGGAACAGCCGTCTATTTTACGTCGTTTACATAGTAGTACGTGAATAGGGCATTCGAACCGACGTGATTCTGAGCATGCGCACTGGGATACGTCCACGGGACGGTGCATGCGCCGTTCGATAATCGTATCTTGATGTCGCTCGGCCCATCATTAGCATGGGGTCACGCCTCATTAGCATGGCTCACGCCCACTTCCACTTAGGACGAGTTACGCCGAGGGAACCCAGCGTAGATTTGGGGGCGAGTGCTTTGTGAATACTGTGCTCGCCGCTCTGCTCTACGTCGGCGTAGCATATATTCGATACGCTACACTGGCATAACTATGCGCCAAGGTATGTGAATCCGGGCCATCATTTCTTGATTACCTCTTACACATTTGATGGCCCTGGAGCACCAGGACAATGAAAACACCCCAAAAAATACCCCATTTTGGAAAGAAAACACCCCAACATATAATATATGAGGCATAATGAGTCTTTGGAACATGTCATTTTTTTCCACAAGTTTTTGGAAAATCATTTTTTTTTTTACAGTTGTCCATTTATACAATATTTCTAACACATAGCATCTACATACCACAAATTACACCCCAAAATAAATTCTCCTACCCCTCTTGAGTATGGCGATACCACATGTGTGAGCCTGGCCACATACAGAGGCTCAAAATGAAGGGAGCACCTTCAGGTGTTCTGGGGCATAGATTTAAAATACAATTTTTACTACCTATTACACTTTTGTGAGGCACTATGGTGGCACTGTAGTGGCATGGATGTGGCATAGATGAGAACTGATGTGGCATAGATGCGCATGAATGAGGCATACATGAGCCATAAATGGGAATGGCAGAGCCGTGGATGGGAATGGCTGGGCCATGAATGTGGATGCATAAGGCGTGGATGGGAATGGATGATGATGAATGAGCCGTGGATGGGAATGGCTGAGTATAGACGGGGATGACTGAGCCATGAATGAGGATGGCTGAGTATGGATGGAGATGGCTGAGTATGGATGGGGATGAATGGGGATGAGCATGAATGAGGATGGCTGAGTATGGATGGGGATGGCTAAGCATGAATGGGGATGGCTTAGTATGGATGGGGATGACTGAGCATGAATGAGGATGGCCTAGTATGGATGGGGATGACTGAGCATGAATGAGGATGGCTGAGTATGGATGGGGATGGTTGAGTATGGATGGGGATGACTGAGCATGAATGAGAATGGCTGAGTATGGATGGGGATGGTTGAGTATGGATGGGGATGACTGGGCATGAATGGGGATGACTGAGCATGAATGAGGATGGCTG
Organism: Rana temporaria; assembly: GCF_905171775.1. NCBI lineage: Eukaryota > Metazoa > Chordata > Amphibia > Anura > Ranidae > Rana > Rana temporaria. The sequence continues at coordinate 443,057,600 of NC_053491.1, forward strand.
AGTACGGATGGGGATGGCTGAGCATGAATGAGGATGGCTGAGTATGTATGGGGATGGCTGAGCATGAATGGGGATGGCTTAGTATGGATGGGGATGACTGAGCATGAATGAGGATGGCTGAGTATGGATGGGGATGGTTGAGTATGGATGGGGATGACTGAGCATGAATGAGAATGGCTGAGTATGGATGGGGATGGTTGAGTATGGATGGGGATGACTGGGCATGAATGGGGATGGCTTAGTATGGATGGGGATGACTGAGCATGAATGAGGATGGCTGAGTATGGATGGGGATGGTTGAGTATGGATGGGGATGACTGAGCATGAATGAGAATGTCTGAGTATGGATGGGGATGGTTGAGTATGGATGGGGATGACTGGGCATGAATGGGGATGACTGAGCATGAATGAGGATGGCTGAGTACGGATGGGGATGGCTGAGCATGAATGAGGATGGCTTAGTATGGATGGGGATGACTGAGCATGAATGAGGATGGCTTAGTATGGATGGGGATGACTGAGCATGAATGAGGATGGCTTAGTATGGATGGGGATGGCTGAGCATGAATGAGGATGGCTGAGTATGGATGGGGATGACAGAGCACGAATGAGGATGGCTGAGTATGGATGGGGATGACAGAGCACGAATGAGGATTGTTGAGTATGAATGGCATGGATGGGATGGCTGAGCATGGATTGATGGATGAGTGCAGGAATTGTCACAAAGCAGCGCTGTGGGCAATACAGATCCAACCCACATCGCTGCTGCAACCGATCTCTCCCCTCTCCTCTCACACTGTACCGATCAGTACGGAGAGGGGGGAGATGAACCGGGCATGCACCGGCTTGTTTACAAGTGATCGCTCCGTCATTTGACGCAGTGATCACGTGGTAAATGTCCGCTGTCATCGATCATTTACTGTAATTTGTGACACGCCGGGTCTCGTCACGCCATCCCAGAGTTATCAAGCCGCGCTGTAGCCATCTTTCGGCTATGGCACGGTTGTTAGGTGGTTAAACCATGAGTTACCAAATACAGTCCGGTACAGGAAGATTTTGCTGTTTTCATAGCTCAGCGGCTAACAAGGACAAAGTTGTCGCAGCCACCTCGGAGGCGGACATTTACTTGGTTAATTTCGGAGTGGGGTAACAATCTCCGCTCATAATATCGTGCAACGGACTCTATTCGGTTACCGATGGTGTATACAAAGGACTCCAAAAACCAATTTGTGAAAATAAACAGCAATTTGTCAAAATCTACAATTCATGATGGTTTAAAGAAAAGGGAAGTGACGCGGGTTGCTTATTCTGCCAGGTTTGACGTTTTGTCAGAACACCGCCTTGCAAAAATGAACCGATGCATCCACATGGTGCTTCCTCATTGGCTGTAATGGGAACATTGCCCAACATGCTCTCTGTTGTAAATGTGCTTATCAGTAACGTTACCTTTCCTGTTGTGATAAGCAAAGTTAGCAAATACAAAGAAGTTGTCTGGCATGCTCCATACACCAGGCCTGCTTTTGCAGAGATCCCAACTGTCCCTGATTACGGAGGACTGTCCCTGATTACGGGGGACTGTCCCTGATCTGTCCCTCATTCCTCCTCATTTGTCCCTCATTTTGGTCTGATCTATAGAGTTGTATATAAAAAAAACTTTTTATCTTTAAAAAAGTGTTTCCCAGCCAGTGTCATTAGTAGAGTGACAGTGCATATTTTTAGCACTGATCCCTGTGTTAGTGTCACTGGCTCCCGTTCCAAACTGACAGCTGCAATATCGCAGTCCCGCTTTAAGTCGCTGGTGGCCGCCATTACCAGTATAAAAAAATAAATACAAATTCCAGTATATATCACATAGTTTGTAGACACTATGGCCCGGATTCACGTAGAACCGCGTATCTTTGTGCGGGCGTAACGTATCCTATTTACGTTACGCCTCCGCAACTTTGACAGGCAAGTGCCTTATTCTCAAACCAAAGTTGCGGCGGCGTATCGTAAATAGGCCGGCGTAAGCCCGCCTAATTCAAATGTGGTAGATGTGGGCGTGTGTTATGTAAATTTAATGTGACCCCACGTAAATGACGCTTTTTACGAACGGCGCATGCGCCGTCCGTGAAAGTATCCCAGTGCGCATGCTCCAAATTAATCCGCAAGAAGCCAATGCTTTCGACGTGAACGTAAATGATGCCCAGTCCTATTCGCGAACGACTTACACAAACGACGTAAAATTTTCAAAATTCAACGCGGGAACGACGTCCATACTTAACATTGGTACGCCTCATGTACGCCTCATATAGCAGGGGTAACTTTACGCCGGGAAAAGCCTAACGTAAACGGCGTATCTATACTACATATTTCTAGGCGAAAAATCAGCGTACACGCCCCTAGCGGCCAGCGTAAATATGCAGTTAAGATACGACAACGTAAGAGACTTACGCCGGTCGGATCTAATACAAATCTATGCGTAACTGATTCTCAGGCCCCATACTCACGAGCAAACATGTCTGCTGAAACTGGCCCGCAGGCCAGTTTCAGCAGACATGTTTGGTCGTGTGTGGGCGCGAGCGGGCCGAATTCCAGCAAACATTTGCCCGCCGGGCCTTTTCCCAGCAGACAAATATTCCTGGACTTGTTTTAAAACAGTCCGCTGGAATTCTGCCCGCTCGGACATGTACGGTCGTCAGTACAGACCTACCGTACATGTCCAGGCGCCCGCCGTCCCTCGCATGCGTCGAATGACTTCGACGCATGCGTGGAAGCATTTTAAAGGCGGGCCGCCCACGTCGCCGCGTCATTGTCGCGGCGACACCGCGGACACGCCCCGCGTATTGTTTACGCGCGGACTTCTGTACGATGGTGTGTACAACCATCGTACAGAAGCCCTCTGGCAGACATGTATGGTGAAAACGGTCCGACGGACCGCTTTCACCATACATGTTTGGTCGTGAGTACCCGGCCTAAGAATCAGGCGCATAGATACGACGGCCCGGACTCAGAGTTACAACGGCGTATCTGGAGATACGCCGGCATAACTCGTACGAGAATCCGGGCCTATAACATTTGTGCAAACCAATCAATATACGTTAATTGGGATTTTTTTAACCAAAAATATGTAGCAGAATACATATTGGCCTAAATTTATGAAGAAATTTTTTTTTTTTTCAATTGTTCTTTATTTATTGGATGTGTTTTATAGCAGAAAGTAAAAAATATTGTTTTTTCAACAAAAAAAAATGGGATTTTTTAACCAAAAATATGTAGCAGAATACCTATTGGCCTAAATTTATGAAGACATTTTTTTTCAATTGTTTTTTTATTTATTGAATGTGATTTATAGCAGAAAGTAAAAAATATTGTTTTTTTTTTTTTTCAAAATTGACAGTCTTTTTTTTTTATAGTGCACAAAATAAAAAACCCAGAGGTGATCAAATACCACCAAAAAAATAACTTAATTGTGGGAAAAGGTATCTATTTAATTTGGGTGCAGCGTAGCATTACCGCGCAATTGTCAGTTAAAGTAACGCAGTTGGGAATTAGGGATACGGTGTTGTTGATCCTATTCTTTCCAGTTGACAGCTGATTATTTGTGTGTTTGTTGCACAATGGGAGAGGGGGGAGGGATAGGAAGGGGGGGGGGTGTTTACAGTTAGTATGATATATATATATATATCTATAGATATATTTATCTATAGATATATATCTATATATATATCTATAGATATATGGGGCAGATCCACGTAGCGCGGCGCATTCTTCCGTCCGGCGTAGCGTATCTCTGATACACTACGCCGCCGTAACTTACAGCGTATCTTTGGTATCCTAAAAGAATTTGCGTCGTAAGTTACGGCGGCGTAGCGTAAATCTCCAGGCATAAGGGCGCGCAATTCAAATGTATGTGATGGGGTGTTTTATGTTAATACGTCGTGACCCGACGTAAATGAAATTTTTTTTTAACGGCGCATGTGCCAGCCGTGGGGGTATCCCAGTGCGCATGCTCGAAATTTAACCGGAACAAGCCAATGCTTACGACGTTGACGTCATTCTGCGCAAAGCCCTATTCGCGAACGACTTACGCAAACGACGTAAAATTTTCAAAACTCGACGCGGGAACGACGTCCATACTTAACATAGGATACGCCTCATATAGCAGGGGTAACTATACGCCAAAAAAAGCCTTACGGAAACTACGTAAAAAAAAAATGCGCCGGCCGGACATACGTTCGTGGATCGCCGTATCTAGCTAATTTGCATACTCGACGCGGAATTCGACGGAAACGGCACCTAGCGGCCAGCGTAAATATGCACCTACGATCCGACGGCGTACTAAGACGTACGCCAGTCGGATCAAGCCCAGATTCAGTCAAAGATACGACGGGGCATTTTAAAAATTACGTGGCGTATCCATAGATACGCCGGCGTAATTCGTTTGTGGATCTGGCCCATATATATATATATAGTTCTGGTCTATTGGATCTGTCTGAGCCTGGGTATGCCCAATAGGCTCTGTGCTGTATTGTATTCTAATCTTTAAAAGTAAATAAAAATTATTAAAAAAAAAAAAAAAAAAATAGCGCAGTGCTGTATCGCAAAAAAATGCTGGGCCTTAAAGGGCAGTAAATCTTCCTAAGGTCAAGTGGTTAAATGGAATATTCTAAAAATAATATGTGTACAGGGACAGGTTAGTTGGCACTTCTCTTGTACTCTGACCCTGGAGCAATCTCGGATGTGTACATTGTTATCTGATACTTCTGAGTGTCTCTACAAGCTCAGATGAAACTCCATATGTGCACATAGTATTTCCTTCATTTTGCAAATAGCTGCTCTTGACTAGTGACACCTAATTCATGTACAATGGGCATACGCCGTACTGTAATACAGATAATTACAATTCATACACGGAAGCAGTAGAACAGAGAAATAAACCTTGGCACGCCTTAAAATACTCTGAGAAATCCATCTAGGTTGTGTGAATTTTTATTCTGTAGTACAAGTGGACTGACGAAATGTGAATTTACAATTTATTCAGACACTTCTACCTACAAGCTGGTTCAGGCAATCCTGATCGATCTTTGAAGCTCATATGACAATTCAAACAGAATCTCTGATACATCTGGAACATTGTGGGCAGAATGGCCTACTCCAGGGGAACACATGGAAATGCCCAGGGACCAGTTCTACAGGGAGACTGGTGGAGATGCCATGGGACCCATTTTCCTTGGTGGGGGGTCATGAAGATGCCCTGAACACCATATGACATGGAGTCATACGCTAAAGAGATTCTACGGATGCCTTGGACCCCATGCTCCAAGGGGGCTCATAAAGATGCCCTGGGCCCCATACGCCAAGGGGGCTTATGAAGATTCCCTGGGTTCCATTCTTAAGGAGGCATGTGGAGATGGCCTGAGCTCCATATTCCAGGGGGGCTCATGAAGATGTTCTGAAACCCATAGGGTTTCATGAAGATGGCCTGGGTGGCTGGATCCCATACTTCAGGGAGCCCATAGAGATGCCCTGGGCCCCATACTGCAAGGAGGCTAAAGAAGATGTCCTGGGTTCTATACTTAAGGGGGCTTGTGGAGATGGCCTGAGCCCCATACTCTAGGGGGACTCATGAAGATGTTCTGAGCCCTATATTCCAAGGAGGCTTATGAAGATGATCTGGGCTCCATACTCCAAGGGGGTTCATGAAGATGCCCTGGGCCCCATAATCCAAAGTGACCTATGGAGATCCCCTGAGCCCCATACTCCTGGGCAGGGCAGGACTTAGGTTGGTGGGGGCCCCTGGGCTGAATAATCGAAGGGGCCCCCTGGAGCAGAGAAGCGGGGGGGTGGGTTGTTGCCGCCGACCGATCATAGTTGTTGAGGGGGGGTGAGGGGCTGGATCTTCCGACCGACCTATCGAAGTTAAGGGGGGGGCAGTGCGCCTAACGATCATACTTGTTGAGTGGGTGGTGCAGCCGCTGGACGGACTACTTACCTCTTCCCAGGGCAGCCTTCAGTAATTCAGTAATCAGCTGCAGCTACAGTGAAGGGGCCCTCCGGAGCATCAAAGTTGTTGGGGGGGGCTGCCGAGAATTACATCCAACCGCCAAAGTTGTTGAGTGGGGGGTTTGCCGTAATTGCCGCGAAATTGCGGGAGGGGGTTGACGCGATTGCCGCGAATTGGGGGTTGCCGCGATTGGGCCCGGGGTTCGAGCCCAGTCAAGCCCAATGGTAAGTCCTGTCCTGCTCCTGGGGGTCTGATGAAGATGCATTGAGTCCTATACTCAAATGTGGTTCATGAAGATGCTCTGAGCCCCATACTCCAATGGGGTTCATGAAGGTGCCCTTGGGCCCCATAATCGAAAGTGGCTTATAGAGATCCCCTGAGCCCCATACTCCTGGGGGTCTGATGAAGATGCATTGAGTCCTATACTCAAATGTGGTTCATGAAGATGCTCTGAGCCCCATACTCCAATGGGGTTCATGAAGGTGCCCTTGGGCCCTATAATCCAAAGTGGCTTATAGAGATCCCCTGAGCCCCATACTCCTGGGGGTCTGATGAAGATGCATTGAGCCCTATACTCAAAGGTGGTTCATGAAGATGCTCTGAGCCCCATACTTCACAGGGGTTCATGAAGGTGCCCTGGGCCCCATAATCCAAAGTGGCTCATGGAGATCTCCTGAGCTCCATACTCCTGGGGGTCTGATGAAGATGCATTGAGCCCTATACTCAAAGGTGGTTGATGGAGATCCCCTGAGCCCCATACTCCAAGGGGGTTCATGAAGGTGCCATGGGCCCCATAATCCAAAAAGGCTCATAGAGATCCCCTGAGTCCTGTACTCTTGGGGGTCTGATGAAGATGCATTGAGCCCTATATTTAAAGGTAGTTCATGGAGATCCCCTGAGCCCCATACTCCTGTGGGTCTGATGAAGATGCATTAAGCCCCATACTCAAAGGTGGTTCATGAAAATACTCTGAGCCCCATACTCCAAGGTGGTTCATGAAGATGCTCTGAGCCCCATACTCCAAGGTGGTTCATGAAGATGCCCTGAGTTCCATACTCCATATAAATACTGAAAAAGTTATATATTTAGGGTTTGCTCACACCCGTGCGCATGCACCACACTGGTGCGATTTGTTGTGTGTCTGCTGTAGAAATAAAATTATTCTCTATGGAGCATGTTCACATTACGGCAGCATGTTGCAGTGCGATTGTTGAAAAGGTGCATAGCATAGGCTTCTTATGGGGCTACACATTGTGCTTTTGACCCTATAGATTTCAATAGGAGCACATGAAATACACATTTACAGTATATAGCTTTGTGCCTAACACTCTCTTCTTCCTAGCAACAATATCATAGCAGGTATTGGTAGAGATTGGCCGAAACAAAGACGCACAGAGGATGAAAAAGGCATACAAATGTGCTACAAGAACAAACTGAAAGACACATAATGATCATAGCTCCCAACTGTCCCTGATTTGGAACAAAGTCCCTCTTTCTTCCTCATTTGTCCCTCATTTTGGTCTGATTTCTATAGTTGTAAATGAAATGTACTTTTTATCTATGGAAAAGTGTTTCCCAGTGCTAAGCCATTTATCCAATTTCTAAATTGCTGCATTTGTAAATTTCAAATACCAGTATAAAGGAATAGTAGTGGTAAAAAAAGCACTTGTGGGTTTAACTAATATATATGTATATCATTTTTTGGTATAATTCTCCTTTTAAGGGGGCGTGAAATCTTTCTTGATCTACCTGACCTTGGCTTGGTATCAAGAGATCCCCAAATTTTCCACTTCTTATTAAGTGATCGAACAGTACTGACTGGTATATTTAAGGCTTTGGATATCTTTTTATATCCTTTTCCATCTTTGTAAAGTTTCATTACCTTGTTACGCAGGTCTTTTGACTGTTCTTTTATACCTCCTTATGACTCAGTGTCTAGCCTGCTTAGTGCATCCATGTAAAAGCAAACAAACACAATCACTATTTAAACACAGACACTGAGGCCCAGATTCACAAACGAGACACGACGGCGTATCTCCAGATACGCCGTCGTATCTCTGAGTCTGGGCGGTCGTATCTATGCGCCTGATTCTTAGAATCAGTTACGCATAGATTTCTATTAGATCCGACCGGCGTAAGTCTCTTACGCCGTCGGATCGTAACTGCATATTTACGCTGGCCGTTAGGGGCGTGTATGCTGATTTACGCGTCAAAATATGTAAATCAGCTAGATACGCAAATTCATGAACGTACGCCCGACCGACGCTGTACAGATACGCTGTTTACGTTAGGCTTTTCCCGGCGTAAAGTTACCCCTGCTATATGAGGCGTACATGCGGCGTACCAATGTTAAGTATGGCCATCGTTCACGCGTCGAATTTTGAATATTTTACGTCGTTTGCGTAAGTCGTCCGTCAATGGGGCTGGACGTCATTTACGTTCACGTCGAAACCAATACGTCCTTGCGGCGTACTTTGGAGAAATGCACACTGGGAAATTCCACGAACGGCGCATGCGCCGTTCTTGAAAAACGCCAATCACGTCGGGTCACAGAACATTTACATAAAACACGCCCCCCTGTTCCAAATTTGAATTAGGCGGGCTTACGCCAGCCGATTTACGCTACGCCACCGCAACTTACGGAGCAAGTGCTTTGAGAATACTGCACTTGGCTGTCTAAGTTGCGGAGGCGTAACGTAAATCGGATACGTTACGCCCGCACAAAGATACGCCGCTGTATGAGAATCTGGCCCTAAAACTATTGCTTATTGCGATTTTTTTTTTTTTTTTTAACCAAAAATATGTAGAAGAATATGTATCTGCCTAAACTGAGGACAAATATTGTTTTTTTTTATATATTTTGGGGGGATATTTATTATAGCAAAAGTAAAAAATATTGCTTTTTTCCCAAAATTGGTACTCTTTTTTTTGTTTATAGCGCAAAAAATAAAAACCGCAGAGGTGATCAAATACCACTAAAAGAAAGCTCTATTTGTGGGGAAAAAAGGACGTCAATTTTGTTTGGGAGCCACATCGCACGGCCGCGCAATTGTCAGTGCCGCAAAAAGTGCTCTGGTCTTTGGGCAGTCAAATGGTCCAGGGCTGAAGTGGTAATGTTTGAGAACTCACTCCTGTGATGGTGGAGGTGAGCAGTAAAAACTAGGCCTCACTTAGCAACGTCCTGGGGGTATTCCAGTCAGGCTTCATGAGGTACGTAAAAGGCCTACGCCTTTGGTAAGAGCTTTATTCAACTTTATTCAGCGGCCCAGTTTGTTTTTATCTACAGACGCTCCTTATCTGCACAGGTGGTGTTTTGGTAATGGTAGGCCATAGACGGCGCAAATTTCTTTCCTGCAACCACGACTCCCCTTTGAACACAGACAGTGCTGACAGGGGAATCCCTCCCGCCGAGACACGTATTCTCCTGGCAGGGCAGCAGGGAAAGCCACCCCCACCGGGAGAAGACAGCGATTATTGCTAGCAATTATAGCAGCCGCTAGCGATAATCGCAAGTAAATCCGGCAGGCTGGTTGTACCCAATTTTATCGACCAATCAACTTGGTACATTTTCAATTCCTGCTGAACCGGCTGAGATTTGAACCGTCTATGGACGGCCTAATCCTTTAAGGCAGAGGTCTCTAAACTGCGGCCCCAGGGCCAGATGTGGCCCTTTGCTAGCCTATATTTGGCCCTTGGGGCACAATTCCTCCCACTAACATGAGGCACTATTCCTCCCATTGACACCAACAATGGGGCACTATATTATCCACTGATACCAATGATGGGATAATATTCCTCCTACTAATAGGGGGAATACTCCTCTTCCTATTGACCACCAACCCTGAGGCCATATATGTTCTCACTGATGCCAGGCCCGTGACTTTTTCTTCCCTTGCTGGCCCCAATCCGGCCCTCCTAAAGTCTGAAGGGCAATAAAGTGGTCCTTTGTTTGTAAAGTTTGGAGACCCCTGCTTTAAGGGCCTGTTCACACTGCCCACACACTAAACCACAGTGACGTGTGGCGGGATGCACGCTTTACTTCATCACACATATTATTATTATTATACAGGATTTATATAGCGCCAACAGTTCACGCAGCGCATATCTTTTTTTTCCGCAACTTTATTTGAAGTGCACAAAGTGACACTTCATTCATGTCCCCGCACAGCAGCTTGGTAACATGTGGCGCCATCCAGTGTGATGCGATAAAGCGCAGCGTGTCTGCATTTTATCGCACTGTAGCTGGGCTCCAGGCTGTGAACAAAGTGCATAGAAAACAATGCTTTTCTATGTCCCGTAGAGGTGTGGAAAAACACCAACAGGCGGCCCTCCAACTGTTGCGGTACTACAAGTCCCATGAGTCATTGCATGGCTGAGTTACAAGCATGACTCCCACAGGAGGAGGCACGATGGGACTTGTAGTTCCACAACAGCTGGAGTGACACCTATTTGACACCCAATGTAATGTAAAATGATGTGCATATTTATTTTCAGTCATGATGTGTTATCTTTGTGAATTGAGCCTCATGTGAGGGGACTCCCATAGACCACTTTTATTTCTCACGTCACAACTTCTAGGTTTCTCATTGCTCTGACTAAACTGACACTGCTGTATGTGGCCGCCATTTGAGAACACACTGAGGGAACTCCCCTCCATGCAGCTCTCCAATGGCTACCAATATACATCTATAGCTATGGCTACACAGGCCACACCCACAGCCGGAAGAGATCACGTGCCTCAGCTCCGACTCGCCCCGCATCACGTGACCTATCCGCAGGCCTCGCCTCGTAGCCAACCGCTTGACGACTAGTAGGAGGCCCCTGCGTGGTGTTCCCTCATTGGCCGAGGCCTTGCCCAATCACGGACAGCCATCTGTGTGCCCTGACTGACAGAACCCGGCTTCCAATGGCGAGCGGACACCGGTGTAGGGGCGGCCAATGGGAGCGGATTTGGGAGGAGGGTGTGGGGAGGGCATATAAGAGCGGCGGTCGACCGGCGCTGAGTGCTCAGTGGATCTCAGTCGCTGCTGTTCAACGGTGTCTCCAGGGAGCGCTTCTTCAGTCATGGCCCGCATCGCTCTCTTCGTCCTACCGCTGTTGGCGGCTCTGTGCCTCGCTGAACCCTCCGTCTACCTCCAAGAGGAATTCGGGGATGGAGGTATGTGAAGGGGTTGTGCGCCCTACAATGGGGGGGGTGTCACTGGGGACAGGCTAGACGATTACATCCCTGATAGAGGTAATCTATTGCTTTGGCCTTACCAACGGGCTCCCTGTCTATTAATGGGGTAGCTGGGCGTGTAATCTGAAAATCCGCACTACAAGTCCCAGCAGACCTGTCATTCCTGTGCATGCTGGGACTTGTAGTACTTGATCCCTGCTGGGGGGTGATCTGAAAATCTGGGGGGGTTTTGTAGTTGTAGATGAACTACTAGTCCCAGGAAGTCTGCCATTGCTGTGCATGCTGTAGTGCAATGGCATGATCTGTCTACTGAGCTGGCTGTGTAAATGAGAATCTATTGTGGGGTGGGCACTGTAAGTCCCAGAAACCCTGCCTTCTCAGTGCATGCTGGGACTTGTAGTGTAGCTCTGAGATTGTCATTAAGAGGCGATCAAATGATCGGGTGCCTGGGAACTATAAATCCCAGAATTCCCGCCCTCAGTGCATGCTGGGACTTGTAGTGTAGCTCTTAGATTGCCATTAAGAGGCAACCAAATGATCGGGTGCCTTGGAACTATAAATCCCAGAATTCCTGCCCTCAGTGCATGCTGGGACTTGTAGTGTAGCTCTGAGATTGCCATTAAGAGGCGATCAAATGATTGGGTGCCTGGGAACTATAAATCCCAGAATTCCTGCCCTCGGTGCATGCTGGGACTTGTAGTGCAGGCGCATGATCTGTATACAAAGTGATGGCTGGGTGTGTAATCTGAAAAATCTGCTGAGCTTGTAGCTCTACCTCTCCCAGCAAGCCTGTGCATGCTGAGACTTGTAGTACAGGTACATGATCTCGGCTGGGGTGTAATCTGATCGTCTGTCCTGAGTTATGTAGTTGCAGAAACTGCAAGTCCTGGAATGCCTGCGTGCTGGGGTTTGTAGTGCAGCTGCATGATCTCTGGCTTCTGGTGTGATAGCTGGGTGTGTAATCAGGAAATCTGTTGTAGGGGAACTACGATTACCAGAAAGACTGCCACTTCTGTGCATGCTGGGACTTGTTGTACAGCTATGTGACCCCCCCCCCCCCCTGCCCAATATAAGTAATTTGAATATCTTTCCTGAGCTATGTAGCCTCATACGAGTTACAAGTTCCAGCATGCATGCTGAGATTTATAGTGCAGTTCCATGATCCCGGTCTACTTAAATGATGGCTCATGCCCAGCTATCTAAGTAGACTGGGGTCATGGACCCGCACTACAAATATCAGCATGCACAGCAGGCATTCTGAGACTTGTAACTCGTATGTGGCTACATAGCTCAGGAAAGATATTCAAATTACTTCAAGCTGAAAAATCAGTTCCAGAGGCACTAGAAGTCCCAGCATGCCTGGCATATCTGTGCTTGCTAGGACTTGTAGGGCAGCTGCATGGTGATCCTTTATGGCCAATTATATATTAAATAGACCTAGTAAACCTGGTGGGGGTCATGCTGGGACATGTAGTTCTATGGACCCAGGAAAGTGCTGTTTTCGCATGTATACATCCCAAGGGACACAGACATGGGGCCATGGAAAACGAGAAGCCCCAGCATTAAGCCTATGACTGTATTGCCACCACAATGTCCACTTCGGAGCAAAATCCAAGCATCTGTGGGGGGGGGGGGGGGGGTCTACAATTCTGTTCTTTGATCTGACATTGTGCTGTTAGAACAGCTGTGGGGTTTTGTAGCTCATGCTGAAACTTGTAGTCCCAGTCTGAAGATCTGACATGGCCGCCGCGTCCCTGTTTGCACACTTTTCCTGTAATGACAGGATGTGCCACAAGTGTAACCTGACATTGCCTGTCTCCCAGGACCTGGAGGTGGTAATTACAGCCTTGTGTTCAGTCATTAGTCGGCTTTATTCAGCATTATTATAATCCTCATTGTGATCTTCCATTGGGAGGCGTCTGTGTTCTGGAGTCATTGCAGAGGTTTCATGGAGGCCTTGGGTCATTGGGGTCCTGTTTGGGGGGTTCTTGGGTCATTTGTGATGCTGTGGGGGGGTGGTTGGGATTTGTCTGTGGGGGCTGGTTGGGGGGGGGGCGGCAGGGGGTTCAGAGGTCCACAAGTTGTTTTTTTTTGGGGGGGGGGGGGGGAGTGTCGGTCATTGGGACATGTCAATGGTGGGTCTCAGGCGCTCTGATTTGGGCAATTATCTGAACAGTCGATCTTTCTATAGGGCAGTGATGGTGAACCTTGGCACCCCAGATGTTTTGAAACTACATTTCAACTTTAGCTCAAGTAAACTAGCAGGCAGAGACAATAACTAATCCTTTTTTTTTTTTTTTTTAATGGCGATCCTTACCTTAGTACCGCAGCAGTTTCTCCCCTGTCAATCACTGTCAAAAAACAGCATACTGTTGGTCTCATAAGTCGGCTCCATGTATTGTTAGAATTTTTTTTTAGGGTGAACCCCCGCTTTAACTACACTGCCGAGTGCGTGAGCATTGTGGGAAATGTAGTTACTAAACATCTGGGGTGCCAAGGTTCGCAGTCACTGCTATAAGGGGATCTTTAGTTACAATGTTATGGTGGCCAATCATGGCTCGAATTTTCGATCCGGTCGAAGTTCTTACCTGAGTCAGCCCAGTTCTTGCCAGTTATGTTGCAGGCGTGTCTCAGCTGCCTGGGACGCCCTTTTATTGGCTTCCGCTGCTGCCAGCCAATCAAGAGAAAGGGGGCGTGGCTGGGTCTTGGCTCTGTCTGAATACCTGGCTCAGGTGCCCCATAGCAAGCTGCGTGCAGTTGGGGCACTCAACAGGAGGGAGGGGCCAGGAAAGCCGAAGAAGGGACCTGAGAACAGGACCTGGGCTGCTCTGTGCAAAACCACTACAGATCAGGTTTTTTATTTAATTTACAATAAATTTAAGTATCCGTTCACTAAATGCATCGATGATATTGCGCTACTTCAGCACAATTTCAAAGCCGCTGTTCAGTGCGATATAATGTGCGACTTGCCAACAGCTGTGCAAGTCGCACATGAAATGGCGCAGCAACTTTTTTCATATCGGTGCAATTCGGAGTCGCACCATTTTGGATGGTTCCATCGGCACAAACTGGGTGCAAATTGTGAAGTTTTACAAAATCGCATGACAAGTCGCACCGGCAGATGACCAGGAGAAAAAAAATTGCTGCCCTTAGACGCGTTCACACTGGTGCGACTTTAAAATCGCGCTACTGCAGTGCGATTTCACATCCTTCCCATCAGTGATTTGCACTGCTGATTTAATTGTGGCTTCAAATGGAGGTCGCAATGAAATGGGCAAACTATAGGGCAGGAACTTTTTTCAAAGTCGCTGCACTATGAGTCACTGGGGTACGACTTGTCATGCGATTTGGAACTGTTAAATTGCATCGTTGTGAACAGGGGCTTAACATTGGTGCCGCTTGGTGCTTTGTCCAGCCTCAGCGGCTGTCAACCTCTCCTAGATTTATACCGGGCTGGATAGTACACCTGTGACTTCCACCTGCACCGGGTCCGGGGCGGTGCTGGTTGCCCCCTGGGTCTTGTGGGTCCGGGGCGGTGCTGGTTGCCCCCTGGGTCTTGTGGGTCCGGGGCGGTGCTGGTTGCCCCCTGGGTCTTGTTGGTCCGGGGGGGGGGGGCTGGTTGCCCCCTGGGTTTTGTGGGCCTGGGGGGGGCTGGTTGCCCCCTGTGTATGGGGCCCTAGATATGTGTATACGGATGTCTGGGAATGACGTTTCAGTGTGTTCCCTGAGAGTACTACTACATATTCCAGGGATCGTAGTGTTCTGAATACATGGGTGTCCATTTTCCAGCCCTGCCTATGGTTGCCCAGGTAACATATAGGTTCTGGAAACGTCCATCTTGCACCATACCTGTGCATTTATCTATACAGGATAAATATGTACATGAAATCTTCACGTATTGCTAATTGAAGGGTTTCTACAATTGGCATATCTCTCTATAGAAACCGGATGGGCACGCTCAGTTGATTCTGAATTGTCTCGGGTGACGCTCTCTTCCTGACTGATTTGCATATCTCTTCTTGTGTAATGGTTTTGCTACATCTGGGCAGGTTTCAGACCCAATCCATTTTTATGGAAGCTGATTGGACACCTTTGTCGTATGAACATCGGCTCAGAATCTGTATGAGCCGTATCCGTTTATGCCAAGTGTAAGGGATGGAAATCTGATGGAGACGGTGTAAGTCCAGGGCTGTCTGCCGTCCCCCCAACCCAGCAGACTAACTGGCCCGGCGGCTGCTGTTAATGAAGCCATTCCTCCTATTTGTCCCCGAGGAGTCCTTTTTTTTTTTTTTTCTTCCTGGTCATCATGCAGCTGTATGAATCTTCTGGAAACAGGAGGAGGAGGGTGCTCATTGCCTGAATTCCCCCACCCTCTCTGCTTTTTATAGTGAAAGAGAAAGCACAGCCCAAGTATCTTTATGAGAATTCTCCCTTCCTGTATGTGTAACGAGTAAACAGACAGCAGGTCAGACCTCGGCTTCAGCACTGCAATCTCCTTTGCTGTATGCACGCTTAATGAATGCGTTTAGACGCTTCCAATGGCCTTGAGTATTAAAGATTTCATTAAGGTCCTTTGTAGGAAGATTCACCCCCCAAATACAGGGGGGGGCGACTGAGGGGAGAATTTGCAGCATGTTTCTGGCATTTTGTATGTAGTTGGAAGCTTTGCTCCAAATCCATGATAATGTTACTCATGCAGCAAATTCAGGTAGTTATTTGCAACATTTTTCTATGTAGTGCTATTGCAAAAAATTTATAAAGCAATATCGCTATATTGATGGTAGTGGAGGTAAAAAATTACCCCTACATTTTGGAGTAAATTGTTGCATCAAAATCTGCAAAATTATTTCTTTACGTTCCTTTGGAAGTCATATTTAATACCTTTCCTTTCTCCTGATGTCGGCCTGTAACACTTAAGGCTAGGTTCACACTGCTGCGAATTCAAAATCGCAGCTGTGGTTTTGCCGCGATTTAAGAGACATCTGTGCAGGGTTCAATGTAAATCGCGGCCCGAAATTACAAAAAGTAGTGCAGGAACTACTTTTTAAAATCGGTGCAGCGCCGCAGATGCGGCGTCGCACCGATTAGGACGGTGCAAATGCCGCCGATTTGAGATGCGATTTGACATGTGAAATCGCATCTCGAATCGTACCCAGTGTGAACCTGGGCTCAAGCGGAGTTCCACCCAAAAGTGCAACTTCCGCTTTAAAGTGGAGGTTCACCCAAAAATTAATTTTTAACATTACTTTTAGCCGAGTTGTCCTAATGACAATTGGCTTTTTTTTTTTTTTAATCCCGTACATACCATATTTTCACCGCCGCTTCCGACCGTCGCCTACTGCGCGTCACGAGTTGCTGAAAGAAGCCGAACGTCGGTGCGCAGGCACCGTATAGAGCCGCACCGATGTTCGGCTTCTTTCGACAACTCGTGACGCGCTGTATGCGGCGGTCGGAAGCCTGTCAATCAATTAGGAATGCCCAGTCCCGCAGAAGACATACCCGGAAGCGGCGGTGAAAATACGGTATGTACGGGGATAAAATGAAAGAAAACAGCCGATTGTCATTATAACAACTCGGCTGAATGTAATTCCCATTAGGCCGTAGTTCCCATTAGGCCGTGATGTAGCAAGAATGAATGTGCACCGCAAACCAGGAAGTCAGTTAGAATAACGATTCAGGAGTGCTGGAGGTGAATAAAACGGCTCGATTTCAACAGGTATCAAACTAGTTATAATGCAAAACATTACTTTTTACTTTATCAGCTACTGTCAGACTTTAATTTTAAGAGGAAAATATTTTTGTCTTTACAACCCCTTTAAGCACTCCTCGCCCCCTTGCATGCCACATTAAAGGAAAATTGCTTGAGTTACCCCATCATGTCGATGGAGGAATCCCTCCATAGTGCTATTGTGTTCTTCCGGCAGGGAGCCCTCCCCGCCATCACACTACAATGATCACTGCTGGTGGCTATACCCGCCAGTGGTAATAATTACACAGGTAAAAAAACTCATCCTGGTTGAGTGTAACCAGCATTGTCCATAGATTGAAATGTGGTTGTTTCTGCTGAACAGGCTGATTTTCAATACCTGGCCTAAACCTTTGGTGCTAGCTACCCTCTGTTAAAGTGGAGTTCCACCCATAAATATAACATTACATCAGTAGTTTTAAAAAAATGTCATTAGTCCTTTACGGAAAAAATTTTTTTTTTTAGATGCCTTCAAAGTGTTGTTGCTAGGCAGAATAGTTAATCTTCCCACTTCCTGCACCTAGGTGCTTAAGCTTCCTAACCTACACCGCACAGACTCCTGGGAATGTAGTGGGTGTAACTTTCCAGGAGTCTGTGCATTCCCCAGTCTCAAAGAATCATGTGACTTGGACAGCACAGGTGCTGAAACCTGATCTGACACTGCTTGTGCAGCACTGAGCATGTGCGAGATTTGCAAGGCTGAAATCCAGGAAGTCATACAGTCTGGCTTCATGATGCCCACACTTAAGATGGCCCCAGTCAATTTCTATTTTATAAAGTGTCTAAATGCTGTAACAACCTAACAAAACAGACCTTAGTTTACAGACTAACTTTACTAGAATACATTAAGCTTGTGTATTACAGGGGTATTTATATTTAAAAAGTGAAATTGTGGCCGGAACTCCGCTTTAAATACAGAACCCTTACTCGGTTGAAGTAGATATGATGTGCTCACACCTTCCTCTGGCCCCCAGAGCCTGAGAACATTGGCCACATTGTGCTAAACAGTACAGCAGCAGTAGTCATGATTTTTTTTAACACCAGATCAGGTTTAGGTGAATAGACCATGACATTTATGTTCTTAATTTAAGGGAAAACTTCCTGAGATGCAACATGTGAAGTGTCTTTAATTGTCAGGTTACCCATCACTGTGCTTTATGTAAAAGCGTCATTAAGGTAATGATGGGTCAGTGTACTTCAGTCACTTCTGACACACAATGCTTTGATGGACAGCTGCTTGAGAAGGGTTTTGTTGCATGAGACCTTGTGTGATCCGGTTACAAGCACTCTGCAGAATTGCTTTGTTGTATCTGCTGTCGGTGTCTGATGTGCATTTTTTTTTTTCCTTTTCAGATGCCTGGAAAGAACGCTGGATACAGTCTAAGCACAGTTCAGACTATGGCGAGTTTAAGCTTAGTGCGGGCAAGTTTTACGGAGACGCAGAGAAAGACAAAGGTGAGTGACCTCTTAATTTCCTCATATTGGCAGGCTAGAGGGAACGCCAGGCATGTCAAGTCACTTGATTGGTTGTAAAACCTTACATTCACCCAGTGAAGTTATTGGCCTCAGGTGAATCAAATCCAAACTGAAGTTGTACTTATCTGCTTTCTTCTCCTCTACATCCATTCAAAGTCTGGAATTTAGAAATCTTGTCTGAGCTGTCAGAAAATGGTGGGTGTATTGCTGAAATTACTCTGCTGAACTCATTGAGAGCTGATTTGAGCAAAGGGACCCACCCTGCCTTTCACACAGAAACAGAGCTAAAGCTGCCAATGGCCACCTGTGTGCTCCCTCTTGTCACTTTTTTCTTCTTTCTGTCAGAAGTGATTCTTGCTAAGAGGAACAAAGCAGCAGACAAATTACTTGGAGTTCTGCCAATTTTTTTTTAAGTCGGCTACAAATAATGCAGCGGCTGACTTTTAATATATGGACACTTGCCTGTCCAGGGTGCACGTGATGTCCTCTCCCGAAGCCAATCTGTCCCTCTCTCAGGTGCTGCTGCCTCTATCTTCAGTTAGGCAATCGGAACCTTGCAGCTTCACTTCCCGGTTCCCTACTGCGCATGCGCGAGTTGTGCTCTGCAATTTGGTCCCTGCTGTCTTCTGGGACCTGTCTCCCAGAACACAGTGCCGGGGGGGAACGGATATGGCATAGATATCCACGGATACTGCAGCTATCTATGCCCAGAAGTGGGAGAAAATACCTGCATTATACAGGCATCTGCTCCCCCCCCCCCCTGAAAGGCGCCAAGTGACGCCGGGGGGGGGGGGGGATTCCAAAAAGCGGAGTTCCAATTGAGACAAGTACACACTATAGAAGGATATGCTTTGTTCATATTTCATGCCTGAGGTTCACAACCACTTCAATATTGGGGGGGTTGTCGGTTCAGATTTTCAGTAGTAGTTTCTGTGTTGCACAGATGGTTGGACTAGAGATGTCCTTGGAGTAATGCATGGCGAATGCTCAGCTGCAGCACCACATAGAGTGGAGAAAGAACAAAATACAAGTATCATGTGCACTAAAGTAGACGGTTGCAAGGCAATATGGAATATTCTATTAACTGGACTGATTGTGGTTTTCAACAGCCTTTTTAGCTTAGATTGGGAGACCTGCTAGTTTACACCTTTTGGGCAACATCTATACATTTTTAGTGTTTGAACAAATACAAATATCTCAATGGTAATCCCAGCCTTGGTAGTGAACTATTAGTCCCAGGGAGTGTAAGAGGACATTGGGACACACAATGAGATTAGTAGAGAAGCGGTTTGACCTTAAGACGTGTTAGGGGCGGGTTTCACTGCCAAAGCGAGGCAGTAATCATCTCCCACAATTGGTGGTGTCAACAGGAAGTATTGTTAGTTTCAAAATGGATGTGCATCTTATCGAACACAATATACAGGGATATGGGAAAGTTTTCTACCCAAACACACTACCATTGGTTCAACTGCATGGACTGTTCAACTTTACCAGCTATAACAAGCACCACTGTTGCTTTTTCTCTTAGGTCTCCAGACCAGCCAAGATGCCAAATTCTATGCCCACTCTACTGGATTCCCTGCTTTCTCCAGCAAAGACAAGACTCTTGTAGTTCAGTTCTCAGTGAAGCACGAGCAGAACATTGACTGTGGCGGTGGATACGTGAAGCTTTTCCCAAGCACTCTAGAGCAGACTGACATGCATGGAGAGTCCGAATACAACATCATGTTTGGTAAGTGAACTGACAGGGCGGGTGTGGAAACCACCAAGATTTTTTGAATGACTGACCTTGTTGCCTGAACTTTCTAGTTTTCTTTTTTTAGTCCAAAAGGAATTACCCTGCTTATGTCTGGCAGTTAAAGTCTTGTTTCCAAAGTGTGTGTGTATGCAGTCTGCTTCCCTAAGGCCCCTTTCACACGTGTGGACGGTTCAGATCTGCCTGTAATTTTTTTCAGGCGGATCTGAACGGGTGCTCCATGTACCTCTAATGGAGCGTTCCGACGGTGACGTCCGCTGACATACTGATCAGCTCCGATCCTCTCCGCTAAAGTGTAACAGATGCAAACGCTATTTTGCATCTGTCTGGCAGATCAGCTGAAAATGGACAGACGGTTCGTTTTCATCCCCCCCCCCCTCATAGTGGAGAGCGGAGATCTGACTGGTCAGTCTCTTGCAGTGTGCAGAGACTAGTCATACGCCAGCTCAATGGGGATCAACAGGGCAATCCCCGCTGAGCAAGCTGATGTCCAAAAACTGGTCCTCCCAGGACCCACACGTGTGAAAGGGGCTTAAGCCACCTGCTGGTAAAACTTTGTATTAAAAGCAATCATCTGTATGGAAATGGCATCAGACTGCACTACCATCTGCTTTACAACAGACCGAGAGACCTACCCAAAGCAAAACACCATAAACACATTGGTATGGAGTACAATGGCACCCTAACACTAAGGCAGTGCACCATAATGTAGAGTAATGTACTACCGCGAGTTGTTGTGCACTGTTGCAGAAAAATGGTGCGTGTCTTGTCGTTGGTCTGTTGTAGTTTAATTGAAGTGTATGGTAAAGTGGTAGTAAACTGCATAAAAAAAATTGGAACCTGCATCGAAAGTGATTGTGGTACTGTTTGTGTCCCAGTCATTGATACTGCAGGAATAGTAGCATGTGAAAGCATTTCCCGTGTTTGGGGTTTATTTGTAGCTTACAAACCCTGAGGCTTTCACACACTGAGCACATTGGGCAGTATGCATCGGTTCAGTAAAACTGCACCCTTTGTGTAATAATCGACCATAAAAGTAGTAAAATTAATCTCGGCTTTCAGGTTGATACTGTAACATATTTATCACTTTTATTTAAAATAAAAAAATGGGCCCGTACTAGCACGCTATGACACTTGCGTGATAACTAAGCCCTCCAGTGGCGCTCTGTCACTGCTGAAGGCGCTACCATCTTCGCCCGATCTTTCTGGGTTTACAGGCTTTAGTGATATGAATGACCTAGCCGGTGATGAAGTCACTCCTGCATGTGGAAGACTTTTTACGGCATGGCTCTGAAGGAATGGCACAGCTATGCCGTTCTTTCAGAGTGCATGTGCCAGTTGCTTGCTTATAGGTAAAAATCATACATGGAAGTTTACTCCCGCTTTAATATGCAACATGGCTTGCAGTCAAAGTGAATAAGTGTGGTTGTGGCAGATGAACTATAACTGCAGGGTATACAGGAATGCCTGTATCCTTTGGCATGGTATCCTTTATCTCCATTGAGGAGGCACAGATGCAAATTGCCCATGCCAGCATGGATCAGTATCTGGTGTAGTCAGACTTTTTAAGGGTAAATATGTATTTATTGCTTTTCAACGGATACAATACATATAACCACCATACAATACATATAACCACCAAATGTGTACAATACAGGAATGTACATAGCAATACATGTTTAAGAACACTGTACAGCATAAGCCCAACACGGGTCCAACAAATGTAGTCAGACTTTTTAAATACAGATTGGCTGCTACTTTGACTAGCCTAATCACTAAATGTCCTCGCTACTGCAGGCTTGTAATCCTATCTTCTGTATCTCTCAGGTCCTGACATTTGTGGGCCACCCACCAAGAAAGTTCATGTCATCTTCCACTACAAGGGAAAGAACTTGCAGATCAACAAAGATATCCGATGCAAAGTGAGTGAAGAATTTGGACTTTGTCAAATTGAACCTTTAAATCTTTAAAGGGGGTTAAATATCTGTCTTTTTACACCATGGCTATTAAAAAATGTTTTAGCCTGTACTTGCATTAGTTTGTTATATTCCTGAAGTCAAAATCCTTACAATAAATGCATTAAATTCAATTTTATGCAAAGAACTGTTCTGAATACTGGTGAAAGTTTAAGGCATATCTTGATGTTTTTTTCTGCCGTCAACTGAGGAATGGTGCTGTCAACAGGACAGAAGGGCACAGACAATATTCCTAATGCAGAGCCACTCAGCCCTGGCTTTAAAATGTGTGTAACGTTAATGGGTGTCGGCACTGCTGCTTGACTCAATTGCATACAGTGGGTCTCCCTGCTGTTAAATGCATGCCAGATGCAGCATGGACACCGAATCTCACACTCTACACTAATATATACACACACACACACATTATATATATATATATATATATATATATATATATATATATATATATATATATATATATATATATATATATATATATATATATATACACGGTGCTGTCAAGATGGTGGTGAAGCTTGGCTTTACATGCTGGAAGTGGCATAGGCCTGAATTTTAAATTCCAGGGACAGCCACTACTATAAACTCCTGCCTTTTAGCACATTGATGTGTCAGCAACTGAAGGGTGGATTTCGACTTATTGATATTGTGCTAAAATCTGAATCTGTACTATTTCCTTCCTCAGGACGATGTTTACAGTCATCTCTACACTTTGATTGTACGCCCCGATAACACTTATGAGGTGAAAATTGATAACAGCAAGGTTGAATCTGGCAACCTGGAGGACGACTGGGACTTCCTTCCTGCCAAGAAAATCAAGGACCCTGAGGCCAAGAAGCCTGATGACTGGGATGAGCGTCCCAAAATTGATGATCCTGAGGACAAGAAACCAGAGGTTGGTTTCTAATTTGAGCAACACCACACAGGATAATGGCTGTTGCTGGAAATTGTACAGTACAACAATGTTCTGAACAAAGCAGTAGAATCCACAACAACTTCTCTGCTGAAAGTAATAGATTATCCAGTGCCAGCTATTTACAAGTCTAAGCTGCTTTTATCGCTATTGTGACTGTTTGCAGCCTTTGGACTTCGAACGTGGAACCTTTCACTTCATTTTGGCATTTTATGGGTCCATGTTTGAAATGAGTATCCAGCTGCAATGCCACTTGGTGTTACCAGGGTCTGCCACTAGGAGGCTTTAGTTGGGATTCAAAGTGGACGAGGAGAGCTGGCTGGTCATGTGATCGCAGTCTTGGCTCGAGGTATTTACAGAATTTATAAATCCTTCAGAGGGACACGGCAATAGGAGGCAGTGCTGATGTATACAGGTTGGTGTTGAGAGGAGGACACAGGAGCAGATGACAGAGGCGCGTAAACTGACCACCGTGTCTGGTCTCGGCAGCCATGATGCACTGTGGTCAGTTTAGAGGGGTGGGGAGAAACTCAAGGTCAGCCAGTTTTTTTTTTTTAGGTGTTACAGGGGGCCAAATGACAGGACAAGCACTGTTGTATAACAAGCTTTAAAAAAGCAGGATCCATTTTTTGTTTGTTTTGGGGTTAACGAATGATTTGAATCGGCAGCTACAGTATGTGTAACTGCTGATTTTATTTATTTTAAAGGGGCAGGCTGAACTCCACTTTAAGACCTAAAGTTTCCTCTTTACTAGAAAATACTGTTGGTAGCTGAGTGTATTGCAGCTTGGACACAGTCTAATATATTGGCATTCTACGATAAGATGAATGTGTAGGAAGTACTAGCATTTTTTTATTCTGCCTCTAAAGTCATTATTTTTTAATTGTTTGCAGGACTGGGAAAAGCCAGAACATATCCCAGACCCAGATGCAGTGAAACCAGAAGATTGGGATGAGGAGATGGATGGAGAGTGGGAGCCACCAGTCATCACAAATCCAGAGTACAAGGTAAGCAATTTTATCCTGTCTTCACTGAGTTAGTTTACCAATTGTATTTAGTCTCAAAGCTAGAGCTTGGGGAAAATCCAAAGGGCTCCCCATCTAGTTTGGTATCAAGTGGCATGGTGGTCTTCCAAAACATGCAACCAGAAATTCTGTCACTGAAGCAATGGCACGTACGTGCTGGTGCTTCAGTGAGCGTTATGTCATCGTGGCGCCGGAGCCCGCGATAACCAGAAGTAACTCCAGGAGCGATGACGCTGATCGGCGCAGTCTCATTTGAGCACCCTGGTTGTTCACAAGGCAACTTACGAATTGATGTGTACGAACCAGCCTGTTGGGGATTTTCCCAAGTGATTCCCTCCACTGGCTATAGCTGGTAACACTGATTGTTGTCTGCCGACAGGGAAGGCTCCACACTAGCAAAATAAAATGGCGCTGTGGGATGTATACACCTCCATTACCTGTGGTAGAAAAAAAAAAATAGCATAACCTATGGCCTAGCTTAGACCTTTGCTTACTTAACCTGTGAGTAAGTTGTTTTTTTGCATACAGATAATCAGGCTGTTCACACTGGAGGTTTAGGAAGTTTTTTGTTTTTAGAACGTAAAAGCCATAGGAAATTCTCAGCTCAACCACTTTATCCTGTCTGTGCATAAAAAGAACAGGTGTTTGTTTGTAAATGCATGCATAAGCTGCAGAGCCACTTCACGGCACCTCAGTATTTGTGGTCTTTACTGTAAGTTTTGAGTCTCCATAGTAGGCACTATACTTGATACAGAGGGCAGGTGAGCCTGGATGGGAGCCCCTCTCAAAGGCACAGGGACACACTGGACACATAGCACAATGGCAACAAAGGTGTCCAGTGCATCCCTGGTTTTTAAGAACACCTATCTGGACGGTAAGCAGTTCAGTCTTCCAAATTTGGTACTGGGGTACGGTTAGGTAATTAATCGCCTTTCCCTTCTGAAATCCTTCCGATGAAGCATCCTTCCACTCGACTAATATCTCATCCAGAAGCAGCCTTTCTAAGTTGTTGTATAAGGTTGGAGATATATAGGCAATCTGGGAATGGCACAGTATACAGCTGATGGTTGCTTATGTATACAATTGGACATGAATGAAGGGTTTCTCCTGTAGTTGGCTGGTGTGGATGTGCATATTGTAGCACAGCTAAAGGACTGCTCAGGGTGTTAAAGCCATGGAAGTCTTTCCACCCATTTTTACTTTTGTCCATGCTTACAGAAATCAAATTATATTTCCCCCCATAGAAAGCTTTTACTGCTTATAAGCAGCGTAACCATTATAGATGCACTTATAGGATAGGTTGACTTGGTTTGTACTTGAGATAACAAGCAGCTTTTTTTACAGGGAGAGTGGAAACCACGCCAGGTTGACAACCCTGACTACAAAGGAAAGTGGGTGCACCCAGAGATCGACAACCCAGAATATATCCCAGATCCTACTCTGTACTCCTATGAAGACTTTGGAGCTTTGGGCCTTGATCTGTGGCAGGTAAATACATTCCCTAATGGCCTTATAACTTCTGAGTTTGAAACAATCAGAAATTTTAACAAGTTGATCTTTTCGCAGGTGAAATCTGGCACCATCTTTGACAACTTCTTGATTACAGACGATGAGAAGTTTGCAGAGGAACAGGCTGCTAATACATGGGGAGTCACAAAGGTATGTACAGGAGATCCAGAATGACATGTTGGTTGCCTTAATCACGGCAGGGACTGGAGCATATAATAATGGCCTGTAGTGATTTTAGTTGGTAAACTCACTGATTTATTTGCTGACTTGCATGCAGCCACTGATATTTATATTCAAGAGAACACACCATGACTGCTGTAACCTCCACCTAAAGGATTTTTTAAAAGGGAATCTGCCTTTTTGTATAACAGTATTGAGGGGGGTTACCCCTTCTAAACCTTAGTGGAGCAGTTCTGTCCACAATTCCTCAACTGACATTTGAGTAGAATCTGTGTGGTTGCCCTACAGGGTTGGGGAGTTTACCATTAAATAAGGGGGCAATATTGGTGGCTGCAGGATAGGAAATGTTAATGTAGAAATTGCCAAATTCCAAGAACTGCTTAACCAGTTCCTGACTGGCTCCCTCATGCGAATCCCCGTACCTGTACATCGACTCTAAGAGCCATAGCAGGCACACACCCGCTGCACGGCAGGGAACCCGATGCATGTGGGCACAAGAGCCAGTGTACGGACTGGGGGAGGAGACAGATCGCTGTTCCCAGTTAATAGTATTTGGGGAACAGCAACCTGTCTACTCCTCCAGTCAGTACACTGCCCCCACGGTTAAAAGCATTTCGCCCCTTGATCGCCCCCTAGTGTTAACCCCTTCCTGTGACTTTTACACTGTAATCGGTGCACTTCTATAGCACTGATCTCTTTATAAATGTCAAACAAAAATATGTAGAATACATATTTGCCTAAACTGATGCAAAAATTTGTGTTACATTTTTTTGGGAGATATTATAGTAAACTTCTTTTAAATTGTAGCTTTTTTTTGTTAGTGCAAAAAATAAAAACCAAATGCCACCAAAAGAGCTCTATTTGTGGGGTAAAAAGACGTCAATTTTGTTTGTACATCGTCGCACGATCGCAAAATTGTTAGTTAAATTGGTGCAGTATCACAAAAAGACCTGGTCATTAAGGGGGAAAATCCTTCCAGGGCTGAAGTGGTTAATGTTTCACCTGCAAAAATATCCCTGAAAGCATCTGGAGAGATGTACATTACTGCAAGCCAGGCAGATTATGTTGGGTTGGCTCACAGGATAGAGGTGATATTGATCACTAGCCATTGAGGAAGCAAAGGACACGGGAAGCAGAGTGTAAAGATGTCCTAAGTGCTAACCACGGACACAGCCGATTACAGATCGAAGTAAAGGGCCAATCACAGCAGCCCTTTACCATGTGATCAGCTGTGTCCAATCACCATGTAAACGTCATCTGCATTTACTATCCTCAGTGCCCTCACTGTGATGTAGAGGAAAGCCTATGATGGCACATATACACTGACAATTGGGGCACTTATCAGTGCAGCTGAAAAATTACTTATTTGCAAAATTTTCAAGGGACCAGCTGCAGCGCAGTGCAAACTGTTGACTGCTATATAAATCCTGTAGAATTGTGATCAAAAATCTGTAAATTATACAGTTCTCTAATGTTACACTTGGATGTCTGAAGATTGAGCAGTTCAACTGATGTTTTCAGACCGCTAAAGTGTTATTCTTAGTAGCTTTTCTTTCTCGTATATATGATCTGAAAGTGACAGTACTTCTGATCTATGGTGACAACTCAGGGAGCTTTGTAAATAGGGAGGAGCAGCGTTGTCAGCCGAGGATAGGATCTTGTTTGCCTGCTGCAGTTGCAATGCTTTGTGTCATCCTACCTGGCAATTGCAGATCTCACTTACCGCCTAAACGCAACCCATTCAGACAAATGGGGAAGCAATGCAAACACCCCCAAAACCATGTCAAAAATGGGGTTTAATCAGGCTTTGAGGGGTCATTGCCTCCACACTGCCTGTCAGTCACCTGAATGGCAATCAGAACTTTTCAAGAGTGGTCAATAAAGTGAACATTTAGACGCACAACTAATCTGACTGTCATTGGGGATTGAGAGGACAAACTGCTATGTGTGAAGTGTACACAGGTGCAGAAACCCCCAAATCTTCCTGTCATGGCCTATTGCATATGTTTTCTATTGGATCCCCCAATGACAGTCTCTGTAATTTGTGAGGGCTTACAGACACAACATAAAGCACACATTAAATTTACCCCCTTTTAAAATTTTCCTCTTTACCCATACAGGAAGGAGAGAAAAAGATGAAGGAACAGCAGGATGAGGAGGAGCGCAAGAAACAGGAGGAGGAAGAGAAAAAGAGGAAAGAGCAAGAGCCTTCTGAAGAGCCTGCTGAGGGGGATGATGACGAAGATGATGATGAGGATGACGACGAAGATAAAGAGAAGGAAGAAGAGGATGAGGAGGAAAGCGAAGCACCTCAAAAAGATGAGCTTTAAAGATGGCGTCTCTCTTGATCAGCGCTCTCCCCTTCCCTGGGCGTTCATGTCTTGGATAGGAGAGGGGAAATGGGATCGTTCTGTCTCTATGAGACTCAAAATTTATATATATTTTTTACAGTTTTTGTTTTAACCCTGTAATGGAAGATGATCTGTCAATCTTCCCTTATCCCTTTTACCCATATCCTCTCTCCTTATCCCCTCTTCAGTCTTGTCACCAAGTCTCCTGCCCTTTGGCCCTGGCTCCCATTGCAGTAAAAATCTGCGCCACCTCTGAAGTACGCTCCCCGGCCTTTCCCTGTGTGGAAGTGGCCAACCAGGATAATTTAAATTGTGACCCTGCGCCCCCCTCCTTCAAAACCACTTCTGATGACCTCCTCCCCCCATCCGAAGGGCTTGTGAGGTGCATTAGCCATTGTTGCAAAACACCTGGTCAAATATTGCCAAACCCAGTCACATTCAATCAGCCCCCATTCACATTGCAGTATCAAATTATGTCAGTGTTCTGTACAATTTGGTTGTAGTTTTTAGGGAACTAAAGCTTTAATTTAAAGCCACCTCTGATCTTGATGGCCATGAGGCTGCAGCCAGTGACAAACCTCTGGGTGGCCAGATTTTAGTGCAGTCTACCAACTGAGAACGTTTGGGTGTCAGTGAGTGGACAAAAATAACTAAGCTCATAAAATTGGCTTATTTCAGAGGTCGGTTTCAGCCTGCACTTGGCTGGCTCCCATTTAAAGACGTCTGCCCTCAAGTGGTAAAGGGGACCGGTGGGAACAGCGATTTGGCCCAGCTGAGACTCCTGTTTAGTCCCAGGAGCTTCCATTGCCTAAATCCAAGGGATGCCGGTTCGTGGGGCTGAATGTTGGCCCTCGGCTGTGATTAACAGCTATCCCGACCAGTTCTCTTTAAATGAACTTGCCAACACATGCCCCTCATTGTGCCCTGTGATGTGGTGAAGTGGGCCTTACTAGCCTTCAGTCCACCCTGCTTCAAGCTCTGATTCTAATTTATATTGATGCAGGGATCATCGCCAGAATGTATGTATGGGTTAAGTTTTGGAATGTACAGATGTCTGTAAAATTTCTAATTAAAGGAAAAACCTTTTGTGTCCAAAAACCTGTCGCTTTTATTGTCTTTGAATTGATATTGGCTGCAGCTTCACTGTAAGGCCTCATTCAGAGGGGGATGAGCATCTTTTAAATTTAGATAAAGTATCTCTGGATGCAGGAGCACCCTGTACTATCACCACACAAGGTGGACAATTGGCTGTGGTCAGTTTGTATGTGACCAGTTGCACCAGTTCTGAATGGACACTGTCTGCATCCAGGGCTGGTCAGACCCCAATCACAAAAAATCCCATGGATGAACAGTTTCATATAAACGGCAGGGGTACTGGCCTGTCATTTTATATAGGACAGGGGTCTCCAAACTTTTTTAAACAACTTATTGTCCTTTTAGACTTGAGGGTGGCTGGATTGTGGCCAGTGGAAGGTAGATAATGTCTAAGGCACAGTATCATTGAGCATAAACATTTCCTCAGCGTTGGTGGGAGGCAGTGCCGGCCCAAGACATTGTGCTGCCTGGGACCAAGAATGAAATGCTGCCACCCCCCCAGAAAAAAAATCACGCCAACCAAAAGGCCCACACATTCATTATTTTATATCATAACTAAAGGGGACCCGTCATTGCTCTATACATGTATAGGAGTATAAAGAGGACCTGTCATGGCTCTATACATGTATAGGAGTATAAAGAGGACCTGTCATGGCTCTATACATGTATATAGAGGACCTGTCATTACTCTTTACATGTAAAGGAATATCAAGAGGAACTGCCATGGCTCTATAAATGTATATAGGACTATAAAGAGTACTTGACATGGCTCTATACATGTATAAAGGAGTATAACGAGGGCCTGTCATGGCTCTATAGATGTATAAAGAGAACCTGTCATGGCTCTATACATGCATATAGGCGTATAAAAAGGACCTGCCATGGGCTCTATACATGTATCCAGGAGTATAAAAGGACCTGTGAATTGCCGGCGGCCACAATATCTTTTGTGCAAACTAATCAATGTACGCTAATTGTGTTTTTTTTGGTTCCAAAAATATGTAGAGGAATACATATTGGCCTAAACTGAAAAAAATAGTTCATTCTAAATTTTGGATATTTATTATAGCAAAAAGTTAAATGTGTGTATATATATTTTATAGCACAAAAAATAAAAGCCGCAGAGGTGATCAAATATCACCAAAAGAAAGCTCTCGATTTGTGGGGAAAAAAGGACATCAATTTTATTTGGGTAGCGGAGCTGGCAGAACGGGCATCGGTGTGCTGCCCCTAAAAGTGCTGCCTGGTACCCATGGTACCACCCGGTCCCATCATAGGGCCGGCCCTGGTGGGAGGAATGGTGCCCCATTTGGGTCGGTGGGAGGAATGGTGCCCCATTTGGGTTTGTATAAAAAAAACTGGGCCACATCGTTGGTGTCTGGGAGGAATAGTGCCCTGTCGTTGGTGCCTGGGAGGAACAGTGCCCCATATCATTAAGGGGGGGGAGGGGTGGATAAGCTATCATGGGGCTGCATCTGGCCCTCGGGCCACAGTTTGGAGACTGATGGGATAAAAATGTGGCTGTTCCATACACAGTGCATGGAGGTACTTATTCTTCTGGCAAGAACCAGATACTCAGTTGCTGCCCACCAAAATAAAAGGTTGCATAACATTTGGGGTGTTGACAATCTGATTTTAACTTCACATTGTTCCAATTCAAGCTTTGACAAAAAAACCTGGAAGCTGATTGGTCTTTGATGTAGAGCTGCACCAGATTTTACAATCTAAAAGGAAGGGACGAGTTCTATTAATTAAGGGGGATGAGTTGATAGAAAAGTAAGCGCTAACTGTTCACAGTAGTGGTTGAGGGGCGTTTTAATGCCTGCTCCTTTAGCTGCACAGGTGTACACATACTGAATTGATGCCCACTATGTGAATTTAAACCATCAAGTGGATGGAGCCACTCTGAAAAAGCACCCCTGGTGTGCTAATGTGGGCATCAATGGGTTAAAGCAGGCAGTGGGGATACAATGCCTCACTGCTTGTCAAAGGCTCACTGAAGAGCATTGTGAACGTGTATTGCTCTTTGCAGACCAAAGCAGGTGTGAACGAGCCCTTAAAGTGTGTTGGGGCATCTATGCCAGCTCCTCTATTAGAGGCTGGCATAGCACACTGTGTTTCATTTAAATGAGCGCTGTAAATACTGAATAGCAGCTGTCTTCAGGCCGGTCACGTGACTTGTGGCCGCTTTCTAGCTCAGATGGGTGTCTTCTACAGAGGAGACGAGTGGCCACCCGATCTCCCTCTGAAGTCAAAGGGGAACACCTCTCCTCCCAAGGGGAGGAAAACATCGATCAGAGCTGGAAAGTGGCCACGAGTGGTGAGACCAGTATTTACAGCGCTCGTTTTAAAATATCAGCTGTCCTCAGGCTGGTCTCATCACTCGCGGCCACTTTCCAGCTGTCATCTGTGGGAGGGGCCGTGGTCCCCTTCTGAAGAAAAAGACTAATGGGGGGAAAAAATGAAGAAGGTAGGACTTTAAATGAACCAAAACACTAAGGGCAGAACAAATCAATCAATATAATACAATTATATTGACAAACAAAGGAACCAACAGTATATCCAAAACAGTATAAAAACATAATGTATAATAGATTGCAATTCATGATTCGAACAATATCAAACCCATGATAGTAACTAGGGTTGTCCCGATACCAGTATCGGGACCGATACTGAGCATTTGCAAATGCCCCCGATGCCAGATCCGATACTACCCCCCGCCGCATACCGCAACGCCCCTGCCGCCTATTTAATCGGTGTGCGGGGAACATTACAGCTTTCATTTGAATAGCTGTCTGTTCCCTGCCGCGTATACACTCCCCCTTGCTTGTGATTGGACGGGTGATCTGTCTATCAAAGTGCAGATCACCCGTCCAATCCCGAGCAAGGGGGAGTGTCTATGCACGGCACAGACAGCTATTCAAATGAAAGCTGTAATGTTCCCCGCACGCTGATTAACTAGGCGGCGGCATCTAGGTATGGGGAGACATGGCTGCATATGTGGGGGACACATTTAAAAAAAAAAAAGTATCGGTGTTCGGTATCGGCGAGTACTTGGAAAAAAGTATCGGTACTCGGTCCTAAAAAAGTGGTATCGGGACAACCCTAATAGTAACCATGATTAATGTGACATATCAATAGGGTAAGCTTGATGGGTTTTGTGGAAAATCTCCACTCATCAGGAGCATCTAGGAACTGGGAATATACCTATAATAGATTACTAATTAATAATTGGAGAGGGAGCATAACTGAGTGGTCCTAACACTCTTACCTAAGGCTAATTGATAAGGCAAGGTAGATAACAATAGTAATAGGAGGCCAAAGGGGAAAGGAAAGCATCTCCCCGGGAGCTGAAGTGGCAGCAAAGCGGCGGAGGAAGCCCAACCTCAAGATATTAAATTGGAGATTGGTAGAATGGTGTGCCTTTTTCACAGCTACAGTATTGAGTAGAAGCCCTAAGGGCTTATGTAACAAAACATGTAAAAAGCCATGCATTAGGGTAATGAGCTTGGCTAGTGGAAGACGAGGACCATAAAAGTGGAGCATTAAGTGTGTAGAAATTCCAACAAAGGTGAGACATATTAGTTGGAGGAAGATCACGTGGCCGCTCGTCTCCTCTGCAGAAGACACCCATCGGAGCTAGAAAGCGGATGCAAGTCACGTGACCGTCCTGAAGACAGCTGATAGTCTGTATTTAATAGAGGGGCTGGCATAGACTTGATGTATATTAAAATAGCGGCGGGGACGGTCTGGAGACATAGGTGCTGACTCGGAGGGGATGAGGGGTGAGAGGAGGTGAGGGGCGAGAGGAGAACAGAGGGAGGCACTTTGACCACGGTGATCAGGGCGGAGCTGCCCTGGTTATCGTGGTCTGATTAGAGAGGACATATAGGAAGTGGTAGGTTCAGTTTTTTTTTTATATATATAAATTTTACAGGGTCGAGGGGGGCAGATAACATGGCACAAGTGCTGTGTAATCTGCTTTAAGGGGCCAGAATCTTTTTTTTTTTTTTGTTAAAACTTCTAGGGTTCAGTTTTTAGATGGGACGGGAAAGGCTTCATTGAAGAGTTTGGTTTTGGGGAATCGTCTACAGGTGGAGAGCGTAGGGGGAAGTCAGACAAATTGGGGTAGGGAGTTCCAGAGGGAGGGAGAGGTTCTGGAGGTGGAGTTTGAAGTCTTGGGTGAAGCAAAGAGGACGGTTTTGGGTGATATTATGAGACAAGGTTGGTGATGTAGCTGGGGGGCAGAGTTGTGGATGGCTTTGTATGTTAGTATTTTCTTGTTGGGAGGAAGCCATTCGAGGGATTGTCAGAAAGGGGTAGTGGACAGGCACTGAGCAATTGGTAAAGAGTCTGGAAGCAACATTTGTGATGGATGTAAAAAGGAATAGACTGTGGAAGTAGATCAGCGAGGAGAGAGTTTGAATAATTGAGGCAGGAAGATAACAATGGAGTGAATTGATAGCTTGGTGGTGTCGCTGGTTAAGGAGTGACAAACATTCACAACTTTAAAGCGGGAGTTCACCCATTTATTAAATTTTACTTTTCCCCTTAGATTCCTGCTCGTTTTGTCTAGGGGAATCGGCTATTTGTATTAAAATATGATCCGTACTTACCCGTTTTCGAGATGCATCCTCTCCGTCGCTTCCGGGTATGGGTCTTCGGGAGCGGGCGTTCCTTCTTGATTGACAGTCTTCCGACAGGCTTCCGACGGTCGCATCCATCGCGTCACTCGTAGCCGAAAGAAGCCGAACGTCGGTGCGGCTCTATACTGCGCCTGCGCACCGACGTTCGGCTTCTTTCGGAAAATCGTGACGCGATGGATGCGACCTTTGGAAGCCTCTCGGAAGACTGTCAATCAAGAAGGAACGCCCATTCCCGCAGCCCATACCCGGAAGCAGCGGAGAAGATGCATCTCGTAAACGGGTAAGTACGGATCATATTTTAAAACAATTAGCCGATTCCCCTAGACAAAACGAGCAGGAATCTAAGGGGGAAAAGTGCTCTCTGAGGGTGAACCTCCGCTTTAACCCCCCTGACGGTAAACCCGAGCGTGACTCGGGGTTGGTTTTACATGTTAGGATCGGCAAACCCGAGTCACGCTCGGGCTGGACGGGCTTACCTTTCGCTGGATCCACAGGCTTGGTTTACTCACCTTGTCCCTGGATCCAGCGATGCCACCCGCTGTGTGAGCGAGCGGGACCTCCTCGCTCGATTCACAGTCCCCGTGTGACGCCGATCTCCGTTCCCTGCGACGTTACGACGCACGGGGACGGAGAACGGCGCCAAATTCAAAAAAGTAAACAAACACATTACATACAGTATACTGTAATCTTATAGATTACAGTACTGTATGTAAAAAATACACACCCCCCTTGTCCCTAGTGGTCTGCCCAGTGTCCTACATATATAATAAAAAATGTCATTTCTGCCTAAAAACTGTAGATTGTCCAAAAGTGTCCCTTTATGTCAAAAATGGTTTTAGATCAGCTAGAAAACAGCGATAATAAATTATAATCACTTGCAGAATTGTGCGATAGCGATTTGCGGGGAAATTCGTCATAAAAAAAATAAAATAATGACAGCGACAATTCTGCAACTGCAAATTTCAGTGATTTTGAGTTGATTACATTATTGAATAATTTTTATTATAATTATATTATTATTTGTTATAATTATTTATAATTATTTATTATATTATAATTTATAATTTTGTTTTAAAAAAAAAATCATACCCGGGATGCCTACAAGACTCTTGCTTGGTCAGATTTAAGTGAGTTATTTCTAAAAATTACAGGCCTACAGTATAAAACGCCAATTTCCTTGCAAATAATTGTACCGCTTTTGGTACGTAATTCCAGACAGAATCATACCGCCAGGGAGGTTAAGGTACACCTTGCTAGTACCGGGTTGGACCCCCTTTTGCCTTTAGAACTGACTTAATTCTTTGGTAATGATTCAGCAAGGTGTTGAAAACATTCCTCCGAATTTGGTCTATATTGACATGACGGCATCACACAGTTGCTTCAGATTTGTCGGCTGCACAGCCATGTTGCGAATCTCCCATTCCACCACATCCCAAAGGTGCTCTACTGGATTGAGATCTGGTGACTGTGGAGGCCATGGGAGTCCAGTGACCTCATTGTCACGTTCAAAAAACCAGTGGTGAGATGATCTGATCTTTGTGACATGGTGTATTATCACCATCATTGGTGGAATGATGGCGGGACTTGTGTCATCAGCAGTGTTCATTTCGTAGATTAAAACCAACTAAAACATTTTAGTCGACTAAAACATGACTAAAACAATTGAGATGACTAAAATGGCATTTTATTCAAAATACTAAAATGGGACTAAAACTAAAATTGCGCTCGTGACCCGGTCCGAAGCTCCATGACCGTGCCCGCGGGACTGATCGCCACTAGTGTCCCGCGATCGGTTCACAGGAGCTGAAGGAGGAGAGGAGTGGAGTGTAAACACACTTTCCCCGTTCTTCTGTCAGTGTCACTGATCGTCTGTTCCCTGTTATAGGGAACGACTATCAGTGATGTCACACCTACAGCAAGAATCACTCCCTTAAAGCACACTTAAACCCCCCCTAGTGGTTAACCCCCTTCACTGCCATTGTCATTTTCACAGTAAGCAGTGCATTTTTATAGCACTTTTTGCTTTGAAAATGACAATGGTCCCAAAAATGTGTCGAAAGTGTCCGATGTGTCCGCCATAAGGTCGCAGTCACGAAAAAAATCGCTGATTGCCGCCATTACTAGTAAAAAAAATAATAATTAAAATGCCATAAAACTATCCCCTATTTTGTAAACGCTATAACTTTTGCGCAAACCAATAAATTGCGATTTATTATTTTATTTTTTACCAAAAATAAGTAGAAGAATACATATCGGCCTAAACTGAGGGGAAAAAATGTTTATTATATATTTTTTATCGATATTCATTATAGAAAAAAGTTAAAAACATTGCATTTTTTTCAAAATTGTCGCTCTATTTTTGTGTATAGCGCAAAAAATAAAAACCATAAAGGTGACCACCAAAAGAAAGCTCTATTTGTTGGAAAAAAAGGACGCTAATTTTGTTTGTGAGCGACGTCGCATAAGACTAAAACTAAATGGAAATTTGCCAAAATGAACACTGGTCATCAGCGTAGAGATGGTGTTGAAGGTCATGGGGGGCTCGCAGAGGTTGTTCCTTTAGGTCCTGGTCTCCACACTTCATCTCTCTCTGGACTGGGCTACTGCAGAGGATTTTTTACTTTCTGATTTCTCAAAGTTCTTACCCAGCGTGGCGGCAGCCACAAGACTTTTTGTTTTTTCTTTTTTATTATATTAACTTGTCTTCGTACTTTCCTAGAATATCAGATGCAGTCACTGTTTGTGTATTCAAGCAGCCGTGTGAGCCTGAATACATTAGCCAGCAGTGTTTAGCATGCATGGGGTAATCTATTGATTTTCTCTTACTCAGCCCACAGGGTGAAAGCAAGCCGTGTGTGGCTAACTTAAAGGATAAGCTCACCTTTTATCAAAAAATAATTGCACATTTTTTTGTAGGTACATTTTATTTTTTTAGCATTTTTTTTTTTTTTTGTCTCTGGAGCCTGTAGAGCAGATGAGCAGATGTTGCTCTCCTGTTGATTTGTCAGTGTAGCTGTGTGTCCATACATTGTACGGGCAAGCAGATACAATCTGACCGGAAGACTCAATGAATTACCACAGAGCTCCAAGGGTGTCGGGACTTGTAGATTTCCATTCACAGAGGATTGTAAATGAGTGACGTGGGCAGGCAGGCTAGGTTGTGACAGCTAGCGGGGGGTGGAGAAGATCCCCTCTAGCTGTCGAAACGGGAGGGGAAGCGGGGGCACAGGGGCTGGTCTGTTCATAAGAGTCCCCCCCCCTCACATCCATGAGTGCCCAACAGAGTCCCCCCCTCACATCCATGAGTGCCCAACAGAGTCCCCCCCTCACATCCATGAGTGCCCAACAGAGTCGTCGTCCCTCACATCCATGAGTGCCCAACAGAGTTCCCCCCCCTCACATCCATGAGTGCCCAACAGAGTCCCCCCCTCACATCCATGAGTGCCCAACAGAGTCCCCCCCCCTCACATCCATGAGTGTCCAACAGAGTCATCCCCCTCACATCCATGAGTGCCCAACAGAGTCCCCCCCCTCACATCCATGAGTGCCCAACAGTCATCCCCCCTCACATCCATGAGTGCCCAACAGAGTCGTCCCCCCTCACATCCATGAGTGCCCAACAAAGTCGTCCCCCCTCACATCCATGAGTGCCCAACAGAGTCGTCGTCCCTCAAATCTATGAGTGCCCGACAGATGTCCCCCCAACAGAGTCGTCCCTCACATCCTTGAGTACCCAACAGAGTCGTCTCCCTCACATCCATGAGTGCCCAACAGAGTCCCCTGAAACATCCATAAGTGCTCAACAGAGTCCACTCTCTATGTCCATGTGGGTGTACAGCAGCATCCCCCATACATCTATGGGTGCCAAGCAGATTGACACCTTAGGCCCCTTTCTCAGTGGGGCAGGCTCCACCAAGAGTTTGCTTTCTCAGTGGGGCAGGCTCCATCAAGAGTTTGCTTTCTCAGTGGGGGATCTGCCTGCTGATCCACTGATGCACAGTCATGTTGGGACAGGAAGGGGCCATCACCAAACTGTTCCTATAAAGTTGGGAGCATGAAATTGTCCAAAATGTCTTGGTATGCTGATGCCTTAAGAGTTCCCTTCACTGGAACTACGGGGCCTAAAAAACAACCCTACACTTAATCCCCCCTCCACCAAATGATTTGGACCAGTTCACAAAGCAAGGTCAATAAAGATATAGACAAGCGAGTTTGGGGTGGAGAAACTTGACTGGCCTGCACAGAGTCCTGACCTCAACCCGATAGAACACCTTTGGGATGAATTAGAGTGGAGACTATGAGCCAGGCCTTCTTGTCCAACATCAGTGCCTGACCTCACAAATGCGCTTCTGGAAATATGGTCAAACATTCCCATAGACACACTTCCAAACCTTGTGGACAGCCTTCCTAGAAGAGTTGAAGCTGTTATAGCTGCAAAGGGTGGGCCAACGCAATATTGAACCCTACGGACTAAGACTGGGATGTCATTAAAGTTCATGTGCGTGTAAAGGCAGGCGTCACAATGCTTTTATAGTACAAGGTATATCGATGACATCCTCCTCCTATGGGATGGCCCCTATGCTGGTTTGGAGGAGTTTATGATAGCTTTAAACCAAAACCAGAGAGGGATACATCTCGAATTCGAAGCCAGTCAGTCTGAAATTCATTATTTGGATCTCAAAGTCTGGATTAGAGATGTAAATAATATTTACACAGAAGGAAATAGGGTGAATATTCATAACCCCCCCCCCCTTTTTTTAAGGGGTTTAATTTATTTTCACTTTTTATGTAGTGACCAGTGATGTGGACAATCCCTGCATTGGCCCAGTATAGGAACTTGTCAATATATACCAATGTTTGAATTTCATTGGTTCTAATTTTGAACAATGTATTGAACCGTTATACGTTCACTATGGCACATTTGTATAGACACTAGTTTTAGTTTATTAGATTTTTCTTTATTTTTCACATATTATTTACTCAGAAGGAAATAGGGTGAATATTCATAATCCCCCCCCCCCCCCATTTCTTTAAGGGGTTTAATTTATTTTCACTTATTTTCACTTTTTATGTAGTGGCCAGTGATGTGGGTAATCCCTGCATTGGCCCAGTATAGGCACTTGTCAATATATACCATCGTTTTAAATTTCATTGGTTCTAATTTTGCACAATGTATTGAACGGTTATACCTTTACTATGGCACATTTGTATAGACACTAGTTTTAGTTTATTAATTTATATTTATTATTAGTTTTAGATTTTTAGCCCACGCATAAAGTGTCCGCACTTTGTACGAGGTAACTAATGCTTTGGATAGTTTTCCACTAGGGGTCGCTAGATATAAGCACGGCAGTAACCAGGATTTGCTGTTGCTTTGGAATAAACACTTTTTTGGTCGTATAATTATCTGGGAGGATCTTTGTTTGGATTCTGCCTGTTTTAAAAAAAAAAAAAAATGTAGTTTATAATATTGTTCCTCTCGATGAATAGTGTATGGATAACTATCATCGAAGGGTGAGCTGTTCCGATGCTGTTGCGTGCTGGATTGGCGGTTTTCCCATAGTCAATATGGCGTTTTTTCTTTGCCACTTCCTTGCATGTCAGAACGAGGTTTGGCTATTTATTGCGGTGAGTCAGTGTATTGCCCATCCCCATTGAAAACGTCTGCGTATGACGAAACGCGTATGACGAAACGCGTCTGTGAGGTTGTACAGTGACGTCGCCGTGTTGATGTGAAGGAGGAAGGGCTCCTATAGTGCCGGCCGGCATTGTTTTATATGTTTTTAAAGAACTACCTTTGTAAGTACAATACTTTTTCTTATTAAATTGGTTTATACGGATTTATACTATGGTCCGTTTCTTTCATATACCTATGATCCATGGACTGCATGTATGAAAGAGCTTAGCATCCTCACTATCGGAAGAAGCACTGTCGTGGTTCCTGTATTCCAGTGTTCTTAACGCTGTATAAGCCTGTCTTTTTGGTAAGCGGCTTTCCATGTGGTGGCGGTTTCTCACGGAAGTCAAGTTCACAGTGGTGTTGTTTGTCTTGATTGTGGACACTGAATGAGATCTAATCAGCACACTTTGGGACAGTAGGCCCAGATTCACA
Source organism: Rana temporaria (assembly GCF_905171775.1). Lineage (NCBI taxonomy): Eukaryota > Metazoa > Chordata > Amphibia > Anura > Ranidae > Rana > Rana temporaria. The sequence continues at coordinate 443,097,550 of NC_053491.1, forward strand.
AAGGAGATACGACGGAGTATCTTAGATACTCCGTCGTAACTCTCAGAGTATCTATGTGACTGATTCATAGAATCAGTTACGCATAGATATCCCTAAGATCCGACAGGTGTAATCGTTTTACACTGTCGGATCTTAGGATGCAGTACCGCGGCCACCGCTGGGGGGAGTTTGCGTCGTAAACCAGCGTCGGCTATGCAAATTAGGAGTTACGGCGATCCACGATGGTTTTTCGCGTTCGCTACGTCGCCGCTAGTCTAGTTTCCCGTCGCAAAGTTAGTCGTCGTTTTTGGTGCCCTAACTTTAGTCAGGAAACGTATTGCTGTCTAAAGTATGGCCGTCGTTCCCGCGTCGAAATTAAAAAATGAACGTCGTTTGCGTAAGCCGGCTGGGAATATGGAATTACGCTACGCGCGTCGCCATTCAAAAAAATTACGTCACTGCGCGCAAAGCACGACGGGAATTGCGAAACGGAGCATGCGCAGTAGGTCCGGCGTGGGAGCGCGCCTAATTTAAATGGCACACGCCCATTTGAATTGGCCCACCTTGCGCCGGACGTATTTACGATACACTGCCGCAAGTTTCCAGGTAAGTGCTTTGTGGATCGGGCACTAAAATTGGAAACTTGCGGCGGTGTATCGTAAACGGGTTACGTTACACGGCCGCAAATGTATGTGAATCTAGCCCTTAATTCCTTCATCTTTATTCATTTATTTTTGAAGTTATTTTATTTATTTATTCAGCCTTTCGGTTGCTAGTAATTATTTGCTGGCCCAGGTTTTTTTTGTCCCAATACTTTTGGTAATGTAATGCATACAACAGCAGTTTAGCCCTGGTTCACACTGGGTACGATTTGGAACGATTTGAGATGCGATTTGACATGTCAAATCGCATCTCAAATCGGCGGCAATGGCACTGTCCTAATCAGTGCGATGCTGCATCTGCGATTTCAAAAAGTAGTTCCTGTACTACTATTTGCGATTTCGGGCCGCGATTTACATTAAATTGCGGCCGAAATCGCGGCAAAATCGCAGCCGCGAAATCGCGGTAAAATCGCAGCCGCGAAATCGCGGTAAAATCGCGCATTTTACCGCGATTTTGAATTCGCAGCAGTGTGAACCTAGGCTACATTCACACTAGCCTCCTGTATGTTTTACTTAGACAATCCTTATCCTACCCAGATCATTTTCTCCTGCATTTAAATGTACACGTCTTTACATGCAGAATCTAATCTGCCCCTGGGTACACAGATATCTATCTTCTCTTGAATGCACCTAAATGCAGGTTACGGCACAGTGTGAATTACACCATGTAAAATCATAACATACATTTATATGCGTTTATTACTGCATTGCCATTGAGAAACGGGCCAAAACCTAAATCTCCACCAGGTGGCAGCATTGAGTCTTCAACCTGTCAAGCTACTGCGGCTCATTTACTAAAGGATTTGAGAATGTTCACACAATAAGGCTAAGTTTGCACGGGCGATGGGGATCAGATAGTTTGCTGTATTCAGAGGTGGCTAAATACCGCCTCCGGAAGCAGCAACACGGTGCTCTGGCTGCATACAAACTGTCCCCAATTAGCTGTAGCCAATTTGCATGTGGCCAAAAATGCCGACCTTGGACACCAACCAGGGTCATTCGGAGGCAGGGCCGCCATCAGGAATGTTGGGGCCCCTTACACAGCTTCAGGCATGAGCCCCCTGGAGCAGAGAACCGGAGGGGGGGGGGGGGGGGGTGCTGCCGCCTGAAATTGATAACCGGGGGGGGGGGGGGGCTGCCGTGAATTGAAAAGCGGGGGGGCCCTTGACAATAAAAAAAGAAGAAAGAAATAAATAAAAATATATATAAAAATGGGGGGGGGGGGGGGTAGCCATCCGTGGGCCCTGGGGACCTCTGGGCCCTTTAATAATAAAAAAAAAAAAAATATATATATATATGTTTATTTTTTTTAAAAAGGGGGGTTGCCATCTGGGGCCCGTGGACCTCTGGGCCCTTTAATAATAATAATAAAAAAATATATATATATAAAATAAAATAAAAATATATTAAAAAATATATTTTTTTTTTATAAAAAAAAGGGGGGGTTGCCATACGGGGCCCTGTAAAAAAATAAAAAATAAATTGGCCCTTTAATAAAAAATAAAATAAAAATATATTAAAAAATATACATTTTTTTAATAAAAATAAATAAAAAAAAAGGGGGTTGCCATCTGGGGTCCTGGGGGGCATCCGGGCCCCTAAAAAAAAAATGGACCTTTAAAAATAAAAAAATATATTTTTTTAATAAAAAAGAAATAAAAATAAGGGGGGTTATATATATATATTTTAAGGGAGTTGCCATCCGGGCCCCTTACAGGTGTATTGCCTGTACCCCCCTGATGGCGGCCCTGTTCAGGGGCACCATTCACGTGTAACCGCTCGGATGAGTGGCTACATGCAAACATCAACGGCACTGGCCATTAATTTGTACTACAAATTTGTGAGTCGCCGCTGGTCACACCCAGTGTGTGTGTGTAGGCAGCGTTTTCAACCGACGGCAAGAGTCCCCTGTACCGGTTACCATTTTCACCAAGAATCAGAGTCTGGGGAAAGGGGACACCTGTCTATGAGAAGAATGCCTCCATATTTCTAGAGATTTCCATTTACTTCCTGTTGCGTCTATGAAACAGGAAGTGAAGAGAAGTATCCCCAATAGAACACAGACAGCAAAAAATAACCAGGCCAGGAATGAAGGCCTACTCTATTCAAAAGGAATCAATGTTTTGGATACACATACAGTACATTTTAAAGCAACGCTGTATTGCCCCCATCCAGCAGAGAAAACATAATACTCTCTTCTACTTCTAAAGCTTTCCATGTCTACTATCTCTGCAGAAGAAAAACCTCCTTCTGAAGATCATGAAGAATCTGACACCTCCAGGTGTGGTACAGTTTTAATCCCCTGCTGCACTCAGTGGTTTGATCCATAGGACCCCATGTCCTGTATTGCTGTTGGGACTGGTCGGACGAACCAAAATTTGCAGTGGGGGGAGGCAGTATTCTATGTTTCTCTGCAGAGGGACATTTATTGCTATTCTTAATTTTAGACACAAATTTGCTTTGAGATCCTCTAAAGCAGGGGTCTCCAAACAAGAGGGCCTCCATGAAAATAGTTTTATAAACTTTATAAAGGAAATTTTAATGGATTACCATGCTCCAAAAAATACTCCACATCAAAAGCCCACCATCAGATTAGAATTCTCCATCTTCACACCAGAAGCCTTACCATCACATCAGATTCCCCCCTTTCACATCAAAAGCCCCCTTACATCAGCGTCCTTTTCAGTGTCCCCCTCACCATCAGTGCCCCTTCTCAGAGTTGCCCCCTACATCATGGTCCTCAGCAGTGCCCGCCCCTTACATCAGGGTCCATATGATAATTTCCCATACATCAGGGTCCCTATCAGAGTTCCCCCATACGCCAGGGTCTCCATCAGAGTTCACCTATACATCAGGGTCCTCATAAGAGTTCCTCCATACATCAGGGTCCTCATCAGAGTTCCCCCCACACATCATGGTCTCCATCAGAGTTCTCCCATACATCATGGTCACCATAAGCGTCCCCCCTTACATCAGGGTCACTTATCAGAGTTTCCCCATACATCATGGTCGCCACCAGTATCCCTCTTACATTAAGGTCCCTATCAGAGTTTCCCCATACATCATGGTCGCCATAGGTGACCCCCTTACATCAGAGTCCCTATCAGAGTTTCCCAATACATCATGGTCGCCATAGGTGACCCCCTTACATCAGAGTCCCTATCAGAGATCCCCATACGTCATGGTCGTCATAAGTGTTCTCCCTTACATCAGCATCCCTATCAGAGTTCCCCTATACATCAGGGTCCCCATCAGATTTCCCCAATACTTCATGATCACCTTCAGTATCCCCCTTACATCAGAGTTTCTGATAGGATTCATCCATACATCAAGGTCTCCATTCAGCTTACCCCATACATCATGGTCGCCATAAGTGTTCCCTCTTTACATCAGGGTCACTTATCAGAGTTCCTGCATACATCATGGTCGCCACCAGTGTCCCTCTTACATTAGGGTCTCTATCAGAAATTCCCCATACATCACGGTCACCATAAGTGTCCCCCCCCCCTTACATCATCAGGGTCTCTATCAGAGTTCCCCCTTAAATCAGCATCCCTATCAATGTTGCTACCTTACATCTTGATTCCTGGAATTGTCCTCCCTTACATCAGTGTCCCTTATCATAATTCCTGCATACATCGGGATCCCCATCAGTGTCCCCCCTTACATCAGGGTCCCTTATCAGAATTCCCACATACATCAGGATCTCCCTGAGTGTTCCCCCTTACATCAGGGTCCCCATGAGAGTCCTCCCTTTCATCAGCATCCCTATTATTGTTCCCCCCATACATCATAATTGCAATAAGTGCCCCCCCCTTACTTCGGGGTCCCTTGTAAGAATTTCCTCATACATTAGAGTCTTCATCAGTGTCCTCCTTACATCAGGGTCCCCATGAGAGTCCCCCCTTGCATCAGGGTTCCTATCAGAGTTCCTCCACACATCATAGTCGCATCAGTGTTCTCCTTACATCAGGTTCCCCATCAGGGTTCCCCCTTACATCAGGGTCACCATAAGTGACCCCACCTTACATCAGGGTCACTATCAGTGTATCCCTTGCATTGGGGTCCCTATCAGAATCCCCCCATACCTCATGGTTACCATAAGCGTCCCCCATACATCAGGGTCCCTATTAGAGTTCTCCCATACATCATGGTCACCATCAGGATCTTTATCTGTATTTGTTATTACAAAAAAAAACTTTAATATTACTTTTATACAGCACATTATAGTGGAATGTTTAGCAAACTTTGAAGAACACTAGAGGGCAATATATATATATTTTTTAAAGATCAAATTGGAGTGTATGTAAACCCTGACAATGAAGGTCTCTTATTTGCTTCCTTTTTGGTCTGTTAATATATTATTAAATTTATCTTTTTATATCTGTTGAATGCAAATATATAGCAGTTGATCGTGTCTTCAGAGCTGTCCTGTGCTTTTTGCACCTTTCCTGTGAAAGAGTAATGCGTCTAAACAGCTCTTAAGCTGGCCATACATGGATCGAATTTTGGCTGGTTCTGCAGGGACCGGACAAATTTCGATCCCTGTATGGGCAGGGATGTTGTACAGGAGTCAATCTACTGTGTTCTACCTTGTCGGATTTTCCCTGCTCGATCAAAGCTGCAGGCTATAGCCTGAAACGCTAATCATTGTACTGAATTGTGATGGAGCTAAATAAAATTTCTATGTTATCTTTCTCTTTTAACCACTCAAATATTACTTTCCTTTCTTTTATTCTTTTTATTATATTATTTTATTTCATGTTGCGACCGCGGCCGCCGAGCACGCGCACCGGGTCCCGAGCAATGCGGCGGGGGCGCGCCCCCTAGCCGCCCGGGAAGTCAAGGGGCCATATTCTCAGAGAAGTTACGATGGAGTAAGTCAGATACTCCATCGTAACTCCCTTTTTAGGCCAGTGTATCTATGCTCCTGATTCTCAGAATCATTTTTGCATAGATACACTTAAAGCGGTGGTTCACCCTTAGAGGGCACTTTTCCCCCTTAGCTTCCTGCTCGTTTTTACTAGGGGAATCGGCTATTTATTTTAAAATATGTGCAGTACTCACCCGTTTACGAGATGCATCCTCTCCATCGCTTCCGGGTATGGGCTTCGGGAATGGGCGTTCCTTCTTGATTGACAGGCTTCCGAGAGGCTTCCGACGGTCGCATCCATCGCGTCACGATTTTCCGAAAGAAGCCGAACGTCGGTGCGCAGGCGCAGTATAGAGCCGCACCGACGTTCGGCTTCTTTCGGCTACGAGTGACGCGATGGATGCGACCGTCGGAAGCCTCTCGGAAGCCTGTCAATCAAGAAGGAACGCCCGCTCCCGAAGACCCATACCCGGAAGCGACGGAAGAAGATGCAGCTCGAAAACGGGTAAGTACTGCTCATATTTTAATACAAATAGCCGATTCCCCTAGACCGAACGAGCAGGAAGCTAAGGGGAGAAAACATTTTTTTTTACAAATGGGTGAACTCCCGCTTTAAGATCCGCCATCTTACACTGGCGGATCTTAAATGCAATGACGCCGGCCGCCGCTAGATGGCATTTACGTGAAGGAGTCATTTGCATATGCAAATGATCCTTCTACGCCGATTCCCGAACGAGTTCGCGTCGCGTAACCGTCGCTAACGTCGTTTGCGTAAGCGGAAACTTACCCCTGCTATATAAGGGGTAAGTTTCCGCAAGTCTCCCGTAGGCCATGTTACGGATGGCGTCGGGTCCCCGTCGTGTTTTTTCGTCGGATACGTCGTTTACGTAAGTCGTTCTTGAATACGACTTTACGTCAATGACGCACACGTCGGCGTCATTGACGTTTTCCGCCGAGAACTGGAGCATGCGCACTGGGCTTTTTGCAGCCCGGCGCATGCCCAGTTCTTTTGCATCGGGGGCGCGCTTCATTTGAATAGAAGCCGCCCCCTTGGAGATCCGCCAGGCTACACCGGGACACTTACACTCCGCTGTCCCAACTTATGGAGCAAGTGGTTGGGGAATACAACACCTGCTCCAGTAAGTTGGGACAGCGGAGTGTAAGTGCCCTAAGCGAAGCAGGCGGAGATTCTTGGAGAATATGGCCCAAGGACGTCATATGATGTCCACCCGGACGGAGGGCTCCCGCCAACGTCATTTTACAATGACTCGGTAGAGAAGGGGTTAAAGAGTAAAAAACACTCTTGGACACTGCAAGGACTTTAACAAACTTTAACAAACTTTGTTGTAGATTCCTACCTTTTGTTATTCTGAAGAAATCCTTGTTTGTTCCTCTGTGATCATGTGCTTAGTGAGTCTAATGGTAGTGGTTTCGTAATTATCAACCAGCTGTGCACCTACAGGGCTCCAATGAGGAAAACTGCAGGGTCAGCATCCCTTTAGATGTGATTTCCTATTGGCAGTGCCATATTTTTATTTATATTTATTGGTGCAACAAAATCAGTGTTTAAACATTTGGACAATATAACGCAAGCTTGAAAAACAAGAAATTACAGATTGAAATGGGACTGTACAAAAGCACTAATTATTTATTAAATTTGCAATACTTCTTTGTAGAGAATTCCTTTATAATTGGCTTGAAGTCAATGGTACTGCTGGTGGGTATTAATGCTGGTGTGGGTACTGCTGGTGCTGGTGGGTATTAATGCTGGCGTGGGTACTGCTGGTGCCGGTGGGTATTAATTCTGGTGTGGGTACTGCTGGTGGGTATTAATTCTGGCGTGGATACTGCTGGTATTGGTGGATATTAATGCTGGCGTGGATGCTGCTAGGTATTAATGCTGGAGTGGGTACTGCTGGTGCTGGTGGGTATTAATTCTGGTGTGGGTACTGCTGGTGGGTATTAATTCTGGCGTGGATACTGCTGGTATTGGTGGATATTAATGCTGGCGTGGATGCTGCTAGGTATTAATGCTGGAGTGGGTACTGCTGGTGCTGGTGGGTATTAATGCTGGCGTGGGTACTGCTGGTGGGTATTAATTCTGGCGTGGGTACTGCTGGTGCTGGTGGGTATTAATGCTGGCGTGGGTACTGCTGGTGCTGGTGGGTATTAATGCTGGCGTGGATACTGCTGGTACTGGTGGATATTAATGCTGGCGTGGGTGCTGCTGTGTATTAATGCTAGCGTGGGTACTGCTGGTGCTGGTGGGTATTAATGTTGGCGTAGGTACTTCTGGGGCTGGTGGGTATTAATGCTGGCGTGGGTACTGCTGGTGCTGGTGGGTATTAATGCTGGCGTAGGTACTTCTGGGGCTGGTGGGTATTAATGCTGGCGTGTGTACTGCTGCCCAGCTCCTCTGAGAAGCGGAAGTGTAACAGGAAGCATGCGGCTGCAGTAGAGAGCAGAGCCGATGCTTCTCCGCCTGTGGAAAGCCGGAACTCCACAGAAAACATCGGCTCCGTTCTTCACAGTGACAGCTGACTCACCCTGCACACTGCCCGCTACTGAGTCACTGACTGATATCGGGACTGAACGCGCGGCACTCTGTCTCTGTGAGGGAGCCGCACCGCACAGCACTGGCACAATGCGCAGCGAACATTGTGACATCTGAATGATGCTTGGCTGGGGTCGCAACTGCCCAGTGTGCCCATGCGAAAAGACGGCCCTGCCTATTGGGAGTGTCTCACCAAAAATGAAATTTGTGTTGCAGGGGATGCCTGAAATCTGACTTACATGTTAGGGCAGACTTCTGGGAAAATTGGTGATCCCAATCACACAAGCAAGATATGTTTCTGGGGGGGGCGTTCTGTACACAATCTGAGATCAGAACACCTCCAGGTAGCCATATTGCATTTCCAGAAAATTACAGAGCTGTAGATTGAAAAAGAAAGGTAATTTTTAATAACATTCAATTACAATATGACTTGTATTGCAATTGTATACGCTATATATATTTTTTCTTTAGTTGCTATTCCCCCCCCCCCCCCCCCGACGAAAGTGAAGTTACCCTTTAACGTTACTGCAACGGGGAGAGAGTGCATGGAAAGGGGTTTGAATTAGCTGGGAGAGTCTTAGTAACATCCTAGCAACAAGGCAGAATTGGCTGGGAGAGTCTTAGTAACATCCTAGCAACAAGGCAGAATTGGCTGGGAGAGTCTTAGTAACATCCTAGCAACAAGGCAGGATGGGATGATGCCATCTCTGGGAGTTTTTTTGGCCAAACTTCATGAGGTATGTAAATAGCAAGGACATTATTTAAAGCGGAGTTCCACACTTTTTTTTCCATTTGCAGTCATCCCCATGGACATCCTCAGTGCTATTCCAAATAGCAACAATTGTTACCGCACTTCTGTCACAAGGCGAGTCCCATGGACTCCTGGGATACCAGCATCATCTATCCGAGGAGTCCATGGGAATCGTCCCAAATTGGCGTACCTGTACGTCCCTGCCTTTCTGCGGGTCGGGGGTCCGATCGGGACCCCCCCGCTACATGCGGCGGTCGGATTCCCGCGGGGAGCGATCCGGGACGACGGCGCGGCTATTCGTTTATAGCCGCTCCATCGCGATCGCTCCCCGGAGCTGAAGAACGGGGAGAGCCATATGTAAACACGGCTTCCCCGTGCTTCACTATGGCGGCGCATCGATCGAGTGATCCCTGTTATAGGGATACTCGATCGATGACATCAGTCCTACAGCCACACCCCCCTACAGTTGTAAACACACACTCCTACACTACTAACTCCTACAGCGCCCCCTGTGGTTAACTCCCAAACTGCAACTGTCATTTTCACAATAAACAATGCAATTTAAATGCATTTTTTGCTGTGAAAATGACAATTGTCCCAAAAATGTGTCAAAATTGTCCGAAGTGTCCGCCATAATGTCGCAGTCACGAAAAAAAACACTGATCGCCGCCATTAGTAGTAAAAAAAAAAAAGTAATACAAATGCAATAAAACTACCCCCTATTTTGTAAACACTATAAATTTTGCGCAAACCAATCGATAAACGCTTATTGCGATTTTTTTTACCAAAAATAGGGAGAAGAATACGTATCGGCCTAAACTGAGGGGAAAAAAACATTTTATTATATGTTTTTGGGGGATATTTATTATAGCAAAAAGTAAAAAATATTGCATTTTTTTCAAAATTGTCGCTCTATTTTTGTTTATAGCGCAAAAAATAAAAACTGCAGAGGTGATCAAATACCACCAAAAGACAGCTGTATTTGTGGGAAAAAAAGGACGCCAATTTTGTTTGGGAGCCACGTCGCACGACTGCGCAATTGTCAGTTAAAGCGGCGCAGTGCCGAATCGCAAAAACTGGCCGGGTCCTTTACCTGCATTTTGGTCCGGGTCTTAAGTGGTTAACAGAATCATTACACTATTCTGTCTACCTTGCAGACATTAATTTTAGGCAAAATGATTTTTTCCTTTAACAATAATTTTTCTCTTTCTTAAAAAAAAAGTATGAAAAAAATAAAGTAGTTATCTGTAAACATAAGCCTCATACACACGATTGGATTATCCAACGGGAATTGCGTGATGACAGGATGTTGTCGGATAATCTGACCGTTTGTGCGCTTCATCGGACAATTGTTGTCGGATTTTCCGCTTTAAGGCCCCGTACTCACGACCAAACATGTCTGCTGAAACTGGTCCGCGGACCAGTTTCAGCAGACATGTTTGGCCGTGTGTAGGCGCGAGCGGACCATTTTCGGGCGGATCGGACAGGTTTCCAGCGGACAACTGTTTCCTGGACTTGCTTTAAAACAGTCCGCTGGAAACCTGTCCCCCCGACATGTACGGTCGTCTGTACAGACCTACCGTACATGTCCAGCCGCCCGCCATCCCTCGCATGCGTCGAATGACTTCGACGCATGCGTGGAAGCATTTAAAAGGCAGGCCCGCCCACGTCGCCGCGTCATTGTCGCGGCGACACCGCATCATCGACGCGGCGACACCGCGGACACGCCCCGCGTATTGTTTACGCGCGGAATTCTGTTCGATGGTGTGTACAGCCATCGAACAGAAGTCCCCGGGCAGACATGTCCGATGAAAAACGGTCCGCGGACCGGTTTCATCGGACATGTCTGCTCGTGAGTACAAGGCCTAAAACAAGAGTCTTCAAACTATGGCCCTCCAGGTGTTCAGGAACTACAATTCCCATCATGCCTAGTCATGTTTGTGAATGTCAGAGTTTTACAATGCCTCATGGGAAGTGTAGTTCCGCAACAGCTGGAGGGCCGTAGTTTGAGAATCCCTGCAGGTGTGTTGTTGGATTATCCGATTGTGTGTAAACTCCAAAGTACAAACACGCATGCTCAGAAGCAATGCTCATCATAACACAACATTAGCAGAAGTTGCCCAAAGGGTGGCGCTAAAGAGCTGAAAAAACACGTAGCTTCTTGTTTGTTGGCCAACAATTTTTTGCCGTTAGTTCCTGGCCAACGCCCTTCGGACAAAAGTCCTACACTTTGTCCGATGAAAATCCGATTGTGTGTATTAGGCTTTGGTCCCTTTCCTACCCAAAACCAACACCAATCTGTCCATGCCCGGTGGACGGATCTTCTAACTGAATTGGGATTCTCCTGTGCGGCCCAACTTGGGGGTCTTTTTGTGAAGGTCGCGCCCAACGGGCCCCAGAGTGAAGATCTATGAGGAGCATTGACAAGCAAGTGCCGGACGCTGGAGGAAGAATAACTGTACTAAAAGTCCAAAGATATGTGGAACGCTTTTCAGATTAGGAAATAGAAGTGGAGGTAAGGAGGGGGTTAACCCAAAGAGCGGTCTGGCCTGGCTTCCATATCCTGGAGAATCCGGTTTGGGGAGTTTAGAAAAACCGTGAATAGAAAGAGCAAATGACAGGAGATCCAACACTGAGATCAAAGGGCACCAGTCAATATCAACATCACATTGCGAAATCAGAGGATACTCGCCATCATTTATTATTATACGGAGGAGTGTGATCCTTATCAGTGGATATATTCTCTGTATCAATATAATATGTGGTGTGATCATTATCAGTGTATACAGAGGGTGGGTATAGAAAAGAATCACATCTCTTTTAAATAATCGCATTTTGTTGTTTTGCAGCCTGAAATGAAGACAGACACCGTTTTTGTTTTATCCAGCGGTATTTACTTATAACATCCAAGTGAAAGATACATCACAACAACAAATCAAGAAAAAAGTAAAAAAAATGAAAAACAGAATCACTGAGTTGGAAAAAGGATCACCCCCTTATGCCAGTATTTTGTTCAATCACCTTTTGCTTTAATTACAGCCTTTATCTGTTGGGATATGTCTCTACTAACTTTGCACATCTAGGCCCGGATTCTCGTACGAGTTACGCCGGCGTATCTCCAGATACGCCGTCGTAACTCTGATAGGTAGATTCAGGTAGGGGCGCGCTAATTTGCGGCGGCGTAGCCTAGCGTGTTTACACTACGCCGCCTTAAGTAAGAGAGGCAAGTACACGATTCTCAAAGCACTTGCCTCCTTACTTAGGGCAGCGTAGTGTAAACGTGGCGGGCGTAAGGGCGCCTAATTCAAATGGGTTGGAGGGGGGCGTGTTTAATGGTAATGAGGCTTGACCTCACGTTTTTGACGTTTTTTGGCTACTGCGCATGCGCCGGGCGCCAAACATTTCCCAGTGCGCATTGCGGCTAAGTACGTCGTACGGGCCTATTGATTTCGACGTGGACGTAAACGACGTAACTCCCGATTCGCGGGCGACTTACGCAAACGACGTAAAAAATTCGAACCTCGCGGCGGGAACGGCGGCCATACTTTAACATTGTTATTCCACCTAATAGGTGGAATAACTTTAGGCCTCCTAAGGCCTTTCGGAAACGGCGTAAATCGACTGCGGCGGCCGGGCGTACGTTCGTGAATCGGCGTACAAACTCATTTACATAATCTACGCCGACCGCAATGGAAGCGCCACCTAGCAGCCTTCCGAAAAATTGCAATCTAAGATAGGACGGCGCAAGCCGTCGCATCTTAGATATGTTTAAGCGTATCTCTGTTTGAGCATACGCTTAAACATAAGTCGGCGTAGATTCTGAGTTAGGTCGACTTATGTTTGAGCATACGCTTAAACATAAGTCGGCGTAGATTCTGAGTTAGGTCGACTCATCTACAGATAAGTCGGCCTAACTCTTACTGAATCTACCTATGAGTCCGAGCCGTCGCATCTTGGTGCCTGATTCAAAGAATCAGATACGCCAGAATTTGTATAAGATACGACCAGCGTAAGTCTCCTACACCGTCGTATCTTAACTGCATATTTACGCTGGCCGCTAGGGGCGTGTATGCCGATTTACGCCTAGAAATATGTAAATCAGCTAGATACGCCAATTCACGAACATACGCCCGGCAGACGCAGAACAGATACGTCGTTTACGTTAGGCTTTTTCCGGCGTAAAGTTACCCCTGCTATATGAGGCGTACCAATGTTAAGTATGGATGTCGGAACAGCGTAAAATTGTTCACGTTTTACGTTGTTTGCGTAAGTCGTTCGCGAATAGGGCTGTGCGTCATTTACGTTCACGTCGAAAGCATTGGCTTCTTGCGGGTTAATTTGGAGCATGCGCACTGGGATACTTTCACGGACGGTGCATGTGCCGTTCGTAAAAAGCGTAATTTACATGGGGTCACATTAAATTTACATAACACACGCCCACATCTTCCACATTTGAATTAGGCGGGCTTACGCTGGCCTATTTACGCTATGCCACTGCAACTTTGGTTTGAGAATACGGCACTTGCCTGCCAAAGTTGCGGAGGCATAACGTAAATAGGATACGTTACGCCCGCACAAAGATGCGCGCTTCTACGTGAATCCGGGCCCTAGACTTTGCAATATTTATCCACTCTTTTTTGCAGAACTGCTCAAGTTTAGTTAACCACTTCTCGACGGTCGTACGACTATATACGGCCGCAGGGTGGCTCTACTTCTCTGGGACGCCGTCTTTTTACGGCCGCCCCTTTCCTCGTTCCGAGCACGCAGCGGGGAAATTCTGTGCTGGCCGTGTCCCTTGGACACAGCCAATCACAGATCGCCGTGAACGGCCAATCGGAGTGGTCGTTTTGTTGGCGATCTGTGCGGCCAATGAGAGATGATCTCATATGTAAACATATGAGATCATTTCTCATTGCCGGCTCTCGCAATGACAGCGTCCTGTCAGGGAGAGAGGAGACCGATCTGTGTCTCTTGTACATAGGGGACACAGATCGGTCACCTCCCCCAGTCAGTCCTTCCCCCACAGTAAGAATCACTCCCAGGGTACACATTTAACCCCTTCCTCACCCCCTAGTGTTAACCCCTTCAATGCCAGTCACATTTATACAGTAATTAGTGCATATTTATAGCACTGATCGCAGTATAAATGTGAATGGTGCCAAAAATGTGTCAAAAGTGGCCGATGTACCGCCATAATGTCGCAGTCCCAATAAAAATCGCAGATCGCCGCCATTTCTAGTAAAAAAAAATAATAAAAATAATAATTCTGTCCCTTATTTTGTAGGTGCTATAACTTTTGCGCAAACCAGTCGCTTATTGCGATTTTTTTTTTACCAAAAATATGTAGAAGAATACGTATCAGCCTAGACTGAAATTTTTTTTTTTTTTAATTGGGATATTTATTATAGCAATAAGTAAAAAATATTGTATTTTTTTTCAAAATTGTCGTTCTTTTTTGTTTATAGCGCAAAAAACAAAAACCGCAGAGGTGATCAAATACCACCAAAAGAAAGCTCTATTTGTGGGAAAAAAAGGACGTCAATTTTGTTTGGGAGCCACGTCGCACGACCGCGCAGTTGTCAGTTAAAGCGACGCAGTGCCGGAAGCTGAAATTTCACCTGGGCAGGAGGGGGGTATATGTGCCCAGTAAGCAAGTGGTTAAATTTGATGGTAACCGTTTGAGAACTGCAGTCTTCAAGTCATTCCACAGATTTTCAATGGGGTTTAAGTCTGGTCTCTGACTAGGCTATGCAAGGACATTCACCTTTTTCCCCTTCAACCACTGTGTGGTCATTTTTGCTGTGTGCTTTTGGTAATTTTTATGTTGGAAGGTAAACCTTCTTCCCATTAACAACTTGCAGAGGGCAGCAGGTATTCCTCAAGAATTTGATGGTATTTTGCCCCATCTGTTTTTCCTTCTATCCTGACAAATGCCCCAGTTTGTGCTGTAGAGAAACACCCCCATAACAAGATATTACCACCTCCATGCTTTACTGTAGGACTGGTGCTATTTGGATGGTGAGTTGTATTGGATTTGCACCAAACATATTGGGCCAGATTCACAAAGAGTTACGCCGGCGTATCAGTAGATACGCCGACGTAACTCGGAATCTAAGCCCGTCGTATGTTTAAGTGTATTCTCAAACTGAGATACACTTAAACCTACTTAAGATACAACGGCCTGCGCCGTCGTATCTTAGGGTGCAATATTTCCGCTGGCCGCTAGGTGGCGCTTCCATTGAGTTTGGCGTAGAATATGCAAATGAGCAGATACACCGATTCACAAACGTATGCTTGCCCGTCGCAGTAAAGATACGCCGTTTCCGTAAGAGGTATGCCGGCGTAAAGATAAAGCTGCCCCCTAGGTGGCGTAGCCAATGTTAAGTATGGCCGTCGTTCCCGCGTCGAAATTTTGAAATTTTACATCGTTTGCGTAAGTCGTCCATGAATGGGGCTGGATGTAATTTACGTTCATGTCAAAACCAATACGTCCTTGCGGCGTACTTTGCTGCAATGCACACTGGGATATGTACACGGACGACGCATGCGACGTTCGTAAAAAACGTTAATCACGTCGGGTCACCATTCATTTAAATAAAACACGCCCCCTTCATCCTCATTTGAATTACGCGCGCTTACGCCGGCCCCATTTTCGCTACGCCGCCGTAACTTAGGAGGCAAGTGCTTTGAGAATACAGCACTTGCCTCTCTGACTTAAGGCGGCGTAGCGTAAATAGGATACGCTACGCCGCCTCAAAGATGCGGTGACCTACGTGAATCTGGCCCATTGTTTGGCCAAATAATTCCATTTTAGTCTCATTTGACCAAAACCCCTTTTTTCTATTTGGCCTCATAATCTTCAAGGTGTGTTTAGTAAAACTCAGTCGTGACTGTATGTGGCCTTTTTTGAGGAGTGGCTTTTTTATTGCAACCCTCCCATACAAGCCACATTTATGGAGAATGTGTGATATTGTTGTCACATGCACACAATAACCGCTCTTTGTTATAAATTCCTGCAACTGCTTCAGAGTTGCTGTAGGCAACTTGGTAGCAGGGCCATCTTTATGGCAGGGCAAAAGGGGAAGCTGCCCTGGGCCTTGTTATAGTTGTGGGGCCCAAAGCAGCTGCCAACTATCCCAGTTTATATTTCCTTGTCCCTTATAGTTTTAGTCCTTTGCTGTGTCCTGATATCTCAGTGTGAAGTGCTGCTGCTACTAATGCTGCTCAGCTCTGCCCTATTGTTGTGTACAGATGACTCACCTACAGACCCTGGGCCAGATCCTCAAAGAAGTTACGCTGGCGTATCTATTGATACGCCGCGTAACTTCTAGTTTGCTCCGGCGTATCTTTGTTTTGTATCCACAAAACAAGCTACGCCTGAAGCTGTGTTAGATCCGACTGGCGTACATCTTAGTACGCCGTCGGATCTAAGGTGCATATTTACGCTGGCCGCTAGGTGGCGCGTCCGTCGAATTCCGCGTTGAGTATGCAAATTAGCTAGATACACGAATCCACAAATGTACGTCTGGCCGGCACTTTTTTTACGTCGTTTCCGTAAGGCTTTTTTCGGCGTATAGTTACCCCTGCTATATGAGGCGTACTCAAAGTTAAGTATGGCCGTCATTCTCGCGTCAAATTTTGATTTTTTTCCGTTGTTTGCGTAAGTCGTTTGCGAATAGGGCTTTGCGTAGAATGACGTTCACGTCTTAACGTCACGGCTTGTTTTGCAGGTTAATTTCGAGCATGCGCACTGGGATACCCCCACGGACGGCGCATGCGCCGTTCAGAAAAAACATCAATTACGTTGGGTCAAGTCAAATTAACATAAAACACGCCCACATCTTTAACATTTGAATTGCGCGCCCTTACGCCGGCAGAATTACGCTACGCCGCCGTAACTTTAGAGGCAAGTGCTTTGTGAATACAGCACTTGCCGCTCAAAGTTGCGGCGGCGTAGCGTTATTACGATACGCTACGCCGGAATAAAAATACGACACGCTACGTGGATCTGCCCCACTGTGTTTACATGTAAATAACCGTCATTCATATGAAAATAACAGGAGCATTCATATGTAAATAACAGGAGCATTCATATGTAAATAGTGGTGGCATTTATATGTAAATAGTGGTGGCATTTATATGTAAATAGTGATGTCATTCATATGTAAATAGCTGAGACCAACTGCATTCATATGTAAATAAAGGCAGCATTCATATGTATATCATGCCCCTCTGCAGTGAAGAGATGATGTGCTGTAACCTCTAGCAACCAACCAGGGAGCAGTATTACTGTACAGTAATCTCTAGCAACCAATCAACAAGAAGAAATGAGTTTGGGTGAGGAACAGCCAAACTCTGCTACTAAGGTGAGGTTGTTGAAGACAATTTCATGTCACAGCTCATACACCATGGCAAGACTGAGCACAGCAACAAGACAGAAATTAAATTACATTGCATCAGCAAGATCTCTCCCAGGCAAAGATTACAAAGCAGGCTGGGGTTTCAAGATGTGCTGTTCAAGCTTTTTTGAAGAAACACAAAGAAATGGTCAACGTGAGGGACCGTAAATGCAGTGGTTGGCCAAGGAAACTTAGTGCAGCAGATGAAAGACACATCATGCTTATTTCCCTTTTACATCAGAAGATGTCCAACAGTGCCATCAACCCAGAACTGGTGAAAACCAGTGGGACCCAAGTACACCCATCTACTGTCCAGAGAAGTCTGGCCAGAAGGGGTCTTCATGGAAGAATCGAGGCCGAAAAACCTCTGATGTAGAAACAAGGCTAAGCGACTCCCCTATGCACAAAAACATTGGAACTGGGGTGCAGAAAAATGGCAGCAGGTGCTCTGGGCTGATGAGTCAAAATATGAAATATTTGGCTGTAGCAGGAGGCAGTTTGTTCGCCGATGGGCTGGAGAGCGGTACAATAATGAGTGTCTGGAGGCGACTGTGAAGCATGGTGGAGGTTCCTTGCAAGTTTGGTGATGCATTTCTGCAAATGGAGTTGGAGGTTTGGTCAGGATCAATGGTGTTCTCAATGCCGAGAAATACAGGCAAATACTTATTCATCATCCCATACCATCAGGGAGGCATGTGATTGGACCCAAATTTATTCTGCAGCAAGACAACGACCCCAAACATGCAGCCAATGTCATTATCCAATGGTAAACCACTCTTATGTACGTATCATGTACATGTACGTCATCCAGCCTGGGGCGCGCAACGCTTCTGCGACTGCTGTGTCCAACAGACACAGCGGATTGCATCTCTTGATACCTGGCTGCTTTGACAGCCTGGGGATCATGTGATCACTATGCGATCACATGATCAAAATGCCAAAAAAGCTGTTATGAATAAATGTTTTCCTATACAATGATGCTGTGATTGGCCCACAGTTATCACATGGTATCTGAGCCACTCACAGCACCCTGTACCATGTGATTAGCTGTAGCCAATGAAAGATCACTAGTAATCACAGCTGTTATGCATTTAACCCATTCATGACAGTTCAAAACATCGCTTTTACAGTGATTATCATTGTAACAGCAAAGTGTGATAATAAAACAAAATCTCTGATCACTTCCCCAGAGTAGCACAGTGTCACTGAACTACTCTGATGAAAGTATGTAAAAAAAATTAAGTAAAAAATAAATAAATATATATATATATATATATATATATATATATATATATATATTTTTAACATACTGTCACCAGTCAGTGTCCCTGATCACTGCCACACCAGTCATATGATGATGTTGTACTGAACTGGTGACAGTATGTAAAAATAAAAAATGAATTGTTATTTAATTTCTTTATTTTCCAAAGAAGCTGTGACAAAAAATTACAACTTCAAAAAAAATTCTATGCCTCTTACCAAATACCTTGGACTGTCTACTTTACAAAAAAGGGGTCATTTGGGGGGTATGCTGAAGACAAGTAGACTAAAGGCATGGACTGGAATCATCTCCTGTGGTCTGATGAGACCAAGATAAATGTATTTGGTTCAGATGGTGTCAACCGTGTGTGGCGGCAACCAGGTGAGGAGTACAAAGACAAGTGTATGTCGCCTACAGTCAAGCATGGTGGTGGGAGTGTCATGGTCTGGGACTGCATGAGTGCTGCCGGCACTGGGGAGCTACAGTTCATTGAGGGGACCATGAATGCCAACATGTACTGTGACATACTGAAGCAGAGCATAATCCCCTCCCCTCGGAGACTGGGCCGCAGGGCAGTATTCCAACATGATAACGACCCCAAACACACCTCCAAGACGACCACTGCCTTTCTAAAGAAGCTGAGCGTAAAGGTGCTGGACTGGCCAAGCATGTCTCCAGACCTAAACCCTTATTGAGTATCTGTGGGGCATCCTCAAACGGAAAGGTGGAAGAGCACAAGGTCTCCAATATCTACCAGCTCCGTGATGTCATAATGGAGGAGTAGAAGAGGACTCCAGTGGATACCTGTGAAGCTCTGGTGATCTCCATGCCCAAGAGGTTTAAGGCAGTGCTGGAAAATAATGGTGGCCACACAAAATATTGACACTTTGTGCCCAATTTGGACATTTTCACTTAGGGGCGTACTCACTTTTGTTGCCAGCGGTTTAGACATTAACTGCTTGCCGACCAGCCGTCGTCATTATACTGCATCAGGTTGAATCGCCGTAGGTGTACGTCGACCGCTTAAAAAGCTTTGACCGCGCAAGTGTCAGTTAAATCGACATAGTGCCGTATTGCAAAAAAAAAAATGCCCCGGTCATTAACGGGGTAATTAATCCTTCCGGTCCTTAAGTGGTTAATAGCTGTGTGTTGAGTTATTTTGAGGGGACAACAAATTGACACTGTTATACAAGCTGTACACTCACTACTTTACATTGTAGCAAAGTGTCATTTCTTCAGTGTTGTCACATGAAAAGATAGAATAAAATATTTACAAAGATGTGAGGGGTGTACTTACTTTTGTTATATACTGTATGTGTGTATATATATATATATATATATATATATATATATATATATATATATAATAACTTAGTTTAGAAAAGTGCAGAAACTTTTTGAAGAACCCTTACATCTATAAATATAAATAAAGGGGTTCTTCAAAAAGTTTCTGCACTTTTCTAGACTAAGTTATTATATATCGTATTTATCGGCGTATACCGCACACTTTTTTGCCCTGAAAATGAGGGCAAAATCGTGGGTGCGCGATATATGCCGATACCCGCTTCCCGCGCTGTGTTTGAACCACTGCGCCGGCATATACCGAGCGCAGTACACTCGGGTATAGTCGGGCAGGCTCGGCTCCTCTCGCGGTCACGTCCTGTACATCCTTTACGCGAGAGGAGCCGAGCCTGCCCGACTATACCCGAGTGTACTGCGCTCGGTATATGTCGGCGCAGTGGTTCAAACACAGCGGGGGAAGCGGGGAGGACACCACGATGGCCGCAGAAGGACGCCGGACCGGACGAGGTCACCGATGGACGCGATGGACGACGGGCAGGATGCGATGGACGACGGGCAAGACACCGACGAGGGGCATCCAAACTGTAAGTATTTTTTTTTTCCAGGAATTTTCCTTCAAGTTCGGGGGTGCGCGCTATACGCCGGGGCGCATTATAGCAAGATAAATACGGTATATATAAATGTGTGGAAACTTTTGAGACTGTGCTATAGTACTATAGGTGGGCAGCGAGGAAGTATAACAAATATATAACTATATGTATATAATATATTTATTAAAAATATATAAATTATACATATATATATAAAATGTATAATTTATATATTTTTAATAAATATATTATAAATATATATATATATATATATATATATATATATATATATATATATATATATATATATATGTTAATGTATGTATAATTTATATATTTTTAATAAATATATTAGATATATATAATATTTTTTATCTTATATTATATATTTTTATAAATATATTACACATATAAAAATACATTTTATAATTTGTATATTTTTAAAAAACATACTATAATATATAAGTATATGTATATAGTATATTTATTAAAAATATATAAATTATAGCATTTATATATATGTTAAAAAAGTTATAATTTCTATATTTTTAATAAATATATTATATACATACACTTGTTATACTTCCTCGCTGCTCACCTATAGCATTAGCACACTCTCATTATAGTGTACATGACAGATCCGCACACTACACACACCTGACTGTAAGCTGTATTGGAGGGCGTGGCCGCCTCCTACCTGTTCCCTCCACGTGTCAGTGGGCGTGTTCTCCAGAAATAACAATGCTGGCATTTGCATATGGGCGTGGCCGGCAGCTTCCCCTCTCCATGACACTTGACAGGTGTCGGTGGGCGTGGTCTGGCAGTCGGTGTAGGAGCAGCATGAGCAGGTTGTCGGGCTCCGGGGAGAGGTAAGGGGGGATGCACTCACCTGTACACTTACATCTGTCTGTTGGGGGGCACACACACACACACTTCCCTCTACCTGCCATACTGGTGTCCTATGAGCTTCTGCATGCAGGGGCCACACCAGGAGCAGGTGACAACGTTTCAGCTGTAATAGCAAAAGCAATCAGCAGGATCATTACATCCTTCCACTAATGCAGGCAGAGGAACAGGTTCCCTGCATTGCCCCCCCATCCCTTTACTTCTCATACTCGCCTTCCATTTATTACAACATCTAGAGCTGTGCCCCCCCCCCCCCCCAGGACAGTGTAATGTCCATTGTAATAAATACACTGACATTAGTAACATTGTGACATGTGCATTTGTTACATGTTTGCATTGAAGCCTGCAGAGGATTGCGACTGTGACCAGGGCATGGCAAGTGCAGTGTGCAGGCCCCCGCATTGCTGACCCCCTCCCCCCCATCCGTATGGTGGCACAGGTCTTCCATCATGAGGCTGGAGGAAGTGAGACATACACTACAAGTACAGTGATGTCACAGCATGTGTGACAGTGCGATCTCTACCACCGTGCCAGATGGCACTTGCAGTCTATCCATCCCCCAATCCCAGTGAATGGACAGAGCCACGCACAGCTGCGCTAAATTCAAATAGTATAAGGCAATGTATGTGCGTTTTTGCGTGCATTTGCATTCACCTTTTATATGTGCATGTATCATGGGGCTTTTAGAATTTACATTTTAGTGCCAGTTCACACCCCATGAAGTCCTGTATTTTTTTTTTTTTATCTGCATCAAAAACACATGGAAAGTAGGTCATATGGTTTCTAATGGTATAGTTCACACCAGTGCGGTCAGTTTCATAAAACAAAGTAGAACATGGTGCATTTTTCCTTCAGTGGTCTGTACTGGAACTCCGTTAAATGCATAAAAAAGGCACATGAATGCACTGAAACGCATCAAAAATGCACCGGACCCCAGCATAGTGAGAAAAAAGAAGCATCTGGAATGCATTAGAAAATGCACTAAAAAACGTGCGTGCAGAAACCTAGGGCCAGATTCAGGTAGCCCAGCATAATGTTCTGCGGACGTAACGTATCTCCGATCCGTTACGCCGCCGTAAATTGGGGGCGCAAGTTCCGTATTCAGAAAGAACTTGCGCCCTAAGTTACGGCGGCGTAACGTATGTGCTCCGGCGTAAGCCCGCCTAATTCAAATTTGTATGATGTGGGCGTGTTTTATATAAATTTAGTGTGACCCCGCGTATTTGACGTTTTTTACGAACGGCGCATGCGCCGGTCGTAAAAGAATCCCAGTGCGCATGCTCGAAATTCCGCCGCAAATCGTCAATGCTTTAGACGTAAACGTAACTTACGTACAGCCCTATTCGCAAACGACTTACGCAAACGAGGTAAAAATTTCAAAATTTGACGCGGGAACGATGTCCATACTTAACGTTGAGTACGCCTCATAATAGCAGGAGCAACCTTACGCCGAAAAAGCCTATCGTAAACAAATAGCGCCGGGCGTACGTACATTTGTGAATCGCCGTATCTACCTAATTAGCATATTCCTTGCGTAAATCGACGGAAGCGCCACCTAGCGGCCAGCGTAAATATGCTTAAGATACGATGGTGTAAGACACTTACGCCAGTTGGATCTTAGGGAAATCTATGCGTAACTGATTCTATGAATCAGGCGCATAGATACGACGGCGTATCTGGAGATTCGACGGCGTATCTGGAGATACGCCGTCGTATCTCCTACCTGAATCCGGCCCCAGGTGTGTTTCTGTGGTGTATGAACCAGCCCTTAATTTACTGAAATGTAATTATATAATATATACGAACGAACGTTCGTTCGTTCGAACGCACACACCTCAAAAAAGATTTTTTATGGCTATTTGTACATAGTTAGCTTGGTCCAGTTTGGACCAATGTAAATACAGATGTGCCATTCTGTAGCTGTCCACCTCATCCAACCCCCTGAATGGAGCCCGTGCCAAGCGAGCGACCTCCTGTGTTCGCAATGCAGCATGGGACCTGGAAGCTAGTGGCAATCACTTTAGTAGCGGTACCGGTGATCTCCAGTTTTCAGAGGGTATCAGGTATGGTGTATACATATGTTACGTTGGACCAATGTAACTATGGAAAACTTGCCATACCTGAACCTCGGCTTTAACATAATTGCTATTGCAAGGCTGATGGAGGTAACATAGTGCAGGTGACAGGTTCCTATTAAGGTTGGGTTCACATATGTGCAAATTAGATGTGTGTGTTTCCTTGCATCCAATTTGCATGACTTGCGAGTGTGACCGGTTTACGCATGTCCAGGGCGGCTGTGGTCCAAAAGTGTCCGGTGCATGCTTGGGTCTGGTTCAGGTGCGACTTCAGGCAACAATTCAGACCTGATTCGCACCTGAACCAGTGAACATGCTGGGGACCGCAGTCGCACATATGTAAACCCGACCTTCGAAGCCATCAGAGGATTATTAGACCTTTAAAATCATCTTTGACCCCTGTTGAAGCTGATCAAGCATAGACTGTGCTTGATCAGCTTTTTCTTTAGCCAGCTTTGAACCCAGGAGTGCTCAGAACTGAGCGCTTTTGGGTTCATTCTGGGGTGATCAGCGAGTTGATCTTTGCTGGTGTCCCTCTTCTCTCCATCCAGACACTTACCATGGAAGTCCCATGCCCCCAGGAGGGACAGGTTGGCTCATGGCGTTAACCTATAACTGCCCCAACCACTTCTATGTGAAAGTTGACAGCTCACTGTAAACATGTAAACAAACCCCCCAGCTGCTGTCGTGGCCGATGGTTTGTGTCCATTCTGGTGCTGCCACCGACGTCATAGTTGTGTCAACGGTAGCAAAAGGGTTAAACAAGACTTTCTCCCAGCATTTTGTTGTGGTGATTGGCTGCTCATATCACCAGCATTGGAGGTAGGGGGAGTCCCATGTGCCCCTATACCTGTAATTAGGGTTGTCTCGATACCGAGACCAGTATTGGTATCGGGGCCGATACCGAGTATTTGCGGGAGTACTTGTACTCCCGCAAATGCCCCCGATGCCTGGCCGAATACTTGGGGGACATGGCTAGATATATGTGGGGGGACATGGCTGCAATATGTGGGGGGACATGGCTGCAATATGTGGGGGGACATGGCTGCAATATGTGGGGGGACATGGCTGCAATATGTGGGGGGGACATGGCTGCATATGGGGGGGGACATGGCTGCATTTGGGGACACATTTATAAAAAGGTATCGGTATTCGGTATTGGCGAGTACATGAAAAAAAGTATCGGTACTTGTACTCGGTCCTAAAAAAATGGTATCGGGACAACCCTACCTGTAATGATTGGGTGCTTCCCTTTGCTGTGGCAGGGAAGCAAACAAGTCAGTGAAAGCAGCGTGGAGGTGGGCATTAAAGTGGAAATAAACCCATCGACTTGATTATTTCCCGAAACACCTTCGTTCAATGCCATAAATGATCACTTTTAGAATTGCTTGTGCTCTCAACCAAACTGTTGAGCTATTAAATGGCTGGTGTCGTAACTAATCACACTGGCTGCACCATGCAGAGCTTCCTGTGATTTAAGGGATAAAAGTTGGTTTCGTTTCGCTTTAATTCTAAGCTGCCGCATATCCGTGTCAATAATTTGTTCTGCAGGAGCGTCCAATTGGTATCCCCGAAGCAGTGACGAGTTGTCACCGTCAAGCTCCCATGGTGTTACAACGCTATACCACGTACGTTAAAGTTGCATCCCTTGATGGGACCCACCTTGTGTATCTGTTTGCACCTTTTCTCACAAGCGTCCCTATCCACGCAAGATTTTTCCCAGTGTTGGGGGAACCCCCAATTTCTACCAGGATTACAAGAATAGGCATTCCAGAACTTGCACCAAACCGGGCGTCACCAAGCGTCTCACTTTCTGTCGGATGGCAGATGGCCTTCCATTGCATCTTAAATGGCAGCTACAGGCCTCTTTCGCCTTGCCTTCTGGAGCGCTCTTCATTTATGCCACTATCTACTTTCTCTACCAAACCCTAGACTGGCTTCAGCCGCAATTTGACCACCTTCGAGGAATCCTGCTCTAAGGAATCCTGGGGCGCAGGGTGTCAATCCCCCCCCCCCGGCCGCTCCTAACTTATATTTAAACGTCCAGCGCTGTGGCCACTGACTTTTTTTTTACTTCTAGTGGACTTTATGTGAAAGTTGGCCGGGGGCACGGTCGCGGCGGCTGGCCGTCAACTAACAGACGGGATGGCGCTGTTGCATTCTGGGAGTTGTAGTCTGCGCGCAAGCTCCCGGTGGGTGAACTGAAAGCAGCGCAGCCAGCCAGGAAACTACAACTCCCAGATATTGGAGGCAGGCAGAGGACAGGAGCCTCACCCCCCCCCCCCCTGGACTGGAGGAGTCTGTGCAAGGACCAGATGAGCCGAGCTGGCAGATGGGCTGAGGTGAGAGACCCTGACACCCCCAGCTGACACCCACATCCCATTTACCCTGCGTCAGTGCCTTCAACACTGTGGTTCCTGCTGGGAGCTGGCCATGGCCTGTGGCACATAGGTTCTATGAGGAACTGGGCTCGCCATGGCCTAAGGGCCAGCAGGACCCACAGTCATGGGCAACTGGTGAGGCTGTGCTGATGGGCACTGGTGGCACTGCATTGATGGGCACTGATCAGGCTGCACTGATGAAGCTGAGCTTATAGGCACTGAGGCTGCATTGATGCGTTGTTTTTCTTAAACCTCCCTTGTTGCTATTAATATTAAATTATGTTACCACATTGTATCATATTTGTCTTGCTTCATAACATCAACATCTGTTATAAAGCCAGGTGGGCATAAATGGTGAGCCGATTTGGTGGTAAAATGGGCCACTTGACTGGACTTGCCACCCAAGCATAAGGCTGCCTTTGAATTGGAAAAACCCCATACTCTCCTACTATTTGTAGCTAAGCATGAGCTCCGGCGTGTTCGCATAGAACACGTGCAGAGCCCTCCAGGAAGTGTGCACGGCGCTGTGCTAATCACAGCCAGGGAGACATTGTCCCGATGCTCGGCTACAGGGATCATGAAATGTCTCCCTGGCTGTTATTAGCGCAGCGCCTTGCACACTTCCTGGCGGGCTCTGCACGTTTTCTATGCGAACACGCCAGAGCTCATCCTTATTTGTAGCTGGCTCAAAAAAGTGGAAGAAACACGAAAAGTACTCAAAGATTTTGGGGGCCCCAAGCAAAATGGGGGGGCCCCAAGCACCCCCCCCCCGCACACAAAGCCTACGTTAGCGCTACACTAATTTTTTACACCCGTGTTCTTGCTCCCCCCTCCCTAGTCCCTATGTTTTTCTATTCTCCCCTTCTTCCCTGTAGGCTGCTGCTGTAGCGTGGCCGAGCTCCTCTTCCTCTTGTTAGTCCAGGGTTCTATCATTATGGGTCCCCAGTCCACTATCAGATAGTGGCCGGGCCGGGTACCACACGGTACAGGAGATTCAGTTTCCTGTGTTCCTGGCCGGACTAAAAGGAAGTAATCACTCAGTGTGCACTTCCTGTCAGCCCGGCCAGAAAACAGGAAACTGAATCTCCTGTACCACGCGCGGCACCTGGCCGGACTGACAGGACTCCAGGAGGAAGGAAGAGGAGCTCGGCCACGCTACAGCCTAAGAAAGGGAAGTTGGGGGCCCCAGGCCAGCTCGGGGCCCCAAGCAATTGTTTGTTTTGCCTGTCCTGTAGCGACGGGCCTGGGAGCGCGCTCGCAAAAGCTTTCCATGAACGTGGAAAGCTTTTGCGAGGAGGAGCCGAGACAGCCGCCGAGGGACCCCAGAAGACACGGATCCGGGTCACTCTGTGCAAAACGAACTGCACAGCGGAGGTAATTATAACATGTTTGTTATTTAGGGAAAAAAAAAATTCTGCCTTTAGTGTCCCTTTAATGCAAAAGCAAGTCGACTTGTGATCCCAACCACACATCCAACAATAACACTCTCTGCGCCTCCCTCACCGTGCTGAACTATGGCCGCATGTCAAAAAAAAAAAGTGAAAGACGAGATTTGAATCGTTACAAATAACCTCAATGTTTTTAGAAAAGTACAAATTAATTCGAAGCACGTTAGGCAGCGCCATTGTGAGAGAGACACGGAAAATTACGAATCAACAAACCCCAAAAAGTTACGAATCAACGAAAAACAATGTACTTTACAGAAAGTACGAATTATAAATCAACTAAAAATAAGGCTTACATTAATATGAATCATTCCGATTCAACGAAAAATGACGCTTGCAAAAATACGAATTAGTCCGAACACGAAAAATCCTGTTTAGCAGAATTCCAAATGATTACGAATCGACAGGACAAAAAAGAAACGAAACACATTTTTCTGTTGTGCACAAGTCTAGTATATGCTCCCTTTACACTCACTTCCTGTTTGTATTGGATATATTCGTTACCTGTATATGTAGATGCATACACAATGTTGATGTGGGCTTTTGGATCTGCCTGTTCCCGCTTTTTTCCGTAAATATATTTTTTCATAGATTTAGGCCAATATGTATTTTGCTACATATTTTTGGTAACAAAAATCCCAATAAGTGTATATTGATTTGTCTGCGCAAAAGTTTTATAGCGTCTACAAACTATGGGATATTTTTATTAATTTTTTTTATTAATTTTTACTAGTAATGGTGGCGATCAGTGACTTTTATAGCGGGACTGCGATATTGTGGCCGACAAATCGGGACACTGACACTTTTGAAGTCCAGTGATACTAATACAGTGATCGGTGCTTAAAAATATGCACTGTCACTGTACTAATGACACTGGCAGGGAAGGGGTTAACACCAGGGGTGATCAAAGGGCTAAGTGTGTTTCTAGGGAATGCTTTCTAACTAGGGGGAGGAACTTTGACTGGGGGAAGGTAAAGATCTGTATTTCTGCTTGGCAGAAACACAAGGGGCCAGATTCACAAAGAGATACGACGGTGT
The DNA here is from genome assembly GCF_905171775.1 of Rana temporaria. Lineage (NCBI taxonomy): Eukaryota > Metazoa > Chordata > Amphibia > Anura > Ranidae > Rana > Rana temporaria. The sequence goes on from NC_053491.1 coordinate 443,125,766, forward strand.
ATCTCCTGATACGCCGTCGTATCTCTGATTTCCGTCGGTCGTATCTATGCGACTGATTCATAGAATCAGTTGCGCATAGATATGCCTAAGATCCGACGGTGTAAGTGACTTACACCGTCGGATCTTAGGCTGCAATTCCAGGCCGGTCGCTAGGTGGCGCTTCCGTGTCTTTTACGTGTCGAATATGCTAATGAGCATTTACGCCGATTCTAAAACGAACGACCGCCCGGCGCTTTTTTTTACGTCGTTTGCGTTCAGCTTTTTCCGGCGCATAGTTACCCCTGGGTCTATGAGGCGCAGCAAATGTTAAGTATGGCCGTCGAAATTTGAATTTTTTACGTAGTTTGCGTAAGTCGTTCGCGAATGCGGATGGACGTAATTTACGTAAACGTCGAAACCAATGACGTCCTTGCGACGTCATTTGGAGCAATTCACGCTGGGAAAATTTACGGACGGCGCATGCGCTATTCGAACGGCGCGGGGACGCGCCTGATTTGAATAGTACACTCCCCCTACCCGCCGAATTTGAATTCCGCCGGGTGATTTACACTTTGTGAATAAAGCACTTGCCTGAAAAACTTGCGGCGGCGTAACGTAAATCAAGTACGTTACGCCCGCCCAAAAATACGCCCATCTACGTGAATCTGGCCCAAGATCAGTACATTCCCCTGTCACAGAACTTGTTTACTTATGCAGACCGTCCTTCTGCCTGTCTCCCAAACAATCGGCGAGTTTCCACGGACATCGCTTCTGTCGGACCCGCTCCCACTGTGTCCAATCACAGTGGAAGAAGGTCGTCGACGGCTCGCGCACCCCAGACCCAGAAGTTGTCAGATAGATGTACTAAGTACATGATGTGGCACTGAGCGGTCGCCCTGCCGTATTATATGTGCGTGGGGCAATCCGCAAGCGGGTATTCTTGTATGGCAAATTTTTTTTTTTCTCTCTTTATGTAGAGAAGGATTGAAATCCCTGTCAATCTCTCACTCTGTTGGCCCCTGTGACCATTGTGACTGGTACAATGGTCTACAGCCCAGAAATAGAGTTTTTGAGTTTTCACCAAAACAGGAGGTGAGGTGAAATCTTTCAATGGGGATATATCTTTTGGTGGCAAGAGGATATCCCCTTGCTTTGGAGATGTCGCCCCTTACTTCCTGTTGTGTCTCTGGGGCAGGAAGTGATGGCAAATCATCCCAGTGGGACATATAGATACAAAACTGGATAAGGGTCTTAACTATTCCTCACTCGATTGAAAAAAAAAAAGTCCTGGCTATATAAACACTGTTGTAAATGATCACCTTGTAAAACAATGCTTTCAGTTTAAAATATAAATGAAAGAAAAAGCATTTGTGTGTTGTGTAGAAAGTTATAAATACTTCTTTTTTTTTTTTTCATTTTTTTTTTTTAATTCTTGGCTGCAGAATAGCTCAGGGAGGATAAATGGCAGCACATTGATCTTCCCAGTGAATGGCTGTGTGTGGGGTGGGGGGAGGGGTTGTCGATCTGGACAAGTCTGCTCATTGGAGGAGAGCACATCGAGTTCCCAACACAGCTAGAGAACTGACCATTGTGCGCTCCTGCTTAGTGTGGTCAATTTTTAATAGGAAAGCCGCGGGACTTGCAGGAACACCAGGGATTTCACACAAAGGAAGCAATACAAAGAGAACAGGATACTTTCTCATACAAGTACATGGTACTGCAGGCACATATCAGGAATATGAAATGTCAGGTTTACATATTCTTTAACTACTTGATGCCCGCCCTATAGCCGAATGACGGCTTCAGCGCGGACCTGAAATCCTGGAGGACGTCATTTGCCGTCCTCCCCTTTCCTCGTTCCCCGCGCTCGCTCCCGAGCGCACAGCGGGGAAATTCTGTGCTGGCAGTGTCCCTTGGACACAGCCAATCACAGACAGCTGTGAACGGCCAATCGGAGTGGCCGTTTGGTATGCGATCTGTGCGGCCAATGAGAGATGATCTCAAATGTAAACATATGAGATCATGTCTCATTGCCGGGTCACACAGAGACAGCGTCCTGTCAGGGAGAGAGGAGACCGATCTGTGTCCCTTGTACATAGGGACACAGATCGGTCACCTCCCCCAGTCACCCCCCTTCCCCCACAGTTAGAACACTATTCAGGGTACACATTTAACCCCTTCCTCACCCCCTAGTGTTAACCCATTCAATGCCAGTCCCATTTATACTGTAATTGGTGCATATTTATAGCACTGATTGCAGTATAAATGTGAATGGTGCTAAAAATGTGTCAAAGGGTTCCGATGTGTCCGCCATAATGTCGCAGTCCCAATAAAAATCGCAGATCGCCGCCATTACTAGTAAAAAAAAAAAATTTAAATAATAATTCTGTCCCCTATTTTGTAGGCGCTATAACTTTTGCGCAAACCAGTCGCTTATTGCGAATTTTTTTTTTTTTACCAAAAATATGTAGAATACGTATCCTAGACTGAGAAAAAAAATGTTTTTTTTGTTTGTTTGTTTTTTTTTTTTTTTTAAATTGGGATATTTTATTATAGCAACAAGTAAAAAATATTGTATTTTTTTTCAAAATTGTCGCACTTTTTTGTTTATAGTGCAAAAAATAAAAACCGCAGAGGTGATCAAATACCACCAAAGAAAGCTCTACTTGTGGGGAAAAAAGGACGTCAATTTTGTTTGGGAGCCACGTCGCACGACTGCGCAATTGTCAGTTAAAGCGACGCAGTGACCACGGGAGCCAGTCAAGTTAGTTTAGCCCTTTTGGCCATTGGTTCCTCCTGTTCTGCGGTTACTACAGGCGAGACTTGCACTTATACCCCTGGCTACATGCCAGCATTGACCCCGTTATTTGTGTTTTATACTGTCTGTATTTTACTACACTCTGTGAACTACCTCATATAAATAAAAAATTGTTATTTGAAAAAAAATAAAGCGACGCAGTGCCGGAAGCTGAATTTTCACTTGGGCAGGAGGGGGGTATATGTGCCCAGTAAGCAAGTGGTTAAGGGAATATTTGGGATTGCTGTGCATCCAGAAATATCAATCTGAGTTGGAGTGCTCATGGGCCACACACACTGATCTGGGACGCGGGAGGGCCGTGCGCTGATCTGGGACGCGGGAGGGCCGTGCGCTGATCTGGGACGCGGGAGGGCCGTGCGCTGATCTGGGACGTGGGAGGGCCGTGCGCTGATCTGGGACGTGGGAGGGCCGTGCGCTGATCGGGGACGCGGGAGGGCCGTGCGCTGATCTGGGACGCAGGAGGGAGCTCGCAGGAGCCTCTGATAAATTGCACTACGCCTTAACTTGAATATCATATAGATGTTCCAAATCATTTTATCTCTGATTTAAATATTAATAATTTGTAGATTTATTCTAAATACCGAAACGATTGTGTTCTTAAGGCCAGGTTCACACCTATGCGAATTGAGTGCGGCTTAAACCGCATCTAATTCGCAGGACATTTCAAAATACATTGTTTTCAATGAGGCTGGTTCACATATGTGCGATGCATCCGCACTGCGTATTGCCTCCAAACCGCGTGCGGTTTTTATGTCTTGCGGTGCGGTTCAGGTGCGAATTCAGTCCCATTATTTTCTATGGGTACGCAGCTGAATTCGCAGATGTGTTAATTTCTCTTCAGTATTTGTCCCATTCAGTTCAATACACTTCACCCCTCCCCCTCCCCTCTCCCAGGTCTCCAAATTCGCACCTGATCTGCAACTAAAATGCAGTTGATCTGCAGAACACCTTATAGAGAAATTCGCAAAGACAACAGAGCTCCAAAACGCAACGCACTAGTGTGAACCTGGCCTATGCATTCGACATACACAGTGATTTGGAGGACATTCCTACCAAACAGCTTTTGTCTAGTTGTTTTAAATGGACCAGACATTAGGAGACAGCAAACACGGACCATATGTTGAGCAGAATACTCGGAGGCTTTAGGATCCCAGCACTGATCCGGGGCTCCGAGTGTCCTGACAGCTGAGACATGAGTGGCAGTGCTATCAGCAGGGAGCTGTACAGTGGAATGTCATTGTATGCGGCCTGTGACACTGCGCAAACATCCCCCACAAGACCAATCAATGTATGTACACGTTACCACTCCCTGTATTCTCTCTCTGTTTATCTTCCCTCTCCTTCCTCTTCATCCTGACCTGCCCAACCAACTCATAAATGCTGCCGATAACCATTACCTCCGATACACTCCACACCACTCTGTTTACACACGATTCACACATTAATGTGCCATGGGATCACAGTGTATATTCACCAATGTGTACACCATTTCTACTATCCTGTTACTGCAGTGTCCCAGATTCTGACTTATATTATTACAGTAACCCTGTTCCTAAGTGTCTTATCACCCCTGTAGGGGTGCAACGGATCAAAAAACTCACGGTTCGGATCAGAGTCACAGGTCGGATCATTTTTCGGATCACTGCCATATATAGTCCTCACTGTAATGTCCACAGACATCTCCCCCCACTGTAATGTCCACAGACATCTCCCCCCACTGTAATGTCCACAGACATCTCCCCCCACTGTAATGTCCACAGACATCTCCCCCCCACTGTAATGTCCACAGACATCTCCCCCCACTGTAATGTCCACAGACATCTCCCCCCACTGTAATGTCCACAGACATCTCCCCCCACTGTAATGTCCACAGACATCTTCCCCCCCCCCCCCCAGTAATGTCCACAGACATCTTCCCCCCCCCCCCCCCAGTAATGTCCACAGACATCTTCCCCCCCCCCCCAGTAATGTCCACAGACATCTTCCCCCCCCCCCCCCAGTAATGTCCACAGACATCTCCCCCCACTGTAATGTCCACTTCTACAGCCCCACTGTAATGTCAACTTCTACAGCCCCACTGTAAAGGGAGGCCCGGAGCAAAAGCCAGCAAGACTAGCAGAGGGCCGGGCATGACAGAGTGTCTAGTGACACAGGAGGGGTTAAGCTAGAGGGGGTAGGAGGTAGGAAGAGCAGGATTGGTGTAGAGAGGGGCGGGGGAGTTAGAAAGTATCTGGTTCAAGAGGAGGAGCAGGATTGGCTGCTAGTGTTAGGGGAGTTACCCTATAAAAGGGTGGGGCGGGGCAAGGTGGTCACTTGCAGTTAGGAGAGCAACGAGGAAACAGCTTTTCCTCCTGCTCTCAGAAAACAAAATGGCGTCCGTCGACCTCGTGCTTGCGCGCTTGCGGGCCGAGGCAGCTCATCGGGGCACAGATTGGCTGGAGAGGCGCGCTGCGGAGTGGGTCGCGGACCAGGCGGGCGGATCGGGAGGATCGAGCGGCGGTGAGTTGACCCCACGCGGGCGGAGGTCGCGGCCTCCGGCACGCTATTCCCCGGGGCCCTCATCCAGGACTGCAAGGGGGGCTCGGAGCCCTCCGGGGGGGCGGTCGGCCCCCCCGCCGAAGCGGGTGACCAGGAGCGAGACAGGGGGGACAGGACAGGACGCACGCCGCCGACCTCCGTCGGTGGGCGGGGCCACGGGCCGTACCGGCGCCGCTTCCCCAGATGGGGGCAGTGGGGGGGGGACACCTTCTCCGTCCGCGGCAAGAAAGGGGGCTGCAAAGGGAAATAAGAAGGCCTCAGACCCACCTGGCACGGCCGCGGGGCCCTCTTCACGTGGGGCCGGCGGTTCCGCGGGTGGGCGGGGCTCGGAGCGGGGGTCATCAAGCAACGCTGAGTCGTCGTCGGGTGGTCTGCCTGCTGCAACAACGCGGGGCAGAGGAGCAGAAAAAGGCCGGCCGGAACGAAGGGGGGACTCCGGGGCCTCCAGGTCATCTTCTCCTGGGGGACGGTCGGCCGCACCGATCCCAGTCGGGGAGGACAGGTCGGAAGGTGTGCCATCGGAAGACGAGGATGGGGAGCCGGAAAGAGAGTCAGCGGTGGAGGTCCAGTCCACGGCGGCGGGGGTGTCTCCCGGCAGGCCTGGTAAGTCCACTACATTACATGTATCCTCTTTAGCTGACGCATTGTGTGAATTGTTGGGAGTGGGGAGGGGGGGGGGTGCCGGCACCTCCGCCGCTAGTGGCGGTGGCTGCACCGGTGGTGGCGGGCGTTGCGCCTGCCGCCTCTGGGGCTGACGCCCTGTTGACGGAATTGGTGGGGGGCCTCAAGGAGCTTCTGGGCCGGGTGACTGCTGTACAGGGCCCTTCGCCACAGGTGGCTCCGTGGGCACCTGCGGCTGTGGGCACGACGGGGGGTGATGCTACGGCCGGAGGGGGGGTTGCGTCTTCGCAGCTTCCCCCGGTGGCTCCGGTGGCAGGACAGGTGGGGACGGTGAAGGACAAGTCAGGGGGGGCCCCGGAAGTGGTGACTCGTTCCGATCTGGTACGTATTGCGGATGCGGCAAGGGGCGAGGTTTATATCTGCTACGAGTGTCCGCTGGGGGGTCATTTAAAACAGGAGGTGAAGGAAAAAATTTACAAGAGCGAATATGTAGAGATATTCTCCCTGTTGCCGTTGGAGAAATTCAACCTCGATAGGGTGAAGCCGGATGATTCTAAAAAGGAGGATGAGGAGAAGCGGCGTTATAGGTTGATTCCGCGCACTTTCGTGAACTGGCTTCAGGCGTTCGCCATTATGGCTAGCGTCGTTGGCGAGAAAAACCCAGAACATTGCTCGGCGTTGTTCGGGTACATGGATTCAATTGGGGAGGCGCATCGGGTGTACGGGGGGTCGGCTTGGCTCAGGTACGATGAGCAGTTTCGGCAACGGCGGGCAGTTAGGCCCTCTCTGCGCTGGGATCAGAAAGATATCAGCCTCTGGATGCGGCTCATGTCGGCGGCTAAGGCCCCGGCGCAGTCTTTTCACGGTGGGGCCGGGGGTGCTACCTCCTCAGGACCGTCGGCCGGCAAGAAGTGGGGAGTTTGCTGGCAGTTCAATGAGAACGCATGCAAATTCGGTGGATCGTGTAAATTCAAACACGAGTGCTCAGGGTGTGGGGGCTCCCACCCCGCGGCCAAGTGTTTTAAAAAGGGAAAGCGTGCCGGTGACGCTGCTCAAAAAAGGGACGACGCCGGTGAAGGGGGAAAGGATGCGGCCTTTCCTAAGTAGGTACCCGGACAAGGCAGCGGCGGAACTATTGTCCTCGGGGTTCAGGGACGGTTTCAAGATACCGTGTTCGCTGGCGGTGGTACCGCCGGTGGCACGAAATTTGAAATCGGCTCTCCTTAACCCGGGGGTGGTGGGGGAAAAGTTGGGCAAAGAAGTGGCACTAGGACGGATGGGCGGGCCGTTTGCGGCCCCGCCCTTGCCGGAGCTGGTGGTGTCTCCGTTGGGGGTGGTGCCTAAGAAGGAACCGAACAAATTCCGTCTTATTCACCACCTGTCATTCCCAAAAGGGGGTTCGGTCAACGACTTTATCGATCCGGAGGCTTGCACGGTGTCATACACGTCGTTTGATGCGGCGGTACGGTGGGTGCGGCGGTACGGACGTGGGGCCTTGATGGCGAAGGCGGACATCGAATCCGCCTTCCGGTTGTTGCCGGTACATCCCGACTGTTTTAGGCTGTTGGGATGTTGCTGGCAGGGCCAATATTATGTTGACCAGTGCCTACCCATGGGCTGCTCCATTTCCTGCGCACTGTTTGAGACATTCAGTTCCTTTTTGGAATGGGTGGTCAGGGATGTGTCGGGCCTGGACTCGATCATTCACTATCTGGATGACTACCTCTGCGTGGGGGCCGCCTTCCTCTGGTGTGTGTGCGACTCTACTGTCAACGTTGCAGCACATTGCGGGACGTTTTGGAGTCCCCTTAGCGGCCGACAAGACGGAAGGCCCCACGACGGAGATTAGTTTTCTGGGTATAGTGATCGATTCGGAAGTAATGGAGTGCCGCCTTCCAAGGGATAAGCTTGAGGCCTTGAAGGCGGAAGTTAGAGAGTTTCAGGGCTTGCGGAAGGTGCAGCTGAGGACTTTACAGTCACTGCTGGGAAAACTTAATTTCGCTTGTAGGATCATTCCCATGGGCAGAGTATTTTGCCGACGGCTGTCGGCGGCTACGGCGGGGGCGAAGGCCCCCAATCATTTCATTCGTTTGTCGAAGGAGCACCGGGAGGACTTGAAGGTATGGTATGAGTTCCTGTCATCCTACAATGGCAGGTCGATGTGGCTGTCCAGTCCGGTGAGTAACTTCGACGTGGAACTGGTGACGGACGCGGCGGGGTCCACGGGTTATGGGGCTTTCTTCAAGGGGCAGTGGAGCGCAGAGCCTTGGCCGAGGTCTTGGGTGGAGGCAGGTTTTCTCCGAAACCTAGTGCTGCTGGAACTGTTTCCAGTGGTGTTGGCCATTGAGCTTTGGGGGGAGGCCTGCAGCAACCTAAAACTCCGGCTGAATTGTGACAACATGGGAGTGGTTCAGGTAGTGAACCGCATGTCCGCGTCGTCACAACCGGTCATTCGGCTCATGCGGCATTTAGTGTTGAGGTGTTTACAACTGAACATTTTCATTTATGCCGTGCATATCCCGGGCGTCGAGAACACGCTGGCTGACTCATTGTCTCGTTTTCAGTGGGACAAGTTCAGAGAGCTGGCCCCGGCCGCGGAGGCTGTCGGGGTCCCGTGCCCGGGCTGGATTTGGGAGCTGGCGCTGGAATAGCCGCCTCGTGGATTAAGCAGTCCGTTAGCACGGCTACATGGTCGGCCTACGCCAAGGTATGGAAGGAATGGTTGGAGTTGGGTGCCGAAGCTGGGGTTGTGAGCGGGGGGCCAGAGGAGCGGTTGCAGGTAATTTATTTTGTAGCCAGGAACATGGAGCTCGGCGTGTCTGTGTCCTCCATTGAGAAAAAATTGGCGGGTTTAGCGTTCTTTTTTAAGCTGGTGGGGGGGGTGGATTGGACTAAGGACTTTTGGGTTAAACAGGCAGTGAAGGGTTACAGGAAGGGTCGTAAGGTGCAGGATGCCAGGAGGCCGGTCTCTTTTGCCAACTTGGTAGGTATCAGGGGAGCCTTGGACGGGGTGTGCACGGGTCAGTATGAATGCCTATTGTTCGCGGCGGCTTTCTCGCTGGCATTTTACGGGGCGTTTCGCATCAGTGAATTGGTTAGCCCTTCCCGCCTGAGGGCCGGGGGGCTGATGAGGGAGGATGTGTGGATATCGGATGATAAGGTGGGTATTCGGTTGCGCAGATCAAAAACCGACCAGAGGGGAAAGGGGGTGGACGTGGTTCTTTTTTCCCTGCCGGGGGCCAGGGTATGTCCGGTGGCATCGGTCAAGGCATTTTTGGGGGTTAGGCCGGAAGGGGGCGGGCCGTTGCTTAAGCACGAAGATGGGTCTTTCTTGTCAAAGTTCCAATTTGTGGCTGTTTTCCGCAGTTGCTTGCAGGAAATGGGCTTGGACAAGTCCGAGTTTTCGTCTCACTCCTTCCGTATCGGGGCGGCTACCGAAGCCGCCAGGTGCGGGATGAACGAAGCGGCAGTACGGAAGATCGGGAGGTGGGAGTCTCGGAGGTTCAGGTCATACGTGCGGCCTCAGTTGGTGGTTGGTTAATGGGGAAGGGAGAGATGCAAAAAGGGGGGGCTGTTTAGGGTTGGTGTTCGTTGGTGAGCATTGTGGATTGTTTATTTCATTTCAGATGGAGGGACTACACGCCTCGTCTGGATTTTCGGACATTCGTACGTTTGCTGGGGGGCAAGAAGGGCTGATGAGAAGCCGGAAGGCAGGCAGCTGGGTATATCCAGGAAGGAAGCGGTGTTGAGGTGGCTGGGGATACCTGGGATGATGTGGGGTAGGGTGCTACCAGAGGTCGAGAGGTACGCCCGATTGGACAGGCCCCCCGATGTTCTGGTTATACACACGGGGGGGAATGATTTTGGTGTCCGGAAAATCAGGGCTCTGATTACGGACATCAAAGCGGACTTTGAGCGGCTGCGAGCGGCCTTTCCGGGGACGGTGCTGGTGTGGTCGGAAATTGTCGCCCGCACACAGTGGCGCAAGGCTCGGTCAGTTACCAGGCTCAACAGAGCTAGGACTCGGGTTAACCGGGTGGTAGGTAAATTTTTGGCACGGCTTGGGGGGCTGGTGGTACGCCACCAGGAATTGGAGACTAATGTGGGCATGTATTTGAGGAGGGACGGTGTCCATCTGACGGATGTGGGGATTGCGCTTTGGTCGATGGGGATTCAAGAAGGGATCCAGAGAGCGTTGAGGTTGGGTGGGGGCCCTTAAAGGTGGAGGTGTCATCCTTTCGGGCTGTGGCGGTTAGTTCTGTTGGTCCTTTATGGTGGCAGTAGAAAACGTGTGAAAACGGGGGTGGGGGGCTCATCAATTTTATGGCCCCCTTTAAGTGTATTCCAGCGAAAGGTTAGTTGGTATACTGTAACGTTTGCACTGCGGGCGGGGGTTGTCTCCGAGCGTACTACACGGACTGGAGGCCTAAGGTTATTGTTTGCTCGCAGTGCATTGTTCATACTGGTATATGGTAAAATGGTGGAGAATGGGTAGGCTGCCAGAAAGGACCAACAGAGTGGGGGTTTTGTGGTATGTCATTGATGTTGGATATTTACTGTTTTCATTTAAGTTGGAGTTTTTATTGCGATTATGTTTTAATAAAATAGGCTGTTGTGGCCAGTTTACTCCAAAGCAAAGGTGTGGTCTCTTTACTATAGATTAAGTGGGGGGACAATTAAGGGGTGGAGTATATGGGGTCGCAACGGTAAAAGGTTATTGGGTCACATCTGGACTACACTAGTCAAGGGAGGCCCGGAGCAAAAGCCAGCAAGACTAGCAGAGGGCCGGGCATGACAGAGTGTCTAGTGACACAGGAGGGGTTAAGCTAGAGGGGGTAGGAGGTAGGAAGAGCAGGATTGGTGTAGAGAGGGGCGGGGGAGTTAGAAAGTATCTGGTTCAAGAGGAGGAGCAGGATTGGCTGCTAGTGTTAGGGGAGTTACCCTATAAAAGGGTGGGGCGGGGCAAGGTGGTCACTTGCAGTTAGGAGAGCAACGAGGAAACAGCTTTTCCCACCCTCCCTCCCTTATTGCATTACCTGTTTTGCCGGTGTTTTTTCTTTTGCAGGTACGGTGTTGGACGGTCGTCACGACAGCTGGGGTTGGCGGTTAGTTCTGTTGGTCCTTTATGGTGGCAGTAGAAAACGTGTGAAAACGGGGGTGGGGGGCTCATCAATTTTATGGCCCCCTTTAAGTGTATTCCAGCGAAAGGTTAGTTGGTATACTGTAACGTTTGCACTGCGGGCGGGGTTGTCTCCGAGCGTACTACACGGACTGGAGGCCTAAGGTTATTGTTTGCTCGCAGTGCATTGTTCATACTGGTATATGGTAAAATGGTGGAGAATGGGTAGGCTGCCAGAAAGGACCAACAGAGTGGGGGTTTTGTGGTATGTCATTGATGTTGGATATTTACTGTTTTCATTTAAGTTGGAGTTTTTATTGCGATTATGTTTTAATAAAATAGGCTGTTGTGGCCAGTTTACTCCAAAGCAAAGGTGTGGTCTCTTTACTATAGATTAAGTGGGGGGACAATTAAGGGGTGGAGTATATGGGGTCGCAACGGTAAAAGGTTATTGGGTCACATCTGGACTACACTAGTCATGTCCACTTCTACAGCCCCACTGTAATGTCCACATCCCCCCCCCCACTGTAATATCCACTTCTACAGCCCCACTGTAATGTCCACTTCCCCCCCCCCCCCCCACTGTAATGTCCACAGACATCTCCCCCCCCCCCACTGTAATGTCCACAGACATCTCCCCCCCCCCCCCACTGTAATGTCCACTTCTACAGCCCCACTGTGATGTCCAACCCTCCCCCCCCCACACTGTAATGTCCACAACTCCCCCCCCCCTTCCACTGTAATGTCCACAACTCCCCCCCCCCCTACACTGTAATATCCACCTCTCCCCACATCTCTCCCACTGTATAGGAAGATTGTCTGCTCTTACCAGCAGGCAGGTGATGACGACAGAGCACGCTCTAGGGGAGCTTACCTAGGCCGCCGTTGGGTGTACTAAGATGGCGGCCGCTCCTGAGCTAGGCCGAAGCCGTGGCCTTTCCTAGGAGCTCAATCCGCGCATCACGTGGTGTGCCGATCCAAACAGGTTGACCCGTTCGGATTACAGATCAATGACGATCCGTTGCACCACTACACCCCTGTATTATCTCATTACAGTAACCCAGTTCCTCGGTGTCTTATTACCCCTGTAATATCTTATTACAGTAACCAAGCTCCCGAGTGTCTTATTACCCCTGTAATATCTAATTACAGTAACCCGGCTCAAGAGTGTCTTATTACCCCTGTAATATCTAATTACAGTAACCCAGCTCCTGAGTGTCTTATTACCCCTGTAATATCTAATTACAGTAACCCGACTCCCGAGTGTCTTATTGCCCCTGTAATATCTTATTACAGTAACCCGGCTCCTGAGTGTCTTATTACCCCTGTAATATCTTATTCGAGTAACCCAACTACTTAGTGTCTTGTTACAGTAACCCATCTCCTCAGTGTCCTTATCATCCCTGTTACATATTACAATGAGATCCTACAGGGGTACTTGCATTCAGAAGCGTCTTTATAACCTTGCTACTCTTGAAATGTTACATTACTTTAATTGAGCTCCTGTAAATAAAATATTTTAACACTCGAGAGTTGGGTTGCAATAATATGATGTTACAGGTGTAATAATTTATTTTTACTCATGCCACATCTTATTACGCGTATTAAGCTAGCTTCTGTTTTAATACTCCCTGTAACATCTGTTTGTAGAGAGTTGTATTCATGTATTTAAATAAATTGTTGACCATTTATTAATGATTACAGTTTTGTAAAGAGTTATTATGCTCCACCAACAGCAAATATACTGCTCCAAAGTACAGGGTGGCAACCACTTTTGTGAATTTACCAGGCACAGAATGAGTAACTGTGTCCATAGAATACATCATCATACAGTATACTACAGAATTTTAGATACAATTATATTATTACAGGGGTAATAAGACACACGGGAGCTGGGCTACTATAAGATATTACAGAGGTAATAAGACACTCAGGAGCCGGGTTACTGTAATAAGATATTACAGGGGTAATAAGACACTCAGGAGCCGGGTTACTGTAATAAGATATTACAGGGGTAATAAGACATTTTGCAAATATTTGTAAAATCTAAAATGTGGCCCTCTGCCTAAAAAGTTTGGAGACCCCTGGGCTAGTGGGTTACTTCTTTCCCTCTTTCCCTTCCTTATTTCTGCCTGTTTTTATGAAAATGTATTTTCTCTTTAGGTCCAATGTGGATCTTTTCCGGGATCTCAGTGATTGTATGGATGCACTGAATCTGTTTCTGAACAATCGTTTCAATGAGAGTCTAGAACTTCTGCGACCAAGGTGAGCGTTGCCTGACTAAATCCAGTGTCATTGTGGTTATTATTATTATTATTATTATTATTATTATTTTTTTAAGCTAGAGTTTAATTTGTTAATGTTTATAGAAGAATTGCATGTATGGATATTTTAGTTACACTTGTCCAGCTTGGACCAATGTAACTATGAATATTCCCATACCTGTGTTATCCCCCTGGAAGCTGTTAATCTACTTCTCCAGTGATCTCCACTAGCTTCGTATAGTGCAGTGCCTCGTGCCTTCTTTTTACCTTTGTGTTGAGTGCTGTGCAGTCAGTTACTATAACAGTTTAGAGTATTGATATGCTTTTATTTCAAAGCGTGTTAAAGTGGAGGTTCACCCGGAAATGTAAATGTTTAACCTTAGATTCCTGCTCCTTTTGTCAAGGGGAATCGGGTGTTTTTTTTAAAATCTAAGCAGTACTTACCGTTTTAGAGAGCGATCTTCTCCGCCGCTTCCGGGTATGGGCTGCGGGACTGGGCGTTCCTATTTGATTGACAGTCTTCCGACAGGCTTCCGACGCTCGCATCTATCGCGTCACAATTTTCCGAAAGTAGCCGAACGTCGGTGCGCAGGCGCCGTATAGAGCCGCACCGACGTTCGGCTTCTTTCGGCTACTCGTGACGCGATGTTTGCGACCGTCGGAAGACTGTCAATCAAATAGGAACGCCCAGTCCCGAAGACCCATACCCGGAAGCGACGGAGAAGATCGCTCTCTACAACGGTAAGTACTGCTTCGTTTTTAAAAAAACGATTCCCCTTGACAAAATGAGCATGAATCTAATGTTAAAAAAAAAATTTCGGGTGAACTCCCGCTTTAACGTTGTTACAAACTAATAACATCATCTAACAAGGATCTAAAATGAAAAATGTCTTCCAATCAAATGTATGAAATGACATGCTTGCGTGAGTCTTTAATCTGGTGATCTGGGAACCCCTACTTGTGATGCATCAGAAGAAATTCGCAAACACACCCACTGCTGGCTCTTTACTACCGCTTAGTAGAAAGCCTGATGTATGGAAAAAGTTTCACAGCCAGATATCGGATTTAAATCTACTTTAGAAGTTTAAATGGGATTGGTGATAAAGTACAGAGTGAGAAGCACAGGCTTCAAGAAATGTCCTGGTGACCTGTGAGTTGCCTTCTGGATTACGGTTGCACCGAACTTGTATTATTGGTCAATTAAGTGGATTGCTGTGTTTGCTTGCAAACTCTAGCAGGTCTCCGCTTGGTTTCACCTGTTGTCCTTAATTGCTGGTTAGCTAATTTTTACACGTCACCTGCTGTCTGCACTGAAAATGTGTACATTGTATCTGGGCCTTGTCTACCCCGTAAGTTGTCAGGTCACATAACTATTGATTACATAGCGTATCTGCATTCCTGACTCAGAACCTTGTGTTTTCTTTACCACAGATCCCAGGAGAGCATGTATCATAGTCTGGTGTATGGCACTATATTGGAGATGCAAGCTATGATGACATTTGAACCTGACGACATTATCGGAGCCGGGCAGACGATGAAACAAGCACAGGAAATATGTCAACGGTAAGCAAGGACAGTACGCAGGTCTTGGGAATGTGTTGTGGTCTTTTGTGTGTGTGTGTGTGTTTTTATTTATTTTTCCCCTCAGTCAGGTAAATATAAACTTTTGCATACAAATATTTCTGATTTTCAGCCAGCAGGTGACACTTTAGTCTCCTTTTTATGTTTTACTGGTCTATCGGTATCCGTTTTGTTTAAAAAATAAAAATAAAAATATGTTTACAGAGCAAAATGGCTCAAGCTGAAACTAATACACACATGAATGACTAAGGGCGGAGACTTCTCCCCTTTATGCCTGTCCTTTTCAGACAGGGCCATACCAAGTTTCAATCAGAGAGAGACGGTCTGAAGGTTAGCAGTTTCTGCAATGCTCAGTTACCCTATTATTGTCCTGGGGGTGCAGTGTATTAAAGAGACCCTGTGTCAGGGTCGAAAATCCAAATAGAGGTGCCCTGCAATAGATGAGCGGTTGTACTTGCCTTTCTTGCCGTATGAGTCACCCCTCCATTCCAGGGATTTAGCCTCCATCAGCCTTTTTTGGCATTCAACACTTCTAGGAATGTCAGATGCCTGTGTCCCCTGCAATGCTCCTTTATTCTTTCATCCAACGTTTACATCAATGCAGGTAGGAGTCACAGGCCATTCTTGCAGGGCATCTTTATTCTGATTATTTTATATCCTAATGGCTTTGCCTGTAAGGGCATGGTTATAAAAGCTTTACTTTACAAATGAAGCCCTACTCCAGCCAAAACCTTTTATTTTTATTTGGGTAGAGCATGGATAGATTACAACATCTCTCAGGTTTTTATTGCCATCTGTTTTTATTAGGGGTGATTTTCTCTCACTTCCTGACAGGAATGGGGACACAGACAACAATAACTTTTAGTGTTAAAAGGCTAGGACTGACAGCCCTCCTCCTTCTTCTTTTTTTTTTTTTTTTTCTTTCACTCGCTATCTGGAATTGAAGCTGATCTTGGGTCTAAATATACAGTATTTTAGTTGATCTGAGGTCTGAAGGTGTAAGAATATGGGCTGAGCCGTAGTTTGAAGGTACAGGAATTGGAACTAATCCATGGTCTTGGGGTGCAGGAAATTGAGTTTATCTGAGATCTGAAGACCAAGGAATTGGGGCTAATCTGAGGTCTGAAGGTGTTGGAATTGGGGCTAATCTGAGGTCTGAAGGTGTTGGAATTGGGGCTAATCTGAGGTCTGAAGGTGTAGGAATTGGGGCCAATCTGAGGTCTGAAGGTGTTGGAATTGTAGCTAATATGAGGTCTGAAGGTGTTGGAATTGGGGCTAATCTGAGGTCTGAAGGTGTAGGAATTGGGGCTAATTTGAAGGTCTGAAGGTGTAGGAATTGGGGCTAATTTGAGGTCTGAAGGTGTAGGAATTGGGGCTAATTTGAGGTCTGAAGGTGTAGGAATTGGGGCTAATCTGAGGTCTGAAGGTGTAGGAATTGGGGCTAATCTGAGGTCTGAAGGTGTAGGAATTGGAGCTAATTTGAGGTCTGAAGGTGTAGGAATTGGGGCTAATCTGAGGTCTGAAGGTGTAGGAATTGGAGCTAATTTGAAGGTCTGAACGTGTAGGAATTGGAGCTAATCTGAGGTCTGAAGGTGTAGGAATTGGGGCTAATCTGAGGTCTGAAGGTGTAGGAATTGGAGCTAATCTGAGGTCTGAAGGTGTAGGAATTGGGGCTAATCTGAGGTCTGAAGGTGTAGGAATTGGAGCTAATTTGAAGGTCTGAAGGTGTAGGAATTAAATCTAATTTGAGGTCTGAAGGTGTAGGAATTGGGGCTAATCTGAGGTCTGAAGGTGTAGGAATTGGGGCTAATCTGAGGTCTGAAGGTGTAGGAATTGGGGCTAATCTGAGGTCTCAAGGTGTTGGAATTTGGGCTAATCTGAGGTCTGAAGGTGTTGGAATTTGGGCTAATCTGAGGTCTGAAGGTGCAGAAGCTCATCCGAGGTCTAAATGTACAGGGGTTTGGGGCTGATATGAGGTCTGAGGTAAACTAACTGGGATTGATCAGAGATCTGAAGGTCTAGAAATTGAAGTTGGTCTGAGGGCCCATGAATTGGGGCTTATCGGATGGTTTGAGGGCCCAGGTATTTGGGATGGTCTGAGGGCTCAGAAATTGGTTCTCATGTGCAGTCTGATGGCACAGGAATTGGGCCTGATGCGTGGTCTTATGGTACAGGAATTGGGCCTGATGCGTGGTCTTATGGTACAGGAATTGGGGCTGATGCGTGGTCTTATGGTACAGGAATTGGGGCTAATGCGTGGTCTTATGGTACAGAAATTGGGGCTGATGCGTGGTCTTATGGTACAGCAATTGGGCCTAATGCGTGGTCTTATGGTACAGGAATTGGGCCTGATGCGTGGTCTGATGGTACAGGAATTGGGCCTGATGCATGGTCTGATGGTACAGGAATTGGGCCTGATGCGTGGTCTGATGGTACAGGAATTGGGCCTGATGCGTGGTCTGATGGTACAGGAATTGGGCCTGATGCGTGGTCTTATGGTACAGCAATTGGGCCTGATGCGTGGTCTTATGGTACAGCAATTGGGCCTGATGCGTGGTCTGATGGTACAGGAATTGGGGCTGATGCGTGGTCTTATGGTACAGCAATTGGGGCTGATGCGTGGTCTTATAGTACAGCAATTGGGGCTGATGCGTGGTCTTATAGTACAGCAATTGGGGCTGATGCGTGGTCTTATAGTACAGCAATTGGGGCTGATGCGTGGTCTGATGGTACAGCAATTGGGGCTGATGCAAGGTCTTATGGTACAGGAATTGGGGCTGATGCGATGTCTGATGGTACAGGAATTGGGGCTGATGCAAGGTCTTATGGTACAGGAATTGGGGCTGATACGATGTCTGATGGTACAGGAATTGGGCCTGATGCGTGGTCTTATGGTACAGGAATTGGGCCTGATGCGTGGTCTGATGGTACAGGAATTGGGCCTGATGCGTGGTCTGATGGTACAGGAATTGGGCCTGATGCATGGTCTGATGGTACAGGAATTGGGCCTGATGCGTGGTCTGATGGTACAGGAATTGGGGCTGATGCAAGGTCTTATGGTACAGGAATTGGGGCTGATACGATGTCTGATGGTACAGCAATTGGGCCTAATGCGTGGTCTTATGGTACAGGAATTGGGCCTGATGCGTGGTCTGATGGTACAGGAATTGGGCCTGATGCGTGGTCTGATGGTACAGGAATTGGGCCTGATGCATGGTCTGATGGTACAGGAATTGGGCCTGATGCGTGGTCTGATGGTACAGGAATTGGGCCTGATGCGTGGTCTGATGGTACAGGAATTGGGCCTGATGCGTGGTCTTATGGTACAGCAATTGGGCCTGATGCGTGGTCTTATGGTACAGCAATTGGGCCTGATGCGTGGTCTAATGGTACAGGAATTGGGGCTGATGCGTGGTCTTATGGTACAGCAATTGGGGCTGATGCGTGGTCTTATAGTACAGCAATTGGGGCTGATGCGTGGTCTGATGGTACAGCAATTGGGGCTGATGCAAGGTCTTATGGTACAGGAATTGGGGCTGATGCGATGTCTGATGGTACAGGAATTGGGGCTGATGCAAGGTCTTATGGTACAGGAATTGGGGCTAATACAATGTCTGATGGTACAGGAATTGGGGCTGATACGATGTCTGATGGTACAGGAATTGGGGCTGATGCGAGATCTGATGGTACAGGAAATGGGGCTGATGTGAGGTCTGAAGGTACGGGAATTGGGGCTGATCTGAAGGTACGGGAATTGGGGCTGATCTGAAGGTACGGGAATTGGGGCTGATCTGAAGGTACGGGAATTGGGGCTGATCTGAAGGTACAGGAATTGGGGCTGATCTGAAGGTACAGGAATTGGGGCTGATCTGAAGGTACGGGAATTGGGGCTGATCTGAAGGTACGGGAATTGGGGCTGATCTGAAGGTGCAGAAATTGGGGCTGATGCGTGGTCTGATGGTACAGGAATTGGGCCTGATGCGTGGTCTGATGGTACAGGAATTGGGCCTGATGCGTGGTCTGATGGTACAGGAATTGGGGCTGATGCGTGGTCTGATGGTACAGGAATTGGGGCTGATGCGTGGTCTGATGGTACAGGAATTGGGGCTGATACGATGTCTGATGGTACAGGAAATGGGGCTGATGTGAGGTCTGAAGGTACGGGAATTGGGACTGATCTGAAGGTACGGGAATTGGGGCTGATCTGAAGGTACGGGAATTGGGGCTGATCTGAAGGTACAGGGATTGGGGCTGATCTGAGGTCTGAAGATGCAGGAAATGTGTCTCAGCTTTCAGACCAGGAAACGAGCACCGTGATGATGTCTAATCTGTTTAGCCTGCCCCTGTGTGAGGACGCATCACCACCAATGCATTTCGGGCCATGCCCTTTCAACACAGTCTTAAAGGAAAGCAAAGCTGTCAGAATTGTTTGTCTAAGCAAAGTATATAGGCAGAGAGGGTACAAAGGGATTCTTTCACAGAATTCACACACACTCTGACCTTTTCTCCACTGGCCTGCTTCAGGACCTGCTCACGCCTCACCGCTCACCTTTGTGTTTCCTCGCGGTGGTGACTCCCCTGTCAGTAGAGGGAAAACCTCTGCATTACGTGTGTAAAACTATACAGGTTGGAGACAAGTTTCTGGTGTTGTAGTTGGAAGCATTGCACCAAATTATGAAAACCTGGAAACCTTTCATTGTTGGTACCGTCTTAAGTAGTTCCTATTTGCAGCAGTTTTACGGAATGACGCTATTATTACAACAAAGTCATAAAGAAATACTGCCATATTGGTGATGAAGAAAGTGGAGGTAAAGAAGGTCTCTTCCATGTTGGCGTAAATTGTTTGTGTTGCATCTTTCAGATGATTTTGGGGCAAAATTTGTTAACATTATTTATTTATGATGGCCATGAATATTTTGAGTTCCTTTTTTTAAATTATATATATATATATTATATATATATATATATATATATATATATATATATATATATATATATATATATATATATATATATATATATATATATATATATATATATATATATATACATATATACACATACAGGTCATTCTCAAAAAATTAGCATATTGTGATAAAGTTCATTATTTTCTGTAATGTACTGATAAACATTAGACTTTCATATGTTTTAGATTCATTACACACAACTGAAGTAGTTCAAGCCTTTTTATTGTTTTAATATTGATGATTTTGGCATACAGCTCATGAAAACCCAAAATTCCTATCTCAAAAAATTAGCATATCATGAAAAGGTTCTCTAAACGAGCTCTTAACCTAATCATCTGAATCAACTAATTAACTCTAAACACCTGCAAAAGATTCCTGAGGCTTTTAAAAACTCCCAGCCTGGTTCATTATTCCAAACCGCAATCATGGGTAAGACTGCCGACCTGACTGCTGTCCAGAAGGCCATCATTGACACCCTTAAGCAAGAGGGTAAGACACAGAAAGAAATTTCTGAACGAATAGGCTGTTCCCAGAGTGCTGTATCAAGGCACCTCGTGGGAAGTCTGTGGGAAGGAAAAAGTATGGCAGAAACCGCTGCACAACGAGAAGAGGTGACCGGACCCTGAGGAAGATTGTGGAGAAGGGCCGATTCCAGACCTTGGGGGACCTGCGGAAGCAGTGGACTGAGTCTGGAGTAGAAACATCCAGAGCCACCGTGTACAGGCGTGTGCAGGAAATGGGCTACAGGTGCCGCATTCCCCTAGGTCAAGCCACTTTTGAACCAGAAACAGCGGCAGAAGCGCCTGACCTGGGCTACAGAGAAGCAACACTGGACTGTTGCTCAGTGGTCCAAAGTACTTTTTTCGGATGAAAGCAAATTTTGCATGTCATTCGGTAATCAAGGTGCCAGAGTCTGGAGGAAGACTGGGGAGAGGGAAATGCCAAAATGCCTGAAGTCCAGTGTCAAGTACCCACATTCAGTGATGGTCTGGGGTGCCATGTCAGCTGCTGGTGTTGGTCCACTGTGTTTTATCAAGGGCAGGGTGAATGCAGCTAGCTATCAGGAGATTTTGGAGCACTTCATGCTTCCATCTGCTGAAAAGCTTTATGGAGATGAAGATTTCATTTTTCAGCACGACCTGGCACCTGCTCACAGTGCCAAAACCACTGGTAAATGGTTTACTGACCATTGCATTACTGTGCTCAATTGGCCTGCCAACTCTCCTGACCTGAACCCCATAGAGAATCTGTGGCATATTGGGAAGAGAAAGTTGAGAGATGCAAGACCCAACACTCTGGATGAGCTTAAGGCCGCTACCGAAGCATCCTGGGCCTCCATAACACCTCAGCAGTGCCACAGGCTGATTGCCTCCATGCCACGCCGCATTGAAGCAGTCATTTCTGCAAAAGGATTCCCGACCAAGTATTGAGTGCATAACTGAACATAATTATTTGAAGGTTGACTTTTTTTTAATTAAAAACACTTTTCTTTTATTGGTCGGATGAAATATGCTAATTTTTTGAGATAGGAATTTTGGGTTTTCATGAGCTGTATGCCAAAATCATCAATATTAAAACAATAAAAGGCTTGAACTACTTCAGTTGTGTGTAATGAATCTAAAATATATGAAAGTCTAATGTTTATCAGTACATTACAGAAAATAATGAACTTTATCACAATATGCAAATTTTTTGAGAATGACATATATATATATATATATATATATATATATATATATATATATCCATAACGTCCCTTAAATCTATTTAACGCAACTTTGATCTGATTTGAGCAAACGGAGTTGATTGGCCGTAGTGGAATAATGTCGATGATTTAGCATCAGTCCCGTCCATAGCATTGAGGCTTTGTTTTCTAATACGATCGTACATAAATTGTCTAGATTATAAAAATGACATGATGGAAACCGAGATGCAATTGATAATCGTAAGTTGCGATTGGATTTTAACTATCGGTCAAAAACCACTTCTCCAGGTTGAAAGCTAGAGATTGACTATTCCTATATGAAGAGATCGATCTGTAAAGAAGTCAGTCTTATATCCTAGTGTTTGGCTGCCATTACACTGCCAAGAAAATCTCTTTCCTATACAACTCCACCACTTCCCAGGAGAGATACTTACTTACTACAGGTCTGTCAGATGTGATAGATCAATATACACTATATTGTCAAAAGTATTGGGACGCCTGCCTTTGCGCACACATGAACTTTAATGGCCTCCCAGTCTTAGTCTGTAGGGTTCAATATTGAGTTGGCCCACCCTTTGCAGCTATAACAGCTTCAACTCTTCTGGGAAGGCTGTCCACAAGGTTTAGGAGTGTGTCTATGGGAATGTTTGACCATTCTTCTAGAAGGGAATTTGTGAGGTCAGGCACTGATGTTGGATGACAAGGTCTGGCTCGTAGCCTCTGCTCTAATTCATCCCAAAGGTGTTCTATCAGGTTGAGGTCAGGACTCTGTGCACAGTGTGCAGGCCAGTCAAGTTCCTCCCCTCCAAACTCGCTCCCCCATGTCTTTATGGACCTTGCTTTGTGCACTTGTTGTCACGTTGGAACAGGAAGGGGCCATCCCCAAAATGGGGATTGATTTAATGGGATGCCATTCAAGTTCATGTGTGTGTGTAAAGGCAGGCGTTTCAATACTTCTGACAACATAGTGTATATCTGTCGGACGTTATGCTGCTATCTGTTTCACTTTTCTCTGAAGTGGGGGGGGGGGGGTTGTGCCACGGAGCCATTGCAATGAACACCAACAGAATCTTGCTTGCTGCGTGTAGAAAAGCAGACAATGTTCAGATTGCTTCCCTAGTGAGATAAATTCATCCTGAGGATCTCTTCACTGTGCTGGACCAGTTCCCTGGTGATGATCGAGGGTTGATTTTGTGACATTCTTCATGCATGGTTATAGGATAAGTTCACCTTTCATAACACATTACATGTTACACCCATATTCACTGTGTAATGTGCAGGGCTTTTTTTCAGGGGGAACTTGGGGGAACTCAGTTCCACCACCTCTGGCTCAGACCCTTTGGTGCCTTCTCACCACAATCACTTGTAAACACATAAGTCTGATTTCTGTGTTTACAAGTGACAGCTCTGCACTCTGTGTGTAACCCCCTGAACTCTACACTATGTATGTAATGCAAGCCTGGTATTTAATTCCCCTTTAAGACCCTTCTACTGTTTGTGAAATTTGAATGGGGTCGTGGTTGAGTTCCTGCACCTATTTTTTGAGAAAAAAAGCTCTGGTAATGTGTAATGAAAAGATCAGGCCACGCCCCCTCTGCTTTAAAAGCTAGCAGGGGATCTTCTCCTGGGAAATTAAACTGGAAAATTTTCATGCTTGTCTGATCGAATAATATCGGATGAATTGTCATGATCGGCTCTCGAAAGCTCTGTACTAAGGATCTGATTATCGTATGATTCTTCCTTGGATGACAGTTTTCGGACGATATTCAGATCGCGTGTACGGGACATAAGGCTCCCCACTGGGGTCTTGAGCTTCACCAGACAAAATTCACATTACTATAATTCAATATAGTGTTAGGAAATTATCCGTGGAAGTCCATCCCTGATGAGTCTGATTTTTTATATATATATATATATATATATATACACACAGTTGTATTCAAAATTATTCAACCCCCACTGAAATTGATTGTTTTGGCCAGTTTGACATTGATTTTGATCATTCAGTCATCCTGCTTACAATTAAATCAAAGAGGCACGTGTAGGTCAGACAAATATAACATAACATTTATAATGAAATAACCACAAATGTATTTTCTGTGCTCACATCATTATCAGTTTTATTCAACCCCCAAGTGACATTCAATCTTAGTACTTAGTACAACATCCTTTTACAGTTATAACGGCTTTTAAACGTGAAGCATAGCTTGACACAAGTGTCTTGCAGCGATCTACGGGTATCTTCGCCCATTCGTCATGGGCAAAAGCCTCCAGTTCAGTCACATTCTTAGGCTTGCGCACTGCAATTGCTTTCTTTAAGTCCCACCAGAGGTTCTCAATCGGATTTAAGTCTGGTGACTGCGATGGCCACTCCAAAATGTTCCAGCCTTTAATCTGCAACCATGCTCTAGTGCAGTGGTCTAGGGCCGCGGCACTTCTGCAGCCGGGCCGCGAGCAGGCGGCATGAGAGAGCCCCACATGCGGACCGCGGCACTCTGCCATTCGGACCGCGAGGAGACTTTTCTTCTTCCTGCGTCGCTTATAGAGCCGACAGCAGGAGGTGGAACAATTCTGGGTGGAGGGCGGAGCTGCCCGAGGTTATCAAACAGGCGATTGGCTGCTAGGACTGTCCTTCATCCTAGCAGCCAATCACCTGTTTGTTACCTCGGTCCTCCATCCAGAACTGTCCCGCCTCCCTCCCTGCAACTTTTCTCCTCATGCTGTGCCTCCCTCCGATCTGTCCCTAAGTGTAGGACGGAACCGAGGACTGTAATGTGTGGGTGACAGAACCTGGGGTCTGTAATGTGTAGGGGACGGAACCGGGGACTGTAATGTGTGGGGGACGGAACCGAGGACTGTAATGTGTGGGGGACGGAACTCGAGGACTGTAATGTGTGGGGGACGGAACTCGAGGACTGTAATGTGTGGGGGACGGAACTCGAGGACTGTAATGTGTGGGGGACGGAACTCGAGGACTGTAATGTGTGGGGGACGGAACCGAGGACTGTAATGTGTGAGGGGGGGAGGCTGAGGACTGTAATGTGTGGGGACGACGACTGAGGACTGTAATGTGTGGGGGGGACTGAGGACTGTAATGTGTGGGGGGTAAGGCTGAGGATTGTAATGTTTGGGGGCGGAAGGCTGAGGACTGTAATGTGTGGGGGGGGGGGGGGGAGGCTGAGGACTGTAATGTGTGGGGGGGACTGAGGACTGTAATGTGTGGGGGGGGGGGGAGGCTGAGGACTGTAATGTGTGGGGGGGACTGAGGACTGTAATGTGTGGGGGGGGGGGGAGGCTGAGGACTGTAATGTGTGGGGGGGACTGAGGACACTAATGTGGGGTTATGATATAAATAGGGGCAGATGACAGTACTGTTAATGGGGGAGCCCAGAGTATGACAACACTACCAGTGACAGGTTGAGTGTGAGCAGGGCATAGTGGGGGCACTAGCTTCATCTGTTGGGGCCTTACCACATCTGGTGGCAGGCAGCATGGCAAGTGACAATCCGCATCTGGTGGCAGACAGCATGGCAAGTGACAATCCGCATCTGGTGGCAGGCAGCGTGGCAAGTGACACGCTCAAAGCTCCCACTGATTCTGCATTATGGTGGGTATAACTTTATTTATTACTACAATGTATCAAATAGAAATAATGCGCTGACAAATTGCCCGCGAAAAATCGCTTACCCCCCGCATGCCATTTCCAACCTCCCCCCAACTGGGCCTTGGGAAAATTTTCTTCCATGCAGCCGGTCCCCGGTGCCAAAAAGGTTGGGGACCACTGCTCTAGTGGACTTGGAGGTATGCTTGGGATCATTGTCCTGTTGAAAGGTCCAACGTCTCCCAAGCCTCAGGTTTGTGACGGACTGCATCACATTGTCATCCAATATCTCCTAGTACTGAAGAGAATTCATGGTACCTTGCACTCGCTGAAGCTTCCCTGTACCTGCAGAAGCAAAACAGCCCCAAAGCATGATTGAACCCCCGCCATGCTTCACAGTAGGCAAGGTGTTCTTTTCATCATAGGCCTTGTTCTTAATCCTCCAAACATAGCGTTGATCCATGGGCCCAAACAGTTCTAATTTTGTTTCATCAGTCCACAGAACACAATCCCAAAACTTCTGTGGTTTGTCCACATGATTTTTGCATACTGCAGTCGACTCTTCTTATTCTTTGGAGACAGCAAGGGGGTGCGCCTGGGAGTTCTGGCATGGAGGCCTTCATTACGCAGTGTGCGCCGTATTGTCTGAGCAGAAACTTCAGTACCCACATCTGACAAATCTTTTCTCAGTTCCTCAGCAGTCACATGGGGACTTTTCTCCACTCTACGCTTCAGGTAGCGCACAGCAGTCGAAGTCAGCATCTTCTTTCTGCCACGACCAGGTAGCGTTTCAACAGTGCCCTTTGCCTGGAATTTGAGAATGATGCTTCCTATGGTGTCTCTTGGTATGTTTAACATCTTTGCAATCTTCTTATAGCCATTGCCCTTCCTGTGAAGAGTAATCACCACTTTTCTTGTCTTCCCGGACCATTCTCTTGACTTCACCATGTTTGTAACCACACCAGTAAATGTCTAGAAGGAGCTGAGTATCACAGTCATTTTAAAGCTGCCTGATTGGTGCTTATTAGGCTTTATTGCTGCTCCCTGACATCCACAGGTGTTTTCAATACCTGATTGAAAACACTTCAATGAACCTCTGTTCTTCAGAGTGGTAGTCTTTAAGGGGTTGAATAATTGTGTAAATGAAGAATTCAAAAAATAAACATTTACTACTGTATTACAAAACCAATTGATGTAATTTTAGTTGCATATGGTTCTTTAAGAAGTCCTTGTAGGATTTCATTCTGAATACAATTACAAATGTACACTAAATTCCCTAAAACCCTTTACAGCATTGGGGGGTTGAATAATTTTGAACAAAACTGTGTGTGTATATGTATGTATGTATGTATATGTATGTGTGTGTTACCTGAAACGTAGAGTGACTCAAATATATGTAGCGCTACCCCCGAAGGAGCCGCTGATTTGTTGTTGGAATCGGCATTTTGTGTTACCTTGATGCAGTCTAGGGGTGCAGTTGGAGAAACAGAGCAGTGAGCGAAGGTCCAGACAGTGAATAAAGGTTTTTCAATGCTTTATTTCCAGGCCGACATCAACATCAAATGGGAAAGGAAAGGTTGATGAAGGAAAAGAGAAACTTTGCAGTATCAGGCCTGGATATGAACCGAGCAGTCCTGCTCTCAGTAGTATCAGATTGTGGTTCGTCGCCACTCTAGCCAGAGTGGGTGAAGTGCCCCCGGACAGACCCCTATCATAAGCCTGGCAGCCGAGGTGTCACTTTAGATTTGCTGGGAGGAAGAGATCTCTCTCACAGACCTGGCTCTAGGGCCTCTGCCACAGGCCTATTACTTTAAGCGAGCTAGATGGATGATTGGAGCGAATCCTCCCAGTAGTTTTTAGCATAGGTCACCAGATGACAGCAAAGCGTACCTGTCAGCATTCCAGTCACCAGATCCCCGATTGGTTCGTTCAAGCCCTGTTGGACAACCTGCCTCCGGGTTCTCCTCATGCCCAATCAAACGGCACCCGGCCTGAGATCCTCTCAATATAACTGGAGATCCAGCCAGTCACTGGAGTCCCTTTTCACCTCTGGATGAGGTTCTGTGTAGCTTGCAAATTTGGCCGCGAAGATTTTAGAGCACATGACATCTGTCACAGATATATCCTCCCCCAGCATGCCCCGCGAGGGAAAACTCCTCTAATTGGCTGCTGGGGAAAACTTGCTCTGCCAGAACCCCTCTGGTGCCAACTGCCGGCCAGGGATGGCACCGCATCCCTGGAGTACAGACTGACCCAGTGGACATTTCTGGAACGACAGAAGTCCCAATTTAGCAAATTGTGAATGGGAGCAAAATAACTCCCATTTCCCACTAACTTTAGCGTAGTGCCCATACTGAAAGTAAGGGGGCGCTACATATACTTCTCAGAGAAGCGGTGAAATAGACAAATGCCGGCTGTAAGTGCCCCTACCCACTCACAGTTTGCTCCCAATAGGGGTGTTTGGGTGCCTTGTGTGTCCCTCATGTGCATCACCATCTTCCTCTTTGGGTTCAACCCTAATGGTTGCTCAATTATATACATTGTCCCATTTAGTTGGATACTGCTAACATTTTACTTTATCTTGTTTGTACTTGGAATTTGTCATTTCTGTGCGCATGTAATTGGTTCTCTGTTTTTCTTCCTGTGATCTGGAAAACTTAAAATAAAAACATTGAAACAAAAAAAGTCCTAAAAGAAAACAAATGCAGCCATCAGATCCAAGAATTGGTTAAAGGGGTTGTAAAGGTACAATTTTTTTTCCCTAAATAGCTTCCTTTACCTTAGTGCAGTCCTCCTTCACTTACCTCATCCTTCCATTTTGCTTTTAAATGTCCTTATTTCTTCTGAGAAATCCTCACTTCCTGTTTTTCTGTCTGTAACTCCACACAGTAATGCAAGGCTTTCTCCCTGGTGTGGAGTGCTCGCTCCCTCCCTTGGACTACAGGAGAGTCAGGATGCCCACTAACACACAGCTCCTTTCTCTATCTGCAACGTAGAGAGCGTCCTGACTCTCCCGTAGTCCAAGGGAGGGGGCGAGCACGACACTCCACACCAGGGGGAAAGCCTTGCATTACTGTGTGTAGTTACAGACAGAAGAACAGGAAGGGAGGATTTCTCAGAAGAAATAAGGACATTTAAAAGCAAAATGGAAGGATGAGGTAAGTGAAGGAGGACTGCACTGAGGTAAAGGAAGCTATTTAGGAAAAGAAAATTGTACCTTTACAACCCCTTTAACTGCAGCATATTACATTTTTGTTTTGTGGTTTAGCCACTTGCCGACCGCGCTATAACTGAATGACAGCTACAGCGCGGACGGCTAGTTCTGGGAGGCCAATCGCACCCACTGCTGGGCACGGCGACGCTCTCTGTGATCAGTGTCCGGAGGACACTGCTGAGCATAGATTGAGGTAAAGAGCCAATCAGCAGATCTTTACCACGTGATCAGTTGTGTCCAGTCACAGCTGATCACAGATGTAAATAGAAGCCGGTTATCAGCACTCATTTCCTAATGCTGACAGCGTGAGGAGAAGAGAGCCGATAACCTGCTTCTCTTAAAGGGACATCTACACTGATAATCGGGGCACTGATGATCAGTGTCCTGATCATCGGCAGCACTGGTTGGACTGCACCGATGTGTGCCTACCAATGCAGCCTCATCAGTGCCACCTCATCATTGCCCACCATTGCCGCCTCATTGGTGCCCATCAGTGAAGGAGACAAATTACAGGTTTCCAAAATTTTATAACAAACAATGAAAAATTAAATACCACCAAAAGAAAGCTCTATTTGTGTGAAAAAGCGCTGAAAGCTGAAAATTGGTCTGGTCAGGAAGGGTAAGAGTGCCCAGTAGGCAAGTGGTTAATACCGCTTTAAAAAAATCAAATTTACTGCCTTTTACACATCTGAAAAAATCTGGACAAACAGGAAATGTGGGTCAGGTCTGTGGTGAATGAGAAGGATCATGGAAGATTTATACTGTATGTCATGCGGGGTGACCAGGTGAGGTAAAAAATAAATAAAAGGTGATGCTTTTGTAGTCTATTGTCTTTCACTTTTCTCTGGAAAAACAGTAGGCTTTAGACGGAAAAATTCCAGACAGCCATTATTCTATCCCTGCTTCAAATATTTTATTGAATTTTATAATTATCAACAATATTCCATTAACAGAGCGTGTACAGTAATATAATAAATAGATATACCATTAACAAAACCTGTACAATAGTATAGTAGAAAAAGGCGGGAAAGTAACTCTTTTATAAATGAAAATAGATAACATAGTGGATTGTAGGATAATATTATGTAACATAAAGTGTCATAATCATAGCTTCATGGCAGCTATTTGATGACAAGTAATTGAGAAGCCAGTATTCTTTCCATGAGGTTAAATCGGAACTCCAGACTGATATAAAAGGTACAAATAATAAGAACATTATTAAGCCCCCGTTCATACTGGTGCGACTTTGGAATCGCACTACTTCAGCACGATTTTAAAGCCGTACATCAGTCCGATTTGTCCTGCCGATTTCATTCAAGTCTATGCAAATCACAATGAAAAAAGTAGTGCAGGAACCTTTTTCATAATCATTGCAACCTGAACGCAGGGGCGCCATCAGGGGGGTACAGGCAGTACACCTGTATATTTTTTTTGTTTTTATTAAAGGGCCCAGAGGTTCCCGGGGGCCCGGATGGCAACCCCCCCCTTGTTTTATATATATTTTTTTATTAAAGGGCCCAGAGGTCCCCAGGGCCCCGGATGACAATCCCCCTTTTTTTTATTTTTTTTATAATTTTTTATATAATATTTTTTTTTTGAAAGGGCCCCCGAAAGGCAAACCCCCCCCCCCCTTTTTTTTTTTTTTTTATAAAACAAAAAAAATATATATTTTTTTTTATTAAAGGGCCCAGATGGCAACCCCCCCCTTTTTTTTTCAGATTTTTTTTTTGAAAATGTTTGTTTGATTTATTTATTTTTGTTTAGTCAGCATCCCCCCGACCTCAATTCGCGGCGGCAGACCTCCCCCCGCGCTTCTCAATTCGTGCCCCCCCCCCCCCCCCCCCGCTTCTCAATTCACGCCCCTCCCCCCCTCGCTTCTCAATTTGAGGCGGCAGCACCCCCCTGGTTCTCTGCTCCAGGGGGCCCATGCCTGAAGTTGTGTAAGGGGCCCCATAATTCCTGCCTGAACGGTTCCATTGCCGCTAATGGGGAACTGTGAAATCGCATGACGGGTCACGTCGGTGTAAAAGGGGGCTAAACGTAGTACAAGTGCTAAGATTTGACTTTTCATTCTCTTCCAGTCTGCTGTAATGCAGAACTCAGAGAAGGGGTCAGAGAAGCATTTGGTCTATGGCAGTGCAAGGAGTATGCTGATAGGTGGCGAGAGCAGGGTGACCGAGATGAGCATGTCGGTGTGCTGCTTCTACTTTTACTGTCCACTCACTGGGTCGGGGGTGGTGAGAGGACTTGTAAGTGAAAGTAAACTTGGAGTAATGATACTGTAGATCAGGGACCCATCACTTATAGACTGGGCTGTGCTGCGCGACAGAGCTTCGTAAATCTCAGGATGGGATGAACAAAAATACAAGTGAAGCAGCGCTCATATGTCTGTATTTAGCTGTTCCAGCTTTAAATCTATTGTGGGACCCCATCACTGTGATTGCTACTATCAGGGCTTTTTTTCAGGGGGAACTTGGGGGAACTCAGTTCCACCACCTCTGGCTCAGACCCTTTGGTGCCTGCTCACCACAATCACTTGTAAACACAGAAGTCTGGTTTCTGTGTTTACAAGTGACAGTTCTGCACTCTGTATGTAACCCCCTGAACTCTGCACTATGTATGGAATGCAATCCTGGTATTTAATGCCCCTTTAAGACCCTTCTACTGTTTGTGAAATCTGAACGGGGTCGTGGTTGAGTTCCTGCACCTATTTTCTGAGGGAAAAAAGCTCTGGTCACTATATCCTAGATTGCCTGTAACATTGGGCCTAATCATTGCACTGATTAGTAAGTCGCAGGTAAAGTGAGATTGCTGTATTCAGCTGTTATTTTCCTGTATGTTGGTATATGAATACGATTTCTTTGTCCTATTCTCAGGTTCAGAAAGAAAACATCACTTATTAATAAATCTGGAGCGGAATCCTATACAGAAGGTGAGATGTGTGCTGTGGCTGTAAGCTGAACTTTAAGTACCCCCTGTACTGCAAGGGTTAAATGCATTTTTTTTTTTTTTGCCCATGATGCAATTAAAAAGCTTTTTTACTTGCCTTATCCTATCCAATTTTTTTTTTAACCACTTCAGCTCCAAAAAGGTTTTATCCCCTTATTGACTAGGCCATTTTTTGCGATACGGCACTGCATCACTTTGACAATTGCGCGGTCGTGCAACGTTGTACCCAAACAAAATTGATATTTTTTCCTCACAAATAGAGCTTTCTTTTGGTGGTCTATGATTATCTCTGCGGTTTTTATTTTTTGCGCTATAACAATAAAAGTGTGACAATTTAGAAAAATTAATAAATATATACACACACACACACACACACACACACACACACACACACACACATATATATAATGTGTGTGTGTATTTATATATTTATTTATTCATTTTTCTAAATTGTCACTTTTTTGTGTGTGTGTGTGTGTGTAATATATATATATATATATATATATATATATATATATAATGTGTGTGTGTGTGTATATGTATATATATATATATATATATATATATATATAATATATATATATATATATTAATATATTATACTGTGTGTGTGTGTGTGTGTGTGTGTATATATACTGTATATTTTTAATTACTTTCTGTTATAATACATATGCAAAAAAAATATATAAAAAAAACAAATGTATTCATCGGTTTAGGCCGATATATATTCTTCTACATACTTTTGGTAAACAAAATCGCAATAGGCATATGATGATTGGTTTACGCAAACGTTATCACGTCTACAAACTATGGGATAGATTTAGGGACTTTTGTTTTATTTTTGTTGTGTTTACTAGTGATGGCGGCGATCTGTTTTTTTTTTTTTTTTTTTTTTTATAATTTTTTTACTGGACTACGACATCTGACCCCCAAATGCCACTTTTTGAGAGCCAGTGACATTATTACATTAACCGGTTAACGCCCGCCGCATGTACATGTACGTCCACAGAATGGCACGTACAGGCATATTGGCGTACATGTACGTCCCCGCCTTTCCGCGGGTCGGGGGTCCGATCGGGACCCCCCCTGGTACATGCGGCGGTCGGTAACCCGCGGGGAGCGATCCGGGACGACGGCGCGGCTATTCGTTTCTAGCCGCCCCCTCGCGATCGCTCCCTGGAGCTGAAGAACGGGGAGAGCCGTATGTAAACACAGCTTCCCCGTGCTTCACTGTGGCGGCTGCATCGATCGAGTGATCCCTTTTATAGGGAGACTCGATCGATGACGTCAGTCCTACAGCCACACCCCCCTACAGTTGTAAACACACACTAGGTGAACACTAAATCCTACAGTGCCCCCTGTGGTTAACTCCCAAACTGCAACTGTAATTTTCACAATAAAGAATGCAATTTAAATGCATTTTTTTGCTGTGAAAATGACAATGGTCCCAAAAATGTGTCAAAATTGTCCGAAGTGTCCGCCATAATGTCGCAGTCACGAAAAAAATCGCTGATCGCCGCCATTAGTAGTAAAAAAAAAAAAAAATTCATAAAAATGCAATAAAACTATCCCCTATTTTGTAAACGCTATAAATTTTGCGCAAACCAATCGATAAACGCTTATTGCGTTTTTTTTTTTTTTTTTACCAAAAATAGGTAGAAGAATACGTATCGGCTTAAACTGAGAAAAAAAGGGAGGATTATAACCCCGTTATTATTATTATTATATTGTGGAGTTTTCCCTTCACTTTTTATCCCATAGGCAAATGGGAAGTGAGAGGGAATCTCTGGCTGTCACCAGAACTAGTGTCCCCATTAGAAAATTTCCCCTCTCTTCCTGTTCTGATGACAACCCAAAATTTGTGATTTTTCTTTCACATTGAGCCTAGGTTCACACTGCTGCGAATTCAAAATCGCGGTAAAATGCGCGATTTTACGGCTGCGATTTTGCCGCGATTTCGGCCGCAATTTAATGTAAATCGCGTGCCATTGCCGACGATTTGAGATGCGATTTGACATGTCAAATCGCATCTCAAATCGTTCCAAATCGTACCCAGTGTGAACCAGGGCTCACTCTCATTTCTAATGTTAAACAGTACACACAGGGTAAGTCTCTCTGTGTAACCTGACAGGTGTTCTAATCCAAAATGAGAAAAAAAAAAAAAGTTTCCATATAAATCCCGTTCACACAACGCATAGTGGGAACTTGCGTTCTCGCACGCAGTTTTGTTTGCACAATTTGCACAGGAAAATGCGTGTTGTGCATAGGGCAGCCCATGTAGGTTTGTCTCACCAAAGAAGCTCAGGGACCAAATTTTGTCTCTGAGCCACAAGGACGAATTTACACTTGTGTTTTGCTGTGATTTTTTCGGGTCGGTATGCTGACACTTGTAGTTCAGCTTCAGAATAATGTTTGCCTGCCATGCAATTATGTTTCTGTTTTTTTTACAATGTTGTCTTTTTGATGTTGCAGTTGAAATGCATGCAGAGGTTTGCTATGCCGAGTGTTTATTACAGAGAGCTGCTCTGATTTTCCTGCAGGTTTGTGGTGTTTTTCTTCTTTATAGAGTCAAGCATAGTTTATCTTTTAATGAGTGAAGTGTACAGTAATTCCTGTAAGCGCATATTATGAGTTATTTTCTTCTAATGTCTTTGCTTTTAGCCAATGGGAATACAATTAACTCCCTCCAAACAGTAAAGTGGGGATGATGTCATAGTGTCTGGGCAGACTTTATGTACATGAAGGTTAAGCCAGCTTTTACACAGAGTTGTTACAACTGCTATATTTATGTTAGGAGAGCTGCGACAGGAGAGTGGGTGCAGTAAAGGGATTTCAGCAATCTGTATTTATTACCGGTATTTATATAGCGCTGACAATTTACACAGTGCTTTACATATACAGTTGTGCTCATAAGTTTACCCTAGCAGAATTTACGATTTCATTTTTCAGAGAATATGAATAACACGAAAACTTTTCTTTCACTCATGGTTAGTGTTTGGCAGAAGCCATTTATTAACATTCAACTGTGTTTACTCTTTTTAAATCATAATCTCAACAGAAACGACCCAAATTACCCTCATCAATAGTTTACATACCCTGGTGATTTTGACCTGATAACATGCACACAAAGGGGTTTGAATAGATATTAAAGGTAACCCTCCTCACCTGTAATCTGTTTGCTTGTAATTAGTGTGTGTGTGTGTGTGTGTGTGTGTGTGTGTATAAAAGCTCAATGAGTTGCTGGACTCCTGACAGACCCGTGCATCTTTCATCCAGTTCTGCACTGATGTTTCTGGATTCTGAGTCATGGGGAAAGTAAAAGAATTGTCAAAGGATCTGTGGGAAAAGGTAGTTGAACTGTATAAAAAAGGAAAGGGATATAAAAAGATATCCAAGGAATTAAGAATGCTAATAAAGAAGTGGAAAATTAGGGGTTCTGTTGAAACCAAACCATGGTCAGGTAGACCAACTAAAATTCCAGCCACAGCTGGCAGGAAAATTGTTCGGGATGCAAAGAAAACCCCACAAATAACTTCAGGTGAAAACATGTGGTGTGGCTGTTTCAAGGTCGAGTTGCCAGAGGAAGGCCAATACTACGCAAATGCCACAAAGTATCCCGCTTACAATACACCAAACAGCACAGAGACAAGCCTCAAACCTTCTGGCACAAAGTCATTTGGAGTGATGAGACCAAAATGTAGCTTTTTGGCCACAACCATAAACCCTACATTTGGAGAGGAGTCAATAAGGCCTATGATGAAAGGTACACCATTCCTACTGTGAAACACGGAGGTGGGTCGCTGATGTTTTGGGCATGTGTGAGCTACAAAGGCACAGGAAATTTGGTCAAAATTGATGGCAAGATGAATGCAGTATGTTATCAAAATGTACTGGAGGAACATTTGCATTCATCAGCCAGGAAGCTGCCCATGGGACGTACTTGGACATTCCAACATCACAATGATCCAAAACACAAGGCCAAGTCCACCTGTCATTGGCTACAGCAGAATAAAGTGAAGGTTCTGGAGTGGCCATCTCAGTGTCCTGACCTCAATATCATTGAGTCACTCTGGGGAGATCTCAAAAGTGCCGTTCATGCGAGACAGCCCAAGAATTTACAGGAACTGGAGGCCTTTGCCAAGAGGAATGGGCAGCTTTACCATCTGAGAAGCTAGAGCCTTAAAACAAAATACTTCAAGCTGCCATTGATGTTAAAGGCGGCAATACATAGTATTAAGAACTGGGGTATGTAAACTTTTCATAAGGGGTCATTTGGGTAGTTTCTGTTGTGGTTATGATTTAAAGAGTAAACACAGTTGATTAATAATAAATGGCTTCAGCCAAACACTAACCACGAGTGAAAGAAAAGTTTTTGTGCTATTCATATTCTCTGAAAAATGGCCAAGAAATCATAAATTCTACATACAACTGTATATTGTGCATTCACATCAGTCCCTAAACTCAAGGAGCTTACAATCGAAGGTCCCTAACTCGCATTCATACATGCTAGGGTCAATTTTGACAGGAGCCAATTAACCTACCGGCATGTCTTTGGAATGTGGAAGGAAACCCACACAGAGAGAACATGCAAACTCCATGCAGGTATTGCCATTTTTGGGATTCAAAATAGAGTAGAGTCCACCTGTGTGTAATTTAATCTCTCAGTATAAATACAGCTGTTCTCTGAAGCCCTCAGCAGTTTGTTAGAGAACCTTGGTGAACAAAAACGGCATCCTGAAGGCCAAGGAACACACCAGACAGGTCAGAAATAAAATTGTGGAGACGTTTAAATCGGGGTTAGGTTATAAAAAAATATCCCAACCAATGAACATCTAACGGAGCACTGTTCAATCCATCATCCAAAAATGGAAGGACATGGCCATCTACCTAAACTGGCAGGCTGGACAAGGAGAGCATTAATCATAAGAAGCTAAGAGTCCCATGGTAACTCTGGAGGAGCTGCATAGATCCACAGCTCAGGTGGGAGAATCTGTCCACAGGACAACTATTATGCCCCGTACACCCGATCAGAATTTCCGATGGAAAAAGTGAGACGAAATTTTTTCGTCGGATATTCCGACCATGTGTGTGCCCCATCTGAGTTTTTCCATCGGAAATTCCGACGGACTTAGAAAGAGAACATGTTCTCTTTTTTTTCAGATTAAAAAAAATCGGAAATTCCATTCATCTGTATGGAACTCCGACAGAGAAAACACGCATGTTCGGAAGCATTGAACTTTATTTTTCTCGGCTCATCGTAGTGTTGTACGTCACCGCGTTTTGGATGGTCGGAATTTTGGTGTGACAGTGTGTATGCAAGACAGCTTGAATGGAATTGCGCCAGAAAAATCCATCAGAGTTTATCCCGATGGAAATTCCGATCGTGTGTACGGGGCATTTGTCATGCACTCCACAAATCTGGCCTTTATGGAGGAGTGGCAAAAAGAAGGCCATTGTTAAAAGAGAGCCATAAAAAGTCCTGTTTGCAGTTTGCGAGAAGCCATGTGGGGGACACAGCAAACATGTGGAAGAAGGTTCTCTGGTCAAAATTTTACTTTTTGGCTTAAAAGCAAAACGCTATGGGGTAGATCCACTTACAACGGCGCATTAATCCGCCGGGCGTAGCGTATCTAAGATACACTACGCCGCCATAACTTTTTATTTTTTCGAATCCTCAAAGAATTTGCGCCGTAAGTTACGGCGGCGTAGTGTATCTTTGGCGGCGTAATGGCGCGGCATTCAAATCTCTGAGGGTGGCGTGTTTTATGTAAATATGTCGTGACCCGACGTAAACAACGTTTTTTTTTTTAACTGCGCATGCGCTGTCCGTGGGGGTATCCCAGTGCGCATGCTCGAAATTAAACCGGAACCAGCCAATGCTTACGACGGTGACGTCATTCTACGCAAATACCTATTCGTGAACGACTTACGCAAACAACATAAAAAATTCAAAATTGGACGTGGGAACGACGGCCATACTTAACATTGAGTACGCCACCATATAGCAGGTTTAACTATACGCTGGAAAAAGCCGAACACAAACTACGTAGAAAAATGCGCCGGACGTACGTTCGTGGATCGCCGTAACTAGCTAATTTGCATACTCAACGCGGAATTCAACGGAAACGCCACCTAGCGGCCGGCGGAAAAAATGCACCTAAGATCCGACGGCGTACTAAGACGTACGCCTGTCGGATCGACCCGAGATGCCGTCGTATCTTGTTTTGTAGATACAAAACAAGATACGACGCGGGAATTTTAAAATTACGCAGCGTATCAATAGATACGCCGGCGTAATTCTTTTGTGGATCTGGCCCTATATGTGGTGGAAAAGAAACACTGCACATCACTCTGAGCACACCATCCCCACCGTGAAACATGGTGGTGGCAGCATCATGTGGAGATGCCTTTCTTCGGCAGGGACAGGGAAGCTGGTCGGAGTTGATGGGAAGATGGGTGAAGCCAAATACAGGGCAATTTTAGAAGAAAACCTGTTAGTCTGCAAATGAATTGAGACTGGGGCAGAAGTTCACCTTCCAGCAGAACAAACCTACAGCCAGAGCTACTAATTGCTGCCTTCCAGCTGTGGCGGAACTACACATCTCTAAAGGCATTGTAAAACACTGACATTCATAGACATGACTAGGCATGATGAGAATTGTAGTTCTTGAACAACTGGAGGGCCATAGATTTGGAGACACCTGGTTTTGATCAAAGCATATTCATGTGTTTAGAATAGCCCAGTCAAATTCCAGACCTAAATCCCATTGAGAATCTGCGGCAAGACTTGAAAATTACTGTTCAGACGCTCTCCATCCAATCTGACAGAGCTTGAGATATTTTGCAAAGAAGAATGGGCAAAAATGTCCCTCTCTAGATGTACAAAGCTGGTAGAGACATCCCCAAAAAAGACTTGTAGCTGTATTTGCAGCAAAGGAGATTCTACAAAGTATTGACTCCGGGGGGGGGGGGGGGGGGGGGGCGCTATACAAATGCACGCCACATTTTTCACATATTTATTTGTAAAACAAATTGAAAACCCTTTATCATTTCCCTTCCACTTCACAATTATGTGCCACTTTGTGTTGGTCTATCACATAAAATCCCAATAAAATACATTTTTACGTTTTTGGTTGTAACATTACAAAATGTGGAACATTTCAAGGGGTATGAATACTTTTTCAAGGCACTGTAACTATGTAAAAATGGTCATACCTGGAATTCCTCTTTAAGCCGGTCACAACATATCCACTATAAATAGATTATAGTTTCCTTTTAACTATAAAGTCATGAATGCAAGCGTCACGAGCCATCTAAAACTTTATACAGCCTGGGCTGGTACTTTTCACTTTTACTAGCAGATGAAGGGATCCAGAAAGTCCTCAGGTCACAAATACAATTCTGATATATATTTTTTTCTCTTTGTTGCCTAGTCATGTATTGTGACCACACCGGAATGTCCTGTCCTTTCTGTTTTTGTCTTTACATACAGGATGAGAACATGATCAACTTCATAAAAGGAGGGATGAAGGTGCGGAACAGCTACCTGATATATCGGTGAGACCTGTGATGGTTTACGGGAAAAAGATCGGCATTTTCCCAACCTTCCTCTAAAAAACACTTATAGGTTATGCTAGAAAGGCTTGATAATTAGTAAAGCTGGCTATACACTAGTAGATTTTCTAATGAACATTTGTACGATCTCATCAGTACATTCGATGACGAATGTCATTTCAAGAACTTCAAAAACCATTCAGTTTTGGTGTGAATGGATTTTCCTAAAAGAAAACCACATTCAGTGTTCGAATTTTGTTCATTTGGGAAATATTGTTCACACTTCTTTTTTTTCGACTGCATTAAAGTGGATGTCACAATGTAGAGAATAAGATTTCCTATCATCTGTGCCCAGTATTGCCACACAGAGTTAATCCACCTCTGAGCAATCCTATTTTTATTGTTCAGGGAAATAAAACAGACTTCCAGATAAAAACCAAAGTCCTTGCTTGAGTGACAGGTTATTTACATATCTCGTGCACTGCTTGCAGACATGCACAGCTTCTGTAAAGTGCACAATTCACATCCCCCTCCCCTCTTCCCTCCAGCTCTATTCTGATGGCTTTTGCATTTTCTCATGGCACTGAACTGTGACTCACCCCATATTTTGAAAACATTTAATCAAAACACAGGGGAGGGAATGTGAATTGTGCACTTTTTTTCAGAAGCAAGGACTTTGGTTTTTATCTGGAAGTCTGTTGTATTTCACTGAAAAATAAAAGGGGATTGCTCAGAGCGGGATTAACTCTGTGTGGCAAAACTGGGCACAGATGATAGGAAATCTTATACTCTACATTGTGACATAAAAACTTTAATGAGAAAATTCAAACCTCAATTTGATCCCACTAATGACTGGAGGACCAAATGAACGTTCCTAAAAATGAAAAAATTTGTCATATTCTACCAGTGTATTGCCAGCTTTAGGGCTCACAAAACGGCAATGATTGTTTTAACTGAAATATTGTGAAGATTGGGGGAGCCTAGAATGTTTGGGAATGTGCAGGTATAATTTATTCATTCAGGTCACACATGTATGGCTGTGTCCTCTGCATCCATAGAGCCATACATGGACTGTGCCCACCTCCCCCAAAAAGTAATCTAACTCGAACAAGGAGTTTTAACATTTATGGTGAACTTATTTTCCAAGTACAAGACCATGTACAGGTGAAACTCGAAAAATTGGAATATCGTGCAAAAGTTCATTTATTTCACTAATGCAACTTAAAAGGTGAAACTAATATATGAGATGATACATATAGGGGTTCTGCGCGAACCAACACAGTGATAAAAAGGTAAATAATCTAGATATATAAATATATAAATATAGTGAATGTGAACAAAGAAAGTGGGATAGTGAGTGCTCACACTTTCCAAAATCAATTATGTGTAAGTGTAACCTCGAAAAGAATAAAATAATGAAATATATTAATTATATTAATTAAGTGGTTAAGATAATTTGAGCAAACAGTCCAAAAAAGTGAAGTGATCAAAAAATATAAAAATAGAAAAATATAAAAATAGAACATATGGAATATAAAAAATGAGGTGAAAAAAGTGAAAAAAAGTGAATACAGAGTGTCCCAATAATGGTGTGCCAAGCTGTCAAATGGTGGTCGCAGTGTAGCTGGATATCCACTAAACGGGTTGTTGACAGATGTATAGTTCACTCCCTCACCAGGCTCCCAGAACTCTTACCTCAAACCATAAATAAATGTGCATCCAATAGATATTGAATCACCATAGAGATCTTCTCTCTTGTTAGTATCAGCTGGAACGTCTCCTTGGCCACTTCCTAATACAGCTCCAGTACAGGGAAAAGAAAGGAACACAAGGGCTCCAATAGTGTAATATTGTAAGACTCAGGGGGAATTTATTAAGGAAAAAACCTGTGCTTACATCAAAACATAAAAACGAGTGCAGTGAATAAACATACAAGCGGCGTCTTCAGCGCCGGCTTACGTCACTCCAGGTGTACGCTCTTGACCTGGAGTGACGTAAGCCGGCGCTGAAGACGCCGCTTGTATGTTTATTCACTGCACTCGTTTTTATGTTTTGATGTAAGCACAGGTTTTTTCCTTAATAAATTCCCCCTGAGTCTTACAATATTACACTATTGGAGCCCTTGTGTTCCTTTCTTTTCCCTGTACTGGAGCTGTATTAGGAAGTGGCCAAGGAGACGTTCCAGCTGATACTAACAAGAGAGAAGATCTCTATGGTGATTCAATATCTATTGGATGCACATTTATTTATGGTTTGAGGTAAGAGTTCTGGGAGCCTGGTGAGGGAGTGAACTATACATCTGTCAACAACCCGTTTAGTGGATATCCAGCTACACTGCGACCACCATTTGACAGCTTGGCACACCATTATTGGGACACTCTGTATTCACTTTTTTTCACTTTTTTCACCTCATTTTTTATATTCCATATGTTCTATTTTTATATTTTTCTATTTTTATATTTTTTGATCACTTCACTTTTTTGGACTGTTTGCTCAAATTATCTTAACCACTTAATTAATATAATTAATATATTTCATTATTTTATTCTTTTCGAGGTTACACTTACACATAATTGATTTTGGAAAGTGTGAGCACTCACTATCCCACTTTCTTTGTTCACATTCACTATATTTATATATTTATATATCTAGATTATTTACCTTTTTATCACTGTGTTGGTTCGCGCAGAACCCCTATATGTATGATTTTTCATTTGTGTATTGTAAACACTATTAGGTTTTGCAGCACCGTATCTGTTTTGGGTTATTACTGTTTAGGAGTCTACAGTAGCGCGGAGGCTCTTTTTTGATTTTGTCACTAATATATGAGATGGACTCATTACATGCAAAAGCAAGATAGTTCAAGCCGTGATTTGTCAGAATTGTGATGATTATGTCTTACAGCTCATGAAAAACCCCAAATCCACAATCTCCGAAAATTTGAATATTGT
Organism: Rana temporaria; assembly: GCF_905171775.1. Classification (NCBI taxonomy): domain Eukaryota; kingdom Metazoa; phylum Chordata; class Amphibia; order Anura; family Ranidae; genus Rana; species Rana temporaria. The sequence continues at coordinate 443,167,627 of NC_053491.1, forward strand.
GAAATATTCTAGGCTCATGGGGGCCAGATTCTCGTAGAAGTGCGGCGGCGTAACGTATCGTAGATATGTTTCACCGCCGCAAGTTTTCATTGTAAGTGCCTGATTCACAAAGCATTTGCAATGAAAACCTACGCCGGCGGCCTCCGGTGTAAGCCCGCGTAATTCAAAGGGGCGCGTGCCATGTAAATTAGGCGCGCTCCCACGCCGGACCTACTGCGCATGCTCCCTTTTGAATTTCCCACCGTGCTTTGCGCAAAGTGACGTCATTTTTTCGAACGGCGACGTGCGTAGCATACTTCCGTATTCCCGGACGTCTTGCGCAAGAAGGAAACCTTTTTAAATTTCGACGCAGGAACGACGGCCATACTTTATACAGCACATACGTGTGCTGTGTAAAGTTAAGGCACCAAAAACGACGACTAACTTTGCGACGGGAAACTAGACTAGCAGCGACGTAGCGAACGCGAAAAACCGTTGTGGATCGGCGTAACTCCTAATTTGCATACCCGACTCTGGTTTACGACGCGAACTCCCCCCAGCGGCGGCCGCGGTATTGCATCCTAAGATCCGACAGTGTAAAACAATTACACCTGTCGGATCTAAGGGCTATCTATGCGTAACTGATTCTATGAATCAGTCGCATAGATACTCTGAAAGATATGACGGCGTATCTGAGATACTCCGTCGTATCTCTGCTGTGAATCTGGGCCATAGTGTCCCATCTAATCTGCTAATTAAGCCAGAACACCTGCAAAGGGTTCCTGAGCCTTTAAATGGTCTCTGTCTGGTTCAGTAGGAATCACAATCATGGGAAAGACTGCTGACCTGACAGTTGTGCAGAAAACCATCATTGACACCCTCCATAAGGAGGGAAAGCCTCAAAAGGTAATTGCAAAAGAAGTTGGATGTTCCCAAAGTGCTGTATCAAAGCACATAATAGAAAGTGATGTGGAAGGGAAAAGTGTGGAAGAAAAAGGTGCACAAGCAGCAGGGATGACCGCAGTCTGGAGAGAATTGTCAGGAAAAGGCCATTCAAAAGTGTTGGGGACTTTCACAAGGAGTGGACTGAGGTTGGAGTCGGTGCATCAAGAGCCACCCACACACAGACGGATCCTGGACATGTGCTTCAAATGTCGTATTCCTCTTGTCAAGCTTCCTGAACAACAAACAACGTCAGACGCATCTTACCTGGGCTAAAGAAAATCACACCTGGTCCGTTCTCAGTGGTCCAAAGTCCTCTTTTCTGATGAGAGCAAATTTTGCATCTAATTTGGAAACCAAGGAGCCGGAGTATGGAGGAAGAATGCTAGATGCAAGATGCTTAAAGTCCAGTGTGAAGTTTCCACAGTCTGTGTTGATTTGGGGAGCCATGTCATCTGCTGGTGTTGGTCCACTGTACTTCATTAAGTCCGGGGGTCACCTCAGCCGTCTACCAGGAGATTTTGGAGCACTTCATGCTTCCTTCCGCAGACAAGCTCTATGGTGATGCTGACTTCATTTTCCAGCAGGACTTTGCAACACTGCCAAAGGCACCAAAACCTGGTTCAATGACCGTGGGATTACTGTGCTTGATTGGTCAGCAAACTCGGCTGACCTGAACCCCATAGAGAATCTTTGGGGCATTGCCAAGAGAAAGATGAGACTTGAAACCAAACAATGCAGAAGAGCTAAAGGCCGCTATTGAAGCATCCTGGTCTTCCATAACACCTCAGCAGTGCCACAGGCCGATCGCTTCCATGCCAAGTACTGAGTACATATGCATGCTTCTACTTTTCAGAGGTCCGATATTGTGCTATGTACAATCCTTGTTTTATTGATTGTATGTAATATTCTAATTTTCTGAGATTGTGGATTCGGGGTTTTCAGGAGCTGTAAGCCATAATCATCACAATTATGACAAATTACGGCTTGAAATATCTTGCTTTGCATGTAATGAGTCTCTCTCATATATTAGTTTCCCCTTTTTTAAGTTGCATTAGTGAATTAAATTAACTTTTGCACAATATTCTAATTTTTCGAGTTTCACCTGTACAGTTGAACCTCGGATTACGAGCATAATCCGTTTCAGGAGTATGCTCGTAATCCAAAGTACTCGCATATCAAAGCGAGTTTTCCCATTGAAGTCAATGGAAAAGAAAATAATTTGTTCCGCACAGATTTCAATGGGATGCAATACCGAATGCGGCCAGAGGTGGGGTGTGCCAGAGGGCGCCGACAATGTCCGAAAAGACCTGAGGACACTTTGGCTAGGCTACTGCACCCCTGTACCTCAGGCCAAATGAGGTACTGCAGGCCAATGTTCAGCTCCTGCGACCCCGTACCTCAGGCCAAATGAGGTACTGCAGGCCTATTTTTGGCTCTGCTCGGGTCCTGCGCCCCCCGTACCTCAGGCCAAACAAGGTACTGCAGGCCTATTTAGCTTGAATTCTGCTCATCTTACAAGTCACACTCGCAAACCGAGTCAGAAGTTTTAAAAAAAAAAAGTTGTTCGCAAATCAAAACGCTCTCAAACCAAGTTACTCTTACACCGAGGTTCCACTGTATATTCTTACTGGAATCTTGGTGTGCTTTGTGTATTTCTTCCAGATCTGTGCAGTAAATCCTATTTCCCTCTGTGTAGGAGCTTCCTGTAGTAAAAACTGGTTACTGCTGCTCTGTCTCCTTGTGCAGAGTGACTGGTCTCCCCTCCCCTCAGGGGCGGACTGACCATTGAGGCACTCGGGCACTGCCCGAGGGCCCCATGCCACTAGGGGGCCCCATCAGGGTTGCCAGGCTCATTAAAACCAGGGACAGTATGTAAAAATCTGTGTTTTTTTTACATCTGTCCCTGATATGTCCAAAACCGACATGCTTTTAATGTGAAAATCCTGAGATTTTAGCTGCCCCGCCTCTGTAATGCCTCCTGGCTTGGTGGCCATCGGTAAGCCCGGGGGCCCCATAATCTTCTATTGCCCGGGGGCCCCATGAGTTGTCAGTCCGCCCCTGCCTCCCCTCCTGTAGTTTTCTGCAGGCAGTCTATAATGGTTGGACAGGGGTCTCAAACTGCAACCCTACATTAGGACACAAAATTGAGTCTTTTACTTTCCTGTCAGCAGAGCATCATGGGCTATGTAGTTCCTTCCTGTATACCAAGCTATAAAACCGTTTTGTGAGGGAACTGCATGTCCCAGAATCCATTGCAGCTGTTTCCTGCAGCTCAGTACAGTCTCTCTGATTGGTTGCTGCAACTGTGTCTTTAATTGGCTTTCTTCTGCCTGCCAATAGGGGCACAAGAAAGGCTACTGAATGCAGAGCTCTGTGTGTGTCAGCTCACGTTACATAAAACTCAGTTAGTGACCAGCGAGAAGGAGGGGCTGAAAAATACCCCATGCAGCTGCTGGCATTCTGCTCTCCCTAACTCCAGCTGGAAAGCCTGTGTACATTGTTCCGGCCAGCTTGGCGAGGTCATGGGTTATAGAGTGAGACACCCGCTAAATACTCATATCTCTTAAGATCTACTATTTACAGACTAACTTCTATATTATAGTCCAGGGTGAAATTTGCTTTAACACAAATATAAATTTGTCAGGTTTTCGATGTCTATTTTACCTAGGAGGGAGGGATAAGGGATGCCAGTGGTTTCTTATATGGTCTGACATACAGGGTGTCTGGACTTTAAATGTTACAAATTCTCAGAGGAAAGTAAATATGTCAATTTTATAGCCATGCTGTTATTATTTCAGGAGTTATGAAACATCCTGAAGTTTCAGAGTTATAACCGCTAAACTGTCTGCACTTATGTGGATTAAGCTATTTACGACCGGTATCTGTTAGTTTTCTGGATTGCTCAGCTTGGAGAGGGTGACAGCTTTATTAGGGTTTCCAGGCAAGGTCACTGTAGTATGCCCTTCACATGACAACATGACTGAGATGAGCTGAGACATGACAAAAATGGCTACTACACAGTGCACACACAGCTATGCATTCGCCAAATACACATGAACATTACACTTTAGACATGTGCACTGCCAAAATATTTGTTTTCGTTTGAGTTTCATTCGTGTTCTTCTTTTCTTTTTTTTTTTTTGGATCATTCGCTATGATCGAAATTCGTAATTTTGAAAATACGTAAATCCGGAAATTGGAATATCCGGAAATTGGAATATCCGGAAATTGGAATATCCGGAAATTGGAATATCCGGAAATTGGAATATCTGGAAATTGGAAATTCCGGAAATATGAAAAATATTTTTTTTGAAAGAACGAAAATCAGGAAATTCTAAATAATTGCTAACTAAGAACTATTAAATTATAGGTATTGGAATCGTCTTTCAAATTTGGCTGTTAGTGAACGTAACGAATACGAATTTATCCTAAGTTATGAATTATCCAAAGTTATGAATGCGGCATCTAAACAAATGGAATGGAACTAAATAATTATAATACGTTTTTATTATTGTTATTTATTATTAATTCGTTAAGTTCCATTAGTTTTAGATACGGCATTCGTTATTTTGGATAATAATTTCAGATAAATTCGTATTCAATACGTTAACTTACAGCCAAATTTAAAAAGGAAATTCCAATATCTATAATTTAATAGTTGGTAATAGTTAAGTTATTTCAGATTTTGAATTTTTTTTAGAAATTTCGTTATTTTCGAATTTCTGTCTTTTCTGATATTCCGAATATTTGAACTTGCGTATATTTGGAAAAATTAGTTAAACAAAGTTTTTGTTCGGATTTTTCCAAATGAACAAATTTGTTGAAATTAGTTAAACAAATTTGGAACTAAACGAATTGCACATGTCTATTTTTTTTTTTTACATGTCTATTACACTACTTTAACCTAGGACTCCAGAAATTTTGAACTGAAAATTTTATAGAGCTGAGCCATTTCTTTTTCCTTTTCTGCTCGTGAGTTGGTGAATCTGTCAAATTGAAGCATGTTTGTCTATATATGTGTATCTCCAGTATTTTACCTATTTCTGTTTTAGTAAGAAAGGCCAGTAGGCCCAGTGTAAACCATATTCCTGTCTGCTTTCAGAGATCTAAACACAATTATGCAGTCAGATGCCTTCCAGAAGGGACAGTCCCATGCACACCTACAAGGTGGTGTATCTTTAGGTATTGGAGCATTTAACCTGGTGAGTTTATGTTTAAAATATTTCTATTAGTCCCATAGTCAAATACTTTAAATTCTTAAGGGCTCCTCCCTGTATATGCATGCATAGAGTGCCTCTTCATATGCCCCCATAAATGTTGCTGATCAGAGGTATCACACAGGATCTGAATAAAGAGGAGGCCTGGTTACATTTGGTGCCCATACCCCCTCCACCCAAAACCACATACATTGGGTTGAGTGTAGGTTTTATGCCACATTCAAGTTTTTTTTTTTTACTACTACGGTCTTTAGTCCTGCATCTGATCTTAAGTCTCTTTCTTTCTATGCTGCTTATGGACGTAGGATGTTTTAAGGTAAATCCTCAATTATATGGGCATTTTTTTTTATCAAGCCGTAGATGTCTAGTAAGAATAATATACTTTAGTGATATGTGTATATAAAAATAATTTTTGTAGTTATTGCTCTTTGTGTGTCTTTGTCTTGGTGATTGACACTGCGATTAAAAAATGAAGACCAATGGGACACGGGCAGCAAAAAATAACTTGACATGGGTTCTAATGCTTTCCTACTGTATCTAAAACAAAACTTTTGGGCTTTACATACACTTTAAGGTGACCTTGTGGCTATAGATAACGTTTTAATATCTTACATATAATAGAAGAATGGACATACTTGCCTTTCCTGCTGCCGCTCCGATGTGATGTAAACTGATACTCTAGGGAGCATCACCCGTGGCTTTCATTGGTTCCTCCCTTCACAATTCACCCATTACAGGAAGCACAGATCAGCAGGAGTAACCAATGATAGCTGCGGGGGGACCCAGTACTTCAGCAGAAGATTTCTTGGGATCGGAGCAACATTTGGTGATGTGCTCAGCAGGAAAGAGGAGTGTGTCCTGTCCTCTGCTAAAGGTATGACTTGCTTTAAAACTTCTTCTATAGTGACCAGGTGACTTTACAGGGGGGTGTTTTTCTCTAGTCTAACTCTAGTCCCTGCATGCAAGGGTGGCTCCATAGGATGCTGCAAGAGAAAGGAGCCACCCTGAAACAGGAAACCTGGGGCAGCAGTCGTGGCACCAGCTTAAACTGGAACACGGGCAAGGATTAAAACCCACAGCATAAAGTGTATGTACAGTGGGGAAAATAATTATTTGACCCCCTACAGATTTTGTAAGTTTGCCCACTTACAAAGAAATGAGGGGTCTTTAATATTTATCACAGTTTTTTTTTTTTTTAAAGGATAGAGACAGAATATCAACCAACAATCCAGAAAAACAGAAATGATACAAATGTTATAAATTGAGTTGCAGTTCAGTGAGTAAAATAAGTATTTGCCTATCAACCAGAAATAATTCTGGCTCCCGCAGACTAGCTACAGTATGTGTTCATGTGGTACACAGATTAGTCCTGTCAATTTAAGAAGGTCCTCCTAACGACAACTCGTTATGTGCATAAAAGACACCTGTCCACAGAATATTTCTTCCATTCAAACCTCACCATAGTGGACAAGACCAAAAAACTGTCAAAGGACATCAGGGACAAGATTGTAGATCTGCACAAGGCTGAAATGGGCTCTAAAACCATCAGCAAGAAGCTTGGTGAGGAGACAACTGTTGGAGAGTGTAAAATGTAGAAGGGCACCTGATAAAGTATCATGTCAATAGTGTCTTCTTCCTAGGCGTTTCTTTCCCAAAACTCAAGACTTAGGCTACCTTCAAAAGTATGAGTTTATTCTTCAAGATAGTCAAGCAAAAGACAATGCTTACATAATGACAGCTGGTAACACATGGTAAGATGGTTGTTTCAGAAGGAGGAATGTGGTATGATGGTACAACTTCCCCCGACCTTCCATAGTGAAGGCTTCCTGCAGGGTCGGGTGACCCCCAACTTTCCTAACTAGCTAGTCAAACCACATGGATTCTTATACTGTTCTTAAAGCCAAGCTAAGCATTTTTACTTTTAGCATCGCTCCAAGGTAGGTGATGATGCTACTGTCATAAAAGTAGCACCCACTTGTGTATATTAAGTAACATAACTCCACCCATTGTCTTGACGTAGAACTTCAAAAATGGATGTAACCTACAGCAAATGACCTTCCTCTTTTCTTAACAACCTTCAAAATTAACATGTTTAAATAGTGATTCCAGAAACTTTTATCACATAAAATAGTAATAAATTCAAAATCTAACGGAGAGATTATTTGTAAACGGAAGAAATACAAAATTACCCTAGGTCTGGAGCTCCATGCAAGATTTCGCCTCATGGGGTAAGGATGATCATGAAAAAAATGAGTGATCAGCCCAGAACTACACGGGAGCAGCATGTGAATGATCTCAAGACAGTTGGAACCACAGTCACCAAGCAAACCATTGATAACACAATACACCGCCATGGATTGAAATCCTACAGCGCCCGCTAGGTCCCCCTCCCTTAAGAAGGCACATGTACAGACCTGTCTGAAGTTTGCCAATGAACATCTAAATGATTCAGAGAAAGATTGGGCAAAAGTGCTGTGGTCAGACGAGACCAAAATTGAGCTCCTTGGCATTGAGTTGTTAATCCACTTAAAGGGGTTTTCCACTTTTTTTTTACGTTTATTAAAAGTCAGCAGCTACAAGAAATGTAGCTGCTGGCTTTTAATAAACTGACACTTACCTGCTCCACGGCTCCAGCGACGCGCCGGCCGGGGCTCCGCTCCTCGCCTCCTCGTCTTCATTCTTAGTGTGGGCACCCGGCAGTGACCGCTTTCGGCTTCACGGCCGGGCACCCACTGCGCATGCGCGAGCAGCGCGGCGCCATCCGATTGGACAGGCGCTCGCCTACAGGGAGGGGCTGTGAAAAGGCGATTAAGCTAATCGCCTTTCCAGCCCCTCGGCGGAAGGAGGAAGTGGGACAGGAAGTCCCCTTCTCCTGAAGCCCCCACTCCCCCCCAAAAAAATTACATGCCAAATGTGGCATGTAAGTGGGCGAGGAGTGGGTTAAGAGGAAGTTCCACTTTTAGGTGGAACTCCTCTTTAAAAAGCTCCCATTCCCTCTGTAATATTACAGTAATTTCCCCTGTGTCTGTGTTCTATAATGTGTTACCTGTAGCGCTAACACATCCGCTCTCTGCGCTCAGGTGCCTCCTCTTTCCTCTCCTCTGCCTGGCTGTTCCAGCGGGCGTGGCTGAGCACTGCCGCTGACGTCAGCCGGGGAGGAGAGAGAGAGCAAGCAGAGGAGTCACATGATCGCTGGGAGCTGCTGTGTTATCGGTACAGATAAGCATATTTATTATATAACACAGGCACTTATTGGAATATTACAGAGGTGATAGGAGAATTTTAGACTTAAAATAAAAGCATTAGAAACCAGAAGGGGGGGGGCTGACACGAGCAGACAGGCAGGGAGGGGTGGGGGAGGAGGACACAGGAGCAGAGAGGAGACAGATAGCAGGCTGCGGATGACGGAGGCAGGTAAACTGACCACGCTGTCAGGGCTCAGCCATAATACACCCTGGTCAGTTTACAAAGGGGAGGTATAGCCAGGCAGGTTTAGACAGGTATATTTAGGTGTTGCAGGAATCCAAATGGCAGCACAAACACTGTGCTGTATAACATTCTTTAAGGGAACAGGATCTGTTTTTTTTTTTCTTTGGGTTAAGAAACGCTTTAACGCAACTTGCCGCCGTGTTTGGAGGAAGAAAAATGCTGACTGACCATAAGAACACCATTGCAAGAGTCAAGCATGGAAATATTATGCTTTGGGGCAGTTTCTCTGATAAAGATACAGGCCGACTTTGCCGCATTGATGGGCCAATGGACGGGCCATGTATTGCAAAACCTTGGATGAGAACCTTCTTCCCTCAGCCAGAACACTGAAGATGGGTCATGGATGGGTCTTTCAGCATGACAATTGGGGATGAGCTCCAGCGTGTTCGCATCGTACACGTGCAGAGCCCGCCAGGAAGTCTGCACGGTGCTGCGCTAATCACAGCCAATGAGACATTTCCCAATCTCTGCAGTCGAGCATCGGGGAAATGTCTCCCTGGCTGTGGTTAGCGCAGCGCCGTGCAGATTTCCTGGCGGGCTCTGCACGCGTACGATGCGAACACGCTGGAGCTCATCCCTAATGACAATGACCCAAAACATACCACCAAGGCAACAAAGGAGTGGTTTAAGAAGCAGCACGTTAAAGTCATGGGGGCAGATCCACAGAGCGAGTACGCCGGCGTATCTACTGATACGCCGGTGTACTTTCAAATTTCCCACGTCGTATCTTTAGTTTGAATCCTCAAACCAAGATACAACGGCATTTGGGTAAGATCCGACAGGCGTACGGCTTCGTACGCCTTCGGATCTTAGATGCAATACTTCAGTGCCCGCTGGGTGGAGTTTGCGTAATTTTCAGCGTCGGGTATGCAAATGAGCTATTTCCGACGATCCACGAACGTACGCGCGGTCGTCGCATTCTCTTACGTCGTCTCTAGACGGCTTTTTCCGGCGTATAGTTAAAGCTGCTATTTTGCGGCGTATAGATAGACTTGCCATGTTAAAGTATGGCCGTCGTTCCCGCGTCGAAATTTGAATTTTTTTTCCTGCGTAAGTCGTCCGTGAACAGGGATGGACGTAAGTCACGTTGAAGTTCTAAAAATGACGTTGTTGCAACGTCATTTCGCGCAAAGCACGGCGGGAAATTTCGATACGGAGCATGCACAGTTTAATTGGCGCGGGGACGCGCTTCATTTAAATGAATCACGCCCCCTATCCGCCCAATTTGAAATACACGCCGAGAGATGCACTACGCCGCCGTAACTTACGGCGCAAAATCTTCCTGGATTCGACTTAGAGCCAGATAAGGTACGGCGGCGTAGCGTATCTCTGATACGCTGCGCCTGGGAAATTCTATGTGAATCTGCCCCATGGAGTCTCTAGACCAGGGATCCTCAAACTACGGCCCTCCAGCTGTTGTAGAACTACACATCCCATGAGGCATTGTAACACACTGACATTCACAGACATGACTAGGCATGATGGGAATTGTAGTTCCTGAACAACTGGAGGGCCGTAGTTTGAAGACCCATGCTCTAGACCTTAATCCTATAGAAAATTTATGGAGGGAGCTGAAACTTCAATTTGCCAAGTGACAGCCAAAAAACCCTAAGGATTTAGAGACGATCTGTAAAGAAGAGTGGACCAAAATCCCCCTTGAGATATGTACAAACCTGGGGCCAGATTCACAGAAGAAATACGCCGGCGTTTCTACTGATACGCCGGCGTATTTTCAAATTTGCAGCGTCGTATCTTTAGTTTGAATCCTCAAACCAAGATACGACGGCTTTTGGCATCGATCCGACAGGCGTACGCCTTCGGATCGTAGGTGTAATACTTCGCCGGCCGCTGGGTGGAGTTTGCGTCATTTTCCGCGTCGGGTATGCTAATTAGCTGTTTACGGCGATCCAGGAAGGTACGCGCGTTCGTCGAATTCTCTTACGTCGTCGCTAGTCGGCTTTTCCCGTCGCAAAGTTACGGCTGCTATTTCATGGCTTATATTTAGACTAGCCATGTTAAAGTATGGCCGTCCTTCCCGCGTCGAATTTCAAATTTGTTTTTTTTTGCGTAAGTCCGGGAATACGAAAGGACGTAACGCATGTCGCCATTCAAAAAATTACGTCGGGGCGACGTCATTTCACGCAAAGCACGGCGGGAAATTTCAAAACGGAGCATGCGCAGTATGTTCGGCGCGGGAACGCGCCTAATTTAAATGACACACGCCCCATTTGAATTAGGCGGGCTGGCGCAGGACGGATTTACGCTACGCCGCCGCAAGTTTACAGGCAAGTGCTTTGTGAATCAAGCACTTGCCCGTAAAACTTGCGGCGGTGTAACGTAAATGACATACGTTACGCCACCGCAAATGTATGTGAATCTGGCCCCTGGTAACCAACTACAAGAAACGTCTGACCTCTGTGATTGCCAACAATGGTTTCTTTACCAAGTACTAAGTCATGTTTTGCCTGGGGATCAAATACTTATTTTATTTTGTGGTTGATATTCTGTCTTTATCATTTTACAATACACCTATGATCAAAATTATAGACCCTTCATTTCTTGAAAATGGGCAAATTTACAAAATCTGCAGGGGATTAAATAATCATTTTCCCCGCTGTGAATCCTAACTATGAATTTCTCTTTGTTACTTTTTTGGTCTGAATATAGCTACCCTTTTTTATAGTGTTTTTGTAACTCAAAAGTATTGTCACATTGATACATTTTGAATGGTTAGCCCCTACTTGTTTTTTTTTTTAATATTTTATTTGGCAACTAAAAGTCTCCCGCAGCAATACTTTTTGCCTTCTTGATCTGTGTAATAAATTGACTGTGAATAGAGCAAAGCAAAAATGCTGTGCGTTTTATAGTCTGTATAATCTTCTATCTATCTATCTATCTATCTATCTATCTATCTATCTATCTATCTATCTATCTATCTATATATATATATATATATATATATATATATATATATATATATATATATATATATATATATTTATTAGAGGTCGACCGATATATCGGCCGATTTTTGGCACTTTTTAATTCATCGGCATAGGTAAATCTTTTCTGACACTTGTTGCTGACAATTAAAAATCCTGTATTTTCTGCTAGAAAATCACTTAAAACCCCCAAACATTATGTGTGTGTCCGCAAGGCGGGATTTTTAAAGTAATGTAGAGGTACGTTGCTTTGCCCAGCCGAGCCATTCTGCCGACGTAGATGTTCGTTAGGCGGTTGGCAAGTGGTTAAGAAGCTGCTTTTTAAATGATTTTTCTGTAATATTGCCAGAGAAGGCATTTTTATTTCTTCGCCGGTTATGCCCAATTTCACACTGCCTGATACCTAGTCCTGTAACAACCATTGACTTTCTAAGCATACATTGTGGTGTTGGTTTGTATTCCCCCTGTAAACATAATCTCTGTTCTGCAGACTTTGTCTCTCTTTCCTCCCCGGATACTGAAGATACTGGAATTTGCTGGCTTCTCAGGAGACAAGGTTGGTTGTTCAACTTCATTGTGTTTGCAGATACTGATTTTTAGATGGATATAGATGGAGATTGTAAGTGAACAGCCTTGATCAAGTCCAGCCAAAAATTCGAGATTGGATTGAGATCTGGACTGAATTCGATTTATGGTTAAGTTGCTTTTATTGGGTTTTGATTTACACTTCCATTACAAACCATGTAACATACAGATTATTAACAGTTAAAAAGTATCACAGTTTTTATATATATATATATATATATATATATATATATATATATATATATATATATATAAAGTGTTTAAAGTGGAGGTTCCATCAAAAATACAATTTTGCTTTAAAGTGTAGATTAGACCTAAAAAAGAAAAAAAAATTTTTTTACCCACCTTGAAATGCCTGTTGCTATGCGGTCCCATGAAATCTGCCTTCCTATCCACCGAGAATCCTGACGTCCGCTACCTCGGCTCCTAGCAGCGCTAATGCTCCTGAGAAATGATGAGTCATGATGCCGTGCACCTCCCCTGTGCCTCCCCTGTACAAGAATCACGTTCTTACTAGGCAGGAAGTGACGCGATTACGATTAAACTTTATTAAATAAATTATTTTTTTATTAAAATTTAACAATACACAAATAAAACAATTCATGAAATGGCAATCCTGTACGGTCCCGGCTTGTTGTTGATTGGTTGCCATCACAACAACGTACACTTCCGCAGTCGACGCTCGTTGCAATGGCAACCCAAGTCGTTGACTGCGGCGCTGCAGCAGTATTGCGCATGTGCGAGATTGGGGCGGGATGTGTCTTTCGTTCGGACGCGTCATCCCCACTATTCCAGGAAGCAACTGCTTGTGGGCTTCACATTGCCCACAAGCAAAATGGGAACGCTCAGGAGAAAGAAATATAAAGTATTCATTTCATATAACTCGGCGGAACGGCGGGCCTTTTACACATAGTAAGTGATACTATATAGAGAGAACGCAAGATGAAAGGTCATATTTTAAAAAATTGAAAAACGTAATGGAAACCCCGCTTTAACTCGCCAAGAGTTGGGTCAATAAAACAAGGTAGAAGTCATTTAATATCAAGGTGAAGGGGAAAAAAACGGGACAAGAGGAAAAATGTCTTGTTGGCTGGTGAAACCATGTCTACCTGGAGATACTCCTAAAGCTTGGAAAAAAAGGAGGGGGTACACAAATGATAATTGGGGAAAGGATAAAAGCGGGGGAAGGGGAAGTTTGTAAATATAGCTGCCACCAAACTGTGTCTAAAGGCCTGGTAGACCAGTGCCAGTTCCAAAAGGGAGGTAATGTGTGAATTTTTTGGCCATTTCAGCCCCATGTGACATATTTGTGGATTGATCACCACAAATGGTATTCACATACATTAGAGCATTTGGTAAGAAGTTTTCATGATGCTAGTTTGTGATTTTATTCCTCAGGAATACGGCCTGAGCCAGCTACACGAAGGTGCCGCATCCTATAACCTGCGTTCCCTGTTGTGCGTGATGTTGCTGCTCTGCTACTACACCTTTCTGAGCTTCATCCTAGGTGAGACATGCCACCACCATATGGGGATAAGGGCCAGCATATACTGTGGAGGGAAGACAGATACACTTGTTCTTGCCACCAGTGAAGATTTTGTATTTTGGAAGCCTGGTTTGCCTATTACCATGGCAGTCCCGGGTTAGTCTTTCATATACAGTATTTGTGCCGTCCGTCTCATTCAGTCTTGGGCATCGGGGGCCAAACGCTCATTCAGCAGCTCAGAGCATTACCAAAAAATGTGCACATCTTAAAGCGGGGGTTCACCCTAAAACACCAATAGACCGTTACATCCAGCATACTGCTGACATCTACAGTATGCTGGATTTTTTTTTTGTACCGCTGTACTTACGGTCTTATGGTTGTTTTCACCAGGCTTCCGGGTTCTCGCTCCCCCGGGGAGTAGGTGTTCCTAAGACGAGGCATAGATGATTGACGTGCGGGTAAAGCGTGTCATCGCCTTCCGAAAATATCCGAGGGGGACTCGGCACTTTACGGCGCCTGCGCAGTCAGCTCTACACGGCAGGCGCCGTATAGCACTGTAAAGAGCCGAGTCCCTGTCGGATATTTTTGAAGGCGATGACGCGCTTTACCCGCACGTCAATCGTCTCCTGGGAGGATCAACACTCACTCCCAGGAGACATTGCGCAGAGCTCCCCGTCGGGGAAAAGGAGCGACACGCCCTCTCCCCGCAAGGAAGAAGACCTGGAAGTGAGGCTGAAGACAGGTAAGTGTACAAATTTAAAAAAAAATACAACGCTACAAGCCTTTATTAAGGCTGGAGATAGGTTAGCTAAAAAGTAAATTTTGAGGGTGAACCTCCGCTTAAAGGGAACTGAAAGTGCATACCTTAAAAATGTAGCTGGTGGCATGAACATACATATGAAATAAAAAGACTGCGCTAGAAAGAACTTGGGCTAGCTGCAACACAAAATGAGATACACACACATACAATAGAGAAAAAAAAAAGGTTACGCTCTAACTAAAGTGAAAGGGAGTCCCAAAAAAAAACAATTGCTCTGAATAATTTCTGTGAATAAATTATCATGAGTCCAATATTATGTAAATGGTGATTCCAAAAATCAAAGAAATTCTGTGAAAAATTCCTGTAAAAGAAATGTATTCATATATATCCAAAATAAAATAGAAAGTTCTTTTGTGAGAAAAAAACTAATAAATATCCAATGATATATCATAAATTGTGATTCGTTAAACGAAAGAAAAACCTGTGAAAATTTCCTATAAAAGAAATATATTTATACACGTGAACATACATGTTAATCTCAGCTGAGCAAGCATGCTTTGGCTCATAGAGTAAAAATCCAAACCAGGTAACAGATTCTTCCATTAAGGAGGGTTGACCAGAGTGTTCAGAGATTGCTTTGTGAAGTGCTCACAATTTGGCCAGTCAATAGTCATATTATCTTTGTGGGTTTTTTACATGACACCAAACTTATCAATAACCTAACCTGATAATATTCATATACAGAGTGGGCAGGGCTTAGAGATGGAGCAGGTAAGTTTTAATTGGCATAAGAGGTAGGTCTTCAAATCCTTCCAAAATACACAAAGAAAAGTCCAATGTGAGCTTTTGGTCGGAAATTCCGACCGTGTGTAGGCTCCAACGGAATTTCCACCAAGAAAATTTTGAGAGCTGGTTTTTCAAATTTTCCGACGGGAAAAGTTCTTGTCGGAAATTCCAATCTTCTGTATGCAATCCCAACGGAGAAAAATCCTACGCATGCTCGGAATCAAGTCGACGCATGCTCGGATGCTTTGAACTTAGTTTTTCTCGGCTCGTCGTAGTGTTGTACGTCACTGCGTTCTTGACGGTCGGAATTTGGTGTGACCGTGTGTAATGCAAGACAAGTTTGAGCCAAAATTCTGTCGGAAAAAAATCCACGGTTTTCTTGTCGGAATTTCCGATCGTGTGTACGCGGCATAAGACCTTTAAAAGTTTAGGAAAGCAGTATTCTCACTGTAATGGTCACCACCGTTTACGATCTTCCATTCCACCAACCCACGACAGCTTATCCGACAATCCAGCCGACAGGACCCATTCTATTTCCCAAAATAACGAGACACACAGCTCTGTTACTGGTTCCAAAATGAATGAATCTTTTAATGGTAAAACTCCAGTTTTTATACAGTTCACAACCAAAAAGCATGCTGCAGTAATCAAAGGGACAATGACACTCTCCACCCAAAACATCACACAATGGGCCCTTAACGAGTTCCCCCTCCAATCCACATCCAGACAGACACTCTGGCACCGCATTTAGAGGGATTAATTACTACAGCTTGACAAGTCACATTCCACATCTTATCAATAGACTTTTCACACAAAACAGTGTCATTAGCATACACAATGAAATATCTCAGGAGCAGACCTAATTAACACAATGGACAATGAAATGCAATCACAGCAAGACACTTAAACATCCCATAATGGGCAGCCAGACTGGCTACCAAGCTCCAATTCACATCACTATAGTAGCAGACTTAATTAGCATCGCAACAATCTATGAGACATTCTTATTGACCTGTTGGGGGTCAGAATAAGCAACCTGGGGGTCAGAATAAGCAAGATCCTTTAATACATGAATTATAATTAATGTCTCATCTCATGTAATCCGAGATATCAGTTCTCAGTCATCCTATGCCCAAAAGGGACATAGGATGACCCTAGACCCAAGAGTCATTAGTGCAGCTGGCACAGGAGTACCCCCCATCCTTCAAAAGTCTCTGGGTGTCACGGACCATTCCGTTACACTCACCTTCCCTCCACCTTAGTAACTTAATTTTTTTTCCATAACTTTATATAGTTTAGTAGATTGTATTGACACCTAAAATGTATTCCAAAGAGCGAAAAATAAAAAATACGTATCTTATAACGATTCATCTCAGAACATTGTATATAGTCCAGAACTATAAAACACTTCAACCAATGACCATTGTGATATGAAGAACACAAAAAGATTTGTATCTCCTCTGTGTCATGTCTACAGGAACTGGAGAGGAAGACATCACAGAAGCGGATTCTCTTCTTCAGCCTTACCTCCGCCAATACCCCAAGGTAAGCAGAGATCTCCTTGTCTTTATGTAACCTAGGTGAGGTTGGTGCACTGGATCAGAATATTTGCAGAAGTTGGGGCATTTTCTTCTCAAGACAACCATGAGTGGTCTGCTAAACTGGAGGTAAAGTGTCTGAGTACCAGTGGCCACACCATAATAGTTTGGTTAGTTATAAATGAATTGAGTTGATCTGTTTGTGTGGATTCTCTCCAGTGGTCTTTTGGTAGAAGATACAGGTGACTACTATAAGGGTTGCAATTGGACCAGTAAAAATAGGATGTCTGGCTTCTAACTAATGGTTAAAAAGACAACATTGTCATACGTACTCCGTACAACAGGAAACCACTCATATATGCGGGTATACCACAGGTAGAGGGTAATTGGGTGCCAAGCGCTACTTGTCCCCTACAGGGCTAATTGTAGCACCGACTCCTCTATTACCTCCAACAATTCCATGAACCATGGCTCTCGGCTTGAAAATACACATAATAGGAAGAATTTGACAGTATATTAATGTTCGTCAGTTCGTCTGACATGAGACCTAAAGCGCTAATTGGCGTCTCCCAAAGGGGTCCACAAATACCCCCAATGAGGGTTGGTATGTGGACAGTAGGGATGAGCCGAACTTCCCCCCCTCCCCCGTTCGGTTTGCACCAGAACCTTCGAACGGACCGAACGTTCGCGCAAACTTTTAGAGCCCCATTGAAGTCTATAGGACTCGAACGTTCGAAGTACTCATTTTAAAGGCTAATATGCAAGTTATTGTCGTAAAACGGGTTTGAGAACCTGGGTCTTGCCCCAGGGAACATGTATCAATGGAAAAAAAGTTTAAAAAATTGTCGTTTTTTTCTGGAGCAGTGATTTTAATGATGCTTAAAGTGGAAAAAAAAATTGAAAAATTCCTTTTAACCACTTAAGACTCGGACCATTATGCAGGTTAAGGACCTTGCCCCTTTTTGCGATTCGGCACTGCGTCGCTTTTACCGACAATTGCGCAGTCGTGCGACGTGGCTCCCAAACAAAATTGGCGTCCTTTTTTTCCCACAAATTGAGATTTCTTTTGGTGGTATTTTTTTTAAATCATAAAAGTTTTTATTGCTCACATAATATACAAAAAAAAGAAAGTCAGTATGACATAACAGTCACAGCATATGTAATACACTTCACATTAGTCTCTCCATCCAATGTCTAGCACATATTAACAGTATCCAGCATTTTGCCCTCCAGTCCCACCGCCCTTTAACTAGCGGATCTAATTACCACCCAACAGCCTCCCCTGAACCAGTTCCATAGGGCTCAAGCCAGGTGTGGCCAGCCATGCATCCCAAAGCCTGTCAAATTTGCCTGCATTTCCCCTATGTTGGTATACATACTTCTCCATAACTAGCATCCTGCCCATGTGCATCACCCAAGACTTGAGCGTGGGAGGTTCCTCCAGCTTCCAATTCAGGAGAATGGCCCTCCTGGCCTGGAACAGTGCCCTGTTTAGTGCCATCCGAGTCAATTCCTCTGTTACCACTCCCTCCAATACTCCAAGCAGGCAGCACATCGGTTCCAGGGGTACTGCTACCTGGAACACAGAATTAAGTGTGTCCACAACTCCCCTCCAGAACCTGTGAAGTTTGGGGCAGCGCCAGAGTAAGTGTATCAGATCGCCGGACATTACTTTACACCTGTTGCACATCGGGTCCGTAACCCCGCCCATTTTAAAGAGTTTTACTGGGGTGTAGTGTACCCTCAGCAAAATGTATAGCTGAGATATTCTCTGCGCCACATTGAGCGAACAGCTGTTGACCGCCTGCAATGCTTCCTCCCACATGTCACCTGTCATCGGGCCCACGTCCGCCTCCCACTGGTCCGCCACTTTCATGGGATGTGTCTCTAAGAACGACTCTAGCAACATGTTGTAACATTGCGAAATAATACCCTTGGTCTCAGTTGCGGCCCCTAAGACGCGGAATACTGGAGTGGGGGACTGAGCCCACTCCACCGCATCTCCCTGAGCTCTAATTGCATGTTGCAGTTGTAGATAGTAAAAGAACATGGATCGAGGGAGTGCAAATCTAGACTGAAGGGTGTCAAAGGGGAGTAGTGTACCCCTCCGAAATATCTGTTTAAGGAGCGTTATGCCCTGAAGGCGCCATCTGGGACCCTGATCTAGTTTGGCCAGTTCAGTGTATGTATTGTTCTCCCAGATTGGGCTGAATTCAGTGAACCCTGTGACCCCCTGAAGCTGTCTCGCCTTGTTCCAGACCTTCTGGATAAGTGCAAAGGTGGGCATTTTTTTGTTAGGTTTCTGAAACTGCTGGGCCTCGAGTCCTTCCGGTATTGACCTAGCCCCCGAGCCAAGCAATAAAAGCCTGGCCGAGGAGCCAGCCGGGACCGGAGACATGGCACCGATCAGGTGTTGCAGCTGCGCGGCCAGGTAGTAGATCCACGGGTTGGGAAGTGCCAGCCCCCCTCCCTCCTTGGGGCGCTGCAATTGTTCCAGTTTTATCCTAGGAGCTTTAGTGTGCCATAGCAGTTGTCTAAAAAGCGAGTTGACCACTCTAAACGTCTTGAGGGTGATGACTACCGGGGAGTTGTGTAGGAAGTAGAGTAGCTGCGGCATCAGAATCATCTTGATGAGATTGGTTTTGCCCGCTAGGGACATTTTTAGCCTGTTCCATATTTGGATCTTGTCTCTGAACCTGGTCAGTAAGGGGAAGACATTTAGGCTACAGTAATCGGTCACCTTGGGGGAGACATGTACCCCCAGGTATTTGAAGGAGGTTACTACGGGGACAGGGCATGTGGGTCTCCCACCAGGTGGGGGAGGCCCGTCTAAAAACATTAGGGCTGATTTCGTCCAGTTGATGGTGAGGCCGGAGAAATGGCCGAACCCCGCCACCAAGGACATTACTCTGCTCAAGGAGTCTTCCGCATCCTCCAAGAACAGGAGCATGTCGTCGGCGTACAGCATGATTTTTTCGTGCAAGTCACCATAACGGAAACCCCTGACCTCGGGTGAGTCCCGCACCAGGGCCGCCAGTGGCTCAATTGCCAGAGCAAAGAGCAGAGGGGACAGGGGACAACCCTGCCTGGTCCCCCTGCCCAGAGCGAAGGCCTGGGACATCCTATCTGATAAGCGTATGGCCGCCTGTGGCGCATCATACAGCAGTCTCACCCACCTAAGGAACCTGGGGCCGAAGCCAAACTTGGCCAACACAGCCCACAGGTACCGCCAGCCGACACTGTCGAAAGCCTTATTGGCATCAAGTGACAACAGTGCTCTATGGCCAGCGGCATCCGAGGGAGTTTGCAAGTTAAGGTATAGGCGCCTAAGGTTAGTCGCGGTAGAGCTGCGAGGCATAAACCCTGCCTGGTCAGGGTGTATTAAGGACAGGATGACCTTGTTCACTCTGATGGCCAGCGCTTTCGCAAGGATTTTAACATCGCTTTGGAGCAAGGAAATGGGCCTGTATGAACCTGGATCAAGGGGGTCTTTGCCCGGTTTCAATAAAAGGATGATGTTTGCCCTTGCCATAGATGGAGGGAGCCTCCCCAGGTCAAACGAGGCATTAAAAACACTGAGTAACCTGGGAAGGATCTCCCCCCCATACTGGGTGTAAACTTCTATGGGAATCCCGTCATCTCCCGGGGCTTTGCATGTAGGGAAGGAGGCAGCCGCCTCCATCAACTCAGTAAGAGTAAGGGGAGCGTCCATCTCAGCCCGGGCCCGCCCGCTCAAAGTCGGGAGAGTCACAGTGTCCATGTACGCCTGCAGCTCATCATCGGAATAGCCATCCCGAGAGCCATACAGATCCGAGTAGAAGGTTGCCAGTACGGCCACAATCTGCTCAGGGTCGTTCACCAATCGTCCCTGGGGGTCACGGATTGCTCCAATGGCCGGGGACGCCTGTTGGGACCTAGCAATCTTGGCCAAAAGCCTGCCTGTCTTCTCCCCCTCCTCATAGTAGGCCTGTTTTGTGAAAAAGCGTTTCTTTTCCGCGGTGGAGGCCCTCAACCGGTCCAGAGAGTCCTGGCCCGATATCCACGCCTCCCTCGCGGAGTCTGAGGGATCTGTTACAAATTGCAGCTCCAACCTCTGTACCTGATCCTCCACCCGCTCTAAAAGGGCTGCGGAGTTGCGCTTAATAGAGGTAATTTCAGCTATGAATGTGCCCCTAAGGCACGCCTTAAACGCATCCCATCCCTCCACAGTGACACCTCCCAACCCGTTATCCACGAAATATTGTTCTATCTGTAGTCCTCTTTTGGTGGTATTTGATCACCTTTGCGGTTTTTATTTTTTGCGCTATAAACAAAAATAGAGCGTCAATTTAAAAAAAAATGCAATATTTTTTACTTTTTGCTTTAATAAATATCCCCCAAAAATATATCCCCCTATTGTCTTTCCTGGTTGCCCCCCCCTAATTGTCTTTCCTGGTTGCCCCCCCCCTATTGTCTTTCCTGGTTGCCCCCCCCTATTGTCTTTCCTGGTTGCCCCCCCCCCTATTGTCTTTCCTGGTTGCCCCCCCCCTATTGTCTTTCCTGGTTGCCCCCCCCTATTGTCTTTCCTGGTTGCCCCCCCTATTGTCTTTTCTGGTTGCCCCCCCTATTGTCTTTCCTTGTTGCCCCCCCTATTGTCTTTCCTTGTTGCCCCCCCTAATTGTCTTTCCTGGTTGCCCCCCCTAATTGTCTTTCCTGGTTGCCCCCCCCTATTGTCTTTCCTGGTTCCCCCCCCCTATTGTCTTTCCTGGTTCCCCCCCTATTGTCTTTCCTGGTTGCCCCCCCCTATTGTCTTTCCTGGTTGCCCCCCCCTTTTGTATTTCCTGGTTCCCCCCCCCCCCTTTTGTCTTTCCTGGTTGCCCCACCCCTATTGTCTTTCCTGGTTGCCCCCCCCCCCCAATTGTCTTTCCTGGTTCCCCCCCCCTATTGTCTTTCCTGGTTGCCCCCCCCCCC
This sequence comes from Rana temporaria, assembly GCF_905171775.1. NCBI lineage: Eukaryota > Metazoa > Chordata > Amphibia > Anura > Ranidae > Rana > Rana temporaria. Next base: position 443,189,304 of record NC_053491.1, read on the forward strand.
TATTGTCTTTCCTGGTTGCCCCCCCCCTATTGTCTTTCCTGGTTGCCCCCCCTATTGGCTTTCCTGGTTGCCCCCCCCACTATTGTCTTCCCTGGTTGCCCCCCCCCCACTATTGTCTTCCCTGGTTGCCCCCCCCACTATTGTCTTCCCTGGTTGCTCCCCCCCTATTGTCTTCCCTGGTTGCTCCCCCCCTATTGTCTTCCCTGGTTGCTCCCCCCCTATTGTCTTCCCTGGTTGCTCCCCCCCTATTGTCTTCCCTGGTTGCTCCCCCCCTATTGTCTTCCCTGGTTGCTCCCCCCCCCTATTTTCTTCCCTGGTTGCCCCCCCCCCCTATTGTCTTCCCTGGTTGCTCCCCCCCTATTGTCTTCCCTGGTTGCTCCCCCCCCTATTGTCTTCCCTGGTTGCCCCCCCCCCTATTGTCTTCCCTGGTTGCCCCCCCCCCCTTTTGTCTTTCCTGGTTGCCCCCCCCCCCCTATTGTCTTTCCTGATTGCCCCCCCCTATTGTCTTTCCTGATTGCCCCCCCTATTGTCTTTCCTGATTGCCCCCCCCCCATTGTCTTTCCTGATTGCCCCCCTATTGTCTTTCCTGGTTGCTCCCCCCCTATTGTCTTCCCTGGTTACCCCTAGGCCGCCTTTGCTGGTTGCTCCCAGAATGTCTTCCATTATCTCTTGTCTTTTTTCACAGAGTGCGATCTTCTTGTTCTTTGCTGGAAGAATAGAGGAAATTAAAGGCAATGTTGATGAGGTAAGAGACCTGATGAAATATCCTAATCCTATAATCTTATACACACTGTTATGTGTTGTGTACAGCTCATTTTACTCCTTTCACTCTGACAGGCCATCCACTGGTTTGAAGATGGTTGTTCAGCTCAGCAGTCCTGGAAGCAGTTCCACCACATGTGTTACTGGGAGCTCATGTGGTGCTATGCCTATAAAGGGATGTGGAAGGTGGCTTATTTCTACGCAGATCTTCTGAGTAAAGAAAACCGTTGGTCCAAGGTAATGACAACAACCTCTTCATCTGTTCAACTGATGAGCTGAGCCAAGAGAACCCAACTCTCACCTCCTGTGGGTTTAAAAAAAAAAAAAACTACTATTATAGTGTTCTATTATGGAGTTGACCATACCATGTCGAAACAAAATATTTAAGGAGAAAATAATCGAGATTTTTTGTTTAGAGGGTAGATGGATTAGAACCAGGCCTTTTTTTTAATTGGAACTTGGTGGCACTCAGTTCCACCACCTCTGGGTCAGTGCCTCTGCTCCCTGCTGACCACTATTACTTGAAAACACAAAAGTCTGGCTTCTATGCTTACAAGTGGCAGTTTGTTCCACAACAGCTCCCACAGATCAGATGTCCTGAGTGGCTCCCACTGAGTGAAGGATGGGGACAAGGGAGATGCAGGTACACAGGGTGCAGTGCAAATGCCAACATCACCACTGGATGATCTCCCCACATGTGAGAGAGGTGGAGCCAACTACAGTATGCAGGGAGAAACTAGAGCTGGCTGGGTGCTTTAGCTTGATGCAGCAAAAAAAAAAAGACGTGGAACATGGTGGAGCTTTTAAGAAGATGTGGGCAGTAGAGGGAGGTTGCATGCAGAGGTCAGAGCTGAAGAGGGGTAAATGTGAGAGGTGGATGGGGGGTGCAGCTGTGGAAGAAGGCTGAATTCTGCACTCTGTGTGTAGCGCACCCCTGAACCCTGCACTATTTACATAGCACACCCTGAACTCTGCGATCTGTGTGTAACCCCGTCCCTGAACTCTGCACTCTGTGTGTAGCGCACCCCTGAACCCTGCACTATTTACATAGCACACCCTGAACTCTGCAGTCTGTGTGTAACCCCGTCCCTGAACTCTGCACTCTGTGTGTAGCGCACCCCTGCACTATTTACATAGCACACCCTGAACTCTGCAGTCTGTGAGTAACCCCGTCCCTGAACTCTGCACTCTGTGTGTAGCGCACCCCTGCACTATTTACATAGCACACCCTGAACTCTGCAGTCTGTGAGTAACCCCGTCCCTGAACTCTGCACTCTGTGTGTAGCGCACCCCTGAACCCTGCACTATTTACATAGCACACCCTGAACTCTGCGGTCTGTGTGTAACCCCGTCCCTGAACTCTGCACTCTGTGTGTAGAGCACCCCTCAACCCTGCACTATTTACATAGCACACCCTGAACTCTGCAGTCTGTGCGTAACCCCGTCCCTGAACTCTGCACTCTGTACATAATGCACTTCTGGTATTTAATGACCCTATTAAGACCCTCCCACGGTTAGTGAAATTTGACCACACCCACTATTTGATGCGGTTTGGAGGGTGTGTGTAAGGGATGGGGACGTGACATGACGGTAGGTTGTAATTGAGTTGTTTTACCTATTTTTTCTGATAAAAAAAGCCCTGATTAGAACACCTGTCAGGTTTTATTGCTGTCTGTGCCCCTGTTTGGAAGACTTACCCTCTCTATTTGTCCTGTTTATCATTATCATTGAAAGTAAAAGAAAATCCCAAATTTTGGGCTGTTCCCAAAATACAATGTAATAGAGGGGGAATATTCCAATGGGGACTATTCCAAGGGGGTCCTTGCAGGAATTGCCTCTCATATTCCAATGGGGTCCTTGCAGGAATTGCCTCTCACTTCCTGTTTTCGCTACGGGAATGGAAGTGAGGGGAAATCTCCTCAATGGGACACAGATGGCAAAAAGTTTACAGGGGCTAGAGCCCTCCCTTGCTCTGTCCAAAATGAGCAAAATCAAAATTTGCCTAAAGTTCTACTTTAATGAGGAAAATATTTAACAGATGTCCTTTCCTTCCCCTTTAATCGCTGCCTTTAACACGTGTCCTCCTGCTCTGCCCCAGGCTATGTATGTGTACATGAAGGCCGCTTTTCTCAGTATGCTGCCTGTGGACGAGCCGCGACCATTTGGAGAGAGTGAGATAGAATTGTTCAGGTAAGGAACTGTCAGTCCATTGTTAGTAACAGTCTGATTAGTATCATTGAACATCAACTCACTATTGTCTGCAGACTGGTACCTACATTGAAAAAGAAAATAGCAGGAAAATCGCCACCTACAGAAAAATTTGCCAACAGGAAAGCGAGAAGATACCAGTCCAAGGACCCTGTCCTGTTACCGGTTCCTGCACTGGTATGTGACTGGTTTTTGTGCACGTCAATGGGCTTTTTGTGAAACTGACAGAAAGAAACCTAGATCTGTTGCCTATACTGCCTACATTAGACTGCCCAGTTGTTATGCAAGTGCAGAATACCCCTATTTTATACAAGTTGTTTGTTAGGTGCAGCAACAAACTTTTGGAGTCCTAAAGGCAACGAATGCAGATCAACAGTATTCATGTTTAAATTCAATCCTGATTAGTGATGTATTGTGCAGACTTGGGTTGGGATATATAGAGTGGGGATCGAAAGTTTGGGCACCCCAGGTAAAAATTTGTATTAATGTGCATAACAAAGCCAAGGAAAGATGGTCAAATATCCAAAAGGCATCAAATTACAGATTAGACATTCTTATAATATGTCAAAAAAAGTTAGATTTTATTTCCATCATTTACACTTTCAAAATTACAGAAAACAAAAAAATTTCGTCTGCAAAAGTTTGGGCACCCTGCAGAGTTAATATCTTGTACTGCCCCCTTTGGCAAGTATCACAGCTTGTAAACGCTTTTTGTAGCCAGCCAAGAGTCTTTCCATTCTTGTTTGAGGTATCTTTGCCCATTCTTCCTTACAAAAGTCTTCCAGATTTCTGGGCTGTCTGTCACGCACTGCTCTTTTAAGGTCTATCCATAGATTTTCAATTAGGTTGAGGTCAGGAGATTATGAAGGCCATGGCAAAACCTTCAGTTTACGCCTCTTGATGTAATCCCCCGTGGATTTTGAGGTGTGTTTAGGATCATTATTCATTTGTAGAAGCCATCCTCTCTTTAACTTCAGCTTTTTCACAGATGGCATCAAGTTACCATCCAAAATTTGCTGAAATTTTATTGAATCCATTTTTCCTTCTACTCGTGAAATGTTCCCTGTGCCACTGGCTGCAATACAACCCCAAAGCATGATTGATCCACCCCCATGCTTAACAGTTGGACAGAGGTTCTTTTCATTAAATTCTGTGCCCTTTCTTCTCCAAACGTACCTTTGCTCATTCCGGCCAAAAAGTTCTATTTTAACCTCATTGGTCCACAGAACTTGTTTCCAAAATGCATCAGGCTTGTCTCTATGTTCATTTGCAAAGTTCAAACGCTGATTTTTGTGGTGAGAGCGTAGAAGAGGTTTTCTTCTGATGACTCTTCCATGAAGACCATATTTGTACAAGTATATGAATCTGTGGACACACTGACTGAACCATATACCAGTAAAGCAGATTACATAATTTCATAAAGATGTAAAAAACGGACTCCTGACCCCACAATGGGAGGGGGAGGAGAAGACAGAGGACAGGTTTTTTAGAAAATTAAAGAGGGGTAAATGGCACAGCACAATAAATACGACATCCCCTGAAAATAAGCCCTAGTGCGTGTTTTGTAACCAAAATTAATATAAGACCCGTTCTTATTTTCGGGGGAACACGGTAGTTGCTAATAAAGGAAGTTTCGGTGCCCCAAACCAGGTGCCAAGCTAGGAATAAATGGCATTGGGTCAAAGACTAAGCTCAGCCTGAGAGTGCGCCCTAACCTTACAGAACACATTTTTGGTAAAAGATTGAACTGTTGGATAAGAGGCACCATGTATACCCATGACTTATCAGAGTTCTAGAATCCTATAAATGCTGTTCTTTGCTCTCTAGGAGATGATGTACCTATGGAATGGATTTTCCGTACTTGGAAAAGACGCCAAGCTTACAGAAGACACTCTGAATACACTTTGTGTGGCCGAGAACCATCTTCTACAAGAGCCGGGTAACATGAGAAATATGTCTTATCTTAACAGGGGGTCTAAGGTGGCCAAACACATTGGATGGCAAGAAAACAGATGGGTTGTGTGAAGACCTAATGTCTATGGGGTACATGCAGACAACACCAGCTTGGGGCTCCTCAGATAAACTGGTTACTTTTTGCAATCTCTATTATTTTCTCTGGAATAAGTCAACCCTGGAGATGTTTGCTGAACCTGTCCCCCATCCTGCTTCATAGACCTGAACACAATCACCCAATCTGACAGTTTGCATTTAGGCACATGCTAGATGCCTGAAGGCAGTTGCGTCATATCCGCAATTCCGGGTTTTCCCACTTCTGTTTGTTTCTAATATACAAATAAATGTAACCGGTGACTTTGCCTTGTGAATATCCTAAGAAAATGAGTCCGATATGCTTAAAGTAATTGTAAACGATCACCTTGTAAAACAACCTATTGAATTTAAAATAGAAATGAAAGGGAAAACAGTTATGTATAGATATGAAAAACATTAGAAACACTTTTTCCCTTTTTTAGAAGTAGTCATATTCTTTTTGTCCTCAACTGCATGAGAGCTGGGAGGGGGAGAAACAGCAGTACACCGATCTTCCCAGTGAAAGGCTGTGCAGGGGGGAGCATGTCAGGAGAAGTCTAAACATTGCAGGAGAGCAGGCTGAGTTCCCAGCACAGCCAGAGCACTGACCACAGTGTGCTCTCCTTCTTAGTGTGGTCAGTTATTAAAGGGGTGTTCCAGTCATTTTTTATGTTTATTAAAAGTCAGCAGCTACAAAAAGTGTTGCTGCTGGCTTTTAATAAACATACACTCACCTGCTCCACGTTCCAGCGACGCCCCGGCCGGGGCTCCACTCCTCCCCCCCCCTCTCCGGCCCCTCTCATTCCAAGTGTGGGCACCCGGGCGTGAAAGCTTTCGGCTTCACGGCCGGGCACCCACTGTGCATGCGCGAGCGTCACTGCGCATGCGCGAGTGGCGCCACGCCATCCGATTGGACAGGCGATCGCATGGAACCTGTCAAGTGTCCCAGGCGATCGTCTACAGGGAGGGGCTGCAGAAAGGCGATTAGGCTATTCGCCTTATCAGCCCCTCAGCGGAAGGATGAAGTGGGACAGGAAGTCCCTCTCCTCCTGAAGCCCCCACTCCCCCCCCCAAAAAAAATGACATGCCAAATGTGGCATGTAAGGGGGCGAGGAGTGGATTAAGCGGAAGTTCCACTTTTGGGTGGAACTCTGCTTTAATAGGAAAGCAGAGGGACTGGCAGGAACACCAGGGATTTCACATAAAGGAAGCAATACTTTTTCGTACATGGTACAGCGGCCGCATATCAGGAATATGAAATGTTGGATTAACATATTATTTAAGTTTTTCAAATGCTGAAAATACAACCTAAAATTTGTGTGGTGATGTCCAATGGTCAAAGTAGTTGTCAGAGATTAAAAATACAAGACAGCCTAATGGGTGGTGAGATCGCAGGGAGTAATAAAAGCTGCTTTTTGCTATTGGGACAAGGTAAGAGAGAAAAAAAAGAATTCCTGGACATAATCTAGAGGTAATAGTCTGAATATAGAACTAGGTTATTCAAATCCGATGACAGACCTAAAGTGCATCAAATAGGTGCAGCACAATCAAAATCAAATACATTATATATTTTTTTTTTAAATAACAAACATGTTATACATACCGCTTCTGTGCAAGGGTTTTGCAAAGAGTGGCCCCGATCTCCCTATTCTGGGGTCCCCCCGTGGCGCTCCTGGCTCCTCCTCCTTCTCGAGTGCCCCCACGGAGAGCTGCTTTCCCTTGGGGCACTAGTACGGCCGTGCTCCCGGGTCCTTCTGCTGTGTTCATTGACACAGACAGCAGGACTCCGCCCTGCCCCCAGTTTCACTGGATTTGATTGACAGCAGTGGGAGCCAATGGCTTCCGCTGCTATCAATCTGTCCAATGAGGACCCAAGACAGCGTCTGGATCTGGTGTGCTCATGCTCGTCGCTGGAACGATCTGGTTCAGGTAAGAAAAAGGGGGGCAGCTGCAGCACAAAAGGTTGTTCACCTTAATGCACAGAATGTATTAAAGGGGTTGTAAACCCTCAAGGTTTTTCACTTTAAGTCATTATTGTGATAACAAAAATGTCAGATGAAGAAGCTCATGAAGTGGGCGCAACGCGTACGGTAGGGTTAGGAGGGGAGCAGGAATTTAGCCTGAAGCCTGGGACTTTGATGTAGACATTTTTGTTATCACAATAATGATTTAAAGCGGAGTTCCGCCGAAAAAAAATTCAAAGTCAGCAGCTACAAATACTGCAGCTGCTGACTTTTAATATATGGACAACTTGCCTGTCCAGGGCACCCGCTATGTCGCCACCCAAAGCCAATCTGTCCCTCGGCTTTAGGGTGGAGGCGCCACCATCTTTGGTAAGGGAATCAGGAAGTGAAGCCTTGCGGCTTCACTTCCTGGTTCCCTACTGCGCATGTGCGAGTTCACTTGTTCCTGCTGTCTTCTGGGACCTGTGTGTCTTCCAGAAGACAGCGGGGGGGAAGGAGGAGGGGCCAGAAATGGCATTGATCTATGCCTGGAAGTGGGAGCAAATACCTGTATTACACAGGTATCTGACCCCCCCGAAAGGTGCCAAATGTGACACCGGAGGGGGGAGGAATTCGAAAAGCGGAAGTTTTATTTTTGGGTGGAACTCCGCTTTAACCTGATTTGGTTTTTGTCATTTATATGATTTTTGATTGCGCTGCACTTATCTGATGCACTTTAATATTGTTTGAGTGGACACACTTTGATAGTGTTGGCAGCAGTCATCGTTTTGCCTGATTTAGCACAAGATATTAGCATATCCAATACAGTTTAGAAATTGTTTGTGCTGATTATATTTTATTATACACTATAACAGACATAATCATTCACATGAATGGCCATGTCATGCAACTAGCCATTCAGAGTGCTAGAAAACCTTTATGGATCAGAGAAGCACAGTAGTCTCACATATGCCAATGTGGTTTGCCCTGCAGTAAAATCTTCTATGCTGCCGACTGTGTATTACATGCACTTTTTTTTCTCTTGAACTTGCTTTTTTTTCTGGCAGCCAACGAGTACACGGAGGACGACCACTGCTCCATCCTTCTGCTGAAAGGTTTGTGTCTGAGACATCGAGGGAGGTTGGCACAGGCTGAGCAATGCTTCACTCACATCAGCCAGAGGTGAGCAGTCTGGTATAGACACATTATAGTGGGACACAGATGTCTATGTATCAATTGATGAGCCCCAATTGATTTCTGATCTCCTTTTCAGCGAGAAGACGATAAAATATGATCATCATTTGGTTCCCAACTCCCTGCTGGAGCTGAGCCTCCTCTACATACAGCAGCGCAGGGGGGAAGATGCCATTCCAGTTCTACGTCGTGCCAAGTATGTAAAATACTGATAATATTAAGCTATATAGCTTTAGATTGGAGGTATATTTCCATCCAACAAACAGTATTTGACTTTATGCTGTAGGAGAAGTAGGGCTAAAGCTCCTTTGGCCATAATTCTCTTGTGAATCAAAGGAGTGCACTTAGTTCTGCTCTCCTGTGACCCAGATTCAGCCGACGCCACAGACTCACTCTCCAGAGATGGCTCTGCTGCTCAGTGTGTGAAGCTGACGTTTGCAACTGACTGCAGAGAGAGAGGAGCTGTCAGAATTCAGCGGTGATGTCGGGGGTACCAGGGGGGGGCGGGACCCACCAGCTATCAAACACCAGCCAATGGGATGGGATCTGGGTGGGCTGCTACGTGTATGTGGCCATGCCCCCTTTCCAAAGCTGCCAAATTATTGGCTGGTGTTAGCTGCAGGGCCCTGCCCACCCCTTGGCCCGCCCATCCCAACAACACTGCTGAATTCTGATAGCTGGTCTCTCTCTGCATTCAGTTACATATAGTGTGAAACCTGTCAGTGCCAATCGGTGGCAACCAGTGTCATCTGCCAAAAAAAGAAATATCGGCCTAAAATATCGGCCGCAAAAATCTGCATCATATATCGGCCATTGGCCGCCCCGATTTCTAAATATCGGCATCGGCCAGAGAAAAACCCATATCGGTCGACCTCTACCCACCATACAATTTTGCAGAAATCCCACTAACCAGCCTTGTCGGAGGTGATGAGATACATATCAGGAAGTCTCGTGGAACAGAAAGCATAACATTTAACAAAAGGTTAAAACTAGTTTGTTACAGTAAGAGGCAAGGTCAACTATCCGCCCCAGACCTTATCAAATTTGAGAAGCGCCCCCCTGTTCAGATATGTGGCTTTATAAAAGGATAGGCCTCTATTCACTGAAACCTTCCAGGACTCTACCGATGGAGGAGTAGAACTCTTCCAAGACAGAATTATGTGTTTTCTAGCATGAAAAAATAATAGTAAGTGTAGTGCCCCCTTACTTTCAGTATGGGCACTACGCTAAAGTTAGTGGGGAATGGGAGAGTTATTTTGCTCCCATTCACAATTTGCTAAATTTGGGCTGCTGTCATTCCTGAACTGTCCTGTAGGTCAGTCTGCGCTCCAGGGATGTAGTTCCCATCCCTGGGCGGCAGTTGGCGCTAGAGGGGTTCTGGCAGAGCCGCTTTTCCCCAGCAGCCAATTGGAGGAGTTTTCCCTCGCGGGGCATGCTGGGGGAGAGTATATTTGTGGCAGACGCCATGTTCTTTGGTTCTTTTTCTTCGCAGGTTCCAGGTGCGGCACCCACCTTCAGGGTGTGCGCATCCAACGGACCCCGACGATGGCCTACCAGGCCGGGGTCATATGCTACGCGGAGTTCCATGTTGCTTAAAGGGGCCCCAGTGACATACTGGGTCCCCAATTCTATTGAGAAGATCCCAGGCTGGGTGCCGCTCGATTGGGGGATCGGCTTGAGGAGAACCCGGAGGCAGGTTGTCCAATAGGGCTTGAACGAACCATCGGGGATCTGGTGACCGGAATGTTGACAGGTACACTATTGCTGTCATCCGGTGACCTATGCTTAATCTACTGGGAGGATTCGCTCAATCTCAATCTGTCCATTTAGCTAATTCAAGTAATAGGCCTGTGGCAGAGGCCCTAGAGCCAGGTCTGTGGCAGAGGCCTGTTCCTCCCAGCAACCTAAAGTGACACTTCGGCTGCCAGGCTCGTGACCAGAGTCTGTCCGGGGGCACTTCACCCACTCTGGCTAGAGTGGCGACGAATTGCAATTGATACTACTGAGAGCAGGATTGCTCGGCTCATATCCAGGCCTGATACTGCAAAGTTCTCTCTTGCTTCATCGACCTTTCTCTCCTCATTTGATGTTGATGTTGGCCATGTTGGGCCTGGAAATAAAGCATTTGAAAACCTTTATTCAATGACTGTACATTCGCTCACTGCTGACTGGACATTCGCTCACTACTCTAAGCTACTCTACTGCTCAACTACACCCCTAGACAACACTGAAAGGTAACTTAATATGCCGATCCCAACAACAAACCAGCGGCTCCTGAGGGGGTAGCGCTACATAAGGAAGGTCCGTATAGCTGTAGTAGGGGCCAAATCATCCACCAACTTTATAGAAGGACTTTGAGAGATAGTTGTCACCTCCTGTACACCAATTAAAATATCCTTCCAGTGATTCTGTATGTCTTTATTAGCATGGAGACAGGAACTAAATACAAACAAGTGCACTGAGACAGACAGTACATTTTCATATCATAGAATACACATTATACCACTATAATACTACACTGCCACCTGCTGCATAGATGAGCATAATGCATACAGTATTTAGTTCACAGTACTTTACATTACATGCTGTTGCTCTTCCAACAATATGAAGTCAAATTTAGGTGTTTATACTGCTTGTGTGTGTATATATATATTATAGATTTAAACAAGGTACATTAAGGTTTGCAGGCACATGTGACTCTCCTGCCTTTATTTAAAAATAAAATGATAATAATACAATAATAAACACACTGGCCCAGATTCGGGTACATTTGCGCGATATTTGCGGGGGAGCAGGGCAACGATTTATGCCCTGCGCCCCCGCAAATATTTTGCGCTGCCCTCGATTCACGGAGCAGTAGCTCCATAAATTGCGAGGGCGCGCCGGCAAAATTGCCCGGCGTAAGCGCGCGCAATGTAAATGATCCTGCCGGGGGCGGGAATCATTTAAATTAGGCGCGCTCCCGCGCCGAGCGTACAGCGCATGCTCCGTCGGGAAACTTTCCCGACGTGCATTGCGGCAAATGACGTCGCAAGGACGTCATTTGCTTCAAAGTGAACGTGAATGGCATCCAGCGCCATTCACGAATCACTTACGCAAACGACGTGAAATTCAAATTTCACGTAGCGGGAGCGGCGGCTATACTTTAGCATTGGCTGCCCCTACTATTAGAAGGGGCAGCCTTGCGCTAAAGTTGCCGTACGGAAACTCCGTACCTGGCTTGCGCGGGGCCCGCGCAAGATTGTGAATCAGTTGGTAGTATGCAATTTGCATAATACACGCTGATCACAATGGGAGCGCCCCCTAGCGGCACACGCAAGAATGCAGCCTAAAATCTGCGAGGCATAAGAGCCTTATGCCGCGCAGATTTTAGGCTGCAGTCGGTGTAACGAGGTTCCTGAATCAGGAGCACTCGTTACACAGGAGCAAGTAAGCAATTGCGCCGTGTAACTTATGGTTACACGGACGCAATTGCTTCTTGAATCTGGGCCACTAATCCTAACCCAAATTAAAAAAATTATTAATAATAATAATACATTTTTTTCTTTGTTCAGGTTTGGATGTTTATTATTTTATTATTAAAAATAATTTAATATATATTTTTTTAAGGTTAGGGATTATTTATTCATTTGTTACTACATAGTATTATTTTGTTTATTTATGATGATTTTTAGTTATTTGTGTATTTATTTTCTATTTATTCATTTATTATTACAATTTTTTTTTTTTTACATTTGAGTAGATAATGGTGCAAATCGCACATTTACATAATTTTTTATGGGAGTAAAAATGCACCAAGAATGCAAAAATCTGCCCAATTTAAACTACAAAAAAAAAGCGCTAGAACCTTTTTCGAGCTTCAGGCAACTTGGAGTGGAGATGTAAACCATCTCCATAGAGAATACTGTATTTATTGGCGTATAACACGCACCCTAACTTTAAGAGGGAAGTTTCAGGGAAAAAACTTTACACCGCCCCCTGCGTAAAACACGCAGGCACAGTTTACCCTCTATTTTCAGGGTAAAAAAGTGAGTGTTTTACGCCAATAAATACAGTAGTTGATTATTGTTTCCTCCCGCGTTTTGGAACGTCAAGCTACAAATTGCTAAGGTGTGAATGGGGCCTTAAAGGTGATCTTTTGTGCTTCGAGATACTGAAATATTATCACCGTAGTACCCGCTACTAAATGTTGATGGTCTATTTCTTGTACACTTTGAGCCCACAGATGTCCATGCAAAAGTGAAATATCTATTTTTAATGGAGGTGAACTTTTAATTTTTCTTTCAGGAACGACTACAAGAATTACTCCATGGAATCCCGCACCCTCTTCAGGATACATGCAGCTTTGTCTAAGCTCAAAGCACCAGACTCCGAGGATAACAGTGTAGACGGAGCCAGCCTCTCCTGACCACTTGTTGGGGGACTCACACTAAGCATTTAGGAATAATGATGAATTGTGTCTGCATAGTTTACCTGTGTAATATTTTAATGCCTACTGGCCGGTAAGGCAAACATTGTATTATTGTCACGCTTTCTTCTGGCCATTCTGGGCAAAGTGAAAGGGTCGCTTAAAGCTGAATTCTAGGTATGGAAATTTTACATTAGTCCAGCTTGGACCAGTGAAGTATCTATGTGCCAAACCTGTAGGATTGCCATGGAAGCTGGAAATCAGTGTAGTAGGCACCTGTTCCAAGTTTTCAAAGCATTGGACAAGGTACGGGATAACGTCACAATCTCCACCTTGCCCAATCAGAGAACAATTTGCATCCGTTGGGAAATTGCAAAGTGTTCTCTAAATGGTCCCGTATTGAGTAAGAGACCTGTGTGCACAATGCAGAAGCAAGGCCGCTTGGCACAGGACCTGGAAGGCAGAGGCAGTCACTGTAGTAGGGGTGCCTACTACAGTGAGTTCCAGCTTCCGTGGGATATGGCACAAAAATTGCTATATACAGACTTTAGCTTTAAGATTTAATGAATGTTGTAATGTACATTGGCTTAACATGACACTGTCCTAAAAAGGAATTGAAGATGAACAGCACTGGATAACATGCCATAGGGGTCCTGACTGAACAAGAGGAGTCGTCTTGCCTTAAAGCGGTGGTTCACCCTAATGAAACATTTTTTTTTTATAGCATTAAATTAGGCATAGTAGCGCGAGCTACAGTATGCCTGTATTGATTTTTTTTATCCCCGTACTCACTGTGCAATCCTCTATAGAAGATTCCGACTCCCCGCGGGGAATGGGCGTTCCTATCAAGAGGGAGGATGATTGACGGCCGGCTATGGCACGTCACGCTTCTCCGGAAATAGCCAAAATAGGACTCGGTGCTTCACGGCGCCTGCGCATAGTCTGTGCGCAGGCGCCGTATAGCGCCGTGAAGAGCCGAGACCTGTTCCGGCTATCTTCGGGGAGCGTGACGTGCCATAGCCGGCCGTCAATCATCCTCCCTCTTGATAGGAACGCCCTTTCCCCGCGGGGAGTCGGAATCTTCTATATAGGATTGCACAGTGAGTACGGGGATAAAAAAATCAATACAGGCATACTGTAGCTCGCGCTACTATGCCTAATTTAATGGTAAAATGTTGTTAGTGTGGGTGAACCACCGCTTTAAACGCCACAAATACCTGAACTTCCAGGTATGGAAAGAAACATCAACCCCCACACTGCACATTGCAATGTCCAGTGCCTGAGCAGCTATCAGATTTGCCAGGTGAGGGGTGTGTCTATGCTTATGTAAATACAGTAATACCTCGGATTGCGAGTAACGCCGTTAACGAGCGTTTCGCAATACGAGCTATTACTTTAGAAAAAATCCTGACTCGGTTTACAAGTGTTGTCTCGCAAAACAAGCCAGAGGTGAGGCACTGTTCGGATGCAATCGGAAAATTTTCTGTTCCTGTCTATCCGAATGGTCTCCGATTTATTTCCGAGTCTCTCCAGAGCCCCCCCCCCTCTGGCCAAATGCGGTACTGCATACAATAGAAGTCAATGTGGAACGAGTTCTCTTCGTTTCCTTTTACTTCTATGGGGAAACTCGCTTTGATATGCGAGTGCTTTGGATTACAAGCATTCTCCTGGAACAGATTATGCTCGTAATCCAAGGTTCCACTGTACTGACTTTCAGAAAGCTGGTATATGCATAGGAAATTCTGAGGGGTGCAGTGACACAGGCAGGGAATTAGTCTGGTTAAAAAAAAGTATAAATGGGCACCTTATGGTTTATGTCATCCAGCTTATGTCTTCAGTTCTTTATTTCCAATGTGGGGTTCCTTTAGTGGCCTCCGAGGACAAGGGTCTGTAACTAATGTAATAACGGATAATTACAATTTATTTGTAAAGCCAATGCAGGCTGAAAACAGAGCAATTTCTGTGGTTCAGTAAATACACAGGGTTGGTTTTCTAAAGGCAAATAGACTTTGCAAAGTGCAGTTTCTCCAGAGCTTGGTAAATGAGGTAAAGTTTCGCTTTGCAAAGAGTTGCCCAATCACGTGCAAGGAAAAAAAAAATGCATTTTTGCTTGCATGTGATTGGATGATAAAAGTTGGCGGAGCTTTTGCTCATTTTACTAAGCTCTGGAGCAACTGCACTTGCAAAATGTACAGTCTGTTTGCCTTTAGTAAACCAACCCCTTATTGTCACTAATCATTGATGGGTAGTTTTCAATATAAAAAACACGTTCAAAATATAAGCACATGCTTGCATTCCGGTCCGCGTTGGTTTTATAAATGTTGCAATGTTTTTTGCAGTTTTAATTTCGCTGTTTAAATCCAATGTCATTTCTGTATTTATTTCAATTGCGTTTCTCAAAAATAAAATAAAATATAGATTTATTGGAAAGTATTTAAACTGAACACAGTCGGGAGTTTCCTGCCTGTCGGTAATTAATCAATAGTGTGTTTGCCTGTAAATGTAATAAATTGTATAGTTTTGGATAAAGCTGTATTGTCTTTGTATTGTGACCAGACCATTGAAGTTGACTCGGCTTGTTCTGACTTTGGTGTATATTTGTTTGAACTCAGATTATAAAGGGTTTTCTAGTTACCACCGCAGACCAGAGCCTGAGGTCCAGGCTCTGGACTGTTTATTAGAACCAAAATACAAGTCTTATATACAGTAGAAGAGGAGGTCCCCCCTCCTGCTCATATTACTCTAACAATACACCTGAAACCTAATTAACATGAGCTAATAACTAATCCCTTAACCACTTAAGGACCGCCTCCTGCACATTTACGTCGGCAGAATGGCACGGCTGGGCACATGTACGTACAGGTACGTGCTGTGCTATTGTCCAGCCGTGGGTCGCGGGCGTGCGACCCGGTCCGAAGCTCCGTGACCGGCGGACCCGATCGCCGCTGGAGTCCCGCGATCGGTCCCCAGGGCTGAAGAACGGGGAGAGTTGTGTGTAAACACGGCTTCCCCATTCTTCACTGTGGCAGCGTCATCGATCGTGTGATCCCTTTAATAGGGATACATAATCGATGATGTCACACCTACAGCCACACCCCCCTACAGTTGTAAACACACTTCAGGTCACACATAACCCCATCAGCGCCCCCTTGTGGTTAACTCACAAGCTGCAACTGTCATTTTCACAATAAACAATGCATTTTAAATGCTTTTTTTGCTGTAAAAAATGACAATGGTCCCAAAAATGTGTCAAAAATGTCCGTAGTGTCCGCCATAATGTCGCAGTCACGAAAAAAATCGCTGATCGCCGGCAAACCAACCGATAAACGCTTATTGCGATATTTTTTTTTTTTTTTAACCAAAAATAGGTAGAAGAATACGTATCGGCCTAAACTGAGGAAAAAATATGTTTTTTTTATATATATTTTTGGGGGATATTTATTATAGCAAAAAGTAAAAAATATTGATTTTTTTTCAAAATTGTCGCTCTATTTTTGTTTATAGCGCAAAAAATAAAAACCGCAGAGGTGATCAAATACCACCAAAAGAAAGCTCTATTTGTGGGGAAAAAAAGAACGCCAATTTTCTTTGGGAGCCACGTCGCACAACCGCGCAATTGTCTGTTAAAGCGACGCAGTGCCGAATCGCAAAACCTGGCCGGGTCCTTTAGCTCCATTTTGGTCCGGGTCTTAAGTGGTTAAAGCAGCCGATGCGACTCCGTGCCCTCCTGAGCATTGTTATGATTAATCCGGATTTCACTACAGGTCAGACTTGTTGTCACTGAGCTTCACACAGTAGATTATACATTACCATAAGTATAAACACAGGACACCACCTCACAATAGCAGGAGCTCTAGCAAGAGTCGGCCCGTCTCCTACATTGTACAGAGGCCACTATGATCAGCTCTCTCAACTAACATGTTGAGTTCAGAATCAAACAAACCAAGAATAGTCTTTACATATATCCTGGGAGATAGTGTGGATAAATATTACTGTCCCATTTTAAGTAATCCAGGATGGCACAGAGTGACTTAGACATAAGGTTTGGCAGAGCCTTTGGAGCCACTAGGCACATGCTCAGTTTGGTGTATATTGCTAGAGTTTTGTTTTCTTGGGAGAGTGCATGTGATCAGAACAGGGCCAATCAGCACTCTCCAGACAGAGGGTCAGGTGTCCTGAAGCCTCATAGGACAGTCGGAGTAGAATAAAAACTCCTCCTACAAGCTTAAACCAGACACTGATAGAAATCACAAGACTGCTATATACTGCTGAAGAGAAAGGGTATTTAGAAGTTTATATTTACTGAAATAACTGCATTTCCGTGTTCTGTGGGAGACTAGATACAGTATAGTGAATGCAGGGTCCTGGGCTTAGTAACACTTTATGCCATTGTGAACAAGGCCTATGACTTTACTCTTAGTTAGTTGGGTCTGTGGGTGGGCCGTGTGCAGATAGGGGTGGCTAACTTGTGCCAATTGCAGTCTCTAAGTGTCAATCAGAGAGTAGGGGGCAAAGCTGCTTTCTTGCCTAGGGCCCTTATTTTTACTCAATCTGTCTCTGTAAATGTATAAAAGAAAAGTATAGTCTGCTACCCAGAAGCACACACTTTGAGTTGTTCAGGTGCGTTCTATTTTGCTCATAGCATTAGAGGTAAATATACCTGTTGATCCTGCCAGTTTGTATACAGACCTTGCATCCTGTTACAACGCCGTAGTCAGCAATTTAAATTCACTCAGCATTGTCACTTTTTTTCCCCTCATTGCTGCTGCCGCTAGAATACAGGGTTGTGCTAGCTGTGTGATGGTGCAGTCTTTCCCCCCACCAGTATAGCATTTTACACTTGAACAAAGATGCCCACACAACTGCGTCACAGCGGGTCCCACCCCTCGTACTGGGTCATTGACATAATCTCTCTCAATCAAGGCCAGTCCTGCTCCTTCTCCCCAGTGATTGGCATTCTCTTTTTTTTTTTTGTATAATCTTTATTTTCATTTTCAAGTAATATTGACAGTTGAACAGTACAACATAGCCAAAACAACCAGGGGGGGGATAGGGGGTGAGACGAGGGGGAGGGAAAGGGAAGGTGAGGAACACCGGGGGCTATGTTTAGTCCGAACACGAACAACCATTTCAACAGGGAGTAACAGCCAGCAACGATATATGAACAGAGGGGCACCTTGCCTGCCCCTCCATGTGGGCAGGCCACCCCTCCAATCTAGTGGAGGGTAGGGTGGCCAAATGCCCCAGCTCTTGGGTAGGTGCAAGTATGACTCCCTTACTGATAAGCATTTTAGATGAAACTGAGGTCCCAAGCATAGTCAAACAAACTGGAGACTGTCCCGGTAGCCCAAAAAAGGCACACCCAAGTGTCCCATGGAGACAATACATTAAAAACTAAACAAACATTCACAGCAAACAGTTAAGAAAAAGGGAGGGAAAAAGATAATTGAAATTTAGATGGGAAACAAAGAGAATGAAGGAGAAAAGAGGAGATAGTAGAAGACAAGAAGGCATACGGACCAACCCCCACCGGGTTTGCTGATGAGATGAATCCACGTTCAGGTGGAGTCTGCGGTATTTGACTGACGGTGCATCTGCACGAGTCTCCCGAAGGAGGGATCCACTAAGTAATGCCACGTCTAAACTTGAAGAGATCATGGCTGTGTCATGCAAGTGGGCTTTCCAATCTGCCCAAGTAAGGTCAAATTGCAATCCGCGAGCCAACCCTCTGCCTCCATGATCTTCCCCAGCCAGTCCTGTTCACTTGGAATAAGCAAGCTTTTCCAGTGAATTGGTATGAGTCGTTTTGCCGGGCATATTCTCTCTTAATCCTCCTTGGTGGTTGCCATAACCTTCCTCCCAGTACATAGTTAGCTAGGTTAAAAAAAGACACAAGTCCAACCATTACTATGGTGCTTGTCCCTTCCACCAGAAAACGAACAGCTTGACAAATATACAAGCAGTCTTGGCTAATGGGAGTGTGTTTAAATACCCCTGCTGGCGCCGCCGATGTAAGCCTTACATCGGTAAGGGGAAGCATTTATTCTGAAGATTTCCACACCTGAGCGTTTTTTCTCTCTTTATATCGGTGGCAGTAAAGGGGTTAAAAAACCCTCTGATTTTTCTATTTTTTTCCTACTGGTTGTAGCCCATTAGGGAGATTTCCTGCCACAGCAGAAAAAGACAATGTGCTAGATTCACAAAGAGTTACGCCGGCGTATCAGGAGATACGCCGACGTAACTCCGAATCTAAGCCCGTCGTAAGTTTAAGTGTATGCTCAAACTGAGATACACTTAAACCTAGCTAAGATACAACGGCCTGCACCGTCGTATCTTAGGGTGCAATTTTTCCGCTGGCCGCTAGGTGGCGCTTCCGTTGATTTCGGCATAGAATATGTAAATGACTAGATACGCCGATTCACGAACGTACGCTTGCCTGTCGCAGTAAAGATACGCCGTTTCTGTAAGAGATACGCCGCGTAAAGATAAAGCTGCCCCCTAGGTGACGTAGCCAATGTTAAGTATGGGCGTTGTTCCCGCGTAGAAATTTGAAAATTTTACGTTGTTTGCGGAAGTCGTCCGTGAATGGGGCTGGATGTAATTTCCGTTCACGTCAAAAACTGGGATATGTACACGGACGGCGCATGCGCTGTTCGTAAAAAAAACGTCAATCACATCGGGTCACCAAACATTAACATAAAACACGCCCCCCTCATCCTCATTTGAATTAGGCGCGCTTACGCCGGCCCCATTTACACTACGCCGCCGTAAGTGCTTTGTGAATACAGCACTTGCCTCTCTGACTTAAGGCGGCGTAGCGTAAATACGATACGCTACACCGCCGTAACAATGCGCCAATCTACCTGAATCTAGCCCACTGCATCTCTCCTCCTGTGAAAGCAGTTTGAGGGCCAAGGTGTAGACGTTGTCGTAATGCACATATCATAAGCTGAAATAAAATAAACAAACAAAAAAAAGGAAATCTAAAGGACCATACAAACACAAATATAAGTCCTCATATTCCAAAAGTAACAACACCCTGTAGACAGAATAAAGAGTTCTGCATATGTTGCTATTAGGCTGCATTCACACCTAGCCGTAGGCGATTTGCAGCGTTTTTTACCGCGACAAATTGCAGTGTTTTTTACTGCGATTTGCCGCGACAAAACGCTGTGTTTTTTACCGCTATTTTCGCTGGAGGGGTGATTACACATTGTGTAATATGGCCGAACGCCGAAGACGCCTGAAAAAAAGGGTCAGGGACTTGTTTTGAGCTTCAGGCGTTTCGGCGTGGAGATGTGAACCATCTCCATAGCCGACAATGTTAAATCACCCCTCCAGCGTATTGCAGGCTGCAATAGCGGCGGGCGTGAAAACGCCTAGGTGTGAATGGAGCCTTACAGTGCATTTGTTACAAGAATACCATATTATACAGTGTACCGGCCAGGCAAGTAAGTAGCGTACAGCATCCAGCCCCTGAGGTATAGATGAATGTGTTGATTCATCAGCCACAGCGACCACATTTTTAAACAAACCAAGTTAATTGGTAAGAGGCGCATACAATATATAAAAGCATAGTACAGTTCAATCAAATAAAAAAGCAAAAGGGGGGTAAACCCGAGGGGGTTACCTGGCGGGCGCGCTCCTGTGTCATACACTCGGCATCCATAGAAAAGAGAGCTGTGTTTTAGTGGGCGTCCTGACTCTCCTGTAGTCCAAGGGAGGGGGTGAGCACGACCTCCACACCAGGGAGAAAGCCTTGCATTACTGTATGGAGTTACAGACAGAAGAACAGGAAGTGAGGATTTCTCAGAAGAAATAAGGACATTTAAAAGCAAAATGGAAGGATGAGGTAAGTGAAGGAGGACGGCACTAAGGTAAAGGAAGCTATTAAGGGGAAAACAAATTGTACCTTTACACCCCTTTAAGTTTGGGCATACACAAAAGATATGTAGAAGGGTCAGCGCCAACACATGTTCGGAACCTGCGGGTATATTCTATGCAATTTGGCTGGCGTTCTATACAATCTTGTGAGAAGTTTATAACCGCCGTCTTGGTATCTACTACTCAAAGGGGCCTTGTGAGCAAAGAGTATTATCCTGTCTTTCTGAGGCTGGGAGAACGTAGTTTGAAGGTCATTTTCCCATTGTTGTAAAAAGGTGAGATCAAAAAACTCTACTTGGTTCGTTAAGAGAGCATAAAAGTGAAGGGGGGAGCTGCTCTCTATCAATGCAGATCTGTTCAAGTGGCGTGAGCTGGCGTAAGGTTTGGCGATCTGTTGGCAGTGACCGAAGGTGAGCATTCAGTTGCTTTGAAAGCAGCACAATTTCAAAGCCACAGACGAACCGTTAATATTATTATTTTTAAAGAAACGGTAGTCATTTTTCAAAACCGTCACAACATTATAAATGGGTATCGGTAATTGATATCAGGGAGTACTTGAGAATGTATCAGTACTCGTACTTCCTCTTCTGGGGTGCACCGTCTGCGCTTCTTGCTCCTCCTGTCTTCAGAGTGCTACTCAAGCAAGCTGCAAAGTATTATTAAAAAGGATTTATATAACAGTTTGCGCAGCGCTTAACAAAATTAAGGCGGACATTACAATTTGGTAAAAGATGAATCAGAGAAGCATAATATAAGGTTCCCTTATAGCAGTGATGGTAAATCTTGGCACCCCCAGATGTTTTGGAACTACATTCCCCATGATGCTCCACTACACTGCAGAGTGCCTGAGCATCATGGGAAATGTAGTTCCAAAACATCTGGAGTGACAAGATTCACCATCACTGACCTATAGCAAGGTAAAAACGTCTGCCTTTAAAATCACTTCCTTCGCCTTGCCAAGACTACATGTCCCATGAGGCATTCATATAAATAGTGCATTGCTGTAGTGAGAATGAAAAAAAGTGCAAAACCGTGCAAGAAATGTAGAAAAATTAAACAACGTTGATTAAATGCGAATTACACGTCCTCTTAAAGGAGTTGTACATAAAAAAAAAAAAAAATGTATGCTGAAATGACTGTTTACAGGGTATAGAGACATAGGGCCAGATCCACAGACGAATTACGCCGGCGTATCTATTGATACGCCGCGTAATTTCAAAGTTCCCGCGTCGTATCTTTGTTTTGTATCCACAAAACAAGATACGACGGAATGAGGGATTGATCCGACAGGCGTACGTCTTAGTACGCCGTCGGATCTTAGGTGCATTTTTTCCGGCGGCCGCTAGGTGGCGTTTCGGTCGAATTCCGATTTGAGTATGCAAATTAGCTCGATATGGCGATCCACGAACGTACGTCCGGCGCATTTTTTTACGTCGTTTGCGTTCGCCTTTTTTCGGCGTATAGTTACCCCTGCTATATGGTGGCGTACTCAATGTTAAGTATGGCCGTCGTTCCCGCGTCCAATTTTGAATTTTTTACGTTGTTTGCGTAAGTCGTTCGCGAATAGGGATTTGCGTAGAATGACGTCACCGTCGTAAGCATTGGCTTGTTCCGGTTTAATTTCGAGCATGCGCACTGGGATACCCCCACGGACGGCGCATGCGCAGTTGAAAAAAAACCATCATTTCCGTCGGGTCAAGACGTATTTACATAAAACACGCCCCCATTACATCCATTTGAATGGCGCGCCCTTACGCCTCCAAAGATACACTACGCTGCCGTACCTTACGGCACGCATTCTGAGGATTAAATTTTTTTTTTTTAAATTACAGCGGCGTAGTGTATCAGAGATACGCTACGCCGGACAGATATATGCGCCGATGTACATGGATCTGGCCCATAATAGTTAACTGATTCCTTTTAAAAATTGATAAAAATCAATCATATAATGTACCTGCAGTTTCTAGTTTCGTTTTTGCATGTTGTTTCCTTCCTCTGCTGTACAGAGCCAATACAGGGCAGTGATGGTTTGGAAAACGAAACTAATTGGTGCTGAGGGGATTTAGACACACAGTAATCACACCTCCTTGATTAGTGACCACAGAGAGAAAGCTCCCAGTACTGTGGTTATCAGGAAACAGACAACCAGGAAGTGTGGAGATCAGAGAAGAATTACAGCAACTTGAGAGCAAAAACTAACAATGAGGACATGAAAACAGCACTGCAGTAAGGTAAAGGAAGCTATTAAGATAAAAAAAAAAATCCTTTACAAACCCTTTAAGTATGTCCGATTGCAATATAAAAAATATCTCCAATAGTTCGACTTAATCAATGCCAAAAAATATTCAGCCACTGATGTGAATGGAGGCTTTCCAAAATGAATGGCTACACAATTAAAGGGGTTGTAAAAGTTCATTTTTATTTTCCAAATATGTTCCTTTTATGCTAGTGCATTGTTGGTTCACTTACCTTTTCCTTCAATTTCCCTTCTAAATGTTTTTTTTCCCCCTTTGTCTGAATTTCTCACTTCCTGTTCCTCCTCAGTAAGCTGTTCTGGCTGACTACCCCCCAGCCAGAACAGCTCCGATGATGGTGGAAAGCTTACCGAGGAGAAACAGGAAGTGAGAAATTCAGACAAAGAAAAAAAAAAACATTTAGAAGGGAAACTGAAGGAAAAGGTAAGTGAGCCAACAATGCACTAGCTTAAAAGGAACTGATTTAGAAAATAAAAAATGAACCTTTACAACCCCTTTAAGTGCAGCAGACTCGCCTTAGTATCATAAGGAATTGCTGTGTATTTCTACTTTAATTCTTGCTAGTAACACTCCGGATATTGATGTGACAGAAAGGTTCTTTAACCACTTGCTGCCCGCCATATAGCAAAATGA
Source organism: Rana temporaria (assembly GCF_905171775.1). Taxonomy (NCBI): domain Eukaryota; kingdom Metazoa; phylum Chordata; class Amphibia; order Anura; family Ranidae; genus Rana; species Rana temporaria. The sequence goes on from NC_053491.1 coordinate 443,212,619, forward strand.
TGGCAGCAAATTGGTTGCGTTATCCTGATTGGACGTCATATGACGTGATCAGGATAACAGAGCCGGCAAGCAGCGCGGCGATCAAAGGTGCTGTGTGTCAGTCTGAAACACAGCACCTCTAATCGTGGTATGATGCCTCTGACAGAGGCTTCATACCACCTGATCAGCTGTGACCAATCACAGCTGATCATCACATGAACTGGGAAATGCTTGTAAACGTCTCTCCGCGGTTCACGCTGACAGGGAGATGATCGGCGGCTCTCCCTGTCAGGAGGGGGGGGGGGTGGGAGTCTGTGCTAATAATCAGCACATTGAGCATCAGCACAGCCCCCATCAAAAGGTGCCCATCAGTGCCCAACACCTGTCAGCCTGTCCCCATAATAAATGGATACCAGTACCGATCAGTGCCCATAACAGTGTCAATCAGTAATGCCTCTCAGCGCCACTCACTAATGCCTGTCAGTAGCTCCTCATCAGTGCTGCCCATCAGTTTTTTTTATTGTTGGTCTTTTTTGTTTTGTTTATAGTGCAAAAATTCAAAACCGTAGTGGTAATCAAATACCACCAAAAGAAAGCTTTATTTGTGGGAAGAAAAATGATAAAAATTTAGTATGGGTACAGTGTAGCACAACCGCGCAATTGTTATTCAAAGTGCGACAGCGCTGAAAGCTAAAAATCGTCCTGGGCAGGAGGGGGGGCTGTGCCTGGTATTGAAGTGGATAAAACAGCATGGATGAGATGGGGGGGGGGGGGGGGATGTCCACCCGCTCCAATGTCAGGGATCCTTCACACTCATGCACGGTAGAACTCCAATCATAGGTCCCCAAAATATTAAAGGCAATCAGATGTCCCCATGAGGCATTGCTCCTCATACATTCACAAGTGCTCAGGTACTTACTGACATGTATGGAGAGTGTACTGAGCTGCATTGTATTTTCTGACATGTAAACAAATAATGCATTCTGTATGCTGTTCAACTAATCCAGGGCTCGACAAATCCAGGGCGCCAGGTCGCCATTGCGACTAGAAATGGGGTCCTGGCGACTTGGCTTGGAAGGTGGGCAAAAAAAAAAAATATTTTTTTTTTTGTGAGCTGGTGCCATCTGGTGGTGAGCCGTTGGTATTACAAGTTTTTACCACCAGATGTGTGAGCTGGCGCCATCTGGTGGTGGCCGTTGGTATTAAAAGTTAAGCATTACAAGTTAAAACAGCAATTCTAATGTCATTTTTCATGGCCATCTTCTTCCCTCTAATTAGAACCCCCAAACATTATATATATTTTTTATCCTAACACCCTAGAGAATAAAATGGTAATCGTTGCAATACTTTCTGTCACGCCGTATTTGCGCAGCGGTCTTACAAGCGCACTTTTTTGGGAAAAAATTACACTTTTTTAAATTAAAAAATAAGACAACAGAAAAGTTATCCCCATTTTTTTTAATATTATGAAAGATAATGTTACGCCGAGTAAATTCATACCCAACATGTCACGCTTCAAAATTGCGTCCGCTCGTGGAATGCCGACAAACTTTTACCCTTTAAAATCTTCATAGGCAACGTTTAAAAAAATCTACAGGTTACATGTTTTGAGTTACAGAGGAGGTCTAGGGCTAGAATTATTGCTCTCGCTCTACCAATCGCTGCGATACCTCACATGTGTGGTTTAAACGCTGTTTACATATGCGGGCGCTGCACACGTATGTGTTCGCTTCTGCGCGCAAGCTCGTCGGGACGGGGTGCGTTTTCTGGCTCCTAACTTTTTTAGCTGGCTCCTAGATTCCAAGCAAATTTGTCAAACCCTGAACTAATCGGCTGAGCAACTAATCGATTATAAAAACAGTTGTTTCAGCCCTACAAATCACCAAAGTTTCATTGCAGCATTCCATAAGTGATTAGAGAAATGTGAATCTACAAAACAGGAAAAAAATAAAAAATAATCAGCTGAAAACCATTTTATTAGAAACTCTCTGTATAGGAAGTCTATGGCATGCATATAAAAACGCAGCACACGTCACCCTATCAACATTCAGCTCTTGTGTGGCATCAAGTTCTAATAGAGCCAGTCTATTGGTACTAGAAGAGCCTGCATGAAGCGGCTGACGTGCTTCCAGAGCAGTATAGGTGATGGAAGGTAATGGGACAGCCATGAAAACTTCCATCTTTTCCTTTGTCCCAGTCTATCAGTGTGTGCCGATAACAGCGCATTCATACATTATACAGGACTGCTACTGTCCGAGTCTGCAGGAGGTTTTACAGCGAAGGCCGCCGCGATGGCCGCTCTGTCTTCCTCCAGCTGCATTCTCTTCACAGCCTTCAGCTTCCTTCTCTCGTCCTTCTCTAGATCTTTCATCATCTCCAGAAACTTCGGGCTGCGGGGATCCACGGTGACACCAAACTTCTCACGGGCGACCAATAACAGACGCTGCTTCTTGGCCTTTTCCTCCTTCTCCTTCTGCCGCGCCTCGCGCTTTCCTCTGCGCCAATCTTCCACCATCTTGGGCATCTTTGCCATGTTGCCAGCAATCAGATGTTCCCTGTTAGAAATAAAAAGTTGTTGGAAATTAGTTTAGTCTTAAGGTCTCTTCCAAAGTCACGTGCACAGTGCAAGAAAAATATCAAATATTTTTTTTTATTAATAATAATAATAATAATAATAATAATAATAATAATAATAATAAAAATAAGACTGAAGAGCAAAATGTCAAAAGATTGAAAAACTGCAGTACTCCGGGTATTTATTCTCTATAGCATGCAATCCATCATACTGAGGAAAGGAAATCCACATTTTAGTACCTTAACCACTTACCGCCCGCCCACTGTGTATATATACGTCCTGTTTTTAAAGATGGATATCTCGGCAACGGCAGCAGCTGCTGCCACAACCGAGGTATCCATCTTTTCAGTGGGCGGCTGTGTAAACGATAACGGCAGTCTCCGCGGCGGATTCGCTGCGAGATCGCCGTTATAGGTGGCGGGAGAGGGGCCACACCCTCTCGCCGCTCTTCCGCCGCCGTCGGTAGCGGCGGAGGAGATCGGATGCTGCCGCCTGGTGTGCGAGGACTCGCGTGAGGGCAAGATGGCCCCCACCAGTCCTCATAGCTTTGCTGGGCGGAAGTGACGTCAAAACGTCAGTCCCGCCCATGCGTCTTAAAGAGACAATTTTTTTGTTGTCATTTTTTTAAATGACAATTTTTTATTTTTATTTTTTTATTGCATTTTAGTCTAAATATGAGATGCGAGGTCTTTTTGACCCCCAGATCTCATATGTAAGAGGACCTGTCATGCTTTTTTTCTAGTACAAGGGATGTTTACATTCCTTGTAATAAAAAAAAAAAAATGATCACTTTTATTCCTATTATTATTTCAGTGTAAAAAATTATAAAATCAATAATAAATAAGAAAACAAAAAAAATATATATATTTTAAAGCGCCCCGTCCCGACGAGCTCGCGCGCAGAAGCGAACGCATACGCGAGTAGCACCCGCATATGAAAACGGTGTTCAAACCACACAAGTGAGGTATCGCCGCGATCGTTGGAGCGAGAGCAATAATTCTAGCCCTAGACCTCTGTAGCTCAAAAAATGCAACCTATAGAATTTTTTAAACGTCGCCTATCGAGATTTTTATGGGTAAATGTTTGACGCCATGCCACGAGTGGGCGCAATTTTTAAGCGTGACATGTTGGGTATCAATTTACTCGGCGTAACATTATCTTTCACAATATATAAAAACATTGGGCCAAATTTATTGTCTTATTTTTTAATTCAAAAAAGTGAATTTTTTCCAAAGAAAGTGCGCTTGTAAGACCGCTGCGCAAATACGGTGTGACAAAAAGTATTGCAATGACCGCCATTTTATTCTCTAGGGTGTTAGAAAAAAAAATATATAATTTTTGGGGGTTTTAAGTAATTTTCTAGCAAAAAAAAACTGTTTTAGTCTCGTAAACGCCGAATCTGAAAAACACCTTCTGTCCTTAAGTGGTTAAAAGCACAATGTCCTCAGCTCCCTCTCCCCCCCCCCCCCCCCCCCCCAGGACGGTGCATATTACTGTCCTCAGCCCCCCTTGATAGCTCACCCCCCCCCTCCCGACCGTCCTCAGCTCCTCTCCCCAAAATTGTCCTCAGCCCCCCCTTACTGTCCTCAGCTCCCTCGTACACACGATCGCACTTCCATCTAACTTTTCCGTGGATTTTGGGCTGAAGGGCGTTGGCCGTGAAATTGTTCTGCATAAACACAGCACAACATTTTCAGCCAACATTCACTCCCCCCCCCCCCCCCCCCCTCCAGCACGGTCCTCACCCCCTCCTGCTTATTACTGTCCTCAGCCCCCCTTGATATATCTCACCCACCCCCCCCCGACCGTCCTCCGCTCCCCAAAATTGTCCTTAGCCCCCTCATTACTGTTCACAGCTCCCCCTCCCCCAGCACAGTCCTCTCCAGCTCTTCTCCCCAATATTGTCCTCAGCACCCACGTTACTGTCCTCAGCTTCCCCACCCCCCTGCATATCACTGTTCTCAGCCCCCCCCAGCACGGTCCTAACCCCCCCCCTGCATACTACTGTCCTCAGCCCCCCTTGATATCTCACCCCCCGACCATCCTCCGCTTCTCTCCCCAAAATTGTCCTCAGCCCCTCATTACTGTCCTCAGCCCCCCCTGCATATTACGGTCCTCTCCAGCTCCTCTGCCCAAGATTGCCCTCAGCCCCCCCCCCCCCATTACTGTCCTCCACTCCCTCCAATATCTCCCCCCACCCCACCTGTCCTCAGATCCTCTCCCCAATATTGTCCTCAGCCCCCCCCCCCCCATTACTGTTCTCTCTTTCCCCCGCTACAGTCTTCAACCTCCCGACCGTGGTCCTCAGCTCCGCCCTCATATTACTGTCCTTGACATCGCCCCCCCCCTCCTGTCCTACCTTACACAGACAGGGCGGGGGACGGGGGGCACAGCAGGTCTGGACAGGGTGCAGGAGCTGTGAGTTAGTGATTGGTTGCTAAGATGCAGGACAGTCCTATCAACCAATCACCCGCTTAACAACCCCCCCTCCAAGGCTCCCGCTGTCGGCTCTGTGAGAATGACAGCGGCAGCAGTGATGGCAGCTGGGCAGAATGGCTCCTATGTGTCCGGACTGTGACAGTCCGATTGGGACAATGGCTCATTCCAGATGGGGACCGCGGTCCGCCAATTAGTGGTGCCCGCCATATACAATTTATACAGCGCTCCCAGCAATGCTACACATCTGTCTGACACAGTTATCCGTTCATCCAGCTGCAAATCCTGGGAGCCAATAGGAAGCGATCGGGCAGCATTGCTCCCAGCTATCTCCATTGGCTACAATACACCTCCCTGTGTTATGGAGAGGTGGAGGGGTCTTATAGCCCGGTGACAACGATAGACACAGTACAGTTGTCACCCTGGGACCGGAAGTGTTTTGGGCTGTCACTTCCTGTTCTGGCTATGGGACAGGAAGTAAAAGAAAATCCCCCCTAAGGGGACACAGATGACAGAAATAAACCCTGGCAGGCAGGGGGTTGAACCCTCCATAGAAAGCCTGTGATTGGTGGGGAGGGACACTCACCTCTGCTGCTTCTTCTTCAGCTCTTCCTTCTCCTTGGCCTCCACTCTGCTCAGCATCTCCCCCAGGCTCGGGTACCATTCCTTCTCCTCCCCCTCTATCCTCTGCAGCTCCTCAGGCTTCGGCCACAGCTGCTCAGGTCTCACCCCGGAGGCTCTGCCATACCGGCCGTACAGCTTGGCTTCAAAGGCCGGGCCCTTGTGCCACGCCTTCGCGTTCGGGTCGGAGGGATTGGGGATGTAGACGCCGCTCAGGTTCAGAGGCACCGGCTTGGCGTGATAACCCGCCGCCGCCGGCCACTGTAAGGTCACAGCCCGCAGCCTAGACCAGCACCGCTGTATGGGCAGCGCCATGTTGGAAATCCCTGTGACAGGAGGGGGTCCTCAGAGTGTGGCGGAAGTGCAGCGACAGCGCTGAACTCTATGTGGGTCCTAATCGAGGCGTCCTTTGCGGTGCCTGCGTTGGGCAGGGAGTAGGGTGTCCACGGCTATGCCTGTTGTGCACACCTGTGATTGGTGTTGATTACACTGATTGACTATATAGGGGGAGACAGGTGTGAGCAGGTAGAGTGTGTGCTGAGCAGACTGGGATCATATTGTGTGAGTACTATGGGGAGGACACATGGAGCTCTATTCACCAGCAGGAATTCTGATGGATCACCTGCATGGGGGATTGGAGAGCTCAAGTTCATCAGAAAACTGCCACCATTGTTTGGCTGGTTTATTTATAACTATCTATCTCAATTTTTTTTGTTAGATAATTTTATGTCTGTGTTATGGATAATTTATAAAATGAGCATCTTCAAAATCCAGGGTCCCAAAACTATGGCCTGCAGGGTTTTAAGTGTTCTATTGGGACCCTGATATAAGGGGGGGGGGGGGCTGTGATGGGGAGCCTATTGTAAGTAGTCTCTAATGGGGCCACTGATGGAAGGTGGAAAAAGGTACTCTAAAAAGGACCCTCATGTAAAGGGAACACTTGAGGGGGACCCTCATATAATGGGGGACTCTGGTGGGGAGCTGTTGTTTGTGAGCATCTCTAATAGGACTCTGATTTAAAGTGTCAGTGGGGGTACTCCAATGGGGACCCTGGTGTAAAGGGGGAGGTGTGTGCTAATGGTGGCCCTGATGGGGGGGGGGGGTTTCTGGGCCTGGCAATGTGTGCTGAGGACTGAGTTAATGGTCATTGGTCAAGAGTTTGTTCCCCATTGGTGGTCAGCAGTGTCTTCCTGTAGAACATCGGGGGTCAGGTTGTCCCCTTTTTATAGACCACTGGCCCCCTCCTTCCCCCAGGTACCCACTTTCTCAATGTATATCCTTTCTTACAGCTGACCCTGATGTAAGTGGGTGGACTATAATGGGAACCCTGATGATGCACGCACTCTGGTGGGTTCTGCAATGAACCCTGATGTAAAAAGGGACCCTAATGTGGAAAATTGGGGGGACTTTAATGGGGATCCTGATATAAGGGGGACACTGACGGTAACCTTAATGGGGACCATAAGGACTGCAAGGGGAGCTTGATGACTAACATGAAGGAGGAACCCAGGATAGCTTGCAGATTGTTGGTGGTCATTATGCCCAGGGCTGGACTGGGACAGAAATTTCGCCCTGGACTTCATCCAGACTGGCCCAATTTGAGAGGTCTCTCCCATGGCGGCCAGACATACAATTGGGCAGAAATGAAAACTCCCAGGCCATAGGTGTTAAGTCAGCTGTCTGTCCCCCCTCCATATGCTTCTCTGTCGTCCCCCTGCTCCTCTGGTCCTCCCCCTGCTTCTTTGTCCCCCCCCCCCCCCCAGGTGAGTGCTGCGGGGAGGGATAGACAGGAGCGGAGGGGGGCGGCAGTCCGCTGTCACTGAAGCTGGCCCACTGAGCCATCGGCCCACCGGGAAACTCCCTGTAGTCCCAATGGCCAGTCCATCCCTGATTATGCCCCTCCTGTGTACCCACTTGCTGCTCATTGTATTCCCCCTTCCTTGCAGCTTTCATTGGATGGATATATATCTATCTGTATCTCAAACTTTAGAGTAGTGCTGTCACTGATCAGAACATAATCTGATTTAAAGCGGAGCTCAAGGCAACAATCTTGTTTTTTGGCTCGAGTATTATAGGTTATAACACCTGTCGGCTTTTTTGTTTCTCCCATTGTGGAGATTTGCTTTCAGGCTAGGTTCACACTGCTGCGAATTCAAAATCGCGATTTTGCGGCTGCGATTTTGCCGCGATTTCGGCCGCGATTTAAGAGACATCTGTGCAGGGTTCAATGTAAATCGCGGCCCGAAATCGCAAAAGTAGTACAGGAACTACTTTTTGAAATCTGTGCAGCGCCGCAGATGCGGCGTCGCACCGATTAGGACATTGCCGACAATTGCCGCCGATTTGAGATGCGATTTGACATGTGCAATCGCATAGCAAATCGTACCCAGTGTGAACCTGGGCTCACTCTGTCTCATAACCAAAATGGGCAAGTGAGTGGAAATCTCTTGCAGGTGAGGGTGTTTCAACAGATATGGCAACCCATCAGAATGTGTAATGGAAGTGATGTTTCGTCTTCGCCATCTTGCTACACCCCGCACTCGTCCATAGTAAGGATACTCGAAGAAGGGGTTAAGTGGACATCTTGTTACACCCACCAGAGATTTGCACTTTACAACAGTAAAATGAGCTTATATAGTGAATACAGAGCTTAGAACTCTGTGACTGTTGAATTTGAAAGCAGTGAGCTTCTGTGAGATGAGCATGCTAGTCACAGCTTACAATTTTACATCTAAACAGTAGGACAAAGTTCTAAGTACTGTATTTCAATATAAAAGCTAATTTTACCGTTGAAGTGTAAAATACAAAACTCTGGTGGGGTGTAGCAAGATGGTGGTGACGAAACATCACTTCTTTTGCACTTTCTGACGGGTCGCCATATCACGAAACAAGGAACTCGTGTCTCCATTGGCAATTTTCACCTCTAGTCCTGTTCTGGGGTTTCACATGTGATTTTTTTTTTTTTCTTACTTTCATTATTGGTATTAAAGTGTTTGTTAACCCCCCCAAAAAATAAAGATCCTGTTCCATTAAAGCATGTTATACAGCCCAGTGCTTGTGCTGTGTCATTTGGACCCCCGTATCACCTGAAACACCTGGCTGATCCTGCCTGGCTATACCCCCCCCCTCTGCAAACTGACCACAATAATCATGGCTGCTGAGCCCTGACATTGTGGTCTGTTTGTGCGCCACCAACATCCACAGCCCATGTCTACTCCCCACTCCATTGTCTATCTCTGTTCTATCAGTGACCACTCCTGCTGCTCTCATTTCAGCTATTAAATACTGCCATTCTCTCCAATATTATAGTTGTGCCTGTGTTCTGTAAACAAAAACTGCATGATTGTACCTGTATGAGCTCCGCTTCCACCGCTCAGCTGATTTGTCGGCGGCTTTGTGCGCTCTCCCCGGCTAACGCCAGGTAGGGTGACCACGTGTCCCGGATTGCCCGGGACAGTCCCGCATTCTGCAGGTCTGTCCCGGGCACCTTCACTCTGGGACAATACAGTGTCCCGGAATGAAACTGACACAGGTCCCAGCATGAACCCCTCAGAGCTTAAGATGTGACCCCCCCAAACTAGTGAAGAACTAAAGGTCCCAGCATAGATCTGTGAAATCTATGGGGTCACACCCTTAGATCTCATGGGTTCATGCGGGGAGTTTCAAAATGGGGGGGGTCACATCTTTAGATATCATCGGTTCATGCTGGGATTTGTAGTCCTTTACTTTGGGGGGGGGGGGGTGACCTCCCCAAAGTTAAGGACTACAGGTCCCAGCATGAACCCCCCCAACTAGTGAAGAACTACAGGTCCCAGGATGAACTTGTGAAAACCATGGGGGGGGTCACAATTATTTTTTATAAAGTTATATTTTTTTTAGAAGGGGGGGGGGGGGGGCGTGTCCCTGAATGGCAGTTTGGAAATGTGGTCACCCTAACGCCAGGGGGAAGGCTCAGCCCCACCCACTGCAGCTGTGAGCCGGAGAGTCAAGGGAGGAGAGAATGAGCTGAGTGGAGCTCATACAGGTACAATCGTGCAGGGTTTATTTTTTCCAGAACATGGGCACAATTATTATAATGCTGCAGAGAATGGCAGCATTTAAAGTGTAACTCCAATTTTGTTAAGAAAACATCCCCTCTGGGTTATCTATGTGCAATGGAACCCTGGATTGCAATTAAGGAGCGTTTCACAATGCAATTGGGGTCTCTATCTTTCTATCCTTGCAAAACGAGCAGGATTCATGCCTCTGCAGTACCGCATTTGGCCAGAGGTATGGGGGGCATGCCATAAAAATTTGTTCCAAATTCACTTTTGTTTCCATTGACTTCTATGGGGAAACTCTTTGCTATGCGAGTGCTTTGGATTACAAGCATTCGCCTGGAACGGATTATGCTCGTAATCAAAGGTTCCACTGTACATTGCAAGGCGTATAACAAACTTTTTTGCAGATTCTTACCTTTTTTGTTCTGAAGAAAACCATGTGTGCGTTTGTCTCTGCCTCGGTTCTAATGGGGTGGTTTCATAATTAACTGTCAGGTGTGACGGCAGCAGGGCTCTAATGAGGAAATCTGCTGGACCTGCATCCCTTTAGATGGGTTCCTATGCCCAGGTTCACACTGGGTACGATTTGCTATGCGATTTCACATGTGAAATCGCATCTCAAATCGGCGGCAATGACACCGTCCTAATCGGTGCGGCGCTGCACCGATTTAAAGAAAGTAGTTCCTGTACTACTTTTTTGTGATTTCGGGCTGCGATTTACATTTGTGCAGAAACCTGCACAGATGTCTCTTAAATCGCGGCCGAAATCGGGACTGCCAGCGGGAGTGAAACTCCCGCAGCCCAGTGTGAACCAGGGCTATTGGATGTATCTCTCCAAAAAAAATGACGATTTTGTTGCAGGGAATGCCTGAAATTTGGCTTGTATCTTAGTGCAGATTTCTGGGAAAATTGGTGAGCCAATCGCACAAACAGGAAATTGAGTTTCTTTTTCATACCTCTTAATTTTCCATATTTTACAACCAAAAACGTAAATGTCTTTCGTTGGGACAAATCTGAAAGTGTGGTGTGCATTTGTATTCAGCCCCCTTTACTCTGATACCCCTAACTAAAATCTAGTGGAACCAATTGCCTTCAGAAGTCGCCTAATTAGTAAATAGAGCCCACCTGTGTAATTTAATCTCAGTATAAATACAGCTGTTCTGTGAAGCCCTCAGAGGTTTGTTAGAGAACCTAGGCCAAGGAACAACACATCAGACAGGTCGGGGAGAAAGCTGTAGAGAAGTTTAAAGCAGGTTGTAAAAAATATCCCAAGCTTTGAACATCTCACATAGCACTGTTCAATCCATCAAAATGGGAAAGAGTATGGCACAACTGCAAACCTACCAAGACATGGCCGTCCACCTAACTGACATGCCAGGCAAGGAGAACCATAATCAGAAGCAGCCAAGAGGCCCATGGTAACTCTGGAGGAGCTGCAGAGATCCACAGCTCAGGTGGGAGAATCTGTCCAACGGACAACTATTAGTCGTGCTCTTCACAAATCTGCCCTTTATGGAAGAGTGGCAAGAAGAAAGCTATTGTTGAAAGAAAGCCATAAGAAGTCCGTTTGCAGTTTGTGAGAAGCCATCTGGAGGACACAGCAAACATGTGAAAGAAGGTGCTCTAGTCAGATGAGGCCAAAATTTTACTTTTTGGCCTAAAAGCAAAAAATAGCTACAAGAAGTCCAGTTTGTGAGAAGTCATGTGGGGGGACACGGCAAACATGTGGAAACAGATGCTCTGGTCAGATGAGACCGAGATTACATTTTTTGGCCTAAAAGCAAAACTCTGTGTGGCGGAAAACTAACACTGCACATCACCCTGAACACGCCATCCCCACTGTGAAACATGGTGGTGGCAGCATCATGTTGTGGGGATGCTTTTCTTCAGCAGGGACAGGGAAAGCTGGTCAGAGTTGATGGGAAGATGGATGGAGCCAAATACAGGGCAATCTTAGAAGAAAACCTTTTGGCATCTGCAAAAGACTTGAGACTGGTGCAGAGGTTAACCTTGCAGCAGGACAACGACCCTAAACATACAAAATATAAAAGTGCAGCACTAATACAGTAGAAAATTTTATATGTGAAAAAGGAAAACTGAGTTCCATATGCACAGTCCATGTATAAAGGAGAAACCAAAATCCATGCTTCATATAGACTAGAAAGCCACAGGTAAGGGGGAAAGATGACGATCCTTCACATAAGATAGATCCTGCCCCACACCCAGGTGAGAGTAAGTAATCCTACTTACCAGCTTTCCATGACCATTCTGAATGTTCTCACCAAACACGGGGGAAATGGGTCTCCCCAGGAACCTTTAGCAATGTCTGCAATCCCAGCTTTTCAGATGGACCTCTGTCTTCCGCTCTCCCTCGGCTCAAAATGGTTTCTCCTTTATACCTGGACTGTGCATTTGGGACGCATCAGTTTTCCTTTTTCAGTCTTTTTCCACATACAATTTTTTACTGTATTAGCGCTGCACTTTATTTTATATCTTTTGAGTTTGTATCTGACTTTAAGGTGCTAGCAGCTGTATTCTATATTATATATTTCTAGTGCAGCATTAGCCTTTGGGCTATAATTTCTTGCCCTTGACCCTAAACAAATCTTAGAGAACCTGCTTAAGTCTGCAAAATACTTGGCCGGAGGACAACGACCCTAAACATGCAGCCAGAGCTACAATGGAATGGTTTAGATCAAAGCATATTCATGTGTCAGACCTAAATCCAATTGAGAATCTGTGGCACAACTTGAAAATTGCTCTTCAAAGTCACTCTCCATCCAATCTGATAGAACTTGAGATATTTTGCAAAGAAGAATGGGCAAAAATGTCCCTCTCTAGATGTGCAAAGCTGGTAGAGACATCCCCAAAAAGACTTGCAGCTGTAATTGCAGTGAAAGGCGGTTCTACAAAGTACCGTATTTATCGGGGTATTGCGCGCTCCGGCGTATAGCGTGCACCCCTAAAGTGGACCCGCATTCCTGTAAAAAAAACATTTTTAGTACTTGCAGTTTTGGTGTCTTGCGCGGCGGCCTCGTCGGGTCCGGCGTCCGTCTGCAGCTTCGGTGGGGTCCGGCGTCCTTCTGCGGTGTCCTTCCCGCGCTGAGTTTGAACCACTGCGCCGGCATATACCGAGCACAGTACACTCGGGTATGGTCGGGCAGGCTCAGCTCCTCTCGCGGTCACGTCCTCTACGTCCAGGACGTGACCGCGAGAGGAGCCGAACCTGCCCGACTATACCTGAGTGTACTGCGCTCGGTATATGCTGGCGCAGTGGTTCAAACTTAGCGCGGGTATCGGCGTATATCGCACACCCCTGATTTTGCCCTTCAGGGCAAAAAGTGCGTGGTATACGCCGATAAATACGGTATTTTACATATTTATTGGTAGAACATTTTGAAAATCATTTTCCTTCCACTTCACAATTCTGTGCCACTTTGTTGGTCTATCACATAAAATCCCAATAAAATGCATACGGTTTTGGTTGTAACATGACAAATCGTAGAAAAGTTCAAGGGGTATGAATACTTTTTCAAGGCACTGTATCTTAATACTTTAAAGTATAATTTTTATGGGAGAGTGAAGGTATCACTCCTGTAAAATGGGAGAGGGGTGAGATGACGGCTGTATGGGGACTGGGAAGCTGTGCTGTAATAAAATTGCCATATATTTTGCCGTGCATACATGTCTCCCTATTGGGTAATAATAAATACTTTTTGGAACACATTTCGCATTTCTATGTTCTGTATAGTAATTGGTAATGACATTATCTGCCCTGGATAATGGGGAGCTGAGTGTTTGCAGTCATTTCTATGGACAGTTGTTCCCTCCACCCTCCGCAGATGAAACTGTCACCTACTTGTCTATGGGCTGTGTATACACTGCCACCGGCCGGAGTGTCGCTTCTCTGTACACTTGTGTTTATTGTCGTCTGATCTTATCTACACCGATCACCCCACAGGCATCAGAATTAGATTGTCAGCTCTTCTGAGTATCTACCAGCTGACGTGCTTATAGGGAATGGAACAATAAAGGGTCTCCACTATGAAACCAAACCTACGGGGTAATCCTATCAAAGTAACCCTTAAACTGGCCATACATGGATCGGAAGTCAACAGGGATCAGCCACATTTTTGATTCATGGCTGTGCTGGTTGTACACTAGTTTGTCTGTCGATCGACCTGTGAACAACCAGCCATGTGTGTCTCTTCTTCCTCTTGATCAGTGCTAGCGGCATTGATCATTGTATTCTGACAGCGAGAGACGCTCCCTGCTGTCAGAATACAATAGCACAGTGGGAAATGGGGGGGGGGGGGGGGGGGGATTTAATTTAACCCGCTGGTTGCACAAAAAATGAATGTACGGCCACCCTTGGGGCTCATTCAGTATCTGGTGACTTGTGTTTCTGCACTTGATAATCACAAGTATGTGAGCCTTAAAGGTTCGTCTTATTTTCTGAATTGGTTCCGTTAAGCTAGTGCATTTTTGGTTCACTTACCTTTTCCTTCGATTTCCCTTCTAAATGTTTGTTTTTCTTTTAATTTCTCACTTCCTGTTTCTCCTCGGTAAGCTTTCCACAATCATCCGAGCGGTGGAAAGTCAGTCAGAACACCTTACTGAACACCTTGCTGAGGAACAGGAAGTGTGAAATTCAGACAAGGGGGGGGGGGGGGGAAACATTTAGAAGGGAAATGGAAGGAAAAGGTAAGTGAACCAACCATGCACTAGCTTAAAGTAACCTATTTAGAAAATAAAAAAACGAACCGTTGCAACACCTTTAAAGCGGAGTTCCACACAAAAATGGAGCTTCTGCTTTTCGCACCCCCCCCCCCCAGGGTAACATTTGGCACCTTTCAAGGGGGGGGGGTGGGTGCAGGTACCTAAGACAGGTATTTGCACCCACTTTTGGGAAACACTCCTGCTGCAGTCACGCCCCTACCAGCACCCCCTGCTGTCTTCTGGGAAATGCACTGTTCCCAGGAGAGAGCGGGGACCAGTGACGGCGCACAGTAGGGAACCGGGCAGTGAAGCCGCAACGCTTCAGAGGCTGACGGCGGGTGCAGCCGAGGGACGAGCGATTGCTTGGCCTCGGCTGCCGACATCGCGGGCGCGCTGGACAGGTAAGTGTCCATATTAAAGTCAGCAGGTGCAGTATTTGTAGCTGCTGGCTCATAAAAAAGAAAAAAAAAAAAAAAAAATATTTCCATGGAACCTCCGCTTTAAAGAGGAAGTAAACCCTGATGGGTTTTACTTCCTCTGTTTCCCTGCAAAGGTAAAGCATAATGGGCTAGTATGCATTTTATATAGTAGCCCATCATGTGACACTTGCCTGCAGGAGAAGCCTGCAATGTCCCCGTCTTCCTCGTTGGCAGTGAGCGTCTATTCTTCACCCATCTTCCTTCCAGGGCTGCGAACTCCGACTCTGTGGGAGCCGCCAGTCACGACATGACCCCCACCTTGAAATGGCACAGCATGCCCTTTCAAGTCAGCGCATGTGCAGTAGAAGGCATCGTTCGGGGACATTGTAAATATCTGTAGGAGATATTTCAAGCACCTACAGGTAAGCCTTAATCTAGGCTTACCTGTACTTTAAAGTGGTTGTAAAGGGTTTACAACCACTTTAAGCCTCATACACGATCGGCTTTCCATCGGACAAAGGCATGGATTTTTGTCAGACGGACGTTGGCCGTGAACTTGTTCTGCATACAGACAGCAAAACGAACGTGAAACTACGTGGGTTTTCAGCTCTTTAGCGCCACCCTTTGGGCAACTTCTGCTAATGTTGTGTTAGGCTGGGTTCACACTACGATTTTCCCGTCCGTCAGCCGCATACGATTTCAGTATTGAAAATGTATGGGCCCGTACGGGAAAACGCATACATAGACAATGCATTGCAAATCTTATGCACTCGGATGCATCCGGGTGCGTACGATTTGCTGGCAAAACGTTTTTTTAACAGTACGCAAAACCGTGTTCAACCACGGTTTTGCGGCCGTTATTGAAACCGTATGGCAAACGCATACTTTTTTTTTAACATTAAAGTCAATGGAAAACGCACATATGTGCGGTTCCATACGTTTACGTCCGTTTCAGCCGCATCCGTGTTTTCATATAAATCGTATGCGGCTGACGGACGGGAAAATCGTAGTGTGAACCCAGCCTTATGGTTGGCATTGCTTCTGAGCATGCGTGTTCTTCTTTTTGAAGGTGTGAATGAGGCATATTGAAAACCACTGGTGGTGACCTGTTTAGTGCAAAAAATCACCAGTCACTGGAAAATGTGTGAATGAGCCTTGTTTGCATTTTTTTTTCTCCCTAAAACGCACACTGCAAAAAAGCATTTAGTGTTAAAGCTGAACTATACTCACCTTGGCGCTTACTGCTGGTTTCAAGCTTTATTCTAGCGCACAAATTCTCCACCTTCCCCCCATATCGCCTCATCTTGTGCACATCTCCCCTGCATTCAATTCTTGCCCCCCTTTCAACACGCATCTCCTTCCCCTCAAGTGATTCTTGGGTGCTCCCGTGGAGAGCAAGCCGCATTCCGTGGGGGCACTCATGCAGACGCGCTCCCAAGTCCTGCTGCATCTATTGACAGACAACATGACTCGGCCATGCCCCTGGCTCCTGTGTCGCTTGATTTATTGACCGCAGCGGGAGCCATTTGCTGCTATCAATCTATCCAATGAGGACCAGAGACAGTGGCTGGAGCTGCTGTGCTTGTCCCCCATCACTGGAAAGATTGGGTTCAGGTTAGGGCTGGGGAAAAAATCGATTTGAATCGAGGTCAAATTGGTTCTGATTTTGAGCATTTTATTTTCCCACAGGACCGGCACTCCAAACGAGGCCGAAGCCGCAGCCTCGCCTGAAGACCTGCTCGCTGCAATCCTGGGGGGAAAAGGCAGCGGACTAGGCTGAAGCCGCTGCCTTTTCCCAGGATTGCGGTGGACTAGGCCGAAGCCTCGCCTAAACTCCTGCCTGTAGCTCCTTTGGACTGGCGCGGTGTCCATCAGAAAAAAAAAATTGTGAATTGAGGTTTGTTTGTTTTTTTGGGCCAAAATCGCCCAGCTCTAGTTCAGGTAAGGGGGGGGGGGATTTATTGAGGCCTTTACAGCCCTGATAAGGCCTACTTCTGAAAAAAAAAATGAAAGATCAAACTGCAATGCTCCCTGCTGGAGCCGGCACAGTCATTGGGCCATGCGGTAACCAAGTGAACTTGGCCTCGTTTCCAGAGTTCTCTATAAAACCGAGAGGGACATTTTTCAATGAGTTTATACTTTCCAAATGGCATCCCCTGCATGTGAACAGATACTTTTTAGGCCTCCTTCACACAGGATGTACTATACTGCGCACATGTGAAGGGCCATGTTTACCCACATGGGAGATGCACAGGTTTTGTTTTGTGTAGGCAGTCCCACCAATGTCTATTGGGATGCAACAGTTGCATGGACAGACTCTGCTCCCCATATGACATCCATGTGAGTGTGGTTGGTCCTGATTTAGGCTGATTTAACACTAATGCGATGCCAGACACTGCATGTGATTTGCATTGCATGTCGCATGCAGTGTGTGCGACACAAATTCAGCCATAAATATCACATGCAATGTGAGTTCAGCCATACAAACTGTGGCTGAAATGGCATTTGCTCAAATGGTGCAGGACTTCCGTACAGCCATTTGCTGGGAAGATCGGTGTACAGCTGTTTCTCCTCCCCAGCTCTCTTGCAGCTGAGAATCGGGGGGGAATGTGATCACTTATAAGCAAAGGTTCACATTGAAGCCATTTGACATGTCAAATCAGTGGTTATTGCCGGCAATGGCACCATCCGATGCCGCACTGATTACCAAAAGTAGTTTCTGTGCTACTTTTGGCGACTTTGGGGTGTGATTTTTGTATAGACACTTGTGCAGGAACCCGCACAGATGTCTCTGGCATGTGGGAATGAAATCGTGCGTGTTCAGATGAACTCTCATGATTTCAATCCCGCTGTCGGTGGGAACACAGTCTTAAAGGGGTTGCAAAGATTTTTTTTTTTTTCCTAAATAGCTTCCTTTACCTTAGTGCAGTCCTCCTTCGCTTACCTCATCCTTCCATTTTGCTTTTAAATGTCCTTATTTCTTCTTAGAAATTCTTACTTCCTGTTCTGTCTGTAACTACTACACTGTAATGCGAGGCATTCTCCCTGGTGTGGAGAAAGCCTCTTGAGGGGGCGAGCAGGCAAGTCGGGACACTCTCTACTTTGCAGATGGAGAAAGTAACTGTGTGTTAGTGGGCATCCTGACACTCCTGCTCACCCCCTCAATAGGCTTTCTCCACACCAGGAGGAAAGCCTCGCATTACGGTGTGTAGTTACAGACAGAACAGGAAGTGAGCATTTCTCAGAAGAAATAATGACGTTTTAAGCAAAATGGAAGGATGAGGTAAGTGAAGGAGGACTGCACTAAGGTAAAGGAAGCTATTTAGGAAAAAAAAAATTCCTTTACAACCCCTTTAAAAGGAAAAGGTACTTGTAGTTGGTTGTGCGTGGTGTTTTTATGGTTTGTTTTTCTGAGTTTTACAAGGTGATTGGAAGATCACTTTAATTGAACAAGGTGAAGCTAGAAGCTGATTGGCTACCATGCACAACGGCACCAGATTTTGTATCTTCCAGTTTTACGAAATTGACCCTACGGCGTCCTGAGTACAGCTTGAAAATTGCCAGGCTTCTCGCGCATCCTAGTCTGTCATGGAATAAAGGAAGGATATGTTAAGTGGTCACTACAGGGGTCAAGTCCTGGGGGAAAAAAGTGTGGGAACTCCCAACCAAGATCCACTCCCCCACCAAAAAAAAAAAAAAAAATTATACGCTCATATGCATAATTACTAAACTGCATGTTATTTTTTTCGATCCACTGTACCTTTAGTAATCCTTTGTTACTGGCCGCTTCCTGTATATGGATTCATCGGGTAGTGTGCGGGTATTCCGTCACTTCCTCAATGTCTCCTGGGAGCTTTTGACATTGTTCCCAGGAGACATTGCGGAGGTCTGCCGTGAGTTATCGCAGGATTTAGCAAGTTCTTTCTGTGACTCGAGCTGGGCATCGCCGCTTAGTGAAGGATTGGCTCGGGCGGCTCGGCTGCTCTAGTCCTGCAAAGTGAACTGAGTTCCTGCTGTGAAAAAAGTGCAGGAACTCCGTTCCCGCAGGACTTGAGCCCTGGGTCACTAGTTCCCTCTGTATCTACCTCTGTTTCTGTAGGCCGCTCTGGGTTCAGATCTTATGCCCCGTACACACGATCCAAAAATCGGACGACAGATCGTCCGACTTTTTCAGTTTACTAGTCGCAAGTAGAAATTGAATAGGTTACTAAAGTCACAAATTCTCATACGACAGAAAAAAGTTGTGTCGTGTTATAATGTATTTGTTGTATTTTCACATGACAACTGTACTGACTAAACGAAAATCGTACAATCTGGCATTGTACAAGGAATATTTTCGTGCATGTCCGATAAAATATTGAACTGTCATGATTGGCTCACGCAAGCCCTGTACTAACGATCCAATTATCGCACGATTCTTCCTCGGACGACATTTTTGTCCAATGTTGGGATCGTGTGTACGGCCATTAGACATGTGTTTATGTGCAGACACACGGGTCGATTTACTAAAACTGGTGAGTGCAAAATCTGGTGCAGCTCTGCATAGAAACAATTGGCTTTCGTATTTATTTTTTGTCAAAGCTTAAAGTGGGAGTTCACCGTAAACATTTTTTTTTAACCTTCGATGGATGCTCATTTTGTCTAGGGGAATCGGCTATTTTTTTTAAAATCGAAGCTGTACTTACCGTTTTAGAGAGCAATCTTCTCCGCCGCTTCCGGGTATGGTCTTCGGGACTGGGCGTTCCTATTTGATTGACAGGCTTCCGACGGTCGCATACATCGCGTCACGAGTAGCCGAACGTCGGTGCGGCTCTATACGGCGCTTGCGCACCGACGTTCGGCTACTTTCGGAAAATTGTGACGCGATGTATGCGACCGTCGGAAGCCTGTCAATCAAATAGGAACGCCCAGTCCCGAAGACCATACCCGGAAGCGGCAGAGAAGATCGCTCTCTAAAACGGTAAGTACTGCTTCAATTTAAAAATAACTACCCGATTCCCCTAGACAAAATGAGCATCAATGTTATATTAAAAATTTACTTTTCAGGTGAACCTCCACTTTAATTGAAGAAGCTGAAGTTGGAACCCGATTGGCTACCATACACACAGCTGCTCTCAGATTTTTGCACACTCTAGTTTTTAAAAAATGAGCCCCACTGTGTCACCTCACTGTGTCACCTGTTATTCATGAAACTCAAACAGGACTTGTTGCCTGAAACCATCCAGCAGACCTCAGTAAAAACAAACCTTTCTCCTTTTTGTAACAGGTGTGACGAAGGTGGCAATTTTCTCTCTACGTCAAGCCTTGTTTCTCTTCTGCTTCTTGGTATATAAAGCGGAGCCTCTATAGTATCTGAGGAAAACTTGAACCTACGACCGTGGGGCTCTTTTTAGGCCCTTGACCCAGCTAGACGAAAGGGGCTTGATCCCCAGATTGAACAATCCTAAACCTTCCATACCGCAAGAAAGATGTCCCTGCTAAAGTTTGTAATACTTCTGCTTCCTGCGATAGTCACTACTGCTCCCTATAACAAAGCCGGGCCAACATTGCTCCGATTGGACACCCTCCATGGAAGATCCCGCTTTAGTTCCAAGGCTGAGGCTCCTGGTGTCTCCCCTCTTGCTTTCTTAAATTCCCCCGTTGTCAGGAAAGGCGAGGCAGATTCTGAGAAGCCCTTGTCCCAAGGAATTCAAGGTAGGGGGTCCAGAGACAGCATGGAAGAAGCGGCCTTCCGGAGAAAGATGGTGTGGGAGAACAACATCAAGAAAGAGAAGACAAGGTCCCATCCAGACCAGGTTCTGCCACTGGCACAGGAAGCACTGAAGAGGTCAAGGTGTAATGCTATGCCCTTTGTCCAGGTAAATTGTCTGTGGGTTGCATTGTGATATGTAGAATTATACTTGCGTTACGCTGGGGGTTATTTACGAAAGGCAAATCCACTTTGCACTTGAAGTTGCACTAAAAGTACACTTGCAAGTGCAGTCACTGTAAATCTGAGGGGGTAGATCTGAAATGAGGGGAAACTCTGCTGATTTTATTCATTCATGTGCAAGCTAAAATGCTGTTTTCCTGTAGTAAATAACCCCCAATATGTATTCTCTTATATGCAGAGCTTTTTTTTCTCAGAAAATAGGTACAGGAACTCGACCACGACCCGTTCAGATTTCACAAACAGTAGAAGGGTCTTAAAGGGGCATGAAATACCAGGATTGCATTCCATACAGAGTGCAGAGTTCAGGGGGTTACATACAGAGTGCAGAACTGTCACTTGTAAACACAGAAACCAGACTTCCGTGTTTACAAGTGGTTGTGGTGAGCAGACACCAAAGGGCATGAGGCAGAGGTGGTGGAACCGAGTTCCCCCTGGGGAAAAAAGCCCTGCTTGTATGATTTGGTCACAAACGTTTCTGAAGATTGCAGAGGACCCTACTGTTTGCCACCCCCAATTTTTTATATATTTTTTTTCTTTCCCCACCACTGAGTTTTACTATCCTAGTGTGGCTTTGTTGCTCCATAGATACAGTGGAGGAGTGGGTGTAGATGCCCTAAGATGGGGAGTTACTGGTCCAATTGGCAGGTGAAAATGGGGGGGGCACAACCACTACATCGAAGGATTGAGGTGCAATAAATTACGTTTTTGGCTTTACATGCACTATATTAAACCTTGTTGGTCGGTGTACTAGCCATACAGCTAGCATGTTCAGAAGGGGACTGGCAATGGAAGCCACGTGTCTTTTGAAAAGTTCCCCCCCTTTTTTTTTCCTAAACTTTTTGGGGCAGATCCACAGAGCGAGTACGCTGGCGTATCTACTGATACGCCGGCGTGCTTTCAAATTACTGCGTCGTATTGTTAAAACAAACTTTTGTGAATGCAACGCATCATTTTGAAAACTCTTTAATAAACACCATTGAAACCAAATTTCCCACGTTGTATCTTTGGTTTCAATCCTCAAACCAGGATACGACGGCATCTGGGTTAGATCCGACAGGCGTATGGCTTCGTACGCCTTCGGATCGTAGATGCAATACTTCGGTGTCCGCTGGGTGGAGTTCTCGTCATTTTCCGCGTCGAGTATGCAAATTGGCTATTTCCTACGATCCACGAACGTACACGCGGCCGTCGCATTCTCTTACGACGTCTGTAGTCGGCTTTTTACGGCGTATAGTTAAAGCTGTTGTTTTGCGGCGTATAGTTAGACCTGCCATGTTAAGTATGGCTGTCGTTCCCGCGTTTTTATTGAATTTTTTTTTTTTTTGGCGTAAGTCGTCCGTGAATCGGGATGGACGTAATTCACGTCTAGGTTAAAAAATATGACGTCCTTGCAACATCATTTAGCGCAATGCACGGTGGGAAATTTAGGGACGGCGCATGCGCAGTTCATTCGGCGCGGGGACACGCTTCATTTAAATGAAACGCGCCCCCTAATCGCCGATTTGAAATCCGCGCCGCTTGAGATGCACTACGCCGCCGTAACTTACGGCGCAAATTCTTTATGGATTCGATTTAAAGCCAGGTAAGGTACGACGGGGTAGCGTATCTCAAACGATGCGCCGGGGCAGATCTTTGTGGATCTGCCCCCATATCTGTGTCCCATAGTCAAATGGAGAGGCAGTGAGAGTAAATTCCTTTGTCACCAGAACTAGTGTTCCCCACCCCCCTATAAATTTTTTTTTTTTTTTTTTTTTTTTTTTTTTATTTCTGTGCACAACCCAAAATGTTGGATTGTCATTCACTTGCAATGATCATGGGAAGAAGGGTAAATCTCCTTAATGGGGACACAGACTGCAATAAAAACTGATGGGTTTTAATCATTCTCTACTCTATCTACAAAAAAATTTACTTTTTATCTTTTTCACATTTAATCTTTACATTTATTTGCAATCAGTCTTTAAACTTGCTTGGGAATGTGACTGTTCCAGGAGGGGTCAATTTCCTGCGACAGGCAGCCCCCCCTCCCTTCCTGCCCCAGAGTGTCTGCTGTCTGTGCTGGCCCAGCTCTTCCACCCCTCCTTAATAATAAAACCATTTAGCTGCTGGGGTAACAAACCGTCGTCAAGCCAAGATTCATTGTGGTAAAGGAAATGTATATCTTTTCGGGTTCCACTTAAGGTGGCTCCTCCCAAATTGTATTTTTTGTACCCCCCCCTTACTAAACGAGACCCTACTTCATTTTTTCCTGGCCCTCCAGGAACTGGTATGAAGTGATGCCTTGTATTTTTTAATGTTTGCTAATTTTTTTTTTTTTTTTTTTTTTCCAGAACATCTACAGGGAAAACTGTGCCCCAATACGGATCCCCAACAAATTCTGCTTCGGCCAGTGCAACTCCTTCTATGTCCCCGGCTGGCCAGCCAGACTGTCCCAGCCTTGCACTTCCTGCTCCCCTATAAAGTCCAGACGCATCTCTATCCCCCTGCAGTGCCGCGGGGGCCGTCTTTTCTGGGAGGAGGTGGTCCTGGTGGAGGAATGCGGCTGCGAGACCCGGTACGAGCGCGAGTTTGCCAGCGTCGGCAGCGGTGAAGGCTACCTGCCAGTATCCTAGGATGGATGGCGGCCTTGTAGACTAATAAACTCCGTCTGACACAGGGCCTTTGTGATGGCCTCTAAACAGAATCCTTTGCCACAGGAAAAGTTGGACTACTTAACGACCCTAAAAATGGCAAGCGTTTTTAGAATATTGGACACTTTTATTGTATTTTTTTTTTTTTTAACTGAAATTTGTACATGAGATTCGACGTAGCCCTCTTTATGGAAGGGGGCAAAACTAGCGTAAATTCTGGAACCGATTACCCTTTTGCAATTGGCTTTTTGCGGTTGCGATTTTTGCACATTCCCTCCTGCAACCAGACTTCTTGGAACGGACGCTACGCCCTCTAGTGTCCAATATGGGTAACACGCTTTTAGCGGCCGGCTGATTTTTTTTTGAGAAGTCTAAAATGTTAAAATTCATTTTTTATATTTTTGTGTATTGTCTGTGCAGCTGATCTCTAGGTTGGTGTTGGGTTATAAACCAAATGGTATTGCTGCTTAGACTTTTTTATTTTTTTGGGAGGATTTGGAACCCTGCTGTTCTAGTGCTATTCGACCCTCCCATTAGTGTTGTGTTTTTTTTTTTTTTTGCTGTTGGCAATAGTGTTACCTAGGATTGCACCCATACTGGTATCTGTCAGTGCCAATACAAGCACTCTGATACCTTTTGCAGTGTGATTTGAGCCCATTCAAAATGGGCTCAAGTCGCATGCGGTGCGATTCCTGTCCAAATTGTGTGTGGGGAAACCCGAATGCGATTTTTGGCCTAACGGATTTTACTTTTTATTTTTTCCTTTTGGTTCTCATCCTGAGCATCGATCTAAGTAGATGGTTGCTGAGGTCATGAGAAGCACAAGATTTTTTTTTTTTAACAGAAGTTTGTACTTTCAAGTATGTCGCATGGGGATTGTGTGCTACTTTGCTGGAGTTATCCTCAGAAGCCAATCAGATCATTCCTTCTATTCTCTAACCTGGACTGTTAAAGACTCAAACATCTGATTGGTTAGCATCATTATTTCTTACCCACTTATACTTGAAGCTTATTGACTCTGACAACGCCATTGTGTGCTGAAGGCTTGAAACCCTCTGGCAGGTTCTAGATTTCTTGGGAGATTTCCACTTGCCTTTTCTGGTGACCTATTTATATTTTATTTAGATTTCCCTTCAGTCCCTGTCCTCTTGACGATGGTGACCAGGATTGAAAGTGGAAACTCATCTCCTTAACTGGGGCACGGCAGCCCCAAAAGGTTCTAACCCCCAAAAAAATTATGGAAAGGTTTTAAATCAGGGGGGTCTCAAACTGGTGGCCCTCCAGCTGTTGTAGAACTACAAGTCCAGTGAGGCATTGCAAGGCTGACGGTTACAAGCATAACTCCATCAGGCAGAGGCATGATGGGACTTGTAGTTTTGCAACAGCTGGAGGGGTACTAGATTGAGATCCCTGGTTTAAACTGTCATGAGTTCCACAAATTTACCTGTTATCACTTTTTTATTTTATTGTACGTATCTTGGGGTGTATCGGGGAGGGGGTGACTAGTCTCAAGCTTTGTTTTTAATAAGCAGCCTAATGACCAAATGTCTTTGTTTTTTTTTGTTTTTATCTGAATGTTTTATTGACAATAAATCTTTTATACAAATCTTATTCAATGAAGTCTTGTATTTTATTTATTTTTGTACACTCTATACTACACATTTTGGGGTTCTTTCACATTGGTAGCGAGAACGGGTGGCAGAGCCACAATCTTGCCTTGCACATGAATTCTTGACACTACAGCTGGGGGGGCAGGGCTGCCCTAGCCCATTGCTTTTTGAACTACGGGCACCAGAATTCTGTCAAACTTGCCCATTGGGAATTGTGCTAGGAGCTGGCATATTTCATTGTTGTTGTAAATATTTGTTTGAGTACAAGTACAATAGCTTTTTAATAAAAAAAAAAAATATATATATATATATATATATATATATATATATATATATATATATATATATTTTGTATTCATTCTCTCTCAGCTCCCCCCCCCCCCCAGTGCATTACCCCCAGACCACTTCATACAGCTTGCATCATCCCCCTCCGCACTCCTCTCCTATACATGCTGCCCCATCATCCCCCCCCCCCCCACACTCCTCTCCACCTCTCCTATACATACTGCCCCATCATCCCCCCCCCCCCACCTCTCCTATACATACTGCCCCATCACCCCCCCCCACACTCCTCTCCTGTACATACTGCCCCATCATCCCCCCCACCTCTCCTATACATACTGCCCCATCATCCCCCCCCCCACACTCCTCTCCACCTCTCCTATACATACTGCCCCATCATCCCCCCCCCCACACTCCTCTCCACCTCTCCTATACATACTGCCCCATCATCCCCCCCCCACCTCTCCTATACATACTGCCCCATCATCCCCCCCCCCCCCCCCCACACTCCTCTCCTGTACATGCTGCATGTCGCAGAGCTCGGTGCCTCTAAGCTTCGGCCTGCCATATTAATGTTGGCTCCCATGAGACGGCCATCTATAAACATGGGGGGGGGGGGGGGGGGGGGGGGGGGGGCCACTATCTTAAATCGCCGGAGGTCCCATGAGTTATCAGTCCACCCCTGGCCCAGACTGTGGCTACCCAGCAGAGTTGCTGTAATTGTAAGCCAAGAGTGTCAACATTGTTGACTGATGTAAAGGGGGACTCTTGTGATTTAAGTTGTAAAGGTACAAAACATTTTTTTTCCTCCTAAATGGCTTCCTTTACCTTGGCGCAGTCCTCCTCCAATTACCTCATCCTTGTGTGTGTGTGTGTGTGTGTGTGTGTATGTGTGTGTGTGTATATATATATATATATATATATATATATATATATATATATATATATATATATATATATATATATATATATATATATATATATAATTTAAAAAAAAAAGTCCGTATTTCTTCTGAGAAATCCTCACTTCCTGTTCAACTCCACACAGTAATGCAAGGCTTTCTCCCTGGTGTGGAGTGTCGTGCTCGCCCCCTTCCTTGAACCTACAGGAGTCAGGACGCTCTCTACATTGCAGATGGAGAAAGGAGCTGTGTTAGCGGGCGTCCTCACTCTCCTGTAGTCCAAGGGAGGTTGCGAGCACGGCACTCCACACCAGGGAGAAAGCCTTGCATTACTGTGTGGAGTTGCAGACAGAAGAACAGGAAGTGAGGATTTCTCAGAAGAAATAAGGACATTTAAAAGCAAAATGGAAGGATGAGGTAAGTGAAGGAGGACTGCACTAAGGTAAAGGAAGCTATTGTATTACTATATAATGGGTATGCCTGTAAAATTGTGTCCTGGTACAGTACTTCCTCTTCAGTGCCAATGGTTACCAGAATAGAGTGGATCCCAACATAGACAGATGGCAAAACTTGAGTTGTCCCACCTCCAGTGTAGATGTATTTCACTACCTTGTGCATCTAGGTTATGTTCCATTCATTAATTTGGATAATTCGTAACTTCGGATGTATTCGTTACATTCACTAACAGACAAATTTGAAAGGAAATTTCAATACCTAATCTCCAAATTTCCAAAATATAGAATTTTGAAACTTCGGTATTCCGACTTGTTCATTCCCCACTTTTGGGTCAGCCATACCTTGTGACTGTTGACCTCTGGGAACCTGCATTTTGACATTTGACCTCTGGGGAGGTTCCAATTCCTGAGTCCTAGCCTTCTTCTTAAGGGGAAACCTAGCCATTTTGAGTTTTCGGATTTCGTTTTTTTTTTTTTTCGATGAACTGCACCAGTCAGTCCAATTACTGTATATTATTTTTTTTGTTTTTGCAACTGGTGCAACAACCTCAAACGGGAATAGTTTTACAGGTGGAGGACACTGACTTATTCTCTCTCCACCCCCCCCCCCCCCCCTACTCATCCTTTTTCTGACTGATTTGTATCTGCTTACATTTTTACATCAGTCCCCCTTGCGTCGAGTGCCCCTTACATCAGGTGCTCTTATCTTGGTCCCCCTGCATATGGTGTCTCCAGTAGAGTGCCCCCTTACATCATCCCCATGAGAGTTCCCCCCCCCCCCCCTTGCATCAGGAGTGCCCCATCACATGTACTCACAGATCACAAACTGCAAAGAAGCTCCTTATTCCCCTCTCCTGTCTTCATTCTGTCTGTATTCAATCCTCAGCCGTGCCACGTGCTGAGACCCAGGTAAACGCCTAATCCTCTCTCCAGCTATAAGCCACAGTTTGATCTGAATAATGTGTGTGGTTTTCAGGCGGACTGAAAACCGGACAAATGATTTAAAACCCCAACTGTCCGGGTAAATCCTGGACAGGTGGCAGCCCCAAGTGCACATAACTAAAAGCATTTGATCACATGATTGCCACTGGGGATCCTCCACTTTAGCAGTGATCACATGACTTAAAGCGGAGTTCCGGCCACAATTTCACTTTTTAAATATAAATACCCCTGTAATACACAAGCTTAATGTATTCTAGTAAAGTTAGTCTGTAAACTAAGGTCCGTTTTGTTAGGTTGTTACAGCATTTAGACACTTTATAAAATAGAAATTGACTGGGGCCATCTTAAGTGTGGGCATCATGAAGCCAGACTGTATGACTTCCTGGATTTCAGCCTTGCAGATCTAGCACATGCTCAGTGCTGCACAAGCAGTGTCAGATCAGGTTTCAGCACCTGTGCTGTCCAAGTCACATGATTCTTTGAGACTGGGGAGTGCACAGACTCCTGGAAAGTTACACCCACTACATTCCCAGGAGTCTGTGCGGTGTAGGTTAGGAAGCATTAAGCACCTAGGTGCAGGAAGTGGGAAGATTAACTATTCTGCCTAGCAACAACACTTTGAAGGCATCTAAAAAAAAAAAAAAATTTTTTCGTAAAGGACTAATGACATTTTTTTTTAAAACTACTGATGTAATGTTATATTTATGGGTGGAACTCCACTTTAAGCAGCTAGCTACAATACCTGCCCATTGTCAAATGACGTCCACAGATGGGATCTCCCATCCTGGGTGGACGTCATATGGCGTCCTGGGCTTTCCGGCCGTCTAGGGAGCACACACGCGTGCTGCTCAGGACCCAGTGCGCGGCCCCAATATCCGCCGGACATCTGTGATTACAGCAGGACCATGGATCTGTGTGTGTAAACCTCCCCCTACAGTTATGTTCCCTAGGAAGTGATTTCTATTTAACACCTTTAGTGCCCCTAGTGTTAACCCTTTCCCTGCCAGTCATATTTACACCGTAATCTGTGCAGTTTTATAGCACTAATCGCTGTATAAATGTGGTCCCAAAAATGTGTCAAGTGTCCGATATGCCCATTGCAATGTGACGGTCACAATAAAAATAGCAGATCACTGCCATTACTAGTATAAAAGTGCAATAAGTCTATCCCCTATTTTGTAGACGCTATAATCAATATACGCTTGTTGCGTGGTTTTTTTTTTTTTTTTTTTACCAAAAATATGTATCGGCCTAAACTGCGGAAACTTTTTTTTTATTAGTTGATATTTATTAAATCAAAAAAGTAAATATTGTGTTTAAAAAAAATAAAAATAAAAAAATTGTTGCGCTTGTTAGCGCAAAAAATAAAAACCGAAGAGGTAATCAAATGCCACCAAACGAAAGCTCTAATTTGTGAGGAAAAAAAACAACGTAAATTTTGTCTGGGAGCAACATCGCATGGACCGCACAATTGTCATTCAAAATACAACGGTGCTGAAAACTAAAAATTGGTCTGGGCAGGAAGGGGGTGTAAATGCCCAGTATTGAAGTGGTTAAATGTAACCATATTGCTACACTTGGAGGCTTTTTTATACTCAGTTGTGACATGCTACTCTTATATCAAGACAAGATTTATTAACATTTTGCTTGCCTTGCAAAACACTCTCAAACCAAGGTCTTACTGTAATCTAAGATTAGTGTACTGTATGTGTGATGTTTTGTGTACTTTTTGAAATAGCCGCTGGTCTCCGCCCCCATGGGTCGCAACGCTCACAGGGAATGGAGTCGGGCACACAGAGCATCAGATGGAGGACATCGCAGGGTCCTGGTGACAAAGTGTACGGCACCAGGATTCTGCAATGCAACCCTAAGGCCCCTTTCAGACTGGGGCGGGAGCCGCGGTGGCGGTGTAACGCCGGGATTGCCGCGGGAATCAGCCGCTAGCGGTGCGGTATTAACCCCCGCTAGCGGCCGATAAAGGGTTAATACCGCCCGCAATGCGCCTCTATAGAGGCGCATTGCGGGCGGTATTGCCGCGGTTTCCCATTGTTTTCAATGGGAAGGAGCGGTATACATGCCGCTCCTCTCCTCTCAAAGATGCTGCTGACAGATTTTTTTTTGTCTCCCGCCAGAGCATCGCCTCAGTGTCTCTGCAGTGAAGGAGTTTTTCAGGTGGGATAGCAGCGCTATTTTTAGCGCTGTACCGCCTGAAAAACTCCTCAATGTGAAAGGGGCCTAAGTGTGGCTTGGGCTTACTGTTAGGGTGACCAGACATCCCCGGTTTCTGGGGACCAGGGGCGGACTGACCATTGGGACTCTCGGGCACTGCCCGAGGGCCCCATGCCACTAGGGGGCCCCATCAGGGTTGCCAGGCTCAATAAAACCAGGGACAGTATGTAAAAATCTGCTTTTTTTTTTTACATCTGTCCCTGATATGTCTAAAACCGACATGCTTTTGATGTGAAAATCCTGAGATTTTAGCTGCCCTGCCTATGCAATGCCTCCTGGCGTGGTGGCCATCTGTAAGCCCGGGGGCCCCATAATCTTCTATTGCCCGGGGGCCCCATGAGTTGTCAGTCCACCCCTGCTGGGGACAGTCCAGGTTTGTCCCCGGATTGGATTTGAACAGGGGCTGGGGCAATTTCAAAGACAGTCAGTGCAGAATAATAAAAAAATGAATTGCACACCTCTGTTCTGCCACTCCTACTAGCTTGGGGGGTGGGGGGATTTTTCCATTATTTGTGCCCCTTTCTGATGATCATGTGCTGGTCAGAGAGGAGGGAATGTTTCTTCAGTTTCGGGTGCATGCCCATTCAGCTCCGCTCGCATGTTCTCCTGCCTTGGCTCAAGTCCCGGCCGGCCACCTGTCTATCTCCTTGCCTTCCCTGGCGGAGTGATCTTCCTCTGCTCCCCACCCAGTACTAGCCGGGACCCGGATAAAAAAGACTTGGCGGGCAGCGGTGGCGAAAAAATGCAATAAAACTATCCCCTATTTTGTGCAAACCAATCGATAAACGCTTATTGCGATTTTTTTTTTTTTGTTTACCAAAAATAGGTAGAAGAATACGTATCGGCCTAAACTGAGGAATTTTATTTTTATATATTTTTGGGGGATATTTATTATAGCAAAAAGTAAAAAATATTGAATTTTTTTCAAAATTGTCGCTCTATTTTTGTTTATAGCGCAAAAAATAAAAACCGCAGAGGTGATCAAATACCACCAAATGAAAGCTCTATTTGTGGGAAAAAAAGGACGCCAAGTGCCGATTCGCAAAAAGGGACAAGGTCCTTAACCACTTAACGACCGCCGCATGTATATGTACGTCCACAGAATGGCACGTACAGGCATATGGGCGTACATGTACGTCTCTGCCTGGTCGGGGGTCCGATCGGGACCCCCGCGGTACAAGCGGTGGTCGGAAATCCGCGGGGAGCGATCCGGGACGAGGGCGCAGCTATTCGTTTCTAGCCGCCCCCTCGCGATCGCTCCCTGGAGCTGAAGAACGGGGAGAGCCGTATGTAAACACGGCTTCCCCGTGCTTCACTGTGGCGGCGCATCGATCGAGTGATCCCTTTTATAGGGAGACACGATCGATGACGTCAGACCTACAGCCACACCCCCCTACAGTTGTAAACACACACTGGGTGAAACATAACCCCTTCAGCGCCCCCTGTGGTTAACTCCCAAACTGCAACTGTCATTTTCACAATAAACAATGCAATTTAAATGCATTTTTTGCTGTGAAAATGACAATGGTCCCAAAAATGTGTCAAAATTGTCCGAAGTGTCCGCCATAATGTCAGTCAGGAAAAAAAATCGCTGATCGCCGCCATTAGTAATAAAAAAAATAAAATAATAAAAATGCAATAAAACTATCCCCTATTTTGTAAACACTATAAATTTTGCGCAAACCAATCGATAAACGCTTATTGCGATTTTTTTTTTACCAAAAATAGGTAGAAGAATACGTATCGGCCTAAACTGAGGAAACAAATGTTTTATATATGTTTTTGGGGGATATTTATTATAGCAAAAAGTAAAAAAATATTGCATTTTTTTCAAAATCATCGCTCTATTTTTGTTTATAGCACAAAAAATAAAAACCGCAGAGGTGATCAAATACCACCAAAAGAAAGCTCTATTTGTGGGAAGAAAAAGACGCAAATTTCGTTTCGGTACAACATTGCATGACCGCGCAATTACCAGTTAAAGCAGCGCAGTGACAAATTGTAAAAACACCTCTGGGAATTTAGCTGCATATTGGTCCGGGGCTTAAGTGGTTAACCTGCATAATAGTCTGGGTCTAAAGTGGTTAAAGGGACATTTTATAATTTTTTTTTCAAATGACAATTTTTTTTTTGCATTTTAGTGTAAATATGAGATCTGAGGTCTTTTGGACCCCGGATGTCATATTTAGGAGGACCTGTAATTTTTTTTTTATATATATTACAAGGGAATAAAAGTGACAATTTGATTTATTTTCATAAAGAACAGTTAAAAAATAAAAGGTAAAAAAAATAATATAACATTTTTTTTTTGCGCGCTTTTTAAACACTGTGCTGAGTTTTTTGTGGTTGCGGCATGACCCACCCCCCTTTCAACTGCAAGTGTAAATAAAGCCTTAGTGATTTGTATAGAGATCTACCTCAACCTACATTTATATGAACTTGTATTGTAGATCCCTTCCTGATTTCTTGATTTGACATTGTATAATATTTTGTCTTTAGCTCCTTTTTAGACATATTCAAAACCTGTACTTGCCACAGGGTGGCGCCAGGGCACCACAAAACTCTTCGCTGACCTCACACCGGCATTGCTTGTCCCATTAGGAATGACAGACTTCCTAGCTGCAGGCTCACTGTAATGCTTGGAAACTGGAGGCAGCTCTGTGTGTTTTGTATGTGTGTTAGTGATGGGGTTCCCATGTGTGTTGGTGGGATAGCACACATAATTACAATCTTTTGGGGAGTTTTTCTGTATTTTTCTCGCAAAGAAAAAAAAAAGTTTTCATATTGCCATTGTTTGGATGCCTCACAACACAGTTTTCTGCATCATTTTTAAATTGCTGAAAGCCTAATAACACATTACTTTGTAAAAATGCAGCATATCTCCTTGTGCCAATAATAGCTGCGTTGGCTGTCAAGTCTGGAACAATCCATTTTAACTTTTATAGTTTTTATTTCGCTCTTTAGCAAAGCAAATAGTACAGTACAAAAGAAAGTAGTGTGCCAAACACGGGGAATCAATAACAGTCATAAGGTACAGTAAAAAATAAAAAAAACCTCAATACACATTCAGAACCGTGTCATCTTTTATGTTGCTTAACCACTTAAGCCCCGGACCTTTAGGCAGCTAAATGCCCAGGCCAGGTTTTGCGATTCGGCACTGCGTCGCTTTAACAGACAATCGCGCGGTCGTGCGACGTGGCTCCCAGACAAAGTTGGCGTCCTTTTTTCCCCACAAATAGAGCTTTCTTTTGGTGGTATTTGATCACCTCTGCGGTTTTTATTTTTTGCGCTATAAACAAAAATAGAGCGACAATTTTGAAAAAAATTCAATATTTTTAACTTTTTGCTGTAATAAAAATCCCCCAAAAATAAATATATATATATATATATATATATATATATATATATATATATAATATATAAAAAAAGCATTTCTTTCCTCAGTTTAGGCCGATACGTATTCTTCTACCTATTTTTCATAAAAAAAAAAAAATCACAATAAGCGTTTGGTTTGCGCAAAAGTTATAGCGTTTACAAAATAGGGGGAATTTTTATGGCATTTTTTATTAATATTTTTTTTTTTTTTTTTTACTAGTAATGGCGGCGATCAGCGTTTTTTTTTTCGGTACTGCGACATTATGGCGCTTTTTGCGATTCGGCACTGTCACTTTGACTGACAATTGCGCGATCGTGCCACGTGGCTCCCAAACAAAATTGGCACTTTTTGCGATTCGGCACTGCGTCGCTTTAACTGACAATTGCGCGGTCCTGCGACGTGGCTCCCAAACAAAATTGGCATCCTTTTTCCCCACAAATAGAGCTTTCTTTTGGTGTTATTTAATCACCTCTGCGGTTTTTAGTTTTTGCGCTATAAACAAAAATAGAGCACCAATTTTGAAAAAAATGAATATTTTTTACTTTTTGCTATAATAAATATCCCCCCAAAAAATATAAAAAAATGTTTTCCTCAGTTTAGGCCGATACGTATTCTTCTACATATTTTTCATAAAAAAAAATCGCAATAAGCGTTTATTGATTTGGTTTGCGCAAAAATTATAGCGTTTACAAAAGAGGGGATAGTTTTATGGCATTTGTATTAATATTTTTTTTTTTACTAGTAATTGCGGCGATCAGCGATTTTTATCAGTACTGCGACATTATGGCGGACACATCGGACAATTTTGACACATTTTTGGGACCATTGGCATTTTTATAGCGATCAGTGCTATAAAAATGCATTGGATTACTATAAAAATGCCACTGGCAGGGAAGGGGTTAAGTATGTTCCCTGGGTGTGTTCTAACTGTAGGGGGGGTGGCCTCACTAGGGGAAATTACTGATCTTCTGTTCATACATTGTATGAACAGACGGTCAGGCATTTCTCCCCTGACAGGACCGGAAGCTGTGTGTTTACACACACAGCTCCCGGTCCCCGCTCTGTAACGAGCGATCGCGTGTGCCAGGCGGAGATCGCGCCCACCGGACACGGGAGTTGGGGGCGAGCGCCCCTAGTGGCCTGCACGAGAGCCGACGTATAGCTACGGGCTCGTACACATGATCGGACTTCAAACAAACTTTTCTGTGGATTTTTGTCTGAAGGGAGTTGGCTGGACTTTTGAAACCGAAAAAGTTTGTCCGATAGAGCGTACACACGGTCGGATTTTTTGGAAAACGCTCATTTTGACGTTTGTTGGCAAAAAGTCCGACCGTGTGTACGGGGCTTAAGAGAAAGTATATCTTAATATGGATTAGCCGCGTGTTGCGATGTATTTACAAAAGTACAAAGTTACGAATCCATTAAACGAAAATGATTATCTAACAAAATTACGAATTTCGAATCAACGAAAATAAATTAGACAGAATTACTAATCAGTATAAACGAAAATAAAACTGTTACGAAAATACGAACGGGTCCGAATAGGAAAACTTGCGTCTTACGAAATACGAACGGGTCCGAATAGGAAAACTTGCGTCTTACGAAATACGAATGGGTCCGAATAGGAAAACTTGCGTCTTACGAAATACGAACGTGTCCGAATAGGAAAACTTGCGTCTTACGAAATACGAACGGGTCCGAATAGGAAAACTTGCGTCTCATGAAATACGAACGGGTCCGAATAGGAAAACTTGCGTCTTACGAAATTACGAATCTACGGAATGCGACGAAACGGAACAAAAAATAAGATTTTTTTTTTGTTGTGCACATGTCTAAAAAAGAGCAACATGGGCCCCTAGAACATATAATTTGTGACTGCGCAATATACGTGCATAAGCCGGGGTCTGACCGATGTATCGGTACTCATACTCTCCAATTAAAAAACAGTATCGGTGCAACCCTACTTTAGAACCACTTTAAAAGGATAAGTTCACCTTGTATAACCTTTCATATTCCGGGTGTAACTCCTTGATCTGACAGTTGGCAAGGGATCTTTCCCCCCGCTAGATGTCACAATTTAACCACTTGCTTACTGGGCACTGCCCAGACCAAGTTTCAGCTTTTAGCGCTCTCACTCTTTGAATGACCGTTGTGCAGTCATACAACACTATACCCAAATTCAATTTTTTTCCCACAAATAGAGCTTTCTTTTGGTGGCATTTAATCACCTTTGCGGTTTTTATTTTTTGTTAAAACAAAAACAAAAAAGACCGAATTAAAAAGAATTAAAATAAAAATAAAAATACAAAACCGTTTTATATTGTTATAAAATTTAGCAAATGGGTAATTTTTCTCCTTAATTTATGTACGCTGATGAGGCTGCACTGATGGGCACCGATGGGCTACACTGATGGGCACCTATGGGCTGCACTCCATCCATTGGATCTGATGAAACAGCGGATGCTGAGAAACGCGTCATCCCATTGGTCCGTTACTTGCCTTACGTCACTTCCGGTCCGACGAACGCGCCATTGCGCTCCACGCTGAGGCGCACACTGTCTCGATCAGCGGTTCCTGCTTCCTCCGTGGCCTCTCTCAGGGTAATATTGGAGTTCTCGTTACCATCAAGCCCCCCTGTTTGCCGAGGATTTTGTCTGGGATAGAGATCGCTGTCATTTCCATCTGGACTCCACAGTGACACCGGACCAGATCGCCCTATACATGGACCACAGGACATGGTTCCAGTAATCTATGTCCTTAGTCTTCTTGTCTTCAGCAAGCTGTTTGCGAGCTTTCTTGTGCATCATCTTTAGAAGAGGTTTCCTTCTGGGACGGACAGCCATGCAGACCAATTTGATGCAGTGTGCGGCGTATGGTCTGAGCACTGACAGGCTGCCCCCCTTCAACTTCTGCAGTAATGCTGGCAGCACTCATACTTCTATTTCCCAAAGACAACCTCTGGATATGACGCTGAGCACGTGCACTCAACTTCTTTGGTGGACCATGGTGAGGCCTGTTCTGAGTGGAACCTGTCCTGTTAAACTGCTGTATGGTCTTGGCCACCGTGCTTCAGCTCAATTTCAGGGTCTTGGCAATCTTCTTATAGCCTAGGCCATCTTTATGTGTAGAGCAACAAGTCTTTTTTTCGATCCCCAGAGAGTTCTTTGCCAGGGGGTGCCATGTTGAATATCCAGTATGAGAGAGTGAGAGCGATAACACCAAATTTAACACACCTGCTCCCCATTCACACCTGAGACCTTGTAACACTAACGAGTCACATGACATCGGGGAGGAAAAATGGCTAATTGGGCCCAATTTGGACATTTTCATTTAAGGGTGTACTACTCACTTTTGTTGCCAGTGGTTTAGACATTAATGGTTGTGTGTAGGGGTGCAACGGATCAAAAAACTCACGGTTCGGATCATTCCTCGGATCAGGAGTCACGGATCGGATCATTTTTCGGATCGGCAAAAAAAAAAAAAAAATTCTCCCCCACTGTAATATCCACATCTCCCCCCCCACTGTAATATACACATCTCCCCCCCCCCCCCACTGTAATATACACATCTCCCTCCCCCACTGTAATATACACATCTCCCCCCCCACTGTAATATACACATCTCCCCCCCCACTGGAATATCCACATCACCCCCCGCCCCACTTTTCACCCCCCCACCAACTATAGTACCTACCCCCTTGGTGCAGACCCCCTCTCCTCTCAGTACAGAGACCCCCCCTCCTCTCAGTACAGAGCCCCCCCCTCCTCTCAGTACAGAGACCCCCCTCCTCTCAGTACAGTGACCCCCCCCCTCCTCTCAGTACAGTGACCCCCCCTCCTCTCAGTACAGTGACCCCCCCTCCTCTCAGTACAGTGACCCCCCCTCTCAGTACAGAGACTCCCCCTTCTCTCAGTACAGAGACCCACCCCTCCAGGTAGTACCGACAGATACTCCCCCCCCCCCCTCGGGCAAGACACCCCCCCTCGGACAAGACACCCCCCCTCAGGTAGTACAGACACTCCCCAAGCGGTGTGTCCCACGAGTGTGGGCTCCTCCTCTGTGGGTGTAAACAGAGGAGGGCCGCCGCCGGGTGTACCAAGATGACCGCGGCTCCGGAGCTAGGCCGAAGCCTTTCCTAATGTTATTCCTGCGGCTCCGGAGCAAGGCCAAAGCCGCGGCCTTTCCTAGCGTTATGGTCGCGGCTCCGGAGGTAGGTCGAAGCCGAGGCCATAACATTAGGAAAGGCCGTGGCTTCGGCCTAGCTACGGAGCCACGGCCGTAACATTAGGAAAGGCCGCGGCTTCGGCCTAGCTCCGGAGCCGTGGCAATCCGCAGATCACAGTGTGTTCCGATCCGAAGGGGGTGACCCGTTCGGATCACGGATCAACTGTGATCCGTTGCACCCCTAGTTGTGTGTTATTTTGAGGGAACAGCAAATGTACACTGTTATACAAGCTGTACACTCACTACTTTACATTGTAGCAAAGTGTCATTTCTTCAGTGTTGTCACATGAAAAGATAGAATCAAATATTTACAAAAATGTGAGGGGTGTACTCACTTTTGTGAGATACAGCATATAATTGTTTCAGAATGCATATGTGTTTGGGGGTTTAAGACGAATGTAAAAAATGCCGATTTTAAAGCAAGAAAAATTGTGAAAGTTCTTAAGCTATTCTACTTTGCTCAAAAAATGGTCTCAGCTTGCTTCTGCCTAATCTTCACTCATTCATTCATCAAAGTTCAGGATGGCTGTCTTGATTGTATTTTTGATCAATATTTGCAGTTGAACGTGAAGAGTGGCACAACACAGTGGAACTTTGTCAGCGATTTCTTAATTAATGATAAATTACTAGTTTGCAATCACTTATGCCTAAATCGATTGCAAATTGCTACCCGTTTTTCCCCCGAAAATAATCCCGGGTCTTATATTAATTTTGGCAACAAAAGGCACAATAGGGCTTATTTTCGGGGTAGGTCTTACCATGTAATGTGCTGTCTTCTCTCCCTGCCTGTCAGAAATCCCCAGTGTGAACTGATTTTAAATGCTTGTAAAATCCTATAATTCCTAGCGTTATTTTCCAGGAGGGCTGCAATATAAGCCCTACTCTGAAAATAAGCCCTAGTTTAACCACTTGCCGACCGCTATACTACTATATAGAGCGGCACTTTAAAGATGGATATCTTGGTAACGGCAGCAGCTGCTGCCACAACCTAGGTATCCATCTTTAGTGTGAGCGATTCTGTAAAAGAAAACGGTGGTCTCCGCGGCGGATTCGCCGGGAGATCACCGTTATCGGCGGCGGGAGGGGGCCCCCCCCTCCCGCCGCTCTCCCGCGCCCTCTGCCGCTTACCGGAGCCGTCGGTAGCGGCGGAGGCGATCAGGTGCTTCAGCCTGCTCTGTGGAAATAGGAGTGAGGGCAAGATGGCCCCCACCCGTCCCCATAGCATTGCTGGGCGGAAGTGACGTCAAAACGTCAGTCCCGCCCAGCGTCTTAAAGAGACATTTTTTTGTTGTCATTTTTTCAAATGACAAAATTTACATTTTTTTTTTGCTTTTAAAGCGGTTCTCCACCCTAAAGTGGAGTCCCGCTGATCGGAACCCTCCCCCCCTCCGGTGTCACATTTGACACCTTTCAGGGGGGAGGGCGGTGCAGATACCTGTCTAAAGACAGGTATTTGCACCCACTTCCGGCCACACGCTACGGGCAAAAGATGGGTTTTTCTGACTTCCCGTCTGTCGCCCGTTGTGTGCTGGGAACACTCGGCTCCCAGCACACAGCGTGTGAGCCAATCGGCGGGCGCAGCGCGACTCGCGCATGCGCCGTAGGCAACCGGACAGTGAAGCCGCAGCGCTTCACTTCCTGGTTCCCTCAGCGTGGATGGCGGGGGGAGCAGCAGAGAGACGAGCGATCGCTCGTCCTCTGCTGCGATCGGCGCTGGACTCCAGGTAAGTGTCCTAATATTAAAAGTCAGCAGCTGCAGTATTTGTAGCTGCTGGCTTTTAATATTTTTTTCCCATGGCACATCCGCTTTAAGTCTAAATATGAGATGTGATGTCTTTTTGACCCCAGATCTCATATTTAAGAGGACCTGTCATGCTTTTTTCTATTACAAGGGATATTTACATTCCTTGTAATAGGAATAAAAGTGATCAATTTTTCCAGTGTAAAAAATAAATAAAAATAAATAAGAAAAAAAAAAATGTTTTAAAGCGCCCTGTCCCGACAAGCTCGCGCGCAGAA
The DNA here is from genome assembly GCF_905171775.1 of Rana temporaria. Classification (NCBI taxonomy): domain Eukaryota; kingdom Metazoa; phylum Chordata; class Amphibia; order Anura; family Ranidae; genus Rana; species Rana temporaria. The sequence goes on from NC_053491.1 coordinate 443,252,006, forward strand.
GCGAACGCATACGTGAGTAGCTTCCGCATATGAAAATGGTGTTCAAACCACTCAAGTGAGGTATTGCAACGATCGTTAGAGCGAGAGCAATAATTCTAGCCCTAGACCTCCTCTGTAGCTCAAAAAATGCAACCTATAGAATTTTTTAAACGTCGCCTATCGAGATTTTTAAGGGTAAAAGTTTGACGCCATGCCACGAGCGGGCGCAATTTTTAAGCTTGACATGTTGGGTATCATTTTACTCGGCGTAACATGGACATTCTATACAATAATAACATCATAATAAAATATATCCTCCCCTTCACCATTTTACCTTACCCTAGTTACGCTTTAACAACCCAGTTGAGGGCCCTTACATGATGGGGAAAGCAGGGGGAAGGCTTTACAGTCAATGTGGAGAAGGAATGGGAGCTGTGAGCAACTCAAGGACTAGATTACAGACTACCTGTTCATTCTGAGTTGATCTCTTTTTCATAATGTAATAAATCCTGTAGAGACAAGACTGTTTAAAAGAGTTATTAGCAGATAATACGTGTTCAAGATGGTGTAGTCAGCCATTTCTGACAACGTACAGAAATTCAGATTTTAGAGCTGTACAACATTGTCAGTCTCTTTAGTGCTGCCACATCACATCGGTGTCACCCGACCTCCACACTGTATCATAGGACTACATAAATATACTGAAATATCAGTGTCTATCAGCAATATGAATGAATAAATATTAGAAGGGGCAGCACATGGGAGGCAAGGGTCAGCCATACCTACACCGTGATACCTTGCAAGGCTCACCACCACTATGCCCTGACCTGCACATGAGGCACAGGTACACCATGGGCAGTGCCAAGCTCCCCGGCTTTATTTCTGAAGATGCTTCGGGGAGTCCTGACAGCCATTAAATATTTACCGAACCAAATGGAAGTTTTGGCAAGAGCGCAGAGAGCACTCTCCCCTCTAACTCCATCGAGGCGGAGCGCCCACAGAGCGCCGCTAAGCAGGGACTTAGTGAGCCAGAGAAACTTAACCCCTTCCTGCCTGCAATGGACCAAAATGCCTTCTGCCATGAATATTTCTGTGTTTATATATGTCAGGGAAAAATCTGTCTGTCTGACCATCCGTCCATCCATCTCATACATAGATTCTATCTATCTATCTATCTATCTATCTATCTATCTATCTATCTATCTATCTATCTATCTATATATCATATTATTTATTTATAGTGTCTTTATCTCCCATGGGTATGTACAAAGTAATAGATATAACAAGGAGATGGGCAATACTAGACATATTTCTTCTGTATTTGTTTATTTATATGGTCATCTATGTAGTTCATGTTATATATTTCACACAGATAAGAGAGATAATCAGAGAATTTTTTTTTTTTTTTTTTTTAACTAAAGAACAGTATTTATTTAGTCTATTTATCTATCTATCTGATTAATTTTATTTATTTATTTGAGGCACTACAAAGTGTAAAATAAACGAGAAGGTAATGCTAAAAAAAATGTTTTTGTATCTATTACTTCTGTATAATTAACTACACATTTCACATCAATATATTCCAGGCAGATATGACAAAGATAAATAGAATGTATTTTCAATACATAACGGTAGGATAGAAGAAATCGATCTATTGATCTATCTAGCTGTTTATCTACCTATCTCTCCTTTCATTCCTCATATATCTGTCATTCTGCATCTGTCTGACCATCTGTCTATTTGTGTTTTTTACCTTTACTTATTTTAGAAAGACAGATATAATATAGATAGACAGAAGAATAACTGACTAGATAGATAGATAGATAGATAGATAGATAGATAGACATGAATATAGTTATTTAGTAAATAATACATCTTCCGCTCTCCCCATCTATCACTATATATTATGATTATAGAGTGAGAATAACAAGGATAGTAAAAATCTCTCTCTCTTTCCATCCAACCATTCTTCATCCTTTGATATCAGTTCTTCCCTTCTTTCTCTCTCTCTTGCTCTCTCCATTCATCCATTCTTCTTACATTAATATATGAGTTCTTCCCTTCTTTCTCAACTTCTCTTCATCCATCCGTTCTTCATCCATGGATATATCAGTTCTTCCCTTGTTTCTCGCCCTCTCTCCATCCTTCCATACTTCATCCATCAATATATCAATTCTTCCCTTCTTTCACTCTCTCTCTTTCCATCCTTTCTTCTCTCTGTAAGTCCTTACTTTGCTCTATCTATTCATTCTTTCCTTTATGTCTAAATCTATCCATTCTTCCCTCCTTCTTTCCATCTATCCATTCTTCCCTCCTTTTCTCCATCTATCCATTCTTCCCTCCTTCTCTCCATCTATCCATTCTTCCCTCCATCTATCCATTCTTCCCTCCTTCTCTCCATCTATCCATTCTTCCCTCCTTCTCTCCATCTATCCATTCTTCCCTCCATCTATCCATTCTTCCCTCCTTTTCTCCATCTATCCATTCTTCCCTCCATCTATCCATTCTTCCCTCCTTCTCTCCATCTATCCATTCTTTCCTGCTTCTCTCCATCTATTCATTTTTTCCTCCTTCTCTCCTATCTATGCTTCCCTCCTTCTCTCCATTCTTCCCTCTCCCTATCTATCCATTCTTCCCTCCTTCACTACATCCATTCATTCTTCCCTCCTTCACTCCATCCATTCTTTCTTCATTCCATCCATTCATTCTTCCCTCCTTCACTCCATCCATTCATTCTTCCCTTCTTCACTCCATCCATCAATTCTTCCCTCTTTCACTCCATCCATTCATTCTTCCCTCCTTCACTCCATCCATCCACTCTTCACTCCATCCATCCATTCTTCCCTCCTTCACTCCATCCACCTTTTCTTCCCTCCTTCACTCCATCCACCTTTTCTTCCCTCCTTCACTCCATCCATCCATTCTTCACGCCAGCCATCCATTCTTCCCCCCTTCACTCCATCCATCCATTCTTCACTTCAGCCATCCATTCTTCCCTCCTTCACTCCATCCATTCATTATTCCCTCCTTCACTCCATCCATTCATTCTTTCCTCCTTCACTCCATCCATTCATTCTTCCCTCCTTCACTCCATCCATTCATTCTTCCCTCCTTCACTCCATCCATCCATTCTTCCCTCCTTCACTCCATCCATCCACTCTTCACTCCTTCACTCCATCCATCCATTCTTCACTCCATCCATCCATTCATTCATTCATTCTTCCTTCCTTCACTCCATCCATCCATTCTTCACTCCAGCCATCCATTCTTCCCTCCTTCACTCCATCCATTCATTCTTCCCTCCTTCACTCCATCCATTCATTCTTCCCTCCTTCACTCCATCCATTCATTCTTCCCTCCTTCACTCCATCCATCCACTCTTCACTCCTTCACTCCATCCATCCATTCTTAACTTCAGCCATCCATTCTTCCCTCCTTCACTCCATCCATTCATTCTTCCCTCCTTCACTCCATCCATCCATTCTCCCCTCCTTCACTCCATCCATTCATTCATTCATTCATTCTTCCCTCCTTCACTCCATCCATTCATTCTTCCCTCCTTCACTCCATTCATTCATTCTTCCCTCCTTCACTCCATTCATTCATTCTTCCCTCCTTCACTTCATCCATTCCTCCCTCCTTCACTCCATTCATTCATTCATTCTTCCCTCCACTCCATCCACCCATTCTCCCCTCCTTCACTCCATCCATTCATTCGTCCCTCCTTCACTCCATTCATTCATTCTTCCCTCCTTCACTCCATTCATTCATTCTTCCCTCCTTCACTTCATCCATTCCTCCCTCCTTCACTCCATTCATTCATTCTTCCCTCCACTCCATCCACCCATTCTCCCCTCCTTCACTCCATCCATTCATTCGTCCCTCCTTCACTCCATTCATTCATTTTTCCCTCCTTCACTTCATCCATTCCTCCCTCCTTCACTCCATTCATTCATTCATTCTTTCCTCCTTCACTCCATCCATTCATTTTATCTATCCATTCTTCCCTCCTTCACTCCATTCATTCATTCTTTCCTCCTTCACTCTATCCATTCATTCTTCCCTCCTTCGCTCGCTCCCTCCATCCATTCTTTCCTCCTTCACTCCCTCCATCCATTCTTCCCTCCTTCACTCCATCCATTCATTCTTCCCTCCTTCACTCCATCCATTCATTCTTCCCTCCTTCACTCCATCCATTCATTCTTCCCTCCTTCACTCCATCCATCCATTCTTCCCTCCTTCACTCCATCCATTCCTCCCTCCTTCACTCTATTCATTCTTCCCTCCTTGACTCCATCCATTCCTCCCTCCTTCACTCCATTCATTCTTCCCTCCTTCACTCCATTTATTCATTCTTCCCTCCTTCACTCCATCCATTCCTCCCTCCTTCACTCCATTCATTCATTCTTTCCTCCTTCACTCCATCCATTCATTCTATCTATCCATTCTTCCCTCCTTCACTCTATCCATTCATTCTTCCCTCCTTCGCTCCCTCCATTCATTCTTCCCTCCTTCGCTCCCTCCATCCATTCTTCCCTCCTTTGCTCCCTCCATCCATTCTTCCCTCCTTCACTCCATCCATTCATTCTTCCCTCCTTCACTCCATCCATTCATTCTTCCCTCCTTCACTCCATCCATCCATTCTTCCCTCCTTCACTCCATCCATCCATTTTCCCTCCATCACTCCATCCATTCATTCTATCTATCCATTCTCCCCTTCTTCACTCCATCCATTCATTCATTATATCTATCTATTTTTTCATCCTTCACTCCATCCATTAAGTCTTCCCTCCTTCACTCCATATATCCATTTCTCCCTCTATCTCTCCATCCATACATTTTTCCCTCTATTTATCCATTCTTCCCTCTCTCTCTCCATGCATCCATTCTAATCTGTCTATATATATATAGTCAGTTCTCATGTACAGATAACACGTTCTGTCCATTTATCTTTCTATTCTTCCCTCATTCACTCCATCCATACATTCTTCCCTCACTCTATTTATCCACTATTCCCTCCTTCACTCCATCCATTATTTCCTCTCTCTCTCTCTCCATCTGTGCATTATTTTCTCAATCTATCTATTCTTCCCTCTCTCTCCATCCATACATCCATTCCTCCCTCTATCTATCCATCACTCTTCCCTTTCTCTCTCTCTCCATCCATTCCACCTTCTCTCTCCATCATCGATTCTTCCCTCTCTCTCCATCCACCCATCCATATATTTCTCTCTCTCTCTCTCTCTATATATATATATATATATATATATATATATATATATATATATATATATATATATAGAGATAGTCAGTTCTCCTGTACAGATAACATTATGTCTATCTATCTATCTATCTATCTATCTATCTATCTATCTATCTATCTATCTATCTATCCTCTATCTATCTATACTCTGTCTATCTATCTATCTATTCTATCTATTCTATCTATCTCCTTTATTTTGCCATCATCTCCTATGATGCTGTATAAAGTATTTAATATGATAACGATTTATGACAGAAGTAGAATGGAATACGTAGATTGTATGTATGACTATATAGATATGGAACGGACCAATCGATTGACCTATCTCAGTGGAACAGAACAGCGCTCGGGTTGTCGGTGGCGGCCCCCATGGCGGACTCTGTGTCTTCTCCGTATCTCACTTTATAATTGTCCCATGTGCCTCAGATGATCCCAGATGTCGATTATTTTGCGTGTATAGAGGAGTAAAATGGAGCCAGGCGGAGGGATGTTCATAGCTGGTAAGGGCATTGAGGGGTATTTAGGAAAGAAAATGACACGCTGCCAGGAGGTTATGAAGTGACAAAAAAACACAGAGGGCTTAGAAAGATTTCTGTTTTTTAAAAAGGACAAAAATATAATTAGATCTAAACATTTTGATTGTGGTGACGGAAAGAAATTTGTGTTGTCCTGCCTGTGAGAAGTAATCTACAACATGCCACCTGCCTCCCTCTGAATGCTTTCCCAAGGGGCTGGCTGGTGGCATGGCATTTCCAGCTGGTGCCACCCAGGTGCCAGGTCTTTTTGGGGGAGAGAGGGTTAAGTGCTGGCTCAGTAATAACCACTTTGTGGAAATAGGAAAGCAAAAAGGAGAGAGAGAGAGAAAGGGGGGAGGGAGGGTGGGTGCAGGTGGCATAGAGGCTGGCATGAAGGCAGTGGATGGGGAATGCCAGCACCATCTGTTAGAAGAAGCGCATCTGGGTCTCACAGTGCCCCCGTCACCCTGCTTTACAATTAGGATCCTGGCATCTCTATTAGGGAGGCAAGTGGGGGACCCTGACGCAGACACTGGCGCAGACTCCGAGGAGCAAGGCACAGAGCATGTGCCAACCTTATTACCTAGTGCAGAGCCTCCTGAGTCCTGTGCCAAACTTATTACCTTGTGCAGAGCAAGCCGCGCTGCTTACTAATGTTATTACTTTGTGTGGACTGCTGGGCGCTGCGCCTGCCAGCCTTTCCTATCTTGCGCAGAGCACAGGGCACGCACGGTGCCAGCTTTGTGGTGTGTGCGGATCTGCGGGCACACATCGCGTTAGCCACGCCGGCACTCTTCCTCTAACCGGGTACAGAGCCGTAGCGGGCTGGTGTGCCACCTTTACCTGAAGCCGACAGCTGAGCGAACGCGCTTTGTGTACGTTTAATGAGATTGGCGAGCCGTGCCCAGCACACTGGCCCAAGGAGATATACTGCTAGCACACGCGTGTTAGCCACATCATTTGCAAATCATATTACCTTATGCGGGACCTTGTGTGCCCGCTGTGTGCCAGCTCTGTGCAAAGTATGCCAGCCTGATCCCGGAGTCTTGTGTGAACAATGAATAGGCTGACGGACTGACACTGCAGTTCCCTGTTTCCTCCACTGCGTGTCGCCGTCGCACAGTTGGCCGCTGCTGCGCTACGTCTGTCGCTGTGGAAGCATAGACAGGCCTATTTGAAGGGAAATTATTTTCAGCAAGTCCTTATTTACTTTTTTTCTTAAAATGTTTACTGTTTATAAAACTTTTATATTTTTACCTACTTGCTGTACCATATTTCAATTATTAAAATTTCATATACAAATTTGTAGATTCGCCTTCTATTGGCCTTCTGTATTTCACTCAGCATCCCTGATCACCTGCTGCTGAGATAACAAGGCTGATCAACTAAAGAAGTTGAGAAGGTTCACATAGTAAGAGATCATGCACATGTAAAATATGACTGTATTTCAGTGCTGTACGCGGGTCTGCGCAGCTCCTATCGCAAACACGTGTATGCCCCTGAGCACAGGCTGCATATACCCGCGTACAGCCGTACCCTGCCATTCCTTTATATGGACAGCTATGCAGAAGACCTGTGGTACCCAGGCCACAAATTCAGCCTAATATGCCCCTGTCTATAAGCCCTATATTGTTTAACCACTTCAATACCAGGCACTTACCCACCTTCCTGCCCAGGCCAATTTTCAGCTTTTAGCGCTGTCACTTTTTAAATGACAATTGCGCGGTCATGCTACACTGTACCCAAACAACATTTTTATAATTTTGTTCTCACAAATAGAGCTTTCTTTTGGTGGTATTTGATCACCTCTGCGGTAAACAAATAAAAAAAGACTGAAAATTTAGATTTTTTTTGTAAAAAAAGTAAGTTTTCTCCTTCACTGATGGGCACTGTAAATCTGCACTGACGGGCACTGGTAAGATGGCACCGATGATATGGCCCAGATGAGGTGGCACTGATGGGCACTCACGATGGGCACTGATAGGCGGCACTGATCGGCACTCATAGGTGGCACTCATAGGTGGCATTGATGGGCACTGAAAGTCTGCACTGATTGGTACTTATGGGTGGCACTAATAGGTGGCACTGCTGGTCACTGATAGGCGTCACTGATGGGCTGCAATGATGGCTGGCACTGATAGATTGCACTGATAGGCATCACTGGTGGCACTGGCTTGGGCACTGTTTGGCATATCCCTGGTGGTCTAGGGTGGCATACCTGGTGATCCTGTGTGGTGGCCATTCCTGGAGGTCATAAGCAGGCATCAGCGGGGGGGCTGCGCTGATAAACAATCAGCGCAGACCCCCCCCGTCTGGAGAGCCACCGATCAGCTCTCCTCTACTCATACTCACGTCTGTCAGACGCGAGTGAGGAAAAGCCGATTAATAGCTCTTCCTGTTTACATCGTGATCAGCCGTGATTGGATGTGGTAAAGAGCCACACCACCGAGGCGCTGCGCTAAACACCCCCTAGGCGCGCAATTGTGGCTTATCCTGCTGGATGTCATATGATGCCCAGTCATGGTAACTGAACCACTTCCCGGCCGTCATTCTGCTATAGGCCGGGCGGGAAGCGGTTAAAGATTCACTTTATTGTGTATATTTACCCAATTTATTTTGTGAACCTTCTTAACACCTTTAGTTAATGAGCCCCACAATCTCAACCACAGAGGGAGAGCATTGTTTTCAGCCAGTTACAGAATTAATGTAAAGTACAACCACTGAACAAAACTAATAAGCAGAAAGAAAAGCTTGAATATACAGTGCATCCGGAAAGTTTTCACAGTGCTTCACTTTTTCCACATTTTATGTTACAGCAGGGGTGTCCAACCAGCTGCCCGGGGGGGGGGGGGGGGCACGTGTGGCCCGCGGAGCCTTCTGTTGTGGCCCACGACCTCTTGCTCTGGGATGCTCAGTAAGCCTAGAACACAGGTTCCCATCCCGCTATCCCATAGCATCAGTGTTGTAAATGAAGCCGGTGGCAGAGGAAGCAAGCTGCTGTGGGGCAGAGGAAGCAAACTGCTGCGGGGCAGAGGAAGCAAGCTGCTGCGGGGCAGAGGAAGCAAGCTGCTGCGGGGCAGAGGAAGCAAGCGGCTGCGCGGCAGAGGAAGCAAGCTGCTGCGGATCCGAGGAAGCAAGCGACGGCAGGGCAGAGGAAGCAAGCGGCTGCGGATCAGAGGGAGCAAGAGGCTGCGGATCAGAGGGAGCAAGCGGCTGCGGATCAGAGGAAGCAAGTGGCTGCAGGGCAGAGGAAGCAAGCTGCTGCGGATCCGAGGAAGCAAGCGACGGCAGGGCAGAGGAAGCAAGCGGCTGCGGATCAGAGGAAGCAAGCGGCTGCGGGGCAGAGGAAGCAAGCTGCTGCGGAACAGAGGAAGCAAGCAGCGGCAGGGCAGAGGAAGCAAGCAGCTGCGGATCAGAGGAAGCAAGCAGCTGCGGATCAGAGGAAGCAATCGGTGACAGGGCAGAGGAAGCAAGTGGCTGCGGAGCAGAGCCGGATAAGCCAATGCTTCAGGTATAGCACCGGCTCCTGTCAGAGGCGGCGTGATACCAAATGTACTCTTCCTAGAACAGCTACAGCTGGCAATACCTGAATAGAAGACTGTTATTAAAGGTATTAGGTTAAAGGTAGAGTGGGCTCCATAGAAGTAGAGTGGGCTCAATAGAAGTAGAGTGGGCTGTGTACGTTCTGCATATGCAGGGTGGACATGAACCTGCCATCCGCCCGCTCTACCTATTGTGGCCCACGACCGGTTACCAAGTCGCTTAAGTGGCCCTTGCTCTTAAAACGTTTGGGCACCCCTTACAGAAAATAAATGGGGTTCAATCAGTGCAAAACCAATACTAACTAAAAAAGCAGCTGAGCACTCAGGGTCAATATATCAAATCCTAGGTGAAAATTCATATTCAGTCAGTACAGAGCTAAAATAATCAATAAATAAATATAAAAACCTATATAAAATATGGGATATTGGGATATTCACGGAATCGCCCCCATTCCTCCTTGTAGCACAAGTCCCCCCCCCGCATTCCTCTTTCTAGCACAAATTCCCACCCCCTTCCATTCCTCCTAGCACAAATCCCCCTCCCCCCCTTCATTACTTCTTCTAGCACAAATTCCCCCTCCCCCATCCATTCCTTCTTCTAGCACAAATCCCCCATCCATTCCTCCTTCTAGCACAAATCCCCTCTCCATTCCTCCTTCTAGCACAAATCCCCCATCCATTCCTCCTTCTAGCACAAATCCCCCATGCATTCCTCCTTCTAGCACAAATCCCCCATGCATTCCTCCTTCTAGCACATGCGCGGGTTTTTAGCGTTGTTTTAGCCCACACACGATAATTTTTTACAACCCCGAAAAACGACATAGTTTAAAACGTCGTTAAAAAATGCAGCATGTTCGGAAAAAAAATGTTGTCGTTTTTTTCAGAACCCGAAAAATTATGTGAAGCCGACACACAATCATTTAAAAATGACATTGTTTTAAAACAACGTTTTTTTTCATGCCGAAAAATGATCGTGTGTACGCGGCATTAGAGTCGTCAAATAAAATAAAATGAACTCTCTAAGGCACGTGCGGGGTTAAATGGTGCCCATATGCCTGGCATCCTCCTGGGGAGGGGGAATGCCCGCGAGCTGGTATCCAAAATCTCAGTCCAGATGGTGACCAGCAACTGTATTTGCAGAAGGAACAGATGTGGGTGCAGCGTTAGAGACTTCAAACAGCTGGCGGGAAGGGAAGGTGTTGAAGCAATGGATGGGGACTCCCTACAAAAGTGTGACAGTGTAGCCGTCTCTCACACATCCCGCACTATGGCAGGACTTGTATGAATGCACCTGTGTACAGCAGAATCTGTACCGACAATGCAACTGCTGGAATCACCAACATATGCTCATCTGTGAACGCACACATTGCAGAGCACACAGTAGCAGCTAAATGCTGTGGTCAAAGGAACACAGAATACATCAAATGGAATATATACATAAGACAACATGTGCTTTACCATATGTGTGCAGCTTTTTTTTTTCTTCATATAGATTAGTAACTTTTCTGTCTTGTACAGAAGAGAAAATACAATCATCAAGAACTTACAGTATATATATATACAGGGCCGCTGATAGGGGGGACCACCAGCCCTCCTGTAGGGGGCCCAGGCAAACAGGGGGGCCCTGACAGCAAAGGGAATCAATGTAATCGGATGGAGGGGCAATTACAGAATTACTTCCCCTGCAACGATCCCCCTCTCTGTTCTGCCTTCTTTTGATCCCCCCTCTGTGCCCCCTGTCACTGTGCTGCCCCCCACGGAACTGCTGGCTTACCTGTCTCGTATAAAATAACAAATTATAAAATAAAATACATTTTAATACATTTGAACATTCTTTAAAAAATTATATAAAAAAAAAAGTTTAAAGATTTTTAAAAACTATTTTAAAAAGGGCCAATTCACACAGGTTCTCTGTTATGTTTGTGTCCGCTAATAATGATTTTAGTGTATTTCGTTTGTGAAAATATTGTTTTGATATATTTTAGGGGGGCCCTGTCAGGTAGGCTGTACGGGGCCCCGTGATTTCTAACAGCAGCCCTGTGTATATATATATATAAAGTATTAGGTAAAAGTAAGAGGCTTTGGGGTAGATTCACGTAGATTGGCGTAACTTTGTGCGGGCGCAACGTATCCTATTTACGTTACGCCTCCGCAACTTTTACAGGCAAGTGCCGTATTCTCAAAAAAAAGTTGCGGCGGCGTAGCGTAAATAGGCCGGCGTAAGCCCGCCTAATTCAAATTGTGAAGAGGTGGGTGCGTGTGTTATGTAAATCAGGCTTGACCCGACACGATTGAAGTTTTTCCTGAACGGCGCATTCGCCGTCCGTGGAATTTCCCAGTGTGCATTGCTCCAAAGTACGCCGCAAGGACGTCATTGGTTTCGACGTGAACGTAAATGACGTCCAGCCCCATTCACGGACGACTTACGCTAACGACGTAACTTTTTCAAATTTCGACGCGGGAACGACGGCCATACTTAACATTGGTACGCCGCACTTACGCCACCATATAGCTGGGATAACTATAGGCCGGGAAAAGCCTAACGTAAAAGGCGTAACTGTACTGCGTCAGCCGGGCGTACGTTCGTGAAATCGCGTATCTAGCTGATTTACATATTTCGACGCGTGAATCAGCGTACACGCCCCTAGCGGCCAGCGTAAATATGCAGTTACGATCTGACGGCGTAAGAGACTTACGCCTGTCGGATCTAATAGATATCTATGCGTAACTAAGAATCAGGCGCATAGATACGACCGGCCAGACGCAGAGATACGACGGCGTATCCGTCTTATCTCCTCTGAGAATCTGGCCCTTTGTGTTTGCCGTGGAAGTTCCTTCCCTTTCCAGTATTTAGAGCTCATACACAAGGCCGTAGAAATGTACACATGATCTTGCCAGTAGAAAGATCCTGCATAAAAAATTGGCCATAGCGCATCTCAACCTAAACAGACAGACAAACAGATAAGTGCTCATGTCCCTATAGAGCAAGGGTCTCCAAACTGCGGCCCGGGGGCCGGATGCGGCCCTTTGCTTGCCTTTATATGGCCCTTGGTTATATGTCATCAACAAAGGGGCACAGTTCCTCCCAATAACACAGATCAAGAGGCAAAATTCCTACCAGTGACACCAACGATGGGACAAATTTCCTCCCAATGACACCAACGAGGCCCAACTTCACCAATGATGGGGCACAATTTTTCCCAATGACACCAACGTTGGGGCACAATTCCTCACAATGACACCAACGATAGGGCACAATGCCACCAAAGATGGGGCATAGTTCCTCCCAATGACACCAACGATAGGGCCCAAATGCCAGCAGTGATGGGGCACAATTCCTTTCAATGACACCAACGATGGGATCCAATGACCCCAAGGATGAATCCTGAATCTGCTATTCTCCTATCTTCTTCAGCTTTACTTTCCTCACCACATGTTTACTGTTTTTACCCGGCTGGGTAATAAAGAGCACAGCAAAGAGCACCTGTTTGGACATTCCTTTACTTCTACTACATGCAATACGCATCATTCACCCCTAGGAATTTTGGAGGAGCCATGGGGTAACACCCTGCCCAAAAATCCAGCAGCTCCAATGGGGGTAATGCTACATACAGTATGTACCTGACCATCTGGAACCCCGAAAAAGGTGCTGTTGACTTCAATGGGTGGGTTTGACAGGTGCTGCCATCTCTCAACTTATAATGCCATCTTAGATTTGTCGTTGCATGTGAACAGCCCCTTCTGGCTGTATAGTTAGACTATGTTCTGACTCAACTACAAGGCCATAAGCTTTATCTCCAGTGACATATAGAGCTTACACGACCTGGTGATCTATTGGTGATCTTTCTATCCCTTGCATCAATTCAGACAGCCTAACTCGATGAATAGACTCACAATGAAGCCTTTCAAATGTTTTGTTTAATGAAGGATACTCATAGGTAGAAAAACGTTGATGTTGTTAACCACATGGAAAGATGATTACAGCATGGTGGAATACTGAGCAATGATACCAGAGTCTTTATGGCCCTTGGGTCCATCCCCAAACTGTTCCCACAAAGTTGGGAGCATGAAATTGTCCAAAATGTCTTGTATCCTTACCAGTTTCCTTCACTGGAACTAAGGGGCCAAGCCCAACCCCTATTCACTCTCTAGCACCTACCTAGGAGGGTGCTACACATACAGTAAGTATTCACAGCCTTTGCTCAATACTTTGTTGAAGCACCTTTGGCACGAATTACAGCCTCAAGACTTTTTGAGTATGATGATACAAGCTTGGCACACCTATTTTTGGGCAGTTTCTCCCATTCTTCTTTGCAGGACCTCTGAAGCTCCATCAGGTTGGATGGGGAGCTTCGGTGCACAGACATTTTTAGATCTTTCCCTAGATGTTCAATCGGGTTCAAGTCTGGGCTCTGGTTGAGCCACACAAGGACATTCACAGATTTGTCCTGTAGCCACTTCTTTTGTTATCTTGGCTGTGTGCTGAGGGTCGCTATCCTGTTGGAAGATGAACCTTCGCCCCAGTCTGAGGTCTAGAGCGCTCTGGAGCAGGCTTTCATCAAGGATGTTTCTGTACATTGCTGCATTCATCTTTCCCTCGATCCTGACTAGTCTCCCAGTTCCTGCCACTGAAAAACATCCCCACAGCATGATGCTGCCACCACCATGCTTCATTGTAAGAATGGAATTGGCCAGTTGATGAGCAGTGCCTGGTTTCCACCAGACTTGATGCTTGCCATTCAGACCAAAACGTTTAATCTTTGTTTCATCAGACCACCAGTTGGTGGTCTGAGAATCCTTCAGGTGCCTTTTGGCAAACTCCTGGTTTGCTGTCATGTGCCTTTTACTGAGGAGTGGCTTCCGTCTGGCCACTCTACCATACAGGCCTGATTGGTGGAGTGCTGCAGAGATGGTTGTTCTTCTGGAAGGTTGTCCTCTCTCCACAGAAAAACGCTGGAGCTCTTTCAGAGTGAATATCAGGTTGTTGGTCACCTCCCTGACTAAGGCCCCTCTCCCCCAATCGCTCAGTTTGGCGGGGCGACCCGCTCTAGGAAGAGTCCTGGTGGTTCCAAACTTCTTCCATTTAAGAATGATGGAGGCCACTGTGCTTATTAGGACCTTCAATACTTCAGAAGTTTTTCTGTACCCTTCCCTAGATCTGTGCCTCAATACAATCCTGTCTCGGAGGTCTACAGAATATTCCTTGGACTTCATGGCTTGGTTTGTGCTCTGACATGCACGGTTAACTGTGGGACCTTATATAGACAGTTATGTGCCTCCAAATCATATCCACTCAACTGAATTTACCACAGATGGACTTCAATCAAGTTGTAGAAACATCTCAAGGATGATCAGTGGAAACAGGATGCACATAAGCTCAATTTTCAGTGTCATGGCAAAAGCCTCGTACACACGGTTGGACTTCCATCTCACTTTTCCGTAGATTTTGGTCCGAAGGGCATTGGCTGTGAACTTGTTCTGCATACGCACAGCACAACATTTTCAGCCAACATTCACCAAACCACGTGTTTTTTCAGCTCTTTACCGCCACCCTTTGGGCAACTTCTGCTATTGTTGTCCGATATTTAGCATTGGTTCCGAGCATTTTTGTACTTTGGATTTTAGTTGGACAGACTTCCGTACACACGATCGGTTAAACCGACGTAACAGATTTATTGCCCAACAATTGGTCAGCATGAACAGCCAACTTTTGTTATCGTTAATTCTGCCAACAATTGTCTAATGGAGCATACACACAGTCGGATTATCTAACACAACACGTCCGTCAGACAATTATGGCCATAAAATTGGATTGTGTGTACGGGCCTAAAAGCTGTGAATACTTAGGTACATTTGATTTTTTTTTTTTTTTTTTTTTTAGTTTTTAATAAATTTGCAAAGATTCCAAACAAACTTCTTTTACATTGTCATTATAGGGTATTGTTTGTAGAATTTTAAGAGGAAACAGAATTTAATTCATTTTGGAATAAAGCTGTAATATAACAAAATGTGAAAAAAGTGAAGCGCTGTGAATACCTGTCGTTTCAGGGAAAAACGTGGGAGTGTTTTCCGATGTGTGGGGGGTGCCATTAAGAATTATTGGCACTCCCGAATGTCTGCTAAAGGGCAGCTCCTTTTGGCTGTGAGTTCGGGAACGCGCGCAATTTGCCCGTATATGTGTGAACCTAGTCTAATACCATTACTGTCCTTTTATGCCTTGTACACATGATCGGAGTTTCCAATGAAAAAAGTCAGACGGAATTTTTTCATCGCATATTCCGACCGTGTGTGTGCCCTATCGAATTTTTTCCATCGGAAATTCCGACGGACTTAGAAAGAGAACATGAAAAAATTTCTATCGCAAATTCCGAGTCTGTGTGGAACTTCATTTTTCTCGGCTCGTCGTAGTGTTGTACATCACCGCGTTTTGGACGGTCGGAATTTGGTGTGACAGGGTGTATGCAAGACAGCTTGAACGGAATTCCGTCGGAAAAATCTGATCGTGTGTACGGGGCATCAGCTGATTGTGTAAAGGTTTTTCAATACCCTTTAAGAGCCCCAGCTGTTTGGGTAGTTGTGTTTTGGGTAATATTTCAATAGCAAAGCGATATCTCATGCAGTGACAATCACTTCCTTGCAGTGCGGTGCACAATGACGTCTGTACAGAACACGACCGCCAGACAAACACACAGTCACGTGTAAACATCAGCGAGCTCAGCCTGCTGCGGCGCCCCTCTCCCGCTCGTACGAGTGAAGTAAACAGTTAAGCCATTTTTCTTTTTAATTAAACTCATTAAGAAGATGAAACAGTGGAGGCTTTGAAAGGGGAAGTGTGCCTGCGGCAGGTAAACGCGTCTTTTTCCCCGCTGCTAATATTATTCTACTTATGAAAATAGGAGAGTATTTTGGCACCATCCCGGAAACAGGGTGGGATGAGGGGGGCGCTGAAAGCTCCCTATTGTTACAGCACAAGAAAAAGACTCTTTTCACTGCTGGCAAAGGTGAGACAAAGCCGTTTTCATAATGATCTCCAGACAGGCCCGAGGTGGATTGATGCAGCTTCCGCCTGTTCCTGTTTGACGTGTCCTGCCAAACTTTCCGGCCGTGCACCAGGCCTCTCTCTCTCTCTCTCTTGTCCTCATGATGCTTCACAACAGGCTCTGGGGAATGTCAGCTGGAAATGTAGGTGTGTGGGGTCTCATGTCAGTCTAGAGGATAGGACCAGATCTGAGAGATTCATGGAAAGGGCGAGATTAGATTCTTCTTCAATCCTCATAATAGGGGACTTTCAAATGTAGCACCCAGGAAAAGATTCATATTAAATACATAATGTGTATAAAAAAAAAGTTTCAATTGATTAATCACAACACACATGTATAAAATATAGAGTTACAATTAGACAGTAATATATCATCTCCTCACTGTCTGTCAAATGATATTAAAAAGCAATCCAAAGGCAGATCACTTTTCAGATTCTTGGCAATCTTGGTACACCTATAAATAAATTTAGCCTAAATGAAATCCTAACACAACCCTTTCCTGTAGCCCTAAGGCCCCGTACACACGACCGGATTTATCCGCGGATCAGTTCCAGCGGACAGATCAGGTCGTGTGTAGGCCCGAGCGGACATTTTCCAGCGGATAAAAATCCAGCCAACTGATTTCCAAGGGATAAAAATTTCTTAGCATGCTAAGAAATCTATCCGCTGGAATCCTGTCCTTCGGACTTATACGGTCGTCTGTACAGACTCACCGGATAAGTCTGCCCGATCCCCATCCCTCGCATGCGTGGAAGTGATTCGACGCATGCGTGGAAGTATTTACCTTCCAGGGTCGCGCACGTTGCCGCGTCATCGTCGCGGTGATGGCGTGGCCACGTCACCGCGGATGTTTTCCGCGGGGATTTTGATCTGATGGTGTGTACAGCCATCAGATCAAAATCCGCCAGCGGACATATCTGATGGAAACGGTCCGGGGGACCGTTTTCATCGGATATCCGCTCGTCTGTACGAGGCCTAAGATTAACCTTTCCTCTAATACTAACACTAACCCTCCCTTTAACACTAATGCCGCATACACACGGTCAGTCCATCCGATGAGAACGGACCGATGAACCGTTTTCATCGGTTAACCGATGAAGCTGACTGATGGTCCGTCGCGCCTACACACCATCAGTTAAAAAAACGATTGTGTCAGAACGCGGTGACGTAAAACACAACGACGTGCTGAAAAAAACGAAGTTCAATGCTTCCAAGCATGCGTCGACTTGATTCTGAGAATGCGTGGTTTTTTAACCGGTGGTCGTGCCTACTAATGATCGGTTTTGTCCTATCGGTTAGGAATCCATTGGTTAATTTTAAAATAAGTTGCCTTTTTTTTAACCGATGGTTAAAGTGGTGGTTCACCCTAAAAAGCAAGTTTCTACCATGAAATCCAGCATACTAGCGTGAGCTACAGTATGCCTTTATTTTATTTTTTTGTGCCGTACTTATTTACTGTTTAATCCCGTAGTTAAGTTTCAGACTCCCCGCGGGGAATGGGCGTTCCTATATAGAGGGGAACATGAATAACGGCCGGCTATGGCGCGTCACGCTTCCTGAGTAGGACTCGGCTTTTCACGGCGCTATACGGTGCCTGCGCACAGACTAAGAGCTGACTGCGCAGGCGCCGTGAAGAGCCAAGTCCTATTTCGGCTATTTCCGGGAAGCGTGACGCGCTATAGCCGGCCGTTAATCATGTTCCCCTACTAGTCTGAAACTTAACTACGGGATTAAACAGTGAGTACGGCGCAAACAAATAAAATAAAGGCATACTGTAGCTCGCGCTAGTATGCTGGATGGCATGTTAGAATTTTTTTTTTTTTTAGGGTGAACCCCCGCTTTAAGTAACCGATGGCGCCCACACACGATCGGTTTTGACCGATGAAAACGGTCCATCAGACCATTCTCATCGGTTTAACCGATCGTGTGTATGCGGCATAACCCTTGATAAAATACTAACACAAATCCTCCCTATAGTCCTAACCCTAACCTTCCCTCCAATACTAACACTAATAGCCAGATTCAGAGACAGTTACGCCGGCGTATCAGTAGATACGCCGTCGTAACTCTGAATCTACGCCGTCGTAAATTTAAGCGTATTCTGGAAACCAGATACGCTTAAATTAGGCTAAGATACGAGCGGTGTAAGTCTCCTACGCCGTCGTATCTTAGGGTGCATATTTACGCTTGCCGCTAGGTGGCGCTTCCGTTGATTTCGGCGTAGAATATGCAAATGAGCTAGATATGCCGATTTAGAAAGGTACGTGCGCCCGGCGCATTTTTTTACATCGTTTACGTAAGGCTTTTTCCGGCGTAAAGTTAGTCGAACAAAAAGCTGGCCTAGCCAATGTTAAGTATGGACTTCGTTCCCGCGTCGAATTTTAAAATTTTTACGTCGTTTGCGTAAGTCGTCTGTGAATGGGGCTGGATGTAATTCACGTCAAAAACCAATACGTCCTTGCGGCGTACTTTGGAGCAATGCACACTGGGATATGTACACGAACGGCGCATGGTCCGTTCGTTAAAAACGTCAATCACGTTGGGTCACTAGTCATTAACATAAAACACGCCCCCCTGTTCATCATTTGAATTAGGCGCGCTTACGCCGGCCCATTTACGCTACGCCGCCGTAACTTAGGAGGCAAGTGCTTTGTGAATACAGCACTTGCCTCTCTGACTTACGGCGGCATAGCGTATATGCAATACGCTACTAAACCTTACTGAAATCCTAACACAACCCTTTCCTGTAGCCCTAAGATTAACCTTTGCTCTAATCCTAATGCCGTGTACACACAACCGTTTTACGTGTTGTAAAAAATTATGTTTTTTTAAGGGTCTAGAAAAAACTATGGGCCAGATTCACAGCGGAGATACGACGGAGTATCACTCCTGCGGGATTCACTACCCGGAAGCCGGCGGGGAAAATAGCGATACAACGGTATGTACGGCAAAAAAAAAAAAAAAACATCAGCGTACTGTCAATGTCGAGAGTGAGCACAATGTAATGTTAGAAAATTGTTTTTAGGGTGAACCTCCGCTTTAATAATATTAATAGTAATAATGGTAATGTCCAACATAGTGCATAACTCCCAACTGGGAGATAAAGTGTTAAATCTAGATCAGTATTGTGCAACAAAAGTTCATTGATAAAGTGCTGTTGGTAATAAACGTGTGCTCGGAGAATAATTCCACTCCACCAATAGAAGTTTCCACCTCCACCAAACGGAAAACAATCACCGCAAATGTGCTCAAGGATGGCACCTTACCACAAGATGTTGACCTATTTAATTAAAAAGAGGTCAATAACAGCATATAGCAAAAAGCCATGGATTCCATGCGCAGCTCTTTGTCACTTGATTCCACCAGACTCCATATCATATGAAGCAAACCAGAAAAAAGAGAAAACCATAGGGTAATATCGTTTTTAATAAAAATATAAAATCAGACAGCGCCAAGAGGCCCCTTACTTTGGTTGGTGCCTTTCCCCAGCACTGAGGCTAATCAGCGTTGTAAGTTTTAGTGGAGAGATGGTTCCACGCTCAGGACGCTTGCAGGATAGCGTGCGTTCCACCTCTCGGATCCAGAGAGCCAACGCGACCGCAAGTGCGTTGATTTTGCGTGACCAGGCTCCTCAACATACGTTTCGTTTTACCACGTCGCCAGGAAGCCCCAGTGCCGTTTTTTTTTCTCATCTGCCCCAAACAGATGTGGATGTCCTCGATTTCAGCCCTGCAGGACAACACCTCTCCAATTAACAGCTGGGCACTGTATGTGTCTAATCCACCATCAACAGCACGAAAACCTCCTGAAATTTGGAAGCAAACCATGTATTAAAATTATGCAGGCCTACATCTATTACCTGAAGCTGTGCTGTATGACACTGACCTCATGTGGTGGCAGTTTCCACTTCCTGCACATCCCGCGGGGGTGGGGCTTGGGTATGTGTGGGGTTTCTCTGCTCCAGTCTTGAAGCTTGATTGCGCCCTATGAGATTGTAAAAAAGGGATACATGAATCAAAAAGATTAGAGGCCTGAAAGAGGAATATGAATCATTTTTTTTATAAAGTGTGGTACAATTGTCTGTTTTTACAATCCTTCTAAGCTTAACACAGGATTGTATACATTACCAAAGCTGCTACATTTCTCTATCTTTGGCCAAGTTTCCTACATGGAAACACACCAAGTATCCACTGGATCTCCTCTGTGTGACACCCTAAATAGGTTGTTCTTGTGGCCAACACTTGTGCTACTGAGTCCATATGTGTAACCAACTGCTGAGCATACTCTCCTTTTACTGTATATTGACTTAAGTTGGATTATTTAAATCTAGTTAAGAACACATCTACATTAACCACTTGCTTACTGGGCACATATACCCCCCTCCTGCCCAGGTGAAATTTCAGCTTCCGGCACTGCGTCACTTTAACTAACAATTGCGCGGTTGTGCGACGTGTCTCCCAAACAAAATTGACGTCCTTTTTTCCCCACAAATAGAGCTTTCTTTTGGTGGTATTTGATCGCCTGTGCGGTTTTTATTTTTTGCGCTATAAACAAAAAAGAGCGACAATTTTGAAAAAAATACAATATTTTTTACTTGTTGCTATAATAAATATTCCAATTTAAAAAAAAAAAAAAAAAATTTTTTTCTCAGTTTAGGCGATACGTATTCTTCTACATATTTTTGGTAAAAAAATAAAAAAATCGCAATAAGCGACTGGTTTGCGCAAAAGTTATAGCGCCTACAAAATAGGGGACAGAATTATAATTTTTTTTTTTTTTACTAGAAATGGTGGCAATCTGCGATTTTTATTGTGACTGCAATGTTATGGCGGACACATCGGACACTTTTGACACATTTTTGGCGCCATTCACATTTATACTGCGATCAGTGCTATAAATATGCACTAATTACAGTATAAATGTGACTGGCATTGAAGGGGTTAATACTAGGGGGTGAGGAAGGGGTTAAATGTATCCCTGCATTGTGTTCTAACTGTGGGGGAAGGGGGGGTGACTGGGGGGGTGACCGATCTATGTCCCTATGTACAAGGGACATAGATCGGTCTCCTCTCCAGAGACAGCACCGCTGTCTCTGTGTAAAACGGCAATGAGAGATGATCTCATATGTTTACATATGAGATCATCTCTCATTGGCCGCACAGATCGCATCGCAAACGGCCACTCTGATTGGCCGTTCGCGGCGATCTGTAATTGGCTGTGTCCAAGGGACACGGCCAACACAGAGTTTCCCAGCTGCGCACTCTGGAGCGCGCGCGGGGAACGCCCAAAGGGGCGGACGTCAATTGACGTCCTGTTGGATTTTGGGATCCGTGCTGTAGCCGTCATTTGACTATAGCGCGGGTCCCAGGAGGTTAAATAAAAAATTGGTCTCACATAAATAGATCAAGATGTCTCAAGTTTCATGTTTGTCTGTAGTGGGCACAATAATTGGTCGTATGAGTCGTCGTTCATTCGCTCACTCACTGTTAATAAAATACCATCTTTTTGTCTGTATTTTATTATTAGTAAGCGAATGACCGACGACTCATACGACCAAATATGATGCCCACAAACATGAACCTTGAGACATCTATTCTTGAACTGTATATATACAACCTGAAAGAAAAAGCACATGCCGCACAATAACAAAAAAACTAATCAGAGTACACATGAAATTACTTACTTCTTCTAATGACTTTTTTAATCTTCTCCATTTGCTCCGGCTCTCTTAATTTAAGGATAGACCACCTACTGTCCTCTCCATCAGTCTCTGGAAAATGGCTGGGGCCCCCGATAGGCCCTGAGGTATGCGATTGAACTCGAAGAATCCCACTGGAGTAATAAAAACTGTCTTCTCCCTGTCTTCAGGATGCATGGGAATTTGGTAGTACCCACTCTTCAGGTCCATCACACTGAACCATTTGGCCCCCGATAAACTTTGTAGGGCATCTTCTATCCTGGGGGTAGTATACTGATCAGGGATAGTTCTTCAGTTCAATGTTCGGTAGTCGATGCACAATCTCAATCGGGGAGGCATAAAGACTTCTAGATTCCTGGATTATTCCTGTCCTCTTGAGCTCCGCCAGTTGTTCACGCAAATCTTCCAAGTCTCCTAGAGGAACCCGTCTGACTCTTTCCCTGAATGGTTTGTCTTCCTCTAAGCGGATCGTGTGAGTGGCACTCGTTGCACACCCCACGTCATATTCATCCTTAGAAAAGATTTTCTGCCATTTGGCCAACTGAGCTCTGGCCCTTCCTCTCCATTCTGGTGGGAAGGCCGTGTCCCCTGTGCAGAGCTTTTCCAGCATTCCTTCGCCCCCTTCCTCCTTCTTCCAATCAGATGGAGCAATTGGGGTGGCTGAGTTCACCTGACCCAACAACATCCTGGCTGGTACCTTCACTGGCGCGGTCGTTGTGTTTCTGATGCTCACCGAGACCTTCCAATGATTCCTCTGCAGTGCCTTCAATGGGACCACTTCTATCCCCTTACTGCTCTGTGGGTCTGCTTCTAGAACAAGAAAGGGGCCTGGTTGCCTCCAGCTGAGCTTTACAGAAGCCTTTAAGCAAGTCACCTGTCCTGGCTGCAGCATCCTTTCAGGATTCCTATTAGGTTTGAACCCTTGTTGGGCCTGGCGTGCATTGATCTCCCGCCTTTTAGCAGCTTGGGCCGTGGGAGGAAAAATATTTGACTGCCCAGAGACAACAACAGGGGCACTTGGCGTGGACGCTGCTTTCTTTTTTTGAGAATGTCTTGGAGTCAACTGAGACCCGCGGACACCCGGTTTACTCCTTCACTGGGGACCTTTGAAATTTTCTGCCGGCTGGCGGTACTGAGCTGCGGCCTTCTCAGGACTGGGGCATACTTCCATGACATGTCCGAGTCCTCCACAGTTGAAGCAAATTGGTAACTTCCAGTGTTTCCTTAGTGAATCAGTGTTGGAACTGGGAGGTTTCCTTGATTTGAAGCATCCCTACTTGGGGGGTCTTAGTTGTTTGACTTGTCAGGGCAGTCACCAATTCTATCAACTGAGACACTTGGGCCTTTAAGAGCTCCACCTGATTGTCCCCCTCCTCAGCACCGATGGTTCTGACTTTAGCAGTGGGTTTGGGCTTCTGGGGTTCTCTCTTATTATCCAGCATAATTTCTTCTTCCCTGACTAACCGGATCAGATTAAGGTATTCCAGGACACTCCCTGCCGGGCGTGTTCGCAGAACAAGGGCGATGGGGTCTAAAGGCTGAGCACCCCGTATAACTTGTTCTGTACGGACCTCATCGACCTTTTTCGGATCCATTCCCTTCTTCAGTAAGATCTGGTATATGACCCGATCCAACCGTCTTATGAACCCCGACATTTTCTCCCCTTCCTTCTGGTGTGTGGGACCTGAGTGTTTGTCTTTACATCAATCACCCAGGGCTTCCTACCCGGGGACAGTGTCTTCAGAACTGGGATCAGTTCTTCTTCCGTCCAAACTTTCCCTTTTATCTCCACCACAAGACAGGCATCAGGAGAGGCATTCTCCTCCTCACACCACTTGGTGATAGCGACAGGATCCATTGTGGTGTTAGCAAGGGTTTTTCTTAGGGGGAAGTTAACCGCCAAAGCCGTAGAAATCTTGGACAAGCCCCCACGTGTAGCACTACCCCCGGAGGAGCTGCTGTTTTTTTTTTTTGGGTCTACGCTTTGTGATCAACCCCTTAAAGTGGCTCAAAACCCTCCCTTGACACACCTGGTAATATGGGAGTTGTGGACCCCAGTAACTTGTGGGGAAACACAATATCCTGTTACACTACAACAGATTATGCAGATAAAAGGGGTACCTTAAATGGAAGGGATCCTGCAGTATGAAAGATAGGCTGCACACAGATTTCAAGATAACCAAAGTAATGTTTTACTTAAGGTGGAAACAAAGGAACATGAGTAAAACAGTGATACACTATTTGCAGATCCCTGCAGTATCAGTAACAATAATAAGGCTTAAGTGTGAGCTAGACTACAATGTCATATAGACCTGCGTAAGCACACAGCAAGAGGGACCCCTTCAACAAAACATACACATTGAAACGCCCTCTTGCCAAGCCTCACCCAGCTCTCTGTCTCTCTACAATATTATACAATATAATAGACACAATTACACTATAACTATACACTATTAGCCAGATTCAGAAAGACTGGCATATCTTTGAGGCGGCGTAGCGTATCGCATATACGCTACACCGCCGTAAGTCAGAGAGGCAAGTGCTGTATTCACAAAGCACTTGCCTCCTAAGTTACGGCGGCGTAGCGTAAATGGGCCGGCCTAAGCGCGCCTAATTTAAATGTGGAACAGGGGGGCGTTTTTTATGTTAATGACTGGTGACCCGACGTGATTGACGTTTTTAACGAACGGCGCATGCGCCGTCCGTGGACATATCCCAGTGTGCATTGCTCCAAAGTACGCTGCAAGGACGTATTGGTTTCGACGTGAACGTAAATTACGTCCAGCCCCATTCACGGACGGCTTACGCAAACAACGTAAAATTTTCAAATTTCGACGCGGGAACGACGGGCATACTTAACATTGGCTAGGCCAGCTATTTGTTCGACTAACTTTACGCCGGAAAAAGCCTTACGTAAACAACGTAAAAAATGCGCTGGGCGCACGTACGTTTCTGAATCTGCGTATCTAGCACATTTGCATATTCTACGCCGAAATCAACGGAAGCGTCACCTAGTGGTCAGCGCAAATATGCACCCTAAGATACGACGCCGTAGGAGACTTACGCCGCTCGTATCTTAGCCTAATTTAAGCGTATCTGGTTTCCAGAATACGCTTAAATTTACGATGGCGTAGATTCAGAGTTTCGACGGCGTATCTACTGATATGCCGGCGTAACTGTCTCTGAATCCAGCTATATAACTATAGCTAATCAGTATGGCCTGGCGTCCCAGGCCAAACTTCAATACAGTTTTATACTACTAGTTCATGCACTTGTGAGTTGGCATGCGTTGGTGCAATTTATAATTCAAAGGGGAAATAGTAAACTGATGAAAGTTTCCTGAATAGTCAAACCACAAAGATGGATATCAGCAATCCGCCCTCCCGCAAGACAATCAGTACTCTCGGGCAAGTGCCCGTCTCACCCAACCGGTTCAGGCCTTGTCCTTCTGCGGCACTCCGTCCCCAATCGGCAGTCACAGTCCTGTTAGCCGGGCAGTCTCCGGTTCTCAGACAGGTCGCAGTGATACTGGAAACTCGTCCGATCACTCCGGCAGAGGCTCTGTCTCTTCTTCTTAAAGCCGCTCCACCCGGGCGTATGTAGGCCTCAGCTGCAGCCTACTCCCTGTGGAGACACTCCTGGCAGTGTCCTCCTGGGTTAATGAGGCGGTCCAGAGAGAGCGCACCAAAACATGTCCTCTCCCTTAAATCACCTCCCCTAGCAGGCGGCGCGGAAGGCAAAGCATCTTGGGGTTGTACAGCTGCTCTCTGGGTAAGGTAGTTTATTACAGGCCAGGGCAAATGGAGTCTCTTCTCCTCTGAACTCAATCCCCCAACATTCTCTGCGGTACCAGAACAAAATGTAAACAACATGTGGCTCTAACCCATCTCGGCCACAAGAGGGATCTGAAATCCTTCACGATCAGCAATGGTAGTCTTTTATTTCACATCGAAAAGGGTGATACCCCGCTACACTACGTACAGGTGGGTGAGTGCCCTAACTAAAGAAGAGGTGGAGTGGTGTCCTTGGTCAGCTTGGTGGGAACTGGTAGCTAATCCAGGTTGCTTACATGCCTCTGGAACCCCCAAGAATTACCCTGAACATCCAGATGGGGGCATAATGACACACGTGACACCCCCCCCCCCCTGCTTCTCACAATGCTGTGCTATGGTACTATGGTATAATGTCCCATCATTACAGGGAGAAATGCTTGTATACCACACTCACAAAGTGTTGGTGTTTTTTTTTCAATTTGTCTGAATGTGTGAATGCAGACTTCCATCATACATCACTCCACCATATATGTACTACATCTAATCAATTAATGCCAGTGTTGTGCAATATCACATAACTGACTAACTATCCGATCATATTACAAATCCGCTGACTGGACAGAAATGTACTCTCATCTGTTGACCACACACAGATCCGGTTTCAGAGTTGATCTGTCCACCAGACTTGATGTATTTTGAATGGTGAGTTCAGGCAGACTTTCTTACACTATATGACTGATGGTAAATTGTTTAGCCTGTTGGATCCAACGTTTGACTGTGTGTGGCCAGCTTTAAAGCAATCCATTTTTTTGCCAGCATCTACAGAAACCATCAACCGTCACCATATATGAACTGCTGTTCTTATAAACAACTCATCGTTGTTTATTCTGTGCAGAAAAGCTCTGCTTCAGTCTGTCTGCTCCAGTCACCCCCCCCCCTTAGAACTGTCAATCTTGCCTCTTGTAAAGCATAGAGAAGCCAGACTGCCAATCACAGTCAAGGACTGCTCTGTGATTCCTGTCACAGTCACCGGTCACTGCTCTCTGCATACATCAGCAATCTAGGTACCACAATATTTACATATTAGAGCAATGGTCTCCAAACATGGCTCAAACGTGGCCCTTTGCTTGCCTCTATCTGCCCCTTGGGGCACCGTACCATCCACTGACACCAATGAAGGGGCACCATTCCTCCCACAATCACCAATGATGGGCCACCATTCTTCCCTCAAACACCAATGATGAGCCACCATTCTTCCCACAAATACCAATGATGGGCCACCATTCCTCCCACAGACACCAATGATGGGCCACCATTCC
The DNA here is from genome assembly GCF_905171775.1 of Rana temporaria. Lineage (NCBI taxonomy): Eukaryota > Metazoa > Chordata > Amphibia > Anura > Ranidae > Rana > Rana temporaria. The sequence goes on from NC_053491.1 coordinate 443,279,135, forward strand.
TCCCACAGACACCAATGATGGGCCACCATTCCTCCCACAAACACCAATGATGGGCCACTATTCCTCCCACAAACACCAATGATGGGCCACCATTCCCCCCACAAACACCAATGATATGGCACTGTTTCTCCCACCAACACCAATGATGGGCCACCATTCCTACCTTGAATACCAACAATAGGGCAGCATTCCTCACAAAGGGTACCAACAACTGGTCACTATTCCTTCCACTAAAACCAATGATGGGGTGCTTTCTAATCTCACTGGCCACAGTCTACCCCCCCCCCCCAAAATCCTCAAGGACAGTAAACTGGCCTTTTGTTCAGAAAGTTTGGAGACCCCTGTACTAGGGGAATGAAACAGTTCTCTTTAAAGCGAAGCTGTGCCCATATTGTGTAAGTTAAAGTATTTACATATTCTGAACAAGCAGTAAAAGTCCTTTAGGGGGACGTCATAAAATTAGGAAAATAGTAAGCAGGATAATCCTGGTAACAAAAGTGATATGTGTGCATGTAACATTTGAGCAAACTACATGTGTACAGCGCTAAAACGTAAACGACCAAGTTGTGAAGACCCAGATGGCTTATGATGCCTAGTGTCCTGTTGCTAGTACATAGGCAGCTTCTGACACCTGACTTCTTCTGTTGCTAGAATGAAGGCGGCTTCTAAGGCCCTGTACACACGTCCGAGGAACTCGACGTGCCAAACACATCGAGTTCCTCGTCGAGTTCAGTGTTGAAGCCGCCGAGGATCTCGGCGGGCCGACTTTCCTCATTGAACAACGAGGAAATAGAGAACATGTTCTCTATTTGGCTTCCTCGCTGAAAAGTGTACACACGACCGGGTTTCTCGGCAGAATCCAGCTCTGATCGAGTTTCTGGCTGAATTCTGCTGAGAAACTCGGTCGTGTGTACGGGGCCTCAATCCTAGGATCACTTTGTTTCTGAAATGCAGCTTCTGCTGCCTAGCAACATCTGGCATCTTTCTGTCACTAGGATGCAGACAGCTTCTGCTGCCTACAATCTTTTCTGTGGCTATGGACACTGCTCCAGAAGAAGGCCTCCTAGCGTTCTTTAGTGGCTAGGGTGCAGATGGCATCGGAGAAAGTTATCTGATGTCCGTTGGCTTCAGAAGTAAGCTGCATAGCATTCTTTTGTTGCTAGTGTGCATTCAGCTTATGTTACCTAGTGTGCTTCTCTTGCTAGGATGCAGACAGTTTCTGAAGGAAGTCGACGTTGCCTAGCAAACTTCTGTTGCTAGGACACAGATGGCTTCTGCCAACTAGCATCCTTCTCTTGCTAGAATGCAGGAAGGTCCAACAACTAGCATCCTTCTGCTGCTAGGATGCAGGCAGCTCCTGAAGAAAGCCACCTAGTATTCAGCTACTGAAGGAGGTCACCTAGTGTCTTTATGTTGCTAGGCTGTAGGTGGCTTCTGTCAACCAGCATCCTTATGTGGCTAGGATGCAGGTAGCTTCAGAAGTAAGCTGCTTAGCATCCTTTTGTTGCTAGTGAGCATTCAGCTTATGCAACCTAGTGTGCTTCTGTTGCTAGGATGCAGACAACTTCTGAAGGTAGTCGCCTAGAATCTTTTGCTTACTAGGACGTAGGAGGCTTCAGAAGGAAGTTGCCTAGCAATATTCTGTTGCTAGGAAACAAATGGCTTTTACCAACTAGCATCCTTCTGTTGCTAGGATGCAGGAAGGTTCTGAATGAAGCTGGACAGCTTTCTTTTGTTGTCAGGATACAAGCTGCATCTATTACCCAGCATCCTTCTGTTGCTAGGACTCAGGTGGCTCCAACGAAGTGCATTTGCAGTATACACTGCACATATTATTAACAAACATTTACATGTGTGCAGCGTAAAATATGGTCCTGACGAAGGACTTTAGAGCCAGACACATTTTTTTATTTTTTTTCCGGATCATAATGTAGCACAAGTTTACTGAACTTTACACAGCTATGTTACATAGTTACATAGTCAGGTTGAAAAAAGACACTAGTCCATCCAGTTTAACCAATAATAAAAAATAAATAAATACTATCATACAATCCCATATACACAATCCTTCACCCATAATTGATCCAGAGGAAGGCGAAAACCCCCAGCAAAGCATGATCCAATTTGCTACGGCAGGGGAAAAATTCCTTCCTGATCCCCAGAGAGGCAATCGGATATTCCCTGGATCAACTTTACCTATAAATTTGAGTACTCTGAGTTTTCTTATAATCCTGTTCTTTTTTTAAAGCAATCTACTGAGCTGGCCAGAACCACCTCTGGAGGGAGTCTATTTCATATTTTTACAGCTCTTACTGTGAAGAAACCTTTCTGTATTTGAAGATGAAGTGCCCCCTTGTCCTCTCTGATGACCTTTAAGTGAATAACTTAACATCAAGTTCACTATATAGACCACTTATGTATTTGTACACGTTAATTATATCCCCCCCCATAATCTCCTCTTCTCAAGAGAGAATAAATTCAGTTCCTCTAATATTTCCTCATAGCTAAGCTCCTCCATGCCTCTTATCAGTTTGGTTGCTCTTCTCTGCACTTTCTCCAGTTCCCCCGATATCCTTTTTGAGAACTGGGGCCCAAAACTAAACTGCATATTCCAGATGAGGTCTTACTAATGATTTGTACAGGGACAAAATTATATCTTTCTCTCCCTGGAGTCCATACCTCTCCTTATACAAGAAAGGACTTTGCTCACTTTGGAAACCACAGCTTGGCATTGCATGTTATTATTGAGCTTATGATCAACTAAAACCCCCAGATCCTTCTCCACTACAGATCCCCCCAGTTGTACTCCCCCTAGTATGTATGATGCATGCATATTCGTTGCCCCCAAGTGCATAACTTTACATTTATCAACATTAAATCTCATTTGCCACACAGTTGCCCAATTAGACAGAGCATTGAGATCGGCTTGTAAGTTGAAGACATCCTGTAAGGACGTTATTCCACTGCATAGCTTGATGTCATCTGCAAACACTGAAATAGTACGTTGAATCTTAAACCCAATATCATTTATAAAGATATTAAAAAGTAAGGGTCCCAACACTGAACCTTGGGGTACACCACTGACAACCTGGTCGAGGTGGTTGAAAGGAGGGGCAGACTGGGAAAGTGAGTTGTGGGGGAGGAGCAGTATAAGAAGGGGAGGCGGGGTCTCGGGCACAGTTTGGCAGGAAGACAGTACGGAAGGAGGCAGTTTTCCCACCCACCCTCCCTATGTTTGTACTGTTGTGCGGTTTGTTTTTTGTTTCTTTTCTTTCAGGATTTCTGGATGCAGGTCGTCATAACAGCAGTGGAACGGCGGTGTCAAAATGTATCAAAATGTATCAAAATGTATCATTAAAATTCACAACCGAGTCACTAAAACCACAGCTCATCTCCAGATGATTTCTCTAGCAGCTTTCTCATGTAAACAGACAGCAGGGGGTACTGTTTAGCTGACATAAACCGACTGAAAACCTGACTGTTGTGATTTTTTTAAATTAATGACTCCAAGTACATGTAGCTACAGAGGTCAGTGAGGGCTTGTTTAAAAGCTGTTTTACTGCTTGTTAGGAATATGTAAAAACTTTGTTATCTATATGCTGGTCATTTTCCAGAGTTCCCAGGGTGAAAAAAATATGAAAATATTTATTTTTCTTCTATATTTTTGTAAACTTGGCATGCTGGGAGTTTTGGTGTCTGGTTGTTCAATACAGCATGTAATAAAAAATTCAATATGAATGATTGTTGGCAAGTACAACATAAGGAAATATATTTCATGTAAACTATACAGGCATTTCTACTATGCTGTTTTTCTCCATTCATATGTATTTATTGTACAAAATTTAATTCTTTTACACTTTGATATTTTTAAGGGCCAGTTCATTGCAGATACAGTGCCTTGAAAAAGTATTCATACGTCATTCAATTTTCCACATTTTGTCATGTTACAACCAACAACGTAAATGTACTTTATTGGGATTTTATGTAATAGACCAACACAAAGTGCCACATAATTGTGAAGTGGAAAGAAAATGATAAATGGTTTTCAATTTTTTTTACAAATAAATATCTGAAAAGTGTGGAGTGCATTAGTATTCAGCCTCATTTACTCTGAGTCCACCTGTGATAAATGGCTTTCAAATATTTTTTCAAACAAATATGTGAAAAACTTTGTAGAGCCACCCTTCGGTGCAATTACAGCTGCAAGTCTTTTTGTCTCTTTTTTGTCTTTTTGCCCAGAGGCGATTCAGTTCGCATGTGTTGCGCTATATAAGTTTCTCACTCAGTCACGCACTCACCAGATCTGCACATCTAGAGAGGACATTTTTGCCCATTCTTCTTTGCACAAACGCTCAAACTCTGTCAGATTGGATGAAGAGCATCTATGAGAAGAAATTTTCAAGTCTTGCCACAGATTTTCAATTGGATTTAGGTCTGGACTTTGACTGGGCCATTCTAACACATGAATATGCTCTGATCTAAACCATTCCATTGTAGCTCTGGCTGTATGTTTAGGGTCATTGACCTGCTGGAAAGTGAACATCTACCCCAGACAAGGGAGCAGCATGGAAAGGGGGCAGCACGGAAAGAGTCCCCGCCGGCTTGCGCTACACTGTTAGTGTAACACAAGCTGCTTCTAATTTTGACTGTCCTATTATCCTGGACCACAAACCTCACTATGCTATATGTTTTCTGCTGCACCATTGGCATTATTATATATTCTTAGTCCTCTCCATAAAATTATCAGAAATGTGTGCTTAAAGTAGAACTAAAGGCAACACATTTTTTCATTTTGGATAGAGTAAGGGAGGGTTATAGCCTGTGTCAGTTTAATTTTTACCATCCCTGCCCCATTGCAGAGATTTCCCTTCACTTCCTGCCCCATAGCCAAACAGGAAGTGAGAGGAAATCTATGCAAATTAAGGAAATCCAATGCCCCCCGGCCCTAAAAACTAGTGTACCCACTTAAAAATTTCAGGGCGAGTCTTAAACAGAAAGGGATGTGGCCTTGACAGGAAAAGATGTATCATATTTAAATTAGGGGGTGCACGAGTTTAGTCAGGCCTAGGGCAGCATAAAACCTAAATACACTACTGACCCCAGTCTCAAGTCTTTTGCAGACTCTAAAGGGTTTTCTTCTAAGATTGCCCTGTATTTGACTCCATCCATCTTCCCATCAACTCTGACCAGCTTCCCTGTCCCTGCTGAAGAAAAGCAGCCCCACAACATGATGCTGCCACCACCATGTTTCACGGTGGGGATGATGTGTTTAGGGTGATGTGCAGTGTTAGTTTTCCGCCACACATAGCGTTTTGCTTTTAGGCCAAAAAGTAACATTTTGGTCTCATCTGACCAGAGGACCTTCTTCCACATGTTTGCTGTGTTCCCCATATGGCTTCTTGCAAGCTGCAAACATGATTTCTTTCAACAATGGCTTTCTTCTTGCCACTCTTCCATAAAGGACAGATTTGTGGAGAGCACAACTAAGGCTGCGTACACACGATCGGTCCATCCGATGAGAATGGTCTAATGGACCGTTTTCATCGGTTCAAACCGATCGTGTGTGGGCCCCATCGGTTAGTTAACCTTCGGTCAAAAAAATAGGAACTTGCTTTAAAATTTAACCGATGGACGCCTAACTGATAGGTCAAAACCGATCGTTAGTACGCACGACCATCGGTTAAAAATCCACGCATGCTCAGAATCAAGTCGACGCATGCTTGGAAGCATTTAACTTCGTTTTTTTCAGCACGTCGTTGTGTTTTACATCTGAACAAGTATAGGTATCTAAATTGGCTTGATATGAGCCTCTTACAATCTCCAAGTACAGCAGACCTCAGACTGGGAGCCAATCAGATATGCTAAATACAAAGGTGCTGACAAGGAACATGCTAATAGAAGGAGGGGGTAAAGAGAAGATCTCTTCTGTCTCCTGCTGCTCCTTCATGGTCCAGTCAGGAGGCTGGGGGTAAAGAAAGAACACCTCTATATTCATAACCGTAATGGAGAAAGTGGTGTCATCAGTCCTAATGTACTGTGGGGCAGAGCTGTGTAAATCTAAGGACTGAATGTGCAGATATGCAAATCGTTTGTTAGGTAAGCTGCAAGCTGTCACAGCCGGGTGCCCACACTTGCATGCCGGTGCCACAGGCATAGGTTGGGGAGAGGAACAAGGCTTCGAGCGGCCGCAGCGCTGGACCGTGGGACAGGTGAGTGTCTGTTTCTTAAATGTCAGCAGCTACAGTACAGTTTTTGCAGCTGCTGACTTTTAATAAACTTGCAAACGAATGGAACTCCGCTTTAAGGCTAGGTTCACACATATGCGGTTGGTGTAGCTCATGTTTGCGCAGGTGCAGCAGCCCACAGCTGCTGTACCTGCAGGAAATGCAGGAAAAGGTTCCTGCACCTTTTTAGAATCACAGCCGCACAGAAATCCCATGGCAAATGAAAGAAAATATTTAACAGGAGGAGTGAGAACAACTTGTAACAGTTACAAAAGATGCACAGAGCTGACAGTAGTGTAGTGTTTTGCATCACTCTGTGCTGCATAAAAATGCAGCAATCCTACTTTTTTCAGCATATACCATTAAGCATAGTCATGTGAACTGAATTTATAGGACTCAAAGGAAATTGCCTTGTCTGTGCATTGAGACTATGTTGGGTAAGGCTGTCCGCTGCAGCCCAACACATATGGTATTGTAGCACCCTGGAGTTTAGGCAGGGTTGCACCTCACAAAGTTTGGCCTTGTTGCACTTTTCTCTTCTACCACTAGGTAGCTGTGTACTTGGTAGTACAGGATATGAGAAGGGCAACCCAAGGCCAGGTTATGGGTATGTGGGTTATCTCAGCCAATGGGCAGGGGTTTTCTTGAATCCCTTGGCCTGCTGGGAGAGCCTATATATTCGGGTGGAGTCAGGTGATCTATGTTCTGGGTGGACGTGCGTCATGTGCCTTGGGCTGCTAGGCCGGAGATTGGGCCTATCCAAGGGGCGTCTGGCTGCCAGGCTGTCTGAGGGCCTATCCAGAAGCAAGAGAGCAGCGCAGGGTTGGCATTGCGGCTTGCAGTCCAACCAAAAGTGCCGGCTCTGCCGGCTGGAGAACCTGTCATGGTCGGAGGTAGAAGGGAAGCTGTCGCCACTAAGGGACCAACCACCTTATTAACAGGGACCACAGTGAGTAACTGAAGCACGCACCGGAGAAGTATTCTCACCAACCAGGGACGGTGAAGAATCTGGAAATTTTAGTGATTATCAAGCCAGAGACCCAGGCAGTGGAGGTGACGCTTGGAGAGCAGCCTTGTGTGTCAAGCCAGGGACCGAGCAGGCCAGCGTGGAGCTTGAGAAGTATCTTGAGTGCCAAGCTGGGGACCCAGTAGAGAAGCAGGGGTGACGCTTTAGGAAGATAGGGGAAAATAATAAAAAGCAGGTGGTGGCGCCAACCTAAAGTGTAGAATGTAGACTGATGTCAATTAATAATTAATATTGTATAAGTGATATAATAAAACAGAAAACCAAAAACCAAAAAATGTTACGTGGTGATCCAAAAACCAAAAAACAAATAAAATCAAATCAAAGTTGCGTGGTGATCCAAAAAACAAAAAACAAATAAAATCAAATCAAAAAAGTGTTCCAGTGCTAAAATCTCATTCCTTCTCTGCTTCATGCAAAAGTTGAGTGAATCAATAAAAATATATATAGTGCAATGTGCTTTCAACAAACAGTATTCATACTGTAAGTAAACAGTCTTTATGCAAAAAAAGTCCCATGCAATAAAATGATTGAAACAATTAAAAAGTGCTGTGTGCTTCTTCCACGTGAAAACAACGTAAATGTAAATCTTCTGTGCAAAAAAACGTGCTCTCTCCCTGTGGTCCCGCACTCACCAGATACTTGAACCCCTGCAGGGGTAACAGGCGTTCCCAGTATAATATACTGACAAATCCCTGGATCTAAAACTCCACCGCTCAGAAGAGGAGACAAATAGATTGCCCAATAGTGTGATACCGTTTTTGAATGATCAACAATTTTTTATTCACATTAAACAGGGTACTCACATTTAGTAGACAAGTTAAAACACATAAAGCATAAAAACGTGTGCTGTAGCTTAGAGTAGCGTCTGCTCTACCGGTTTCGTCGATCTGACGTCATCTGGAGCGCGCCTCTAAGCCCCCAGCACTTCCTTATTTATATAGGACGTTTATGTCTGAAACGTCCGCCATGTTGTGGTTTTTGAGGACAGGAGTCCAGCCGCTAGAGGTCCTATAATATAAAAATCGCGTCCGCCATGTTGTAGATTATGGCAGACAGAAGACCAAAGACCTAGAGTTCCTATGAGGGCTAAACCCACTCTGGAATACATCCGCCATGTTGTGGTTTATGAAGACCGAAGTCCTGTGTTTAAAGTTACTCTATGTATTTACGAGTTTATATTAGTGTAAAAAACGAGTTATATTAAAAATGTAAAAAACGTCTGCCGTATTATGGCTTTTTAGAAACCAGAGTCCTGTTCTGAGATTACTCTATGTATTAAAACAACAGAGTGAATAGCAATGAATCTCCCTGTTATAGTTAAAGTACTTTGCGATTGTAAACAGAACGGCAATATGGTGCAATATTCAAGACATAAAGGCATGTGTCTTTCAGACATAAAGTGCTACAATAGAAATTACATAATTCTATAGGTCATTGCTGTTAGACCATAAACAAGAAAAATATATAAATTAGGGCCATAAAAGGATTATTATATAGGTCATTGCAATTGGACCATAAAAATGTAATTTTAAAACATGTGATGTCTATAAAATAAGAGAATATGATATCTTTAATAATAATAAAATATGAATATATATGTGTATGAGGAGGCTGTGAAAAGTGATAAGTAGTAATAAAAATGTAATGAAAGTATAAAATAAAAATATAAATATATAGTAAAAAATGGCAATTATTATAATGTGTCAGCTCACATTATTAATGATATTAAATGTTAAAAATTAGTTAAAAAGCAGTTCAAATCTACGTCAATGTTCATGCCTGCCGGCTGGAGGGTATCTAATGTATAGATCCATCGGGTTTCATTTTGGGATACTTTTTTAGTTTTATCTTCACCTCTCCAGTGTTCTTTTATCTTATCTATCCCATAAAAAATCATACACCCAGGGTCTTTGTTGTGATAATCCCTGAAGTGCCTAGACACACTATGTTTGTGGAAACCCTTTTTTATATTGGCAATATGCTCTCTTATTCTAACATGTAGTTCCCTTGTTGTTCTGCCCACATATTGTTTGTGGCAGGGGCATTCTAAAACATACGTCACATGTGTGCTGCTACATGTAATGAGTTCTCTTATTTTGTGTAAGGATCCATTTGTTGTTGAGGAGAACTCTGTTTTTTTCTTGTTAGTTTTTTTACTAACACGACATGGTAAACATTTTCCACATTTGTGGAAACCTTTCAGGTTCTTGAAAATTTGGATTTGTTTAGGAGGGTCTATTGCATTGTGGACTAATCTATTTCTGAGGTTAGGGGCTCTTCGGTATATGAAACTCGGTTTGTTTGGTAACAGATTTTTTAGACTTTTATCAGATTGTAGAATAGGCCAGTGTTGTTTAAAAATTCTTTCAATGTCCTTATGTTGTATATTATAACCTGTTAGGAACGCTGTATCCATAAATTTCTTCTTTTTCTTGTTGTGTGTACCTTTTATAATGTTGTCTCTATTCATTCTCATGACTTTTGTTTTTAAATTTTCCAGCTCTTTTCTTTTGTAGCCTTTTTCAACAAATTTATTAATAATTTGTGTCGCCTGTGCTTCAAAGTCAACACTATTACTACAGTTTCTGAACAGCCTCATAAGTTGTCCCTTAGGGATATTTTGAATCCATTGCTTGTGATGGCAGCTGTTTACAGGAATATAACTATTCCTGTCAGTTTTCTTAAAGAAAGTTCTAGTGTGAATCCTGTTGTCTACTTTAAATAACTGTAAGTCTAAATAATCTATGCTTTTTAACTAATTTTTAACATTTAATATCATTAATAATGTGAGCTGACACATTATAATAATTGCCATTTTTTACTATATATTTATATTTTTATTTTATACTTTCATTACATTTTTATTACTACTTATCACTTTTCACAGCCTCCTCATACACATATATATTCATATTTTATTATTATTAAAGATATCATATTCTCTTATTTTATAGACATCACATGTTTTAAAATTACATTTTTATGGTCCAATTGCAATGACCTATATAATAATCCTTTTATGGCCCTAATTTATATATTTTTCTTGTTTATGGTCTAACAGCAATGACCTATAGAATTATGTAATTTCTATTGTAGCACTTTATGTCTGAAAGACACATGCCTTTATGTCTTGAATATTGCACCATATTGCCGTTCTGTTTACAATCGCAAAGTACTTTAACTATAACAGGGAGATTCATTGCTATTCACTCTGTTGTTTTAATACATAGAGTAATCTCAGAACAGGACTCTGGTTTCTAAAAAGCCATAATACGGCAGACGTTTTTTACATTTTTAATATAACTCGTTTTTTACACTAATATAAACTCGTAAATACATAGAGTAACTTTAAACACAGGACTTCGGTCTTCATAAACCACAACATGGCGGATGTATTCCAGAGTGGGTTTAGCCCTCATAGGAACTCTAGGTCTTTGGTCTTCTGTCTGCCATAATCTACAACATGGCGGACGCGATTTTTATATTATAGGACCTCTAGCGGCTGGACTCCTGTCCTCAAAAACCACAACATGGCGGACGTTTCAGACATAAACGTCCTATATAAATAAGGAAGTGCTGGGGGCTTAGAGGCGCGCTCCAGATGACGTCAGATCGACGAAACCGGTAGAGCAGACGCTTCTCTAAGCTACAGCACACGTTTTTATGCTTTATGTGTTTTAACTTGTCTACTAAATGTGAGTACCCTGTTTAATGTGAATAAAAAATTGTTGATCATTCAAAAACGGTATCACACTATTGGGCAATCTATTTGTCTCCTCTTCTGAGCGGTGGAGTTTTAGATCCAGGGATTTGTCAGTATATTATACTGGGAACGCCTGTTACCCCTGCAGGGGTTCAAGTATCTGGTGAGTGCGGGACCACAGGGAGAGAGCACGTTTTTTTGCACAGAAGATTTACATTTACGTTGTTTTCACGTGGAAGAAGCACACAGCACTTTTTAATTGTTTCAATCATTTTATTGCATGGGACTTTTTTTGCATAAAGACTGTTTACTTACAGTATGAATACTGTTTGTTGAAAGCACATTGCACTATATATATTTTTATTGATTCACTCAACTTTTGCATGAAGCAGAGAAGGAATGAGATTTTAGCACTGGAACACTTTTTTGATTTGATTTTATTTGTTTTTTGTTTTTTGGATCACCACGCAACTTTGATTTGATTTTATTTGTTTTTTGGTTTTTGGATCACCACGTAACATTTTTTGGTTTTTGGTTTTCTGTTTTATTATATCACTTATACAATATTAATTATTAATTGACATCAGTCTACATTCTACACTTTAGGTTGGCACCACCACCTGCTTTTTATTATTTTCTCATACTTTTCTCCATTTTTGTGGAGATTTTTGCAGGGGCAGCCACTCACACTAATTATACTATATACTATTTATACTACCTGAGTTCCTTATTAATAGTTTGAAAATATTCTGTAGCGCAGATTCACATTTTTCTTTCTGCTTTAGGAAGATACTACTGAAGATTGGAGGAGCTCAAGGGATTCAGTGGCATTGAGAGTGAGAGACTGGGAGCTCAGTGGGCTGAAGAACTACAAGGAGAAGTTGTAGTGAAGGTGAAAGAACTGTTAAAGACTGTTGCCATAGGAGTGTCAGAGCCTGTACTCACCGAGACCGAGATGCTGAGGGCGGCTCACCTTTGCGACCCTGTGCAGACCACTCCCTGGAGTTGGGACAGAGGAGGGACGGCACAAGGAGGCACCAGTGCCGGGAGCTGGCAGGCAGACTTGGTGCAGCTGACAGAAGCAGGGCAGGTGCAGAAGACTGGAGACAAGCGTTGGTCAGGCAGGAACTGGTAGGTAAGTCTGGTAGGGTCCACAGGAGATGAAGGCAAATCCGAGTCACAGGCCGAGGGTCAAGGGCAGGAGAGTTCAGAGGGAGTCCATGAGAGCAAGCCAAGGTCAAGGGGCAGGAGACAACAGCAATCCAGGTAACATTAGCCAAAGGGTCAGAGGTTCCAGGTGAGAGGAGAGTCGTCAGGAATTCCGGGTCAAAACAGGCAGGTACGGCAACAGGTAAACACATAGGAGCTGAAGACAAACCAGCAACCTGTTCAGGGAAGGCTGCTGGTTTAAATAGGAGTGTCCGGCCTCTGATTGGCCCCAGGGTTGCCGCATACCTGCACGTGCGCGCTTCCACGCACACGGCGCGCTGCCGTACCGCGCATGCGCGGGAGCTCAATGGAGCCGGGAATGGAGCCCTGACAGTGCCCCCTCCCAAGGGGCGGACTCCGGACGCCCAAACTGTCCATCACCTCAGGGTGCTCCGCATGAAAGGCCCGAATCAGACGAGGGGCATGGAGATTTCGGGAAGGCTCCCAGGAGTTGTCTTCAGGGGGATACCCCTTCCATTTGATGAGGTATTGTAATTGTCTTCCTCTCTTCCTACAATTCAAGATGGCCTCCACCTCAAATTCCTTTTCCCCCTCAATCTCCACTGGTGGTGGCGGCAGTTCTTCTCTACCGTTGAAGGGGTCAGACACAACGGGCTTAAGCAGGGAGGCGTGAAACACAGGGTGGATCTTGTAGGACCTGGGTAAAGCCAACTCAAAAGCTACTGGGTTGATTTCTCGCCTGATCTCAAATGGCCCGATGAACCTTGGACCCAGCTTCCGAGAGGGAATAGGTAACTTGAGGTTGATGGCGGATAGCCAGACCTTCTCACCCACTTTGAAGACAGGGCAATCCTTCCTCCCCTTGTCATGGAACCTCTTATAGTCCTGCTGAGCTTGCTGCATGCTTTCCTGTAACTTCTGAAAGTTTTGCTGGATGCAGGTCACACGTTCCTGGACCGCTGGCACAGATGTTTCCGGGATGGAGTCCGGCAAGAAGGAAGGGTGGAAACCGAAGTTCGCCCAGAACGGGGTTTGGTTTGTGGAAGAATGTATGGAATTATTGTAAGCGAACTCGGCTGTAGATAACAAGGAGGACCAATCGTCTTGGGAGACTGAGCAAAAGCATCGTAGATACTGTTCTAGTGTTTGATTAGTGCGCTCTGTCTGGCCATTACTTTGAGGGTGATAGGCCGAGGACAGACAGATCTTCACTTCCAAAGCTCTGCAAAGTTCCTTCCAAAATTTGGATGTGAATTGAGTACCTCTGTCAGATACTATGCTTTTGGGCACTCCATGGAGCTTGATAATCTCTTTAAAAAAGATTTTGGCTGTGTCTGCCGCGGAGGGCGTACCCACCATGGGCAAGAAATGCGCCATCTTGGACAGACGGTCCACCACGACTAGGATCGTGGTAAACCCGGCTGAAGGAGGCAAATCGACAATAAAGTCCATGGAGATGTCAATCCAGGGCCGTTCTGGGATAGGAAGGGGTTTCAGCAGCCCCCAGGTCTTCGTGTTTGGCCCCTTACTCCGCTGGCAGCGAATGCAGGAAGAGACATAATCCTTGCAGTCGGACCTCCATTTAGGCCACCAGAAGGAGCGAGAGACCAGTTCGGAAGTTTTACGGGTACCAAAATGGCCAGCCAATTTACGATCATGGAAGGTGCTGAGGATTAACTGTCTTGCCTCTGTTGGAACAAAAATCTTCCCACGAGACCACAGCAGGTCGTCCTTTTTCTCCAAGTAGGAAACCTCATGATCAGGGCACCGTTGGCATGCGGTCTTTAGAGCAGTCAACAAATCTGTTTGAGGGAGAAGCAAAAAATTTTGAGGTGACAGGATCGTGCTGGGCTCGGAAGTATCGGGCGTCTCTGAAAACATCCTGGAGAGGGCATCAGCTTTTCCATTTTTTGCGCCAGGACGATAGGTAATATGGAAATGGAAGCGAGCAAAAAAAAGAGCCCAACGGGCTTGTCTGGGCCTAAGGCGTTTTGCAGACCGTAAGTATTCCAGGTTCCTGTGGTCAGTGAAAATGATAATGGGATGCGCTGCCCCCTCCAGCAGGTACCTCCACTCCTCCAGTGCAAATTTTATGGCCAGTAGTTCTCTATCGCCTACGTCGTAATTGCGCTCAGGAGGACTTAGTTTCCGAGAGGCGTAGGCTACTGGGTGAAGAAGCGACTTCGGTCCCTGTCTCTGGGAAAGAATAGCGCCTGTAGCAGATTCCGAGGCGTCCACTTCTAGAACAAAAGGTAACGTAGAATCCGGATGACAAAGTACAGGTGCCGAGGTAAAGGCCGCTTTGAGTTTGATAAAGGCCTCCTGAGCCTCTTGTGGCCACTGGAAGCGGTGCCCCTGGCGGGTCAACTTGGTGATGGGAGAAACAATTGATGAAAAACCGATGATGAATCGTCTATAAAAATTGGCGAAGCCAATGAAGCGCTGAACGCCCTTCTTGTCTGTTGGAGGTGCCCACTCCTGGATAGCACTGATTTTCTGGGGATCCATGGCTACCCCATTCACAGAAATGATGAATCCTAAAAATTGCACTGATGTCTTTTCGAACTCGCATTTTTCTGATTTGAGATAAAGCCGGTGTTGTCTCAAGATGGTGAGAACCTGCCTGACATGTTGCCGATGTAATTCTTTTGTGGCTGAAAAGATGAGAATATCGTCCAAGTAGACTACGAGGAAGTCATCTAAAAATTGTCGAAAAATGTCATTGACTAGATGCTGGAAAGTGGCGGGCGCATTACAAAGCCCAAAGGGCATGACCAGATACTCGAAGTGCCCGAATCTGGACCTGAACGCAGTCTTCCACTCATCTCCTGCCCTTATTCGGACCAAATTGTAGGCGCCCCGGAGGTCCAATTTAGAAAAAACCTGAGCTGATCGGAACCTTTGAAAGAGCTCGGGGATTGGAGGCAGCGGGTACCGATTCTTGATGGTAATTTTGTTTAACTCCCTATAATCAATGCAGGGTCTAAGCGATCCATCTTTTTTCTCGACAAAGAAGATCCCCGCCCCCGCTGGCGAGGAGGAGGGACGGATGAACTTCTTACTTAAATTTTCTTCAATATAGGCCTTGAGGGTCTTCAACTCAGTCTCTGACAAGGGGAATATGCGCCCAAAGGGAATTTCAGATCCGGGCAAGAGGTCAATGGGGCAGTCATATGACCGATGTGGTGGGAGACGATCGGCTTGTTTTTTGTCAAAGACATCCTTGAAGTCTAGGTAGGCTGGAGGAACATGCTGTAGGTCTTCAGGTGGAGTAGCTAACGTGGAGCAGGAGACTGGAACGGGTGCGAGACAGTGCTGGGAACAGTAGGTGGAAGGGAAGCTGACTTCTTTCTTGAGCCAATCAATGCAGGGCAGATGAACTTGTAGCCAAGGGAGACCCAGAATGATAGGGAACATGGGGGACGGGATCAAGTCCAAACAGAGGAACTCCCGGTGCCCAGAATCTGAGATGGCACAAAGAGGAAGGGTTTCCTGGGTAATCAATCCGGAACGGGGAAGAGAGCCGTCAGCCAGATGAACTTGCAGCTGAAAATCCTTGGTACGGCAGGGGATACGCAGCTTTTGGGCCAAGGATGAGTCCAAGAAGCAGCTGCAGGCCCCGGAATCAATTATCGCCCTTCCGGGAGCTGTAGGGAAAGAAAGAGGATAACATAAGTCTGAGGCAAACTGGTAACAGGGAAATTGATAGCAGATGGAGGTTTCGACTTACAAGGCCTTACTGGGCAAGTGCGCAAAAAGTGTCCGGCGGCTCCGCAGTACAGACAGAGGTTAGATTGACGCCTCCGGAGTCTCTCTTCTGGAGTCAGAGGGGCCCGTACTATACCAAGCTGCATCGGCTCTGGGTCGGGTAATGAGGTGTTTGGTGGAGCTGGGTGAGGCGGAGGTACTGGAGCATATCTTGGTGGAACCCAGTTAGGCCGGTTGGACTGGAACCTCTCCAAATGACGTTCTCGAAGGCGCCTATCCAGCTGAGTGGCGGTTTGGATTAAATCCTCCAGAGAGGCAGGGGGTGCCGACCTTGCAAGCTCATCCTTTAGGTTCTCAGAGAGGCCCTGGCGGTATTGGTACCTGAGGGCCAGCTCATTCCAGCCTGTGTCAGCAGACCACTTTCTAAATTCGGCGGTGTAGTCTTCCACCGGCCGTCTCCCTTGATTTAAGCTGTGCAGAGTACCCTCTGCTGTGGCTGCACGTAGAGGATCGTCGTATAATTTCCCCATGTGGGTGAAGAAGGTGTCCATAGAGTCAAGTATTGGACTGCGTTGTTCCATTAAGGAGTGTGCCCATGCTTGAGGCTCCTCAGAAAGGAGAGAGATTACGAATCCAACCTTAACAGCTTCGGTCGCAAAAGTTCTAGGTTGCAAGGCCAGGTAAAGGGAACAGGCATTCTTGAAAGCCCGGTATTTCCGGCGGTCGCCTGAGAATCGCTCGGGCATGGAGACCCGGGGTTCGGGATTACTCCCCATCATGGCAGGGCTTGCAGGAGCTTGGGCAGCAGAAGGTCCGGGTGAAGAGGCTAGGGCTGCAGCGGATGGACCTGGGGAACCGGCCAGTTGTTGGAGGCGGCCATCAATCTGGAGGTAGCCTTCCTGAAGCTTCTGGACTGCCTCTGTTAAGGCGGAGACCTGTTGGCACAGCGTCTCAAAGGGTGAGCGCGCCCTGTCGGTCTCAGACATCTGGCTGGTTTGTACTGTCAGAGCCTGTACTCACCGAGACCGAGATGCTGAGGGCGGCTCACCTTTGCGACCCTTTGCAGACCACTCCCTGGAGTTGGGACAGAGGAGGGACGGCACAAGGAGGCACCGGTGCCGGGAGCTGGCAGGCAGACTTGGTGCAGCTGACAGAAGCAGGGCAGGTGCAGAAGACTGGAGACAAGCGTTGGTCAGGCAGGAACTGGTAGGTAAGTCTGGTAGGGTCCACAGGAGATGAAGGCAAATCCGAGTCACAGGCCGAGGGTCAAGGGCAGGAGAGTTCAGAGGGAGTCCATGAGAGCAAGCCAAGGTCAAGGGGCAGGAGACAACAGCAATCCAGGTAACATTAGCCAAAGGGTCAGAGGTTCCAGGTGAGAGGAGAGTCGTCAGGAATTCCGGGTCAAAACAGGCAGGTACGGCAACAGGTAAACACATAGGAGCTGAAGACAAACCAGCAACCTGTTCAGGGAAGGCTGCTGGTTTAAATAGGAGTGTCCGGCCTCTGATTGGCCCCAGGGTTGCTGCATACCTGCATGTGCGCGCTTCCACGCACACGGCGCGCTGCCGTACCGCGCATGCGCGGGAACTCAATGGAGCCGGGAATGGAGCCCTAACAAGGAGACAGCAGTGGCGGTTCGTCCATAGAGGGCGCTGGAGCGCCGCCCCCTCTGGCTCTCACCGCCACTGAGTCTAATAACATAGATTCATGCATTGCACGAATCTATGTTATAGTCACCGCTGCGCTGTTCTATTCAGATGGCCGGACATGTAGCGCCGACCATCTGAATAACGGCAGCTGGTTGGCTGTACGGAAGTGCCTACCGCGCAATTGTCAGTTAACCACTTAAGGCCTGGACCAATAAGCAGGTTAAGGACCTGGCCCCTTTTTGCGATTCGGCACTGCGTCGCTTTAACTGACAATTGCGCGGTCGTGCGACGTGGCTCCCAAACAAAATTGGCTTCCTTTTTTTTCTCACGAATAGAGCTTTCTTTTGGTGCTATTTTTTACTTTTTGCTATAATAAATATCCCCAAAAAATATATAAAACATATTTTTTTCCCTCAGTTTAGGCCGATACGTATTCTTCTACTTATTTTTTGGTAAAAAAAATCGCAATAAGCGTTTATTGAATGGTTTGAGCAAAAGTTATAGCTTTTACAAAATAGGGGATAGTTTTATGGCATTTTTATTAATATTTTTTTTTTTTACTAGTAATGTCGGCGATCAGCAATTTTTTTCGTGACTTCAACATTATGGCGGACACATCGGACACTTTTGACACATTTTTGGGACCATTGTCATTTTCACAGTGCTATAAAAATGCACTGATGACTGTGAAAATGACAATGGCAGTGAAGGAGTCAACCACTAGGGGCCACTAGGGTTTTAAGTGTGCCCTAAGGGAGTGATTCTTACTGTAGGGGAGCGTGGCTGAACATGTGATGTCACTGATCGTTGTTCCCTATAACAGAGAACAGACGATCAGTAACACTGCCACAGAGAAGAACGGGGAAGGTGTGTTTACACTCACCTCTCCCTGTTCTTCAGCTCCTGTGACCCGATCGCGGGACACCGGCGGCGATCGGGTCCGTGGGCGCGGTCACGGAGCTTTGGACCGGGTTGCGATCGGTCCACCGGCGGCACGCGACCCATGGCTGGGCTCTCAAAGGGCAACGTACCTGTACCTGCCTGTGCCCAGCCGTGCCATTCTGCCGACGTATATCGGTGTTAGGCGGTCCTTAAGTGGTTAAAGGTACGCAGTGCCGAATCACAAAAAATGGCCCGGTCATTGGGCAGCCAATTCTTCCGGGGCTGAAGTGGTTAAGAAGATTGAAAATGACCTCTCCAATAAACATATCAAAGATTATATGAGATTTCGGTGATTGGGTTTATTTCTCCTTTATTCCAGCGGCTGTTTAAACCCTCTGCAATCTATTTACATTGCTTTTACATTATTAGAGATGGCAGCATAAAAGGTTTTTGGCTTTAAGCGAACACAATTCCCCGAAATTTATATATGTTTGTAAACCGGCACAAGCAATTTTTAAACATCAACAATTTGGCAAATCATACTTTGGCTTTTTATTTTATACCCACAAAACCTACGTGAATGTTTTTACAAATATGATCATTTTTTTTTCTTTTGCTCAGGGAGAAAAGTGAGGATATTCCTACATGTTCTCACAATCGATTCCATAAAGAGATCGACCTCAGCCAGCAACCTGGAAGTCTCGGCCAGCAGGGGGCAGCATGCGCACTGTTTGGAAGTCTGGACAGCCTTTGCTGCAGAGTGGTTTGGCAAACTTTGCCGTAAACGAATCGCGTGGCTGCCATTTTGCTGTTTCACACATTTACAAAATGAAGACGATGCGTGTGCTGCACCTGGGGCTGACAGATGAGCAGTATTTGCATGTGATTTGGAAATGGGACATGAAGACAGTCTATAATTGTACTGTTATTGGTAGGATTAAGTTTGGCCAGGGCTTTGAACGCACACTATGCTGTCTTATCACACGAGAAAAATGCGCACATCCTAAAACCTTAAAAAAAAGAAGGAATTAGATACAAGACATGTAAATTGCTTAACCACTTAAGCCCCGGACCTTTAGGCAGCTAAATGCCCAGGCCAGGTTTTGCGATTCGGCACTGCGTCGCTTTAACAGACAATTGCGCGGTCGTGCGAAGTGGCTACCAAACAAAATTGGCGTCCTTTCTTTCCCACAAATAGAGCTTTCTTTTGGTGGCATTTGATCACCTCTGCGGTTTTAATTTTTTGCGCTATAAACAAAAATAGAGCGACAAAAAAATATTTTTTACTTTTTGCTATAATAAATATCCCCCAAAAACATATATAAACATTTTTTTTCCTCAGTTTAGGCCGATACATATTCTTCTACCTATTTTTGGTAAGAAAAAACGCAATAAGCGTTTATCGATTGGTTTGCGCAAAATTTATAGCGTTTACAAAATAGGGGATAGTTTTATTATTATTTTTTCTTTTACTACTAATGGCGGCGATCAGCGATTTTTTTCGTGACTGCGACATTATGGTTGGACTCTTCGGACAATTTTGACACATTTTTGGGACCATTGTCATTTTCACAGCAAAAAATGCATTTAAATTGCATTGTTTATTGTGAAAATGACAGTTGCAGTTTGGGAGTTAACCACAGGGGGCGCTGTAGGAGTTAGGGTTCACCTAGTGTGTGTTTACAACTGTAGGGGGGTGTGGCTGTAGGACTGACGTCATCGATCGAGTCTCCCTATAAAAGGGATCACTCGATCGATGCAGCCGCCACAGTGAAGCATGGGGAAGCCGTGTTTACATACGGCTCTCCCCGTTCTTCAGCTCCGGGGAGCGATCGCGAGGGGGTGGCTAGAAACGAATAGCCGCGCCCTCGTCCCGGATCGCTCCCCGCGGGTTACCGACCGCCGCATGTACCGGGGAGGGGGTCCCGATCGAACCTCCGACCCGCGGAAAGGCAGGGACGTACATGTACGCCCATATGCCTGTACGTGCCATTCTGTGGACGTATATGTACATGCGGCGGGCGTTAACCGGTTAACTAAGGTCCACAATAGAGTGCGAACTGACAAAAGTAAAGAGTCTGCTATTATTTGTATTACTATTACAGGATGATTTCTATAGCGCCAACATTTTGCATAGTGTTTTACAAAATTAAGTGAGACAGTACAGTTACAATACAATTCAATACAACAGAGCTTACAATCTAAAGGGAGAGGCAAAAGATTCAAAAGGTAATAACTCTGAGGCCGCGTACACACGGCCGGTCCAAACCGATGAAAACGGACTGAAGTTCAGTTTCATCGGTCCAAACCGACCGTGTGTACGGCCCATCGGTCCGTTGTCCTTCGGTCAAAAATTTTACAACTTGCTTTAAAATCGAACCGATGGACCGCTGCCCGATTGGTCCAAACCGATGGTTAGTACACAAAAGCATCGGTTTAAAACCCGCGCATGCTCAGAATCAAGTCGACGCATTCTTGGAAGCATTGATCTTCGTTTTTTTCAGCACGTTGTGTGTTTTACGTCACCGCGTTCTGACCCGACCGGTTTTTGAACTGATGGTGTGTACGCACATCAGACCATCAGGCCACTTCAGCGGTGAACCGATGAAAACGGTCCATCGGACCGTTCTCATCGGTTTGGATCGACCGTGTGTACGCAGCCTGAGGGATGAGATGATCAGTTTTTACGTATGTGATAGGCTTTCGTGAAAAAAATTGTTTTCAGAGATCACCTGAAGGCAGACAGAGTGGGAGATACCCAGATAAATTTGGGTAGGAGGTTCCAGAGGTAGAGAAGGCCTGGAGGTGAGCATGAAAAAAAAAGGAGGGAGGAGCTAGATAGCGAGAGGCAGGGCTGTACTAGGACAAAAATTTGGCCCTGAACTTCATCCAGACGAGCCCACTTTAATTTTGCAAACACGCACAAAAAATGTATATAAACTATATGCAATTGTGCACAAAAAAGCCTTCCCCTTACATCAGGGTCCCCAGAGAGCCTCCCTCCTTACATCAGGGTCTCCAGAGAGCCTCCCTCCTTACATCAGGGTCCCCAGAGAGCCTCCCTCCTTACATCAGGGTCCCCAGAGAGCCTCCTCCTTACATCAGGCTCCCCAGAGAGCCTCCTCCTTACATCAGGGTCCCCAGAGAGCCTCCCTCCTTACATCAGGGTCCCCAGAGAGCCTCCTCCTTACATCAGGCTCCCCAGAGAGCCTCCTCCTTACATCAGGGTCCCCAGAGATCCTCCTCCTTACATCAGGGTCCCCAGAGAGCCTCCTCCTTACATCAGGATTCCCAGAGAGCCTCCTCCTTACATCAGGGTCCCCAGAGAGCCTCCTCCTTACATCAGGGTCCCAAGAGAGCCTCCTCCTTACATCAGGATTCCCAGAGAGCCTCCTCCTTACATCAGGGTTCCCAGAGAGCCTCCTCCTTACATCAGGGTCCCCAGAGATCCTCCTCCTTACATCAGGGTCCCCAGAGAGCCTCCTCCTTACATCAGGGTCCCCAGAGAGCCTCCTCCTTACATCAGGGTCCCAAGAGAGCCTCCTCCTTACATCAGGGTTCCCAGAGAGCCTCCTCCTTACATCAGGGTTCCCAGAGAGCCTCCTCCTTACATCAGGCTCCCCAGAGAGCCTCCCTCCTTACATCAGGGTCCCCAGAGAGCCTCCCCCTTATATCAGGGTCACCATATATCCCTTCCTTACATCAGGATCACCAGAAAGTGGGCGGGCAGTGAGAGATGTTGTAATATCTCTGCTGCCTGCCGCTGCACAGTGAGAGCCGAACAGCAGTGATGCAGGGTGGCGGTGAGAGATGTGGTCATCTCTCTGCTCTCTCGCCCCCCTTTCCCGTGCTGCCTGCTGCAGGGCTGCAGAGGCACCACAGCTCTGTGGTTGGGGACGCCTGGGACTTGGGGCTATAGCCCCAAAAGCCACCCCCTAGCGACGCCACTGGGTGTCACTGAAACTGGCCCACTGAGCCAACGGCCCACCGGGAAACTCCCGGTAGTCCCGATGGCCAGCAAATGTCTGGTGAGAGGTCATGGGAGAAATTAAGCGGATGGCTTGGGTAAGGTTTTGAGACAAGGTTGTTAGTGTAACTCAGGGCTGACATGTGGATGAGGTAAGGTGTTCCAAGAATGGAAGAGGCTCTGGAGAAGTGCTGGAGGCGATGAGCATGGGAGGCCGTGAGCGAGCACTAGCGAGCAGGAGGTTTTTGAGAGGAGTGAAGAGAGCAGTTTGGGTAAGATTCTGAGGCAAGGTTGGTGATGTAGCTCATGGAAGAGTTGCAAATAATTTAGAAAGTTCCAGAGGTTGGGAAAGGCTCTGGAGAAGTCCTGGAGGTACGCATGGGAGGAGGTGACAAGCGGGCTAGAGAGCAAGAAGTCTTGAGAGGAGTGAATAGGAAAGTTTGGGTTGGATTTAAAGACGAGGTTGGTGATGTAGCTTGGAACAGAGATGTAGTTGGGTTAGGGAGTTCCAGATTATTGGAGAGGTTCTGGAATAGTCCTGGAGGTGTGCATGAAAAGAGGTAACAAGGGGGCTGGAAAACATGAGGTCCTGGGACGAGCGAAGATGATGGATTGGATGATATTTTGAGATGAGGTTTTATGATATAGCTTGGAAAAGACTGGTGGATTCTCTAGGTACTTTCAAAGGATGGGACTCTGGAGAAGTCCTGGAGAAAAGAATGGGAGGAGATGGTGATGAAGCTAGAGAGCCGGAGGTCCTGTGAGGAATTAAGAGGATGGTTTAAGTGATATTTTAAGACAATGGGGTGATGTAGCTGGCGGCACATTTGTGGATAGTTTTTTTGGAAGCTTTGTATGGAGTTGTGGCAGGGCCATCTTTATAGCATCATGGGCCCCTGGGCAAAGTAATGCTCTGGGGCCCCTACAATGATGACAGTGCAGGTAAACAGACATCAAGTAGGTAGGAGGCAGACAGCCTCCCCTGTGTATCTATCACTCTCAGTACCATCATGGGGCCCCCAACTTCGAGGCAGCGTGGGCTCAAGGGCAAGCTGCTTTGGGGAAAGTGCAAGGGCCCCCTATGCAGCTGGGGCCCCTGGGCAGCGCACATGTGTGTCCTCTCATTAAGACAGCCCTGAGTTTTGGGTGAACAAAACTAAAAAAATCTGTTCACCCAAAACTGATGTTTCTGTTTGGAAAGGGATGGAAAGCTAAACCACCTTTTAATTTCCTATAGTGCCCAGGGGATTTCCCAAAGAGGATCTCTTCACTTGAGTTGGTAAGCCTGAGCACCTGCTGGGGTCACACTGAGAGGGCCACACTGTTTACTTTTTATTTGGGAGGAGATTGACAAAACTGAAAGTAGGGCAGGACAAGCAGATCTCACTACCCTCAACGATATAGGAAATCAGTGGATGAATTTGACCCCAGGACTCAGTCTGTCAAACTGAGCAAATCAATTATAGAAGAGACAAACTAATGTAGCTTTGTGATCATTAACTACTTGCCGACCTGCCACCGTCATTCTACGGCGGCAGGTTGGCTCTCCTGCGCAAGAGCCCGTAGCTCTACGTCAGCTCTCTCGCAGGCCACTAGGGGCGCGCGCGCCCCCGACTCCCGTGCGCGTGCTCGGCGGGCTCGATCGCCGCCGGGCACACGCGATCGCTCGTTACAGAGCGGGGACCGGGAGCTGTATGTGTACAGGGGGGGAAATGCTAATCCTCTGTTCATACAATGTATGAACAGAAGATCGGTCATTTCCCCTAGTGAGGCCACCCCCCCTACAGTTAGAACACACCCAGGGACATACCTAACCCCTTCCCCGCCCCCTAGTGTTAACCCCTTCACTGCCAGTGGCATTTTTATAGTAATCCAATGCATTTTTATAGCACTGATCGCTATAAAAATGCCAATGGTCCCAAAAATGTGTCAAAAGTGTCCGAAGTGTCCGCCATAATGTCGCAGTACCGAAAGAAATCGCTGATCGCCGCCATTACTAGTAAAAAAATACCCCCTATAACTTTTGCGCAAACCAATCAATAAACGCTTATTGCGATTTTTTTTTACGAAAAATATGTAGAAGAATACGTATCGGCCTAAACCGAGGCAAAAAAAAGTTTTTTTTAGATATTTTTGGGGGATATTTATTACAGCAAAAAGTAAAAAATATAAATTTTTTTCAAAATTGTCGCTCTATTTTTGTTTATAGCGCAAAAACTAAAAACCGCAGAGGTAATCAAATACCACCAAAAGAAAGCTCTATTTGTGGGGAAAAAAGGACGCCAATTTTGTTTGGGAGCCACGTCGCACGACCGCGCAATTGTCAGTTAAAGCGACGCTGTGCCGAATCGCAAAAGCACTCTGGTCTTTGACCAGCAATATGGTCCGGGGGTTAAGTGGTTAATACATCAATAATTGTATTCTTTTTTAAAATGTGTAAGTGATTGAAGGTTGCTTGGCATTATCCTCTTGAAGTCCCTGTACAACAGAGCTGGACTGACAGAGGAAGAAGCAGCACAGAGGAATCAGTTCATGTGCTGACAAGAAGCATGCTGATTGGGGGAGAGAGTAGAGTGGCAGAGAGATCAGTACATCACTGTGCTGCTTTAACTTTCACTATCCATCTGCAGGCTGGGGCAGGTCCAGGACAACCTGGGCCTAAAAGAAGTGGGGTAAATAATTCTGGTCATTAGACCGTGGGCATCTAGTGGCAGTAAACAGTACTGCTGGATGAATCTCTGTATTGAAGGTTAATATTGCAGCAAAAGCTGTTTTTTTTTTATTCAAACCTTTAACAAATTATTTATTTTTAACTTATGATCCATGTTCAGAATTCTGCTTTAGGTGAAATATTACTTTTTATGGACTAAACCTTAAAGTGAGCTTACAAATGGAAAAAGAAAATATGGACAGCCGCACTCCAAAAAACCTTGATGTTTGTCTTTATTTAAAAAAGGAAAAATGCACTACAAGTCACAGCACACAACACAGGAGTAAAACAGCTGACGCGTTTCGCACTATAAATTAGTGCTTAATCATAAACACCCAAAGTGACTGGATAAGTAATCTACTTACCAGAGCACATTGACTCCTTTAAATAAAAAGAGAGTCAATGAGAGCTTATGCAGGATAATGCCTGCTCACATAGGCTGAAATGGAGATATTAGGAGACTTCCTCCTTAAAGGTCTCGGCCGGATATGAAATAACAATGGCAACATCCATAGCGTAATTTCGTTTATTAAAAAATTAGCAAAGATAAAACTTAGCCAAATGGCTACTCACATTTAAAAGTGCCTATCCCGCTTCCTGAGGACGTAATTACGAAACGTACGTCGAGACGGTACCTGGTCACGCTACGTACGTCATTTCCGGCCCTGTTTGTTGGTTCCTGTGAGGTGGAACACACGCCACGGACAGAGTGCGGTGGGAGGCGGTGGGAGCACGGCAGATCCCCAGACTACCGATTAGAGCCAGCAGCCCCAGTGCCGGGATAGGCACTTTTAAATGTGAAATAAAAATGTGATAAGCGCTCCAGATAACAATATGCAATAGGTGACCACAACGCAAAGCAAATTGTGAATGTATAAATTGAGTGAAATAGAATCAATATATAATAAGTAGTAGCCTCCAAGTGGTGGCGTGGGATGCAACTGAGTGCAAAGACTCAGAGCAATAAAGTGCCAGTGATTCCAATAAATAAACGTGCATCAAGTGCAAAGTTCATAAATAAAATAAATCGGAGTGATGAAGATTAGGTGTTCTGATGGTGTTGATATATGGGTGAGATCTTCTCAATAGTGGAAATGACATCCATAAATGGTCTCACAGTGCCCTTACCTTAAAGGTGCTATATATATGCATATAATGTAGATATCGGCGTCTCCAGGATGTGGACCTCACTCCTTTCAAATAGTAATCCTTATCTCTGCTGGTTCCTATTGAAACTGCATAAGGAGGACCTAATGGGTGCTCAATGCTCCATGTGATCAAGCGGTGAAAAAAGGAGAGAATGAATGCCTCCAATGGTGAAGTATGTTTAAAGCAGGGGGTTCTTTATTGTTTAAAAAATTGGACTCTTACATTAAGGTGAAGTGCACAAACCAAATGTGACAGGACGCGGCAAGTGAGTCCCCTGATGAAGTCACGAGGTGCGTGACATAATGCCGTAGGGATTCAAGACCATGTGAGACCTGCGCAAGCCGGAGGCCAACGGATAGACGTAAATGGCCCGGCGTAACCCCGCCTAATTCAAAATAGGCAGGTAGGGGGCATGTTGTATGGTAATGAATCGTGACCCCATGTAAATGAAGCGCAGATCGTGCGGCGCATGCGCACGCATGCTCAGAATCACATCGCAAATACTCATTGCTTTCGACGTGAACGTAACCTACGCTCAGCCCCATTCACGTACGCTTACGCAAACGACGTAAAATACGACGGCTGTTCCGACGTCCATACCTTGCATGGGCTGCGCCATCTTTTTGGTGGTTTATCTTTACGCCAGAAAAACGCCTTACGTAAACAGCGTATCGGGCGCAAGTACGTTCGGGAATCGGCGTATCTAGGTCATTTGCATATTCTAGGCGTAAATCCACGTACACGCCCCTAGCGGCCAGCGTAAATGCGCAGCTAAGATACGACGGCATAGGAGACTTACGCCGGTCGTATCTTAGCAACAGAGAAGCGTATCTCAGTTTGAGAATACGCTTAAAGATACGACGGCGCGAATTTGGACTTACGACGGCGTATCTACTGATACGCTGTTGTAAGTCTTACTGAATCCGGCTATATATATTTATTTACTTGGCGCAGAGTTTTCACCCTTTATCATTGTAGGATGCACTTAATTATCTATTACATCCAATTATTGCATGCACCCAAATAAAGACAATGGGCCAGATCCACAGCCCCGCAGCGCAATGTAACTTAAGAGATTTAAGTTACACTGCCGCAAATTTCCTAAGTTAGGTATCGATCCACAACACACTTACCTGGAAATTTGCGGCGGTGTAACTCAAATCCGTCCGGCGCAAGGCGTTCCTAATCTAATGGGGCGAGTCCCATTTAAATTAGGCGCGCTCCCGCGCCGGACGTACTGCGCATGCTTGTGACGCAAATTTCCCGACGTGCTTTGCGCGACGTGACGTCATTTTTTGATCGGCGCGTAGCGTATTTCAGTATTCCCGTACGGCTAACGCAATCGACGTAAAATTTTAAAATTCTACGCGGGAAGGACGGCCATACTTTACACAGCAGTATGCCTGCTGTGTAAAAGTAGGGCTGCTTTACAAAAGTGTAACTAAGCGACGGGAAACTAACGTAGCGGCGACGTAGCGAACGCGAAAAAGCTTTGAGGATCGACTTAACTCCTCATTAGCATACCCGACGCGTAATTTCGACGATGAATGCACCCAGCGGCGGTCGCGGTACTGCATCTTAAGATCCGGCAGTGTAAAACTACACCTGCCGGATCTTCTGTTTATCTCTTGGAAACTGATTCTGTGGATCAGTTCCAAAGATAGAAACAGGGATACGCAGGCGAAACAGCAGATCCGCCTGCGTATCTCTTTTGAGGATCTGGCCCAATATCCTTATATGGAGCTTTATAAACTTTCTGGCTAAATTATATAATTCATATGGAGTTTTCATTTATAATTGGTAACTGGAATACATTGCTATATCAATGCTATGTACAGTATATATGGGAATTGGCTCTATCCAATATTATTATGTATGTATGTTTATATATATATATATATATATATATATATATATATATATATATATATATGAAATGGCTTTTATTGCTATTCATGTATATGTATAAAATAGTTTTATATTTTCTGTTAAATGCTATATGAATTCCAAGACAATAAATATGTTGGCCCAGATTCTCGTAGAATGGAGTAAATTTGGGCCGGCGCAACGTATCTCATTTAGGTTACGCCGCCGCAAGTTTTTAATGCAAGTGCTTTATTCACAAAGCACTTGCGTGTAAAGTTGCGGCGGCGTAGCGTAAATCACCCGGTGTAAGCCCGCCTAATTCAAATTAGGCGGGTAGGGGGTGTGTTTCATTTAAATGAAGCGCGTCCCCGCGCCGAACAAACTGCGCATGCGCCGTCCCTAAAATACCCCCGCGTGCATTGCTCCAAATGACGTTGCAAGGACGTCATTGGTTTCGACGTGAACGTAAATGGCGTCCAGCCCCATTCACGGACGACTTACGCAAACGACGTAAATTTATAAATTTTGACGCGGGAACGACGGCCATACTTAACATTGGTTGCGCCTCATAGACCCAGGGGCAACTTTACGCCTGGAAAAGCCTAAAGTAAACGTCGTAACTTTACTGCGTCGGCCGCGCGTACGTTCGGGAATTCGCGTATCTAGCTAATTTGCATACTCGACGGGGAAAGCGACGGATGCGCCACCTAGCGGGCAAAAAAAAAATTGCAGTTAAGATCCGACGGCGTAAGAGCCTTACGCCTGTCGGATCTAATGGATATCTATACGTAACTGATTCTAAGAATCAGTCGCATAAATACGAGGGCCCAGATTAGGACTTACGACGGCGTACATGGCGTTGCGCCGTCGTAAGCCCTTTGAGAATCTGAGCCGTTGTATTTTATAATTCAGAGCTGTCTGTCGATTGCCTCACTCAAAGTCCCAAATTCCCAAAGTAATGATGTATTTGGGTCTGTATTATATTTACAATATAATCAAGTGATGGTGTGTCAATTTCATTACATGGTTAGTAAGGTTGAGACACAAGTCCATGTAGTTCAACCATAAAAAAGATACGACCCCGCACACTCAGAGTTACGACGGCGTATCTGGAGATACGCCGTCGTAACTCGTATCTGAATCCGGGCCAATAACTCAACACCAAGTTCACTATATGTCACTACCCCTTATATACCCCTTATGTATTTGTAAATGTTGATCATATCCCCCTTAATCTCCTCTTCTCAAGAGAGAATAAATTCAGTTCCTCTAATATTTCCTCATAGCTGAGCTCCTCCATGCCTCTTATCAGTTTGGTTGCCCTTCTCTGCACTTTCTCCAGTTCCCCGATATCCTTTTTGAGAACTGGGGCCCAAAACTGAACTGCATATTCCAGATGAGGTCTTACTAATGATTTGTACAGGGGGGCAAAATGATATCTCTGTCTCTGGAGTCCATACCTCTCCTAATACAAGAAAGGACTTTGCTTGCTTTGGAAACCACAGCTTGGCATTGCATGTTATTATTGAGCTTATGATCTACCAAGACCCCCAGATCCTTCTCCACCATTGATCCCCCCAGTTGTAATCCCCCTAGTATGTATGATGCATGCATATTCTTAGCCCCCAAGTGCATAACTTTACATTTATCTACATTAAACCTCATCTGCCACTCATTCGCCCAATTAGACAGAGCATTGAGGTCGGCTTGTAAATTGGAGACATCCTGTAAAGACGTTATTCCACTGCATAGCTTGGTGTCATCTGCAAAGACAATGGGCCAGATCCACGTAGATCGGCGTAACTTTAAATGAGCGTAGCGTATTGTATTAACGCTACGCCGCCGCAACTTTGAGAGGCAAGTGCTGTATTCACAAAGCACTTGCCTCTAAAGTTATGGCGGCGTAGCGTAAATCTGCCGGCGTAAGCGCGCCTAATACAAAAGAGGCTGGTTGGGGGCGTGTTCTATGCAAACTAATCGTGACCCCACGTATTTCACTTTTTTTACTAACGGCGCATGCGCCGTCCGTGAAAGAATCCCAGTGCGCATGCTCCAAATTACGCTGCAATTCGTCAATGCTTTAGACGTGAATGTAACTTACGCACAGCCCTATTCGCGAACGACTTACGCAAACAACGTAAAACCCCGACGTCCATACTTAACATTGCGTACACCTCATATAGCAGGGGTAACTTTACGCCGGAAAAAAACTTACGTAAACGACGTAAAAAAATGCGCCGGGCGGACGTACGTTTGTGAATCGGCGTATCTACCTAATTTGCATATTCCTCACGTAAACCTACGGAAGCGCCACCTAGCGCCCAGCGCCTAAGATACAACAGCGTAAAAGGCTTACGCCAGTCGGATCTTAGCCAAATTCCGGCGTATCTTGTTTTCTGAATACAGAAAAAAGATACGCCGGAGCATCCTAGGAGTTACGCCGACGTAACTTCTTCGTGGATCCGGGCCAAAAATTTCATTTTAAATCCCAGACCCAATATCATTTATATTTATTCACTCATTGATGGTGTATCCGAGTCTACAATATAATCCAGTGATGATGTATCTGGGTCTGTATTACAATATATTCCATTGATTAGGTATTCATGTCTGTATTATAATATAGTTCCACAATGGTGTGGACCGGGGTCTCCACTTTGACATTTAGCTGGTTTTTGGGATTGTAACCCAATTTAATATGATGGTATATTGGGAATGAGTGCTGCCATACCAGTCAGTTAACCACAGCATGCAAGCATTGAGCAGTGTTTAAAGTGGAGGTTCCCCCTAAAAAAAAATTCTAACAATACATTGAGAAGACTGATTACACTGCGGGTATGCTGTTTTTTTTTTTCGTACATACCTCGTTATCGCCGTTTCATCCCTCGGCTTCCGGATATGATTCTTGCTGGACTGGGCATTCCTAGTTGATTGACGTTCCTCCGACCGGCGCATACTGCGTGTCACGACTTTCCGACAGAAGCCGAACGTCATTGCGCAGGCGCCGTATAGAGTCGGCTCTATACGGCGCCTGCGCTGCGACGTTCGGCTTCTTTCGGGAAAGTCGTGACGTCAAGTATGCGTCGGTCGGAGGAACGTCAATCAACTAGGAACGCCAAGTCCAGCAAGAATCATACCCGGAAGCCGAGGGATGAAACAGCGATAACGAGGTATGTACGAAAAAACCCCCAAAAAAAACAGCATACCCGCAGTGTAATCAGTCTTCTCAATGTATTGTTAGAATTTTTTTTAGGGGGAACCTCCACTTTAAGCTCCATAGTTCATTCAGCTTGGTGCTAAGGAATTCCAGATTTAAACCAAAGCTACCCAAACTGCTGATTTCCAATTTGCTGATTACATGGCGATGGTGGCATGAATGTGAAATGTCAGAGCCTCAGAGGGATTTCCTATTGTTTTCAGCACAGATGGACTTTCTTATGTAATCTGCATCACATGTAGTGCTGATTGTTTGGTTTTATTTCTCACTAATATATTCTTGTCTATCGTTCTACATTGGCTGTTATTATGCAAATGGTAGTGTCGGTGTGACTTTTATTAGTCTGTGCTCATTATGTCAGGTCTGAGTGTCTTTCTATTGCTTTGAGTAGGTATTGTGTAAGCTTGACTATGATTATCATAATTATTTTTATGTATGAAGCACCGACAAGTTGTCTGCTTGTGTTCTGAGTGGCATTCATTGTACCCTGGACATTGATCGGCACACACTCTGGGCAAGTCTTCCTTTTTTTTTGCTAACAGGATGAAGGTAAGTAATCATAATGAAAAAAATGTGGGGTGCTCTAGAGCAGGGGTCTCCAAACTGCGGCCCCAGGGCCAGATGTGACCCTTTGCCAGTCTTTATGCGGCCCTTGGTGCACTATTCCTCCAACTGATATGAGGCACTATTCCTTCCACTGACACAAACAAGGGGGTACTATTTTTTCTATTGATATCAATGATGGGATATTATTCCTCCTACTGATAGGGGACCTACTCTTCCTCCTACTGACCACCAACCCTGACGCCACATTTATTCTCACTGGTGCTGGGCCCGGGACATTTTCTGCCCCGCTGGCCACAATCTGGCCCTCCTAAAGTCTGCAGGATAATAAAGTGGCCCTTTGTTTGAGAAGTTTGAAGACACCTGCTCTAGAGCGGTAAGAGGACTCACCCCTCAGAGCATCCAACATTTCATTTGTTATGGTCACTTACCTTCAATGTGTCAGGGGAAAACTTATTTGAAATCAAGGTAATAACAGGAGCTAGCTTCAGCAACCCTGGGAGGAGGAATCTTGCGGGTACCCTACTTGACGTATGTGCGCCATGGAGAGCTTATCTGAGGCATTTAAGAGATCATGGAGCATTTCTTGTTGAGGAGACCAGTCATTCTAAACAACTATCTGTGCACTGTGTTACTGGTCTTCTGATTAGGATGTTGCCTGCAGTATAGTTACGTAGGAGGTAACATTACCTAACTAACTGGAGATAAAGTAGCCAAGAGCATCTTTAAGAGTAGGCCTCATTGCTTAAATCAGGAATCTCCAAACTTTATAATCAAAGAGCCTTCAGACTCTAGGGGGGTCGAAGTGGCCGGTGGAAGTAGAAAATGCCCCAGTGGCAGTGGGAGTAAAAAAAATTAAAAAGTTATTTTTGTAATAGTAATTTTGCCTGTAGTCAGTAGAAGGAGCAGTGCTCCATCATTGGTATTAGTGGGAGGAATAGTACCTAATTGTTTATATCGGGTAGGAGAAATGATGCCTCATTGCTGGTATCAGTGGGGAGAATAATGTCCCGTCATTGGTGACAGTGTAAGGAAAAATGCCCCATTGTAGGTGTCAGTGAGAGGAATGGTGTCCTCTTGTTGGTGTCAGTGGAAAGAAAAATTCCCCAGAGTGCCAAAAAAAGGCAAGCAAAGGGCCACATTTGGCCCACAGGCCGCAGTTAGGAGGCCAGTGGCTTTAGATAATTAAAAATACTCAGACAACTGCAGATCTGACCCCTCACAGGGCAAATTCTTTTTTTTAAAGCACTGTGTATTAGGCTGCTTTTACATTGGGGATAGAGCCGCGGTGACGGTATAGCCACGCTATTTGTAGCGCCGCTATACTGTCGTATTTACAGCGATATTCGGGCGCTAGCGGGGAGGTTTTAACCCCCGCTAGCGGCCAAAAAAGGGTTACGGGTGGTATTACCGCGGTTTCCCATTGATTTTGTAAAGATGCGGTTAGCAGGACTTTTGGAGCGCTCCTGCTAGCGCACCGCTTCAGTGTGAAAGCCTTCGGGCTTTCACATTGAACACTACAGGGCAGGTTTTTTTCATGCGGTATAGCAGCGCTATTTTTAGCGCTGTACCGCATGAAAAACGCCTCAATGTGAAAGGGGCCTTATAGACCTTATGCTTTTTAACATAAAAATACAATTTTCTTCTTTCTTCAATGTGTAGCACCCATCCTCATAGGAGCTTCTGCCTTTTACAGACCCTCCCAGCCTTTTTTCTGGTGATCTGACCTACCAGCTCCATCAGAACGAAAGACATCCACTTTATCAATCTCTCCTTTTTGAAGATTTTATTGGCTCAGGGCCATATTCCTGTAGTTTTTGGGGCGGGCGGCGCGTAAGCCATTTACACTCCGCCGCCCCAACCTACAGGAGCAAGTGCTGTATTCCCCAAACACTTGCTCCGTAGTTTGGGGCGGCGTAGTGTATTTGGCCCGGCGTATCCCCACGTAAATCCAAGGGGGCGGCTTCTATTTAAATTAAGCGCGCCCCCGATTCTAACGAACTGCGCATGCGACGGGCTTAAAATAGCCCAGTGAGCATGCTCCAGTTCTCGGCGTAAAACGTCAATGACGCCGATGTGTGCGTCATTGACGTAAAGTCGTATTCAAGAACGACTTAGTAAAACGACGTACCCGACGGGAAAACACGACGTGGACCCGACGCCATACTTAACATGGCCTACGTGGGACTGGCGTAAGGTTACTCCTCATATAGCAGGGGTAACCTTACGCCTACCCCAACGACGTAAGCGACGGTTACGCGACGCAAATTCGTTCGGGAATCGGCGTATCAGGCTCATTTGCATAAACAAATGAGACCTGAAAGTAAACGCCACCTAGCGGCCGGCGGAGTAATTACATTTAAGATCCGACAGTGTAAGTGACTTACACATGTCGGATCTTAAGCGTATCTATGCGAAAATGATTCTAAGAATCACTCGCATAGATACGCGGCCCAAAAAAGAGAGATACGATGGAGTATCCTGAGATGCTCCATCGTAACTATACTCAGAATATGGCCCTCAGTGTCTAAAGGAGAGAGAGGATTAGGGGTTACCAGCAGGACCGTCTTAATCCAAGGACATTCCTGGGCACTGCCCAGGGGCCTCAGGTACATGGGTTATGGTTATCAGGGTCTGCGGGCAAGGTGGGCTTACGGGAATCTGAAAGCCCCCTTTAACAAGGGGCCCCAGGCAGTTTTAACACTCAAAACACTAAATACCGGAACAAGGACCCTCATGGCAGGGTTTCCAGTTAATTTTTTTTTTAATAAAGCTGCTGATTTAAAAAGATTGAAAACTATTTTTGAAATTGCATTAACATGTCAAAGTTTCTATGAGGTTTTAATGAGTGGGATTTGATCTACTTTAAATGGATTTTTTCCCAAGGACAGAAAACTATCACGTGCACAAGTTTACAGATTAGATAATGTATCATGTTTCCGCCAAGTCTATCAGTTTACAGATCAGTGTTACAATGTAATGGTGCTCATGCCCAAACAAATCCAATTGGCTGATATATTTCCGATTTCTACGGTTTACTTTATGTACACAGTACTAATTGTGCCTAATCCATTATTCTGCAACTTAATTGAAATCAGGCGATTGGGTATGGCAGGAAATTTACTCAGCCTTGCCAATAATAAGCTTAAAAAGTTATCTCCAAATTATTACCAATCGAACTTAATGAAAACAAATTGACTTTTTATTACATAGCAAGTCATTCAAGCATAACTATTACAAAATTAGTTGATGTGGATGATCTTTCACAAATGGAATCTGCATCAGTATTTTTTGCTATACAATTACTTGGAACCCTCAAACATTATATATATATGTAGCAGGTACTTCTCCAGACTGATCTAATCTATTAGCGGACAGCTGTCTGCTGCAGCAGTGTGGGCCTTTTCACCCCCCCCCCCCCATCTCTCTTCACACACAGACTCTCAGAACTGCTTGTTTGTAAACTCCCTATTGGAGGAGCCTGAGCCAATCATCAAGCAGCAGAAAAGGACAGTGGGGAAGGAGATAAAAAGCTAGAGGAACTAGGCCAGAGCCTCTTTTTGCCTGTACCCCATCAGGAGAGCATCTCCTGCACTCTATGTGTGTGTGTGGAATCGCGACCTACCAAGGTACACACAGCCTGCAACTCCAGCCCAGAGGAACAGATTGTTCATGCAGCTCCAGCCCAGAGGAACAGACTGTCCATGCTAAAGAAGGACACCCTGCAACAGTTCAAGGACTGAATGCCACTGCGACACACCTGCATCTAAGATCGATCGATCGCTCAGGGGAGGACCGCTGACTGTGTACAGGATTTGGTGAGGAGGCTTCGCCCAGGAACCTTTAATGCTTTTCATAGAATACCACATCCAAATATTGTCCACAGAGCTCCTACATTGCCGGTGAAGATAATAAAATGCAAACTTTGCCTCCAGGACATTACTGCGGTTGCTCTTAAAGGGGACACACCACGGGTATTGAGATCATTTCACTGGGTGTGTACTAGAAGCATTGTAGGCCGGCCTGGGGTTCCCCTTTAGCCACAGCATCCCACACACACCAAAAGTTATTGGGGAGTCTATTTAATCTGTACATATTGTTACCTATTGCTTTTGTTGTTTGCATAGTGTTTCTGACTGTTTTAACCAAGTCCTGGGTACTTACACAGGTCCTGGCTGACTAATGTTAACCTGAATTTTACTTTTCTTCAAGTAAACTACAAGAAGAACTGTGCTGTGTATTTCTGCTGAGTTTTTCCATTAATCACATTGCTAGGTGTGCCAGAGGGGCTGGGACAGTTCATTGGGGTTGAAAGGCAGAGTAACGGACTGAACAAACAAAAGCAGCTCCCTCTGTGGTTTGCTACTGTAAGGGGTTAGCTCGGTAGCGGGAGTGTGTGACCCCCTGGATGGGTTCACTACACACTGAACGATAGAGTGAAACAGTTGAAAACAAAGAATTTGGTTTATTCTTCCATCTTGCTGGAAACAAGTGCAAGCATCCAAACAGCATAAACAAAATCAAACATAAAATAAACCCTGGCCACTTGGGGCGTCTACCTTCACCACACAGGAACCTATCTATGGAGTCTAGCACAGTCTAGTGCTGGGCAGACACTGCTGGTCATACAGCAGAAAAACAAATAGTCTTTTTGATTTTTATCACACAGAAAAATCAACAGCACCGCACCTCTTCAGAAGTATTTCTGTTCACTGCTCTCCTTCACTCAAAAGGCCTCAGGATGCAGCAATCAGTAGTAATCCTCTGGATTACTTAAAGAGGCCTTAATTGCCTCATTCTGAACAGCTGAAGTTTTTCAACGCCCTTAAATCTTTCTGGCTGCTTCTGCAGCCGACACCTGATAATAATTGGTATATTGTCTAAACAAGGCAGAAATGTATCTCCCGTCTGTGACAACACCCACAGATTTACCTGACTTCCTGTCACACTACATATATATATATATATATATATATATTAGGGCTGTGACTGATTAAAATTTTTGTGTTCGATTAATCGTTTTTTTTTTTAATCGATTAATCGACTAATTTCGATTAATTAACGCACTTACAGATACAACTACTTTTAGCTGATCTCCTTGCATTGCAACTCTGCATTAGCCACTGGTAAATGTGGTGGGGGCAGTATGGGGGCAGATGTGTATATTCTTGCAGTATGGGGGCAGATGTGTATATTACAGCATCTGCCCCCATGCTGTAATATACACATCTGCCCCCATACTGCAAGAATATACACATCTGCCCCCATACTGCAAGAATATACACATCTGCCCCCCATACTGCCCCCACCACATTTACCAGTGGCTAATGCAGAGTTGCAATGCAAGGAGATCAGCTAAAAGTAGTTGTGTGGCAGATGTGTACATTACAGCATGGGGCAGATGTGTATATTCTTGCAGTTTGGGGGCAGATGTGTATATTACAGCATGGGGGCAGATGTGTACATTACAGCATGGGGGCAGATGTGTACATTACAGCATGGGGGCAGATGTGTACATTACAGCATGGGGCAGATGTGTACATTACAGCATGGGGGCAGATGTGTACATTACAGCATCTGCCTCCATGCTGTAATATACACATCTGCCCCCATGCTTTAATATACACATCTGCCTCCCATACGGCAAGAATATACACATCTGCCCCCATGTGTACATTACAGCATGGGGGCAGATGTGTATATTCTTGCAGTATGGGGGCAGATGTGTATATTACAGCATGGGGGCAGATGTGTACATTACAGCATGGGGGCAGATGTGTACATTACAGCATGGGGGCAGATGTGTACATTACAGCATGGGGGCAGATGTGTACATTACAGCATGGGGGCAGATGTGTACATTACAGCATCTGCCTCCATGCTGTAATATACACATCTGCCCCCATGCTTTAATATACACATCTGCCTCCCATACTGCAAGAATATACACATCTGCCCCCATGTGTACATTACAGCATGGGGCAGATGTGTATATTCTTGCAGTATGGGGGCAGATGTGTATATTACAGCATGGGGGCAGATGTGTACATTACAGCATGGGGGCAGATGTGTACATTACAGCATGGGGTCAGATGTGTACATTACAGCATGGGGTCAGATGTGTACATTACAGCATGGGGGCAGATGTGTACATTACAGCATCTGCCTCCATGCTGTAATATACACATCTGCCCCCATGCTTTAATATACACATCTGCCTCCCATACTGCAAGAATATACACATCTGCCCCCATGTGTACATTACAGCATGGGGGCAGATGTGTATATTCTTGCAGTATGGGGGCAGATGTGTATATTACAGCATGGGGGCAGATGTGTACATTACAGCATGGGGGCAGATGTGTACATTACAGCATGGGGGCAGATGTGTACATTACAGCATGGGGGCAGATGTGTACATTACAGCATCTGCCCCCATGCTTTAATACACACATCTGTCCCCATACTCCAGGAATATATACATCTGCCCCATAATGTTACCACACACAGATGGTTGTCCTTTCTTACCTGACTATCAGGCAGGCAGACCCATCTGCAGAGTAGCCGATGGACACACGTGCGCAAGGGAAGAAGATACAAGCAGGCGGGCAGGTGATGATGACGTCAGCGCGCCGCGGCTCCGGAGCTAGGCCGAAGCCGCGGCCTTTCCTATGGGCGAGACCGCGGAGCTCACTCCGCGGATCGTCATCGATCAAAATAATTTTAATCGACCAAAGAAATTAACGATTAATCGACCAATTAATCGTTAATTTCCGCAGCCCTAATATATATATATATATATTTTTTAGCAGAGACCCTAGAGAATAAAATAGTGGTCAATGCAATATTTTATGTCACGCTGTATTTGCGCAGCAGTCTTTCAAACACAATTATTTTGGAAAAAATACCCTTTAATGAATAATAAAAAAAAAACTGTAGTTAGCAATTTTTTGTGAAAGATGATGTTACGCAGAGTAAATAGATGCCTAACATGTCATGCTTTAAAACTGCGCACACTCATTGAATGGCAGCAAACTATGATACTTAAATTCCTCCATAGGCGACGCTTTACATTTTTTTTACAGGCCCTTTGGGTCTGGTATAGATTTTAAGGGGGACTTCATGCCAAAATATTTAAAAAAAAAAACAGTGTGGGGTCCCTCCAAAAATCCAAACCAGGCCATTTGGGTCTGGCATAGATTTTAAGGGGAACTTCACAACAAAATGTAAAAAAAAATTGGTGTGGGGGTCCCCCCCAAAATCCATACCAGACCCTTATCTGAGCATGCAGCCTGGCAGGCCAGGAAAGGGAGGGGACGAGTGAACCATACCAGGCCGCTTGCCCTCAACATGGGGAGGGGGCTTTTGGGTGCCCACAAAAGCACCTTGTCCTTATGTTGATGGGGTCAAGGACCTCTTCCCAACAACCCTGGCCAGTGGTTGTTGGGGTTTGCGAGCAGGGGGCTTATCGGAATCTGGAAGCCCCCTTTAGCAAGGGGGCTCCCAGATCCTGGCCCCCAGTATGTGAATGGGTATCGGGTACCCCTACCCATTCACCAAAAAAGTGTCAAAAAGTTAAAACAGACAGTTTTTGACAATTCCTTTATTAAAAAAGAAAAAAAAAGTGTATTGTGATGTCCATCCATCTTCAATCACGCCGTCCGACAGGCCTGAAAAATAGAAAAAAATTAAAAAGCTCCGCCTCAATGGGAGGCCTCCCAGTGACTGCTCTCTCTTGGCTTTGACAGCTGTTATATTGGCAAGGGCAGGGCCACAAAATGATGTAACTGAGTGATCCTGCCCCTTCTGACGTCATGTGATGTCATGTGATATCAGAGGGGGCGGTTACATCAGCCCTTGCCTATATAAGAGCTGTCAAAGCGAAAAAGACAGCAGTCACTGGGAAGGCCTCCCATGGAGGTGGAGTTTTTTCTATTTTTCGGGTCCATCGGGCGGCATGATTAATGATGGTTTTACATAGCGAGACACTTTATTATTTTTTTATATATATATAAATATATATATATAAAGGAATTGTCAAAACTGTCTGGTGTAGTTTTTACTTTTTGACACTTTTTTTGGTGAATGGGTAGGGGGGCAATGTACCTGATACCCATTCACCTAGGGGGGGGGCAGGATCTGGTGCCCCCCTTGTTAAAGGGACTCCCAGGTTCTGATAAGCCCCACCCACAAGCCCCCAACAACCACAGTTCAGGGTTGTTGAGAAGAGTCCCTTGTCCCTATCAACATGGGGACAGGGTGCTTTGGGGTGGGCTCAAAGCACCCACCCCCTCATGTTGAGGGCATGTGGCCTGGTATGGATGAGTGAGTGCCCCCCCCATCCTGACCTGCTAAGCTGCATGCTTGGATAAGGGTCTGGTATGGATTTTAGCATGGAGTTCCCCTTAAAATCCATACCAGCCCCGAAGTGCCTTGTATGGACTGGGCCATTTTTTTCATCGATTTTTTATCTATATTGCTGGAAGCCAGCAATACATTACAGCCATGATTTCTACATTTTTTCCTTTAGAAATGTCATTATTGCTGCGGCGCAGACGAAGGAGACCCCCCAGGCACGATATTAAAAGGAATATTTCATTTTTATTGTTAAGCATTATTAAAATCACTGCTCCTGAAAAAAACAATAGTTTTAAAAACGTTTTTTTTGCATTGATACATGTCCCCTGGGTCCCCCGGGTCCCCTTACACTTTTTATGGCAACAACTTGCATACAAGCCTTTAAAATTAGGACTTTTGATTTTTCATGTTAGTGCCCCATAGACTATAATAGGGTTCGCATGTACGCTAGAACTTTTTTTACCTGTTTGAGGTGTTCTGGTGTTAAACGAACCAGGGGGAGTGTTCGGCCCATCCCTAGTCGGGACACTGGTGCCAAAGAGTCGGGACACTGGTGCCAAAGAACCTTTCAAGGATCCCTTTTAGTGAGCCAGTACTGCTTGATTATTCAGAATATCGTCACTAGTCAAGCAGAGGCCATCATTTGGTAACATAACTGTAATTTATACTACAGTGGGCTGTATTAATACTGTCTTACCCACTTGTGTGCCATAACCTTCTTCCATTTTAAGTGCTGCAATTACAAACGGATAACATAAAATTCCCTGTGTGTGTATGTGATCCCTCCCGAACAGGTGCCCTTTCTGAAGCCCCATCCACAGATAAGAAAGTAAGTGACCGTGTTACTTTTCCCTGCATGTGCAAAGAACAGGTTCACTTTAAAGCGGAGGTTCACCCTAAAAACGACATTGACAGTACGCTGATGTTTTTATTTTTTTTTTTGCCGTACATACCGTTGTATCGATATTTTCCCCGCCGGCTTCCGGGTGGTGGCTCCCGCGGGAGTGGGCGTTCCTATGCACAGGCTAAGTGATTGACGTGATGACAAAAGCTTCCCCCCGGCGCATAAGGAGCGTCACGAGTTACCGAAAGAAGCCAAACGTCGGTGCGCAGGCGCCGTATAGCGCCGACTCGCAGTTCGGCTTCTTTCGGCAACTCGTGACACGCCTTATGCGCCAGGTGGAAGCTTTAGTCATCACGTCAATCACTTAGCCTGTGCATAGAAACGCCCACTCCCGCGGGATTCACTACCCGGAAGCCGGCGGGGAAAATAGCGATACAACGGTATGTACGGCAAAATAAATACATCAGCGTACTGTCAATGTCGAGAGTGAGCACAATGTAATATTAGAAATTTGTTTTTAGGGTGAACCTCCGCTTTAAGAGGGGCCAACCAAACCCTTTGCATTGGGCTTTGGAGCACATGAGCAGGTCACTTCACTTTCTACGCAAATTTAAGAGACTGAAATAAACGACTGAAATCAGAGAATCAGAATGACAGACAACATTTTTAGAGGCTAGCTTACGTTGTTTACTCATGACCAATTTATTTATATCCTTTTATTGCCCTTATCGTGTAATGATTACATGTTATTCGTCCGTGATGCAGAATCAGCAAAACATGGCTGCTCTATAGATGGAGTGACCGTCCTTCTCCTGACAGTGCATCTGGATTATGATAAATTCTTCTATACCCAGATAGTGAACCAACCAGAGGACAGCACAGAGAGGGTACATTCAAATCTCTGTTTCGTTATGTGTTCAGTAGATGTCACTATTGTAACTGCAGCCTTATCATTAGAAAAAACACAGTACATAGAATGACTTTCGTTATTAAAGGGTCAGTCCATTTAAAGTGTCAATGTCAAGGCAAAATATTTCTATAATGCACATTTACCATATTTTATTCCCTTAAAAGACAAGTATTTTTTTTATTTTTAAGAATTATACTTACCTAGGTGGATGCAGCATCTGTTCCCGGTGCCTCCAACACTGAGAAGCGAGTGATCGAACATCGCCGATCGCTCGGTTCACAGCTTTCTGCTCTGCCCCCTTCTTGCTCACTGGAGCAATGAGCTGTGGAGGGTGTGGGAGCGGCCTGGTTCAGGCTCTCAGCAGCTTGCTGAGAGGCTGAGCCGGGTGTCGGTCCAGGGATCTGACGGATCCAGACTCCATGGTCGTGATGACGCAGAGCCTGGACCGACTTCTGTGATGGCAGCAGAGAGCGGACTTCGGTCTGCTGGAAACGGGTCACAGGAGTGCAAAACCAACCGCACTCCTACCTGTTTAAATGCAGTCAGCTTCCAATTTCCTGGTCCGGCCTGACAACACTGTGCCTTTTCTGGACTGAATTGTAGGAAATGCCCCCTTAAAGCGGTTCTCCACTCTAAAGTGAAGTCCCGCTGATCGGAACCCTCCCCCCCTCCGGGGTCACATTTGACACCTTTCAGGGGGGAGGGGGGTGCAGATACCTGTCTAAAGACAGGTATTTGCACCCACTTCCGGCCCGGCATTCACGGGCAAAAGATGGGCATTGCGTCACATCCCGTCGCCCCCCCCCCCCCGTTGTGTGCTGGGAACACTCGGCTCCCAGCACACAGCGGGAGCCAATCGGCGGGCGCGGCGCGACTCGCGCACGCGCCGTAGGGAACCGGGCAGTGAAGCCGCAGCGCTTCACTTCCTGGTTCCCTCAGCGTGGATGGAGGGGGGAGCAGCAGGGTGACGAGCGATCGCTCGTGCTTTGCTGCGGACGGCGCTGGACTCCAGGACAGGTAAGTGTCCTAATATTAAAAGTCAGCAGCTGCAGTATTTGTAGCTGCTGGCTTTTAATATTTTTTTGGGGTGGAACATCCGCTTTAAGAAAACAACCACAATACGGGCAATGCAAAATTTCAGAAAAAATTTAAGGGGGAGAGGGTGAGTGTCTTCGTCGATGACCTGACTCACGCTTTACCTTCATGCATTCTCCATGAAGGTAAAAACCCTTGTGTCTTTAAAACCACTTTAAGACTATGCCTGCTTTTTATAACGTAGAATCAAGAAATGTTTGTTTATATCTCCCAGATCAATGTTTCCTAAATAAAACACATGTAAGAGGCCCTTGTGAATGGGGGCTAAGCTGTTCAGAAACCAACTGCAACCACACTTCAGAGTTTCTTTGGTGACCTGTGGATGAATTGCTCCACAGTACATGCTGCTTCAGAGGTCAGTGAGGAATCGTTTAAAGCTCATTTACATTTTGGTAAGAATACGTAAGCACTTGAGACTGACCACACAGACGTGGTCAGAGTTATTGAACCACACATGACATGCCCCTGCAATTCGCAGGTAGGTTACTGCACTACACAGAGCACAACCCAGCCTATCAATCTCTCTGAGATCTCTCTCAATCTATGAGCAGACCTTCGGATGAGTAGTAAACACATTCTCAGAGACTTCTGTAGACACATTTGTAGGAGTCAGCCAGGGATGACCCCAAAACCATGATATTAGCACCGGTAGCAATAAACTTCATCTCAAACATAACATGAAATGTGAGTTCAGCTGATTTCCAGTAGTGTTTTGTCTTCTGCTGGAGAATCACTGGAGGGAAATCTTCTGTGTGACAGCCTCTCATAATGTATAATGAATGCCTGGGGAACATCTTTATGGTGGCATTCAGATGTGATTTTTACGGGCATAATCTCGGTGGACGAACCGCCAAAGTGACATCACTGTTAGAGAAGCAAGAAACTTTCCAGCTCTGTGCCTAATGCTGAATGCAGTCATGATCTTATCTGCTATGTTGCTTGCAGCAGGATGGCCATTACCTTTTCAGAGGTGATGGTGCATGTAAGAGCAAGGGAGTGATATTCATCCACTGAGGAAGTACAAGTCCGAACATGACTTATTAGCTTACTATGGCACAAAAGCTTGGGGGTATATGCACAGAAATCAATTAGTGCTGAGGGTAAATGCAATACAAGCAGAATAATGGAACAAAATAGATGCCAGTAGAAAAAGGGGCACAAAAGCCACTCCCTGTCAGGAGGGAATAGGGGCAAAAAACAAACAAAAAAACAATAGATGTCAGAAGAAATGCAGGCACAAAAACCACTAGATGCCAGGGGAAATATGGGCACAAAAACCACTGGATGCCAGGGGAAATATGGGCACAAAAACCACTAGAAGCCAGGGCAAATATGGGAACAAAAACAACTAGATGCCAGAGGAAATAAGGGTGCAATACCCACTCGAAGCCAGGGGAAATATGGGCACAAAAACCACTAGGTACCAGAAGAAATACAGACACAAAAAAAAATGGATGCCAGGGGAAATATGGGCACAAACCTCTTAGATGCCAGGGGAAATATGGGTGCAAGACCCATTATCAGCCAGAGGTAATA
This sequence comes from Rana temporaria, assembly GCF_905171775.1. Classification (NCBI taxonomy): domain Eukaryota; kingdom Metazoa; phylum Chordata; class Amphibia; order Anura; family Ranidae; genus Rana; species Rana temporaria. The sequence goes on from NC_053491.1 coordinate 443,323,714, forward strand.
TGATCACAAAAACCCTAGATGCCAGAGGAAATAAGGGAACAAAAAACACTAGATGCCAGGGCAGATATGGGCACAAAAAACAATAAATGCCAGAAGAAATACAAGCAGAAAAACCCTAGATGCCAGGGGAAATATGGGCACAAAAACCTTAGATGCCAGGGGAAATATGGACGCAAGACCCACTAGAAGCCAGGGGAAATATGGGCACACGAACCCTAGATGTCAGGGGAAATACAGGCACAAAAATACTAACTGCCATAGGAAATATAGGCAACAAAAAACACTTAATGCCAAAAGAATTACAAGCACAATAAAACAAATACCAGGGGAAATATGGACACAAAAATGCTAGATGCCAGGGTAAACATGGGTGCTGAAACCACTAGATGTCAAAAGAAATACAGGCACAAAAATCCTGGTTGCCAGGGGAAACATCATCACAAAAACCCTAGATGTCAGGGGAAGTATAAGCACAAAACCCACAAAAATTCTACAGTGTCTTGAAATAGTATTCATACCCGTTGACATTTTCCACATTTTGTCATGTAACAACCAAAAATGTAAATGTATTTTATTGGGATTTTATATGACAAAGTGGCACACAATTGTGATTTTTTTTACAAATAAATATGTGAAAAGTGTGGCATGCATTTGTATTCAGCCCCCTTTACTCTGATACCCCTAACTAAAATCTAGTGGAACCAATTGCCTTCAGAAGTCACCTAATTAGTAAATGGAGTCCACCTGTGTGTAATTTAATCTCAGTATAAATACAGCTGTTCTGTGAAGCCCTCAGAGATTTGTTAAAGAACCTTAGTGAACAAATAGCATCATGGATGACAATGAGCACACCAGACAGGTCAGGGATAAAGTTTAAAGAGAAGTTTAAAGCAGAGTTAGGTTCTAAAAAAATATCCCAAGCTTTGAACATCTCACAGAGCACTGTTCAATCCATCATCTGAAAATGGAAAGAGTATGGCACAACTGCAAACCTACCAAGACATGGCCGTCCACCTAAACTGACAGGCCGAGCAAGGAGAACAATAATCAGAGAAGCAGCCAAGAGGTCCATGGTAACTCTGGAGGAGCTGCAGAGATCCGCAGCTCAGGTGGGAGAATCTGCCCACAGGACAACTATTAGTCGTGCCCTCCACAAATCTGCCCTTTATGAAAGAGTGGTAGGAAGAAAGCCATTGTTGAAGAAAGGTCCAGAGCGCTCCGGAGCAGGTTTTCCTCAAGGATGTCTCTGTACAATGCTGCATTAATCTTTCCCTCGATCCTGACTAGTCCCCTAGTTCCTAAAAAACATCCCCACAGCATGATGCTGACACCACCATGCTTCACTGTAGGGATGGTATTGGCCAGGGTATGAGCGGTGCCTGGTTTCCTCCAGACATGATGCTTGCCAGTCAAGCTAAAGAGTTCAATCTTTGTTTCATCAGACCAGAGAATTTCGTTTCTGATAGTCCTTCAGGTGCCCTTTGGCAAACTCCAGGCGGGCTGTCATGTGCCTTTTACTGAGGAGTGGCTTGTGTCTGGCCACTCTACCATACAGGCCTGTTTGGTGGAGTGCTGCAGAGATGGTTGTTCTTCTGGAAGGTTCTCCTCTCTCCTCACAGAAATGCTGAAGCTCTGTCAGAGTGACCAAAAGGTTCTTGGTTTACCTTCCTGACTAAAGCCCTTCTCCCCCGATCACTCAGTTTGGCCAGGCGGCCCGTTCTAGAAAGAGTCCTGGGGGTTACAACCTTCTTCCATTTATGAATGATGGAGGCCACTGTGCTCATTGGGATCTTCAATGCTGCAGACATTGTTCTGTACCCTTCCCCAGATCTGTGCCTCCATACAATCCTGTCTCGGAGGTCTACAGAATATTCCTTGGACTTCATGGCTTGGTTTGTGCTCTGACATGCACTGTTACCTGTGGGACCTTATATAGACAGGTGTGTGCCTTTCTAATCATGTCCAATCAATTGAATTTACCACAGGTGGACTCCAATCAAGTTGTAGAAACATCTCAAGGCTGATCAGTGGGAACAGGAGGCACCTGAGCTCAGTTTTGAGTGTCATGGCAAAGGCTGTGAATACTTATGTTCATGCGATTTTTCAGTTTTTTATTTTTAATAAATGTGCAACGATTTCAAACATACTTATTTCACATTGTCATTATGGGGTATTGTTTGTAGAATTTTGAGGAAAATAATGAATTTAATCCATTTTGGAATAAGGCTTTAAAGTGGAGGTTCACCCGAAAACTTAATTTTTAACATTAGATGGATGCTCATTTTGTCAAGGGGAATCGGGTAGTTTTTTTAAATCTAAGCAGTACTTACCGTTTTAGAGAGCGATCTTCTCCGCCGCTTCCGGGTATGGGCTGCGGGACTGGTTGTTCCTATTTGATTGACAGTCTTCCGAGAGGCTTCCGACGGTCGCATACATCGCGTCACGATTTTCCGAAAGTAGCCGAACGTCGGTGCGCAGGCGCCGTATAGAGCCGCACCGACGTTCGGCTTCTTTCGGCTACTCGTGACGCGATGTATGCGACCGCCGGAAGCCTGTCGGAAGACTGTCAATCAAATAGGAACGCCCAGTCCCGAAGACCATACCCGGAAGCGGCGGAGAAGATCGCTCTCTAAAACGGTAAGTACTGCTTTGATTTAAAAAAAACTACCCGATTCCCCTAGACAAAATAAGCATTAATCTAAGGTTAAAAAAAAAATTTAACATATCAAAATGTGGAAAAAGCGAAGCGATGTGAATACTTTCCGGATGCATGTAGGCAGGTTTGATATTTTTATTTAAAAAAAAAAAATACGAGGGTTTACAACCCCTTTAACATTTGCCCAAACCTTACAATAATTTCTAATGTGAGTCAATTGTTTTAACACTTTACTGTCACTGCTAAAACATAACCGCAATGCCGCGTACACACGATCGTTTTTCGGCAGGAAAAAAAACTGTAATCAATAAAACGATGGAGGCCTTGCCCACACACCATCGTTTTAAAAAAATGCTTCAGCAAAGCGCGGTGACGTACAACACGTACGACGGCACTATAAAGGGGAAGTTCCATGCGGATGACGCCACCCCTGGGGCTGCTTTAGCTGATTCCTTGTTAGTAAAAGACGATTCGCGCTTTTCTGTCTGATACAGCGTGATGAATGTGCTTACTCCATTACGAACGGTAGTTTTACCAGAACAAGCCTTTCCCGTCTCATAACTTGCTTCTGAGCATGCGCAGGTTTTCAACGTCGTTTTAGCCCACACACGACAATTTTTTACAACCCGAAAAACGACATCATTTAATATGTCTTTAAAAAATGCAGCATGCTCGAATTTTTTTTTTCGTTTTATCAGAAGCCGAAAAATGATGTGAAGGCCACACACGATCATTTTAAATGACATTTTTTAAAAACAATGGTTTTTTCATGCCAAAAAATGATCGTGTGTACGCCGCATAACACTTTAAAATGGACACCAAGGGCGATTCTTATTCTCCAAAAAAAAGAATCTATCCACATCCACTACTCAATAGCTCTGTAATCTATTTTACATGAAATATTTTACTACTGTGGTTTTTTTTGCCTCCTTGTATATATAAACAAAAATAAAAAAATAAACATTTATAAAAAAAAAAAAAAAGGGTGGTTTGCCACATGGGGCCCTGGGGACCTCTGAGCTCTTTAATAAAAAAAAAAAATATATATATATATATATATATATATATATATATATATATAAAAAGAACTAAAAGGAAAAGAAAAGAACAAAAATAATTGTTTTTTTTATAAAAAAAAGGGGGGTTGCCATCCGGGGACCCTTGGGACCTCTGGGCCCTTTAATAATATATATATATATATATATATATATATATATATATATATATATATATATATATATAAAAAGAAAAGTAATAAAAAAATATACTGTATAAAAAAAAAAAAAAATTTTTATAAAAAAAAGGGGGTTGTTATCCGTGGCCCTGGGAATCTCCGGGCCCCTGAGGACCTCCGGACCCCTAAAAAAAAAAAAATATTGGGTAGGTTGCTGCTTATTGTTGTAAGGGTTAAAGGAGAAGTATGGATGAAGCTTTTTGGCCATACTTCTCTTGGGTATCACAGACGTGCACTTAAGCTGGCCATAAATGGATCGAATCTTGGCCTGTGTCAGCTAAGATTCGATCCATCTAGGACAGGCTGATTGTACCCAAGTTGATCCATCAAATGACTTGGGTACAACCAGCATGTAGGATTTTTAGAATGCGATTATTGCCAGTGGGTATAGCCACTACCAGCAATCACTGTGTTCTCTTGGCAGGAATGGCTCCCAATGCCCCAAAACGCTAAAGCACGCTTTTGGCTGACATCACAGAGCCGGTTTAAGTTCTGCAGAAATCCCGACAATAATGTCAGGATCTGCCCAGATGTCTGACCAGCAGCTGGCTCAACTTCTCAGTGCGCCTCTGAGAGCCTGAGCGAGCCGCTCCCTCCCCCTCAACAGCTGGGTGCTCCAGTGCACACTGGCGGGGCAGAGCAGAGAGTCAGCGACTGACAGTCGCCAGTTTTCTGCTCACTGAAGCTGGAGAACTGAGTGATCAGCAAACAATGATCACTAAGTTCTTGGTGTAGAGCTAGTGGATAACAACTGCAGCATTGTATCAATGCTGCTGCCATCTAGGTGATGTATATGTATATAATCACACACATAGGTTGAACTTGATGGACTTGTGTCTTTTTTCAACCTACTGTGTAACAATGTAAGCTTGTTTTATTTTTTTTTTATTTATTTTTTTTCTCTTAACCACTTCAGACTCAACCTATCAACACGAGACTTGCTCACATTTTGTTTGCTTGTGACGTCTCTGCAAAGGTTTAGCATCATTTGTGATTTCCCTTTTTTTTATTATTTTTTTATTATTATTATTTTATTATTATTTTTATTTTTTTTATAAATATAGTTTTCATGTAAACGTAATGACTTTTAACACTTGCGACTTACATATATATATATATATATATATATATATATATATATATATGGAAACCCTCTATCCCTGCATCCTCCCTCCCACCCCTCTCCCCCCACCCATCCTAGAACCTCCAGGTCCTTTTCTTTTCTAAGCTCCATTTTATCTTATTTTCTTATTTCTCAGAATTTTCTTATTTCCTAATGGTCTTATGCTCCCATCATCTCTGCATATTTCAATGTCTGCTTGAATTCTGTCCAGTATGTCCAATTCTCATCATGTTCTTCTAAACCCTCTGAATCAGAGAGCCTTAAATACTCCAAGTTTTGAATCTCGTTTATTTTATTGCACCATTCTCTCATAGAGGGACTTTTCCTATCTTGCCAATGTCTGGCTATTAAGCACTTAGCCGCGTTTAACAGATGGGGGAGTAAGCTTGTTTTATTGTAAACCTTTTCTTTTAACATGATGGGGTGTTTGTCATTTGGCCTGTGGAAGGGGTATTTCAAGTAGAAATTCACCCAAAAATGACATTGTTCCTCCAATTAATACTGATGATGGGACACTATTCCTCCAATAATACCAATGATGGGGCATTGTTTCTCCAATTAATACTGATGATGGGACACTATTCCTCTAATTATTACCAATGATGGGACACTGGGGGTAATCCACAAAGATCCGGCGTAACGTAAATTTTACCATTTAACCGCTTAAGCCCCGGACCATTTTGCAGCTAAATGCCCAGGCCAGGTTTTGCGATTCGGGACTGCGTCGCTTTAACAGACAATTGCGCGGTCGTGCGACGTGGCTCCCAAACAAAATTGGCATCCTTTTTTCCCCACAAATAGAGCTTTCTTTTGGTGGTATTTGATCACCTCTGCGGTTTTTATTTTTTGCGCTATAAACAAAAATAGAGCGACAATTTTGAAAAAAATTCAATATTTTTTACTTTTTGCTATAATAAAAATCCCCCAAAAACATATATACAAATTTTTTTTTTCCTCAGTTTAGGCCGATACGTATTCTTCTACCTATTTTTGGTAAAAAAAATCGCAATAAGCGTTTATCGATTGGTTTGCGCAAGATTTATAGTGTTTACAAAATAGGGGATAGTTTTTTTACTACTATTGGCGGCGATCAGTGATTTTTTTCGTGACTGCGACATTATGGCGGACACTTCGGACAATTTTGACACATTTTTGGGACCATTGTCATTTTCACAGCAAAAAATGCATTCAAATTGCATTGTTTGTTGTGAAAATGACAGTTGCAGTTTGGGAGTTAACCACAGGGGGCGCTGTAGGAGTTAAGGATCACTGTGTGTGTGTGTTTACAACTGTAGGGGGGTGTGGCTGTAGGATGGACGTCATCGATCAAGTCTCCCTATATAAGGGATCACTCGATCGATGCAGCCGCCACAGTGAAGCACGGGGAAGCCGTGTTTACATACGGCTCCCCCCGTTCTTCAGCTCCGGGGAGCGATCGCGACGGAGCGGCTATAAACGAATAGCCGCGCCGTCGTCCCGGATCGCTCCCCAAGGGATCCTGCCCGCCGCACGCAGCGGAGGGGGTCCCGATCGGACCCCCCACCCGCTAGAAGGCAAGGGCGTATATATACGCCCTTCTGCCTGTCCGTGCCATTGTGCGGACGTATATAGGCGTGCGGCGGTCGTTAAGTGGTTAAGTTACACTGCCTTAAAATTTCTACCTAAGTGCCCGATCCACAAAGCACTTACCTAGAAATTTTTGGCTGTGTAACTTAAATTCCGCCGGCGCAAGGCGTTCCTCTTTTCATGGGGGCGATTCCCCTTACACATGCCGGATCTTCTGCCTAACTATGGAAAACTGATTCTGTGGATCAGTTCCATAGTTAGAAACAGGGATACGACGGCGTAACAGCAGTTACGCCGGCGTATCCCTTTTGAGGATCTGGCCCACTATTCCTCCAATTATTTCCAATGATAGGGCATTGTTCCTCCAATTAATACTGATGATGGGACACTATTCCTCCAATTATTACCAATGATGGGACACTATTCCTCCAATTATTACCAATGATGGGGCATTGTTCCTACAATTAATACTGATGATGGGACACTATTCCTCCAATTATTACCAATGATGGGGCATTGTTCTTCCAATTAATACTGATGATGGGACACGATTCCTCCAATTATTACCAATGATGGGGCACTTTTCCTCCAATTATTACCAATGATGGGGCATTGTTTCTCCAATTAATACTGATGATGGGACACTATTTCTCCAATTATTATCAATGATGGGACACTATTCCTCCAATTATTTCCAATGATAGAGCATTGTTCCTCCAATGAATACCAATGATGGGGCACTATTTCTCCTTCTACTGACTACAGACTATGTAATTTTTTTTTACTCCCACTGACACAGATGCGTTTTCTATTCCCACTGGCTACTCCGGCCCCCCTTAAATTTGAAGGACAGTCAACCGGCCCTTTGTTTAGAACGTTTGGAGACCCCTGCTGTAGATTATACAATGCACATATTAGGTTGCTGAAGTCTCTTCTGATATGTGTTATCCCTCAGATCTTTCACCATTTTTGTTCCCCGGCTCTGCACTCGTTCTAACTTATCAATATCTTTTTTGAGGTCTCCAGTACAAGATAAACGAGGTCCCACCAAAGATCTCTATAGGACTTCCTTCCTCCTGGTGGTGACCCTTTTAGTGTGGCATCCTAGAAGTCTTTTGGCTTTTCCCTCTACCTGGACACACTGATTGCTTATTTTGCGATCATCTGAAACTAGTACCCCAAATCTTTTTTTTTTCTGTAGAACTTGCCAAACACTGTACCCCCAATGTTGTACTTAGGCCCTGTGTGGAACCCTCAACAACCAATCAGTTTGCAGTATTCACAAGCCAGGTCAGTAGGTGAGAAATTCTGATTGGTGGCCTTTTGTTAAATAGATCGGCATGGCCTGTGATGTCCTTAGAAGCAGTGACTTTACCGAGCATAACACATAATTCAGCTTCGCCCCTTCTAAATATTGCACCATCTTTCTTTCTGCGCAACCCCCAACTCCTCCTTCCCCCACATAACAATGAGCCAATTCAGACTGGCATGGAATACCATGGCAACCTTCACATTGCTGTGCCAGGGTATGCCAACAGAGAGGGCATTGTTAGTGCACAGCACAGTTCTGAGTGTGGCTGGGGATTCTCTGTATACAAAGTAGAGGAGGCTGGAGGAGATCTATCCGAAGATCCCCCGTCTGCCTCTACAGAGTCTCCTCAATACCACAACACCGATCAGCACAATGACAGGCTGCTACGTACATGACAGAAGGCCCTATGGTGACCCATCTAGGGAACACAACACCAGACTTATTACTATACTGAGGTCTGATCACTAACAGTGATTGATCATTGGCATAATATTCATTTACAATGTGATCATTATCGGTGTATATATACTCGGTATCATTATACGGTGTGGTTATTATCGGTGTATATATACTCGGTATCATTATACGGTGTGATCATTATCGGTGTATATATACTCGGTATCATTATACAGTGCGGTGTGATCATTATCGGTGTATATATACTCAGTATCATTATACGGTGTGGTTATTATCGGTGTATATATACTCTGTATCATTATACGGTGCGGTGTGATCATTATCGGTGTATATATACTCGGTATCATTATACGGTGCGGTGTGATCATTATCGGTGTATATATACTCGGTATTATTATACGGGGCGGTGTGATCATTATCGGTGTATGTATACTCTGTATCATTATATGGTGCGGTGTGATCATTATCGGTGTATATATACTCGGTATCATTATACGGGGCGGTGTGATCATTATCGGTGTATATATACTCGGTATCATTATACGGTGAGGTGTGATCATTATCGGTGTATATATACTCGGTATCATTATACGGTGTGGTTATTATTGGTGTATATATACTCTGTATCATTATACGGTGCGGTGTGATCATTATCGGTGTATATATACTCGGTATCATTATACGGTGCGGTGTGATCATTATCGGTGTATATATACTCGGTATTATTATACGGGGCGGTGTGATCATTATCGGTGTATGTATACTCTGTATCATTATATGGTGCGGTGTGATCATTATCGGTGTATATATACTCGGTATCATTATACGGGGCGGTGTGATCATTATCGGTGTATATATACTCGGTATCATTATACGGTGAGGTGTGATCATTATCGGTGTATATATACTCGGTATCATTATACAGTGCGGTGTGATCATTATCGGTGTATATATACTCGGTATCATTATACGGTGAGGTGTGATCATTATCGGTGTATATATACTCGGTATCATTATACGGTGAGGTGTGATCATTATCTGTGTATATATACTCGGTATCATTATACGGTGCGGTGTGATCATTATCGGTGTATATATACTCGGTATCATTATACGGTGAGGTGTGATCATTATCGGTGTATATATACTCGGTATCATTATACAGTGCGGTGTGATCATTATCGGTGTGTATATACTCGGTATCATTATACGGTGTGGTGTGATCATTATCGGTGTATATATACTCGGTATCATTATACAGTGCGGTGTGATCATTATCGGTGTATATATACTCGGTATCATTATACGGTGAGGTGTGATCATTATCGGCATATATATACTCGGTATCATTATACGGTGCGGTGTGATCATTATCGGTGTATATATACTCGGTATCATTATACGGTGCGGTGTGATCATTATCGGTGTATATATACTCGGTATCATTATACGGTGAGGTGTGATCATTATCGGTGTGTATATACTCGGTATCATTATACGGTGTGGTGTGATCATTATCGGTGTATATATACTCGGTATCATTATACGGTGTGATCATTATCGGTGTATATATACTCGGTATCATTATACGGTGTGATCATTATCGGTGTATATATACTCTGTATCATTATACGGTGTGATCATTATCGGTGTATATATACTCGGTATCATTATACGGTGTGATCATTATCGGTGTATATATACTCGGTATCATTATACGGTGCGGTGTGATCATTATCGGTGTATATATACTCGGTATTATTATACGGGGCGGTGTGATCATTATCGGTGTATGTATACTCTGTATCATTATATGGTGCGGTGTGATCATTATCGGTGTATATATACTCGGTATCATTATACGGGGCGGTGTGATCATTATCGGTGTATATATACTCGGTATCCTTATACGGTGAGGTGTGATCATTATCGGTGTATGTATACTCGGTATCATTATACGGTGAGGTGTGATCATTATCGGTGTATATATACTCGGTATCATTATACGGTGAGGTGTGATCATTATCGGTGTATATATACTCGGTATCATTATACGGTGAGGTGTGATCATTATCGGTGTATATATACTCGGTATCATTATACGGTGCGGTGTGATCATTATCGGTGTATATATACTCGGTATCATTATACGGTGAGGTGTGATCATTATCGGTGTATATATACTCGGTATCATTATACGGTGAGGTGTGATCATTATCGGTGTATATATACTCGGTATCATTATACGGTGCGGTGTGATCATTATCGGTGTATATATACTCGGTATCCTTATACGGTGAGGTGTGATCATTATCGGTGTATATATACTCGGTATCATTATACGGTGAGGTGTGATCATTATCGGTGTATATATACTCGGTATCATTATACGGTGCGGTGTGATCATTATCGGTGTATATATACTCGGTATCATTATACGGTGCGGTGTGATCATTATCGGTGTATATATACTCGGTATCATTATACGGTGTGATCATTATCGGTGTATATATACTCGGTATCATTATACGGTGAGGTGTGATCATTATCGGTGTATATATACTCGGTATCATTATACGGTGTGGTTATTATCGGTGTATATATACTCGGTATCATTATACGGTGTGATCATTATCGGTGTATATATACTCGGTATCATTATACGGTGCGGTGTGATCATTATCGGTGTATATATACTCGGTATTATTATACGGGGCGGTGTGATCATTATCGGTGTATGTATACTCTGTATCATTATACGGGGCGGTGTGATCATTATCGGTGTATATATACTCGGTATCATTATACGGTGAGGTGTGATCATTATCGGTGTATATATACTCGGTATCATTATACGGTGTGGTTATTATTGGTGTATATATACTCTGTATCATTATACGGTGCGGTGTGATCATTATCGGTGTATATATACTCGGTATCATTATACGGTGCGGTGTGATCATTATCGGTGTATATATACTCGGTATTATTATACGGGGCGGTGTGATCATTATCGGTGTATGTATACTCTGTATCATTATATGGTGCGGTGTGATCATTATCGGTGTATATATACTCGGTATCATTATACGGGGCGGTGTGATCATTATCGGTGTATATATACTCGGTATCATTATACGGTGAGGTGTGATCATTATCGGTGTATATATACTCGGTATCATTATACAGTGCGGTGTGATCATTATCGGTGTATATATACTCGGTATCATTATACGGTGAGGTGTGATCATTATCGGTGTATATATACTCGGTATCATTATACGGTGAGGTGTGATCATTATCTGTGTATATATACTCGGTATCATTATACGGTGCGGTGTGATCATTATCGGTGTATATATACTCGGTATCATTATACGGTGAGGTGTGATCATTATCGGTGTATATATACTCGGTATCATTATACAGTGCGGTGTGATCATTATCGGTGTGTATATACTCGGTATCATTATACGGTGTGGTGTGATCATTATCGGTGTATATATACTCGGTATCATTATACAGTGCGGTGTGATCATTATCGGTGTATATATACTCGGTATCATTATACGGTGAGGTGTGATCATTATCGGCATATATATACTCGGTATCATTATACGGTGCGGTGTGATCATTATCGGTGTATATATACTCGGTATCATTATACGGTGCGGTGTGATCATTATCGGTGTATATATACTCGGTATCATTATACGGTGAGGTGTGATCATTATCGGTGTATATATACTCGGTATCATTATACGGTGTGATCATTATCGGTGTATATATACTCGGTATCATTATACGGTGTGATCATTATCGGTGTATATATACTCTGTATCATTATACGGTGTGATCATTATCGGTGTATATATACTCGGTATCATTATACGGTGTGATCATTATCGGTGTATATATACTCGGTATCATTATACGGTGCGGTGTGATCATTATCGGTGTATATATACTCGGTATTATTATACGGGGCGGTGTGATCATTATCGGTGTATGTATACTCTGTATCATTATATGGTGCGGTGTGATCATTATCGGTGTATATATACTCGGTATCATTATACGGGGCGGTGTGATCATTATCGGTGTATATATACTCGGTATCCTTATACGGTGAGGTGTGATCATTATCGGTGTATGTATACTCGGTATCATTATACGGTGAGGTGTGATCATTATCGGTGTATATATACTCGGTATCATTATACGGTGAGGTGTGATCATTATCGGTGTATATATACTCGGTATCATTATACGGTGAGGTGTGATCATTATCGGTGTATATATACTCGGTATCATTATACGGTGCGGTGTGATCATTATCGGTGTATATATACTCGGTATCATTATACGGTGAGGTGTGATCATTATCGGTGTATATATACTCGGTATCATTATACGGTGAGGTGTGATCATTATCGGTGTATATATACTCGGTATCATTATACGGTGCGGTGTGATCATTATCGGTGTATATATACTCGGTATCCTTATACGGTGAGGTGTGATCATTATCGGTGTATATATACTCGGTATCATTATACGGTGAGGTGTGATCATTATCGGTGTATATATACTCGGTATCATTATACGGTGCGGTGTGATCATTATCGGTGTATATATACTCGGTATCATTATACGGTGCGGTGTGATCATTATCGGTGTATATATACTCGGTATCATTATACGGTGTGATCATTATCGGTGTATATATACTCGGTATCATTATACGGTGAGGTGTGATCATTATCGGTGTATATATACTCGGTATCATTATACGGTGCGGTGTGATCATTATCGGTGTATATATACTCTGTATCATTATACGGTGTGGTGTGATCATTATCGGTGTATATATACTCTGTATCATTATACGGTGCAGTGTGATCATTATCGGTGTATATATACTCTGTATCATTATACGGTGCAGTGTGATCATTATCGGTGTATATATACTCGGTATTATTATACAGTGCAGTGTGATCATTATCGGTGTATATATACTCGGTACCATTATACAGTGCGGTGTGATCATTGATTTATTTTCTGTGAAGTTAAATATAAATGCTAGTGAGTGGTATATAGAGTAGCACAGAGGCCCCATGGGCAGCCAAATTTGGGTATCTGGTGTGCCGTCAGCCTCCGCTAAGGACAGGAAGGAGTTACAGAGCAGCAGACATCACGCCAGAGTAGCTGGCATATAGTACCTGATGCTGCCAACCTTGCAGTGCCCAGCGAATCAGAACAAAACATGGCGGAGGGGGGGTGATGCCAGCTGTCTTTTCAGGGCTGTGGGAACCTCAGACTGGCAAGGAGAGACATTTCAGGGCAGGGGAGGGATGGGTGGGAAAAGGGTCAGGGGTCAGACAAGGATTGCCCATGGGCACTGCCCCAGCCAACCTCACAGGGGCAGTGCTAATCCAAAAATGCTGGGACCGTGAGTGAGGATTTGTGCCAGTCTCTGTTGATTTGCTGCTCTCACTTTTTGTTTCTTTTCTCATTTTAATTTTTTACTTTACACATTACGGGTTCTCGTTTACTGCAATTTCTGCCAGCGATGCTTCAGTGTCTCTTATAAGCCATTCACATATAACTTGGCACTTTTGGTAATGAATAGTCTTCCGAGCTTGTTCATCTACATACATGGTGACGACTTATTCCATGTTGCTTTATGATGCATGCAAAGCAATGCACTTCTATTCCTGTCCCTGCATAACTTACATCGAACAATGACCAATGCATGCAAACTCCATGCAGACAGTGTCCCTGCCAAGCACCACATTTTTATCAGTATTGTAGTTCTACTTCAACCCAGGCCAATGAGTTCTCTCGTTTACTGGTCAAACGTTTTACAGTCTGATTGTAAACTTTCCTTAGAATTACCAACAGTTACATTGCCTTAAAAAAGTATTCATACCCCTTGAAATTTTCCACATTTTCCAAAAATGTAAAAGTATTTTATTTGGGATTTTATGTGATAGACCAACACAAAGTGGCACATAATTGTGAAGCGGAAGGAAAATGATAAATGGTTTTCAATTTTTTTACAAATAAATATGAGAAAAGTGTGGCGTGCTTTTGTATAGCGCCCCCCTGAGTCAATACTTTGTAGAACCTCCTTTCACTGCAATTACAGCTGCAAGTCTTTTTGGGGATGTCTCTACCAGCTTTACACATCTAGAGAGGGACATTTTTGCCCATTCTCCTTTGCAAAATATCTCAAGCTCTGTCAGATTGGATGGAGAGCGTCTGTAAACATAAATTTTCAAGTCTTGCCACAGATTCTCACTTGGATTTAAGCCCTGTACACACGGGCAAGAATCTCGTCAGGAAAAAAACGTTGTTTTTCCCGACGAGATTCTTGGCAAGAATCTCTTGCCGCCCGAGTGTACAGACTCTCCTTTCAAAAGAACCTTGGTTCTCTTGAAAGGCAAGAACGCTGTGACGTCATCGCGTATGATGAGCATGCGATCGTCACATTCGATGCTGTCGCCGCCATCTTGCTGCACCCTACCTATGCCTGGGCAGCTACCGCGCATGCGTCAAAGTCATTTCGAGCATGCACAGGTTTCCACTGCGACCAGGTAAGTATACACACTCTCGGGCTTCTCGGCAGGAAAACTGCCGAGAATCTCACGACGAGAAAATAGAGAACATGTTCTCTATTTTTCTCGTCTAGATTCTGGGCAGTTTTCTTGTTGAGAAACCTGAAAGCATCGTACACACGCTCGGTATACTCGGCAAGAAAGCTCTGCCAGCAGTTTTCTTGCAGTTGTATTCTAACTCATAAATATAATTTGATCTAAGCCATTCCATTGTAGCTCTGGCTGTATGTTTAGGGTCGTTGTCCTGCTGGAAAGTGAACCTTCACCCCAGTCTCAAGTTTTTTGCAGACTCTAATGCCTCGTACACACGACCGATTTTCTTGGCAGGAAAAAAAACAAAGTTTTTCCTGACGGGATTCCTTTCAAGCCTGTCTTGCATACACACGTTCAGGCCAAATACTGCCCGTCCAAAGCGTGGTGACGTAGAACACGAACGACGGGACTATAAAGGGGAAGTTCCATTCAAACGGTGCCACCCTTTGGGCTGCTTTTGCTGATCCTCGTGTTAGTAAAAGTTTGGTGAGAGACAATTCGCGTTTTTCAGTCTTCGTGCTTTTCAAATCGTGACGAATGTGCTATCTCCATTACGAACGCTAGTTTTACCAGAACGAGCGCTCCCGTCTCATACTTGATTCTGAGAATGCAAGTTTTTTTCCCCTCGGAAAAGCATACACACGACACGTTTTTCCAGACGGGAAAAAGTCCGCCGGGAATCCTGACGGGAAAAAAGGAAGCTGGTTCTCTTTTTTTTCCCAGCAGTTTTCTCGTCGGGAAAACTGCGATGGAGCATACACATGGCCGGTTTTAAAGGCCAAAAGCTCTCATGGCAGTTTTCCCGACGGGAAAACCGGTCGTGTGCACAAGGCATAACATGTTTTCTTCTAAGATTGCCCTGCATTTGGCTCCATCCATCTTCTTCTTCAACTCTGACCAGCTTCCCTGTTCCTGCTGAAGAAAAGCATCCCCACCACGTGATGCTGCCACCACCATATTTCACAGTATAGGTGTTGGTGTTGTGCAGTGTTAGCTTTCCACCACACATAGCGTTTTGCTTTTAGGCCAAAAAGAAACATTTTGGTCTCATCTGACCAGAGAACCTTCTTCCACATGTTTGCTGTGTTCCGCATATGGCTTCTTGCAAACTGCAAACAAACTTCTTATGGTTTTCTTTCAATAATGGCTTTCTTCTTGCCACTCCTCCATATATGGCAGGTTTGTAGAGTGTACAACTTATAGTTGTCCTCTGATTAAAGCTCTCCTAGTGCAGCCTGTCAATATAACCAGCAGCTCCTGCGGGGGTAGTGCTACACACTTTACAATTATGTGCCACTTTGTGTTGGTCCATCACATAAAATCACCAATAAAATACATTTACGTTTTCTGTTGTAACATGACAAAATGTGGAAAATGTCAAGGGGTATGAATACTTTTTCAAAGTACTGTATAGCATGGAAGTTGATCTTCAGTACAAAGCATCCTGGTGTAGGAGGGGTGGATATGTGAAGGGAATGTGAGTGTTGGCTTCATGGGAAAGAATATTCTGTGTGTTACATGTGTAAAACCCTCTAGTGTGCTAGGTGAGTAATTTAGATTTTTGTCAGTATAGGCAAATTTATGCAGGCTTGGCTGGCAGCCAGGCCTTCTTGTTTTGTTTCCTGGGTTGGCAGAAATCCATGGAGAGCTGGATGACTCACAGGCAGCATCACTGATACCTCCCACTTGTTTCCAGAACATGCTAGAATCTTCAGGAAAGAAAGGAGGAGAAGTAAGGTGGGGCTTCTTGGAGTATTCTGAGGGCCCTGACAAAATCCCCAACTTGGATTGGCAGGGGGCAGG
Organism: Rana temporaria; assembly: GCF_905171775.1. Lineage (NCBI taxonomy): Eukaryota > Metazoa > Chordata > Amphibia > Anura > Ranidae > Rana > Rana temporaria. The sequence goes on from NC_053491.1 coordinate 443,340,478, forward strand.
CCTCCTCAAATACTATGGGTCAACCCAGCTGGGGAGGAGATGTTCAGGTGGAAGCTGGAGATGGAGTGTTAGGCTGTGGTGGCCTTGGAAGGAGCTCCTCAGTCTGGGGGGGGTGACCTTGAGCCTGGGCTTGGATGCGGACGGGGTTTTCCTACAACCAACAGAGGTGTCCTCGACAGGAGGCACGGGACCAAGGAGAGGACAGCATGAGAATACTGCCAGGCAAGTTTCCAGGAGGAACAACAAGTTGCAGCCAAGAGGACTGATGAGTGACACACAGTGAGGAGAAATGGGAGGCATTCCTGAGAGGACAGGGAACATGCAATCTGGGATAGGTGCAGAGCAAGTGGAGAGGACTGTGGTGGCATGGGCAGTGGATAGAGGCAGCTGAAGCCAGAAGGGCTGGCAGGGCATGAAGAGGTGGTACTGGGATCAGTAGCCAGGTGGGACAGCTAGCACTATGACTACCAATTTTGCTACACCATATGAGCCCGCGGTCCCTGCCTGAAAAGGGCGTTTTCTGCTTTGGGCCTGTCTGTGCCAGTGTCAGGCCTGCAATTAAGTGCTAGCTGGTCCTGTGAGTAGTAGTTCTACAAGCAATTTTGTGCTGGAGGTAGAAGAGAGGAAGTGTGTGAATATACCAGAGGTGTATATAGATCTTAGTTCCTATTGCTCTTACAATCAACTGGGCATCTCATATTTACCCTATCCCTAGCCAAGTTATAATCCCCTCAATAAAACATAAAAACAAAGTACAAGGACTGCTTCTTGACTTCCGAGTGTCTGAAGATTTGTGTGCCTGGCTGTGCAGTGTGAGAGGCAGACCACAACTACCCCCACAGCTACACAGGTATGGTTGATTTGTGGGTTACAGTGATTTCTGGTGTTACCATTGCACATGGAATGTTAGTGTTGGAGGCTACAGGGCGGGTTACTAAGAGTATGGGTGTTAGAGTTAAAGAGGTTTAGTGTTAGAATTAGTGTTGGGGTTAGGAAGAAGATTAAGGATTAGTGTTAGGGCTACAGGGAAGTTGGGGTGTGGTGTTAGGGTTACTGGGAAGGTTAGAGTGAGGAGTACAGTGATGGTAACTGTTATGCTGCGTACACACCATCACTTTATGTGATGAAAAAAAACGACACTTTCTGTGAAGTAAAAAATGACGTTTTTGAAACTTCAATTTTCAAAGACGAAGTTGCCTACACACCATCGTTTTCTCACAATGTTCTTGCAAAGTGAGGTTACGTTCCACCACGTTTTACCATTGAAGCTTGCTTCATAAGTAGCTTCTGGGCATGCGCGGATGAAAAAACGTCTTAGAAAACGACGTTTTTTGCTACACACGGTCAATTTCTGTGAAGTAAAAAGTGCACTTTTGAAAAACGACACATAAAATTGAAGCATGCTTCAATTTTTTTTGGTCGTTTTTTACAAGACATAAAACGACGTTTTCCCCCACACACAGTCAATTAAAGTGACGTTTTTAAAAACGTCATTTTTTTTCATCACATAAAGTGATGGTGTGTACGCGGCATTAGGCTGGGTTCACACTAGACATGTGCGTTCCCGTTCGTAACGAATGGATTTGTCGTACGGATTTGTTAGTTTTCGTACATTCGTATCAATTCGAATATCCGAAAAGCTGAAAGAACCAAAATACGAAAATTACGGAATTACGAATAAGCAAAATAACGAACAAGCGAAAATACGAAGCGTATGATTGGACAATCTTACTAAAATACGAAACACCGAAAAGGCAAAAGAACGAAAATGACATCTATAACTAACGATTTGCATTCCGTATTTTAAATCCTTTGTCTGTTCGTATTTTCATTCGTATGTTCGTATTTTCATTTGTGTGTTTTGTAAATTTGTTTCTTTGTCTGTTCGTAAATTTGTGTACTTGTATCGTTCTTTCGAATGGGCACTGGGCAGTGTAGTTAGTGAGCGATTACTTAATATCTTAGCCAATCAGCTTATCTCTTTTATGCTGAGTCACATTGTACAGTGTAAAGCCTCGTACACACGATTGGACTTCAAACAAACTTTTCCGTGGATTTTTGTCTGAAGGGAGTTGGCCGGACTTTTGAAACCAAAAAAGTTTGTCCGATAGAGCGTACACACGGTCGGATTTTTTGAAAAACGCTCATTTTGACGTTTGTTGGCAAAAAGTCAGACCGTGTGTACGGGGCTTAAGAGAAAGTATATCTTAATATGGATTAGCCGCGTGTTGCTATGTATTTACGAAAGTACAAAATTACGAATCCATTAAACGAAAATTATTATCTAACAAAATTACGAATTTCGAATCAACGAAAATAAATTAGACAGAATTACGAATCATTCAGTATAAACGAAAATAAAACTGTTACGAAAATACGAACAGGTCCGAATAGGAAAACTTGCGTCTTACGAAAATACTAACGGGTCCGAATAGGAAAACTTGAGTCTTACGAAATTACGAATCTTTACGAAACTACGGAACGAGACGAAACGGAACAAAAAAATACAACATTTTTTGTTGTGCAAACGAAACGGAACAAAAAAATACGAAATTTTTTGTTGTGCACATGTCTAGTTCTCATGCGATTTCAGTCCGAATTTTTTACTGAATTCAGACCTGAAACAGACCAGAGTCTTGTGCAATTCGCAACGGAGATGTATGAAACAGCTCTATAGAGAGCTTGGCCACAATCTCCTGACATGCGAATTGGATGCAGGGAAAGCCAAATCCAATTCGCACTGGTGTGAACCCAGCCTTAAGCCTTAAGCCCTGTACACACGGGCCAGAATCTCGTCAGGAAAAAAACAGTTTTTCCTGATGAGATTCTTGGCAAGAATCTCTTGCCAGCCGAGTGTACACACACTCAATTCAAAAGAACCGCCATTCTTTTGAATGGCAAGAACACAGTGACGTCATCACGTACGACAAGCATGCGCTTGTCACATTCGATGCTGTCGCCGCCATCTTGCTGCAGCCTACACTGCCCTTGGAAGCTACCGCGAATGCGTCAAAGTAATTTTGAGCATGCGCGGGTTTCCACGGTGACAGGAAAGAATAAAGACGCTCGGGTTTCTCGGCAGGAAAACACTGCTGAGAATCACGACGAGGAAAATAGAGAGCAGGTTCTCTATTTTTCTCGTCGAGATTCTGGACAGTTTTCTTGTCCAGAAACCTCAAAGCCTCGTACACACGCACGGTTTACTTGGCAAGAAAGCTCTTGCAGTAGTTTTCTTGCTGGTTCTTGCAGAGAAAACCGTGCGTGTGTACGAGGCTTTAGTGTTACAGGGAAAGTTGAGATGACAGAGAGGGTAATTGTGTGGGTTAGAGGGAAGATTAGTGTTGGGATATTGTGGTTAAAGGGAAGATTAGTGTTGGGTTATTGTTGTACGGGTTACAGGTAGGATTACTGTTGGGTTATTGTACGGGTTACAGGGAGGATTACTGTTGGGTTATTGTACGGGTTACAGGGAGGATTAGTGTTGGGTTATTGTACGGGTTACAGGTAGGATTACTGTTGGGTTATTGTACGGGTTACAGGGAGGATTAGTGTTGGGTTATTGTACGGGTTACAGGCAGAGCTTTTTTTCTCAGAAAATAGGTGCAGGAACTCAACCACGACCCCGTTCAGATTTCACAAACAGTAGAAGGGTCTTAAAGGGGCATTAAATACCAGGATTTAATTACATACAGAGTGCAGAGTTCAGGGGGTTGCACACAGAGTGCAGAGCTGTCACTTGTAGACACAGAAACCAGACTTCTGTGTTTACAAGTGATTGTGGTGAGCAGTCACCAAAGGGTCTGAGCCAGAGGTGGTGGAACTGAGTTCCCCTAAGTTCCCCCTGAAAAATAGCCCTGGTTACAGGTAGGATTACTGTTGGGTTATTGTACGGGTTACAGGGAAGATTAGTGTTGGGGTATTGTGGTTAAAGGGAGGATTAGTGTTGGGTTATTGTACGGGTTACAGGTAGGATTACTGTTGGGTTATTGTACGGGTTACAGGTAGGATTACTGTTGGGTTATTGTACGGGTTACAGGGAGGATTAGTGTTGGGTTATTATACGGGTTACAGGTAGGATTACTGTTGGGTTATTGTACGGGTTACAGGGAGGATTACTGTTGGGTTATTGTACGGGTTACAGGGAAGATTAGTGTTGGGTTATTGTACGGGTTACAGGTAGGATTACTGTTGGGTTATTGTACGGGTTACAGGGAGGATTACTGTTGGGTTATTGTACGGGTTACAGGGAAGATTAGTGTTGGTTTATTGTACGGGTTACAGGTAGGATTACTGTTGGGTTATTGTACGGGTTACAGGGAAGATTAGTGTTGGGTTATTGTACGGGTTTACAGGTAGGATTACTGTTGGGTTATTGTACGGGTTACAAGGAAGATTAGTGTTGGGTTATTGTACGGGTTACAGGGAAGATTAGTGTTGGGTTATTGTACGGGTTTACAGGTAGGATTACTGTTGGGTTATTGTACGGGTTACAAGGAAGATTAGTGTTGGGTTATTGTACGGGTTACAGGGAAGATTAGTGTTGGGGTATTGTGGTTAAAGGGAGGATTACTGTTGGGTTATTGTACGGGTTACAGGTAGGATTACTGTTGGGTTATTGTACGGGTTACAGGGAAGATTAGTGTTGGGTTATTGTACGGGTTTACAGGTAGGATTACTGTTGGGTTATTGTACGGGTTACAAGGAAGATTAGTGTTGGGTTATTGTACGGGTTACAGGTAGGATTACTGTTGGGTTATTGTACGGGTTACAGGGAGGATTAGTGTTGGGGTATTGTGAGGGTTACAGGGCGCGTTAGTGTTGGGGTATAATGAGGGTTACATGGAGGAATATTGTGAGGGCCTACAGGGAAGGTTAGGTTAGTGTATTGTGAGGGTCAAAGGGTGGATTAATATTAGGGTAGGGCTTAGGGTTACAGGGAGGGTTAGGCAGGCCTACACTTAAATGCACAGTTTTAGCTAGATTCAGAGAGATTTAGGCGGGCATAGCGTATCTCAGATACACTACGCCGCCGTAAGTTAGAGCAGCAGGTCCTGTATTCACAAAGAAGTTGCGCTCTAACTTACGGCGGCGTAGTGTAACTGGGCCGGCGTAAGCCCGCCTAATTCAAATGTGGAAAATGTGGGCGTGTTGTATGTAAATTCATTGTGACCCCACGTAAATGACGTTTTTTACTAACGGCGCATGCGGCGTCCGTGGACGTATCCCAGTGCGCATGCTTCAAATTACGCCGCAAAGACTCATTGGTTTCGACGTGAACGTAACTTACGCCCAGCCCCATTCACGGACGACTTCAACCTGGTCCCGACGTCCATACTTAACATTGGCTGCGCCATCTTTTTGGTGGTTTATCTTTACGCCTGAAAACGCCTTGCGTAAACGGCGTATCTTTACTGCGAAGGCCGGGCGTACGTTCGTGAATAGGCGTATCTAGCTGATTTACATATTCTAGGCGTAAATCAGCGTAAATCAGCGTACACGCCCCTAGCGGCCAGCGTAAATAGGCAGCTAAGATACGACGGCGTAGGAGACTTACGCCGGTCGTATCTTAGCAATATTTAAGCGTATCTCAGTTTGAGAATATGCTTAAATATACGATGGCGGGGATTCGGACTTACGACGGCGTATCTACTGATACGCCCGTCGTAAGTCTTTACGAATCTGGTCCTTTGTTTTTATCTACATCTGCGCCTTACCTGCATAGGCAGTTTTTTGGTAAAAGTGACCTAACCTGTGAAAGCTATAGAACTACTTGTAACCTCTAATACCTTTTCTGTAATTCTGAAATATCCATTTATTTCCTCTGGGCCAGCACTCACCCTTATTACAATCCATGATTATGCAGCTCTCCCCTTAAAAAACATGAATCATTTTCCTGTGTACTCATAGCTATTGCTGCTCCTTCAGCAAAAAAAAGAAGTTTCCAAGGAAATCATAAAAATACATATTGAAAAAGATGTCGTTGTCCAGAATTCATTGAGAAAATGAAATGTTTCAGGTTCGGAAACATTGGAAATTTCTGGTAATTTCCGGAGAGTTTGTAGTGTGCAGGAGTTACAGGGCTATGGTCAGATTCAGCGCGGAGTGGGAATTTTAATCTAATGTCCTAATTAGTTTTCTGGCTTTAGTGGTTTACCAAGGGCTGAACGTACTTGTGGGTGAGAGGCTTGGGGAGTCTCTAAAAGGGCGGCGCTGAAACAGAAAGTGAGTTCCGTTGACTGCCTGGCACAAGACATTTAAAGAGATCCTGTGCTTTAGCCATGCAGGGCAAGCCAGCCAGGTCACTTTAATGCTATATGAACTTTGACCCCCTTATTGCCTGTGGGAGTGAAGAGCATTAGTCCTTAGGGCTGAGGACTCTCTATTCAGCATTGGATCAGTGGCAAAACACCAAGCACCAGTGCTGTTTCGTCAGGCAGAGGTAGTGAGTCACAATTTCCACATATGTGGTAATGATGGGTATGTAACTTTATACCTCTATATACCTGTAGAGCAGTGCTCTCTTACTGAGCAGGCACGACTGGGTACAGACCGGGGGCCCCACATTCAGACCGGGGGCCCCAGAGCCAGACAAATTGCCCCCCCCCCTCGAGAATGCAGGTGAGAGAGCGGGCGGCTCTGTGGATGAAAGTGTGGGCGGCTCATAAGTGAGTAGACAGCTGGCCAATCAGAGCAGTTCTGCCCTCACTGTGCAGGTAGCTGGGAAGCAGAGAGATGACAACATCTCTCTGCTGCCTGGCTAGTTATCTGCTGCCTGACTTGCAAGAGACCACCTTAGCAGGAAAATGACGCAGCGACACAGTGACAATCCGCAACATGTGGCAAGTGACAATCCGAAACATGTGGCAAGTGACAATCCGCAATGTGTGGCAGGCGACGTGGCAATTGACAATCCGCAATATGTGGCAAGTGACAATCTGCAACATGTGGCAGGTGACGGGGCAAGTGACAATCCGTAACGTGTGGCAGGTGACTTGGCAAGTGGCAATCTGCATCTGGTGACAGGCGACGTGGCAAGTGACACGCTGAATCTGGTGACATGGAACCGGTGGCAAGTGACACGCTAAATCTGGTGACGGGATGGGTGGCAAGTGACACACTGAATCTGGTGATGGGATGGGTGGCAAGTGACACACTGAATCTGGTGATGGTATGGATGGTAAGTGACACACTGAATCTGGTGACAGGGGACGGGTGGCAAGTGACACGCTGAATTTGGTGACAGGCGACAATGGCAAGTGACATGCTGAATCTGGTGGCAGGTGATGGTGGCAGGTGACACGCTGAATCTGGAGGAGGGTGACGATGTCATGTGACACGCTGAATCTGGAGGCAGGTGATGGTGGCAAGTGACACGCTGAATCTAGAGGCAGGTGACGGTAGCAAGTGACACGCTTAATCTGGTGGCAGGAGACAGTAACAAGTAACACGCTGTAAAGTAGAAATATTGTACTTTCATTCTTGAGAATAGGTGCGTAAATTGGGGCAGGTTGTAGGGGCCCCATAGCATTACTTTTCCCAGGGGCCCATGATGCTATAAAGATGGCCCTGCTGTAGAGGGATGATGCATGAAAAGACCTATATCTGGAAGGTAGAGGTGTCAGCGTAGAGGCCAAGCCAAGGTCATACACAGATAAGCAGAAGAAATGGAGGAAAAAGACGTTGTCTGGAGCTGAGCCAGGTAAGCAGTATGGCTGGAGATTAAAGTTCAAGAGACAGGCCAGGGTCATACACAGCAGATTAAGCGGAAGAAAAGTCTTTAAATGAGCAAAGGTCACAACCAGGAGTCAGGAAAACAGACATCTTAAATCTCCCGTGAGATGCGGAGCCTCATGCATTTCGGGATGGCTCCCGGACACCCGCAAGTGCTGTCCGATATCCCGGCTGCGGGCTGATCCTGGATGATCCCCTGATTCACAGTCGGGAATGATCGTGCAGCAGGAGGGACAACTGTGAACACCGATCTACCTGTATAGCTGACATCCACTTCTCCTTCTCTCGGCTAAAAAGCTATACAGGGAGATCGGTGATCACAGCCAATCATCCCCAACTGTTCCCTGTATCCTCATCCTCCAACCTCCCTCCATGTACTTCTACCCCTCTGTTCTTTTCCCCCGTTCTTCTATGGGCTCCCCCCGTGTCCTTCAGCCCTCCTCTGTTCTTCTCTGGCTCCCTGTCCTCCTCCTCTGCCCCCCCCCCCCCGTTCCCTGCAGCCGGCTTCCCTCCTCTCCTCTCCCACCGGCTCTGGGGATCTGTTAGGATGGAGAGCGGAGGAAGGGATCAGTCATTTACCAGCCCCTGCCTTTTCTGAATTGGGCACAGTGAGCGAGATCGCTCCTGTGTCCTTTGAAAACAGCAGAATAACCTGTGTGTTACTGTGCTTAGTTTATAAATGGACGGGAGCCGCTGTCTTCTGTCCATTCATCTTCAATGCTGAGAAAGGGACTGGGGAATCTGTGTCCTCAGCCTTTTACTCTGTTTCAAAGGGGAGATGTCAGGGGCCTGTTTAGACCCCTGATATTTTATCAAATCCCCCCCCCCCCCCCAACAGGGTTTATTAAAAAAAAAATGAAATTGTAAACAAAAATGAAAAAATATTAAATTATTTAAAATAATGTAACTAAAAAACTACTGACCCCACCCCCCTGCCCTACCACCAACACTGTCCACTCCCCCCCCCCCCCCCCCCCAAAAACATTAATAAAAATGTAATTGTAAAAAAAACAATATGTACAAATAAAAACTACTGACACCATCCACTGTGCTACTCTGACACCATCACCCCACATACTCCCCACCTTTCCACATAAGCTCCCCCTATGTTATGGTTCAGAGCATAAATCCAATGTAGAACAGCAAAGCTTAGTGGAAGGGGAAAGTGGTAAATGTTCCTTTGAGGCTGCATTCACACCTAGGCGTACAAAATCGCGGCGACAAATTGTGGCGTTTTGTATCGCGATTTGCGGCGACAAAACGCCGCAATTGTGAATGCAGCCTCACCCCCTCTATGGAGATGGTTCACATCTCCTATGCCGAACGCCGAAAGCCGCCTGAAAAAAAGGTCCGGGACTTTTTTTCAGGCGGCAGGCGTACGGCGTTCGGCGTGGAGATGTGAACCATCTCCACGCCGCAGCGTCTCGGGGCTGCTGCGGCGTCACACTACAGGCGACAAAACGCCTAGGTGTGAATGGGGGCTAATTCCGGATGTCTTCAGCTAGCCTGATATTATACTGCAGTGATGATTTTGTGTTTGTTTCTAATACAAAGAACAAAAGACAAGGGCTGCAGAACAAGATGCTGATAATTGCTCAACTGAAGAACTATTCCCACTCATAGATTCCCCCTTACAGTACAGTACTGAACTTACAGCAAGACAAGGCCCCATAGTCTAGCTGTATGATGCCTGGAACGAAACAGATCCACAGCCGTGGAACTACAAGTCTCACCAGCAGTCTGTAGGAAAGAAACTCACTCAGCAATACTGTAGTAACTACTTGGATGGGCAGGTGCCCCCTCACCACAATGTATCCCAGTAGATGTTAGACTGAGGCCGGAATCCCCTCCTGGTGTCTCCGTTTAGTGAAGATGTCGTCGCGGCACCGTTCTTCAACTCCCGGTGGGCTGGAATGCAGATGGCTTCAAATGCTCTGAAATGCAGGCCAATCCACCTGCTAGATTAGCAGGGCCGTCCTCCAAGATCCCTCTGGGGCGGGCGATCTGGCTCTCTGCTGTAGGCCGCAGTCTCTCTCTCCTGGTCACACACACAGACCTCCTGCTGGCAAGTGTTGAATGGCATCCAGAGAGGCTGAAAGCAGGCCGTGCCTTTCCTTTTATCTCTCCTCCCAGCAGGCTGTGCGCTTTGATTGTGTGTCCTGTAGTCCAAAGCTGATTCAACAAACGAGTCACTTCCTCATCCACACTACATATCCCACAATGCATGGCTCTGCTCACTTCTCAGAAGATAGGAAAAACCATGATAGAGTTCAGCGGAAACTAGGGGGAGCCAAACTCTTATTCAAGAAACAATGAACAATGAAACAATGAACCGTTCAACATTATAACTTGTAGCAACCCCTGGGCTACACATAGAATTCACAAATGAAAAAAACTTTGAGCCTTTAGAACCACTTTCAATTAGAATTTGAAGCAAAACTTTATTTTTATTTTTTGAGAGAGGGTTATAACCCCTGTCAGATTTTTTTTGGCCATCCGTGTCCCACTGGGGAGATTAACAATCACTTCCTGTCCATTTAGCCAAAACAGAAAATGAGAGGAAATCCGTGCAAATTAACTGAATCCATTGGGGCCCCCCAGGTCACCAGAACTAGTGTCCCTATTGGAAGATTTCCCCTCCAATCCGAAATTTTGGATTTTCTTTAATTTTCACTTTTGATGGCAAATTGACAAATAGGACAAATAGAGAGGGTTGATCTCCCTAATGGGGGCACAGACAGGGGAGGGCTGGGCCAGGGGGCAGGGTGGAAATTGCTTCCCAGGCCACCCTAACTTATGTTCAAAATGCCTGCTACCATTTTATTTTTTATTCTAGTCTTGGAAGTCAGGCTGACCACTAGTTGTTGCATTATAGGAGTTGTAGTCCGACGCTCAAGCTTCCGGTGGGTGGAAAACAGAGCAGCGCAGAGGAAACTACAACTCCCTGGGGCTGGATTCTTGGAAGCAGACAGAGGCAGGGCATGCCAGGTAGTAGGGGCGCAGGGCTGCAGGACTGGGCGCTGGCTGCACAGGACCAAGAACATTACCCCCCCCCAGGTGCAAGGACCTGCTGAGCTGAGAACTGAGGTCAGAGACCCTGACACCCCTAGATGACCCCCATCTCTCCCCCTATATACACCCCATGTAACCTGTCCCAGTGATCAGGCTGCATTGATGGGCACTGGAGTTGGCTGCACTGATGGGCACTGGTTAGGCTGCATTGAAAAACCAGATGGGCAATGGGGGGTGAGCTGATTTGGCGGTTCAATGGCCCACTTGACTTTCCCCCCAGGCCTAAGGCTGCCAGCCCTTCCCTGGGCAGATATCCCTCTCCCTGTCCAAAACGAAAAGAGAAGTTTTGCCCTTAGTTATACTTTAACATATATTTATACTCTTAAAAAGTCCATAGACTTTCTTCACTGGTCTAAACGTAGTAGAAATGGAACCTGATTGGCTGTGATGGGATTCTGCACTATAAACATCATCACCGTTCTTTGAACTGCCCAATCAAACTCGTCTAAAGGAATCTAGGTTGCCAGTGGCGACTCTGAGAGTTCTCATTTCAGGCACTTTGATAACAAAGGCTGAGGGAGGTCATCACCGGAGGAAATCCACAACTGTTTTGTCGTTTCTGCCTTCTCCCTGCGCCAGATGTGCTGAAATGTACACCCTTTCACAGCAGCCCTCATCAATATGTATGAGCAGAGAGAGGGCTGCACATGTTTCAGGCATCTGGAACACGCAAATGTATGTTGTGTTATTGTGCCTTGAGGATGAGCGCCGCGTACCGCACTCCACTCAGGAGATAAGAAATCACACAGGGGGACTGCGGGCGGATGGCCTCCCTCTCCTAAGGAAAGAAGGGCAATTTCTGCACGGACCATGAATTCCGTATAGGAAAGAAACATGGAAGTTATTTTCTATTTTACATATTTATTGTAAAATACAGTATTGTCTTCTGTCATTTTATATACTGTGAGAAAAGTTAAAGGGGTTGCAAAGATTTGTTTTTTATGTTCTAAATAGGTTCCTTTAAGCTAGTGCATTGTTGGTTCACTTACCTTTTCCTTCCATTTCCCTTCTAAATGTTTTTTTTCTTTGTTTTCTTAGTCTGAATTTCTCACTTCCTGTTTCTCCTCAGTAAGCTGTTCTGGCTGACTAACCCCCATGGGTGATGGGGGCAAGTTTACTAAGGAGAAACAGGGAGTGAGAAATTCAGACAAAGAAAAAAAACATTTAGGACCGGATTCACAAAGAGTTACGCCAGCGTATCAGTAGATACGCCGACGTAACTCGGAATCTAAGCCCGTCGTAAGTTTAAGTGTATGCTCAAACTGAGATACACTTAAACCTAGCTAAGATACGACGGCCTGCGCCGTTACGGCTGCTATTTCCACCAATTAAATAAAAAATAAAAAAACATTTGAATAAGCGGGGGGACGGTATTTTCGCCCAATGTTTTTTTTCTTTTACAAGCCGGGTGAGGGAAGGGGTCCGTTTTGCCCGCTATTACATATTTGACAAACTTTGATTAGGCAGGGAGGGGGTTCAGACCTGTTACTGCAGGCATGATGGCAGACAGCATAGCTCAGCTTCCAGGCGCACTGAGCTTGAGAGTTCCGACGTCACTTCCTGTTCTTCCTGTGACGTCGGGACTAGCACAGAGACGTGCGGGTGCACACAGAAAGTGTGCACCCGAGCCATAACAACACAGTCCATCGCGCCGGAAGCAAGTGGCGCGATGGAGAACGCCACAAAGGCATTTTTTTGCTGCCAATGTAGCGCCTCGTCTGCAATCCCGTGATTGCACAGACGTGGCGCTACCCACACCGCACTGTGCCCGGCGCTCGGACACAGTGCACCTAAGGCCCTTTTTTGGAATTATTTTTTCCTTCAAGGGACATGTTTAAATAAACATTGTTTTTATTTATTTTTTAGATTTTTTTTTTTTTTTACTGATTGGGGGAGGGGGGGGGGGCGGCGCCCGGGCGCCCTCTATGGACGGGCCGCCAATGGTAGGTGAACCAACAATGCACTAGCTTAAAATAACCTATATAGAAAATAAAAAACAAACATTTACAACCCCTTTAAGGTGACACTGAATGATATCCTTATCCACCAAAATTAACCCATTCACATTCACTACTTAATGGCCCTGAATTGTATTTCTCATAAAATCATAACTTACATTACTATTTTTCTGCCTCCTTGTAACTTCCTCTGTTTTCCCTTCACTTCCATGTGTTTGGAATGAGCAGCGCACATTAGTGGCGGTCGTGTACACTACACATCCTATCCATTTCAGCTCTGGAAGATTTTACCCCCTTCATGACCAGGCCATTCTTCGCTATTAGGCACTGTGCTACTTTAACCGCTTGCGGACCAGCCACCTGCGGCAGGTTATACTGCGGCAGGTTGGCTCCTCTGGTTGAACCGTCGTAGCTGTACGTCGGTCGCTTTAAGCGGGGAAGTAGGCACGCACGCGCGCCAGCTGTATCACGGTAGTGCTGATGCTCGTCACTGGCGGTCGCGAATGATCTCCGGGCATTAGAGGCAGAACAGGTTCCCTGTTCTGTGAGCTGAGGAAATGCAGATTGTGAGTTCCTAATAGCTAGGAACCATGATCTGTAATTTCCTCTAGGTCAGTCCCATCCCCCCTTCAGTTAGAACACACATCAGGGAACACAATTAACCCCTTGATCGGCCCCTAGTGTTAACCCCTTCCCTGCCAGTGACATTTTTACAGTAATCTGTGCATTTTTATAGCACCGATCGCTGTATAATTGCCAATGGTCCCAAAAATGTGTCAAAAGTGTCCGATGTGTCCGCCATAATGTCGCAGTCCCAATAAAAAACGTGGATTGCCGCCATTACTTGCAAAAAATAAATAATAATAAAAAAAATGCTATCAATCTATCCCCTACTTTGTAGACGCTATAACTTTTGCGCAAACCAATCAATATACGCTTATTGCGATTTTTATTACCAAAAATATGTAAAAGAATACGTATAGGCCTAAACTGAGGAAGAAATTCACGTTAAAAAATAAAAATTGGGGATATTTATTATAGCAAAAAGTACAAAATATTGGCCCAAATTCAAGAAGCAATTGCGCCTGTGTAACCATAGGTTACACGGCGCAATTGCTTACTTGCTCCGGCGTAGCAAATGCTCCTGATTCAGGAACATCGCTACGCCGACTGCAGCCTAAAATCTGCGTGGCATAAGGTTCTTATGCCACGCAGATTTTAGGCTGCATTCTAGCGATGACCGCTAGGGGGCGCTCCCATTGTGATCTGTGTATAGTATGCAAATTGCATACTAACACCGATTCACAATGTTGCGCGAGCCCTGCGTACGCAAATTACGTAGTTTGCGTACGTCGGGTTTCGCGTAACGTTACACATCCTAATAGCAGGCGCAGCCAATGCTATAGGATACCCACGTTCCCGCGTCGCGACGTTCGAATTTAACGTTGTTTGCGTAAGTGAATCGTGAATGGCGCTGGACGCCATTCACGATCACTTTGGAGCAAATGACGTCCTTGCGACGTCATTTGCCGCAATGCACGTCGGGAAAGTTTCCCGACGGAGCATGCGCTGTACGCTCGGCGCGGGAGCGCGCCTAATTTAAATGATTCCCGCCCCCGGCGGGATCATTTACATTGCGCGCGCTTACGCCGGGCAATTTTGCCGGCGCGCCCTAGCAATTTACGGAGCTACTGCTCCGTGAATCGAGGGCAGCGCAAAATATTTGCGTGGGCGCAGGGGAAAATCGTTGCCCTGTGCCTGCGCAAATAAAGCGCAAATCTACTTGAATCTGGGCCATTGTGTTTTTTTCAAATTTGTCCCTATTTTTTTGTTTATATCACAAAAAAAAAAAACGCAGAGATGATCAAATACCACCAAAAGAAAGCTCTATTTGTGGGGAAAAAAGGACGCCAATTTTTTTTTGGGTACAGCGTCACGCGACAGCGCTATCTTCAGTTAAAGCGGAGCAGTGCCGAAACGCAAACAAATGGCCGGTCATTGGGTAGCCAATTCTTCCGGGGCTGAAGTGGTTAACTGACGATTGCATAGTCATGCAATGCTGTACGCAAACAAAATGATATAATAGTTTTCCCCACAAATAGAGCTTTATTTTACTTTATTTTGGTGGTATTTGATCACCTGGGTTCTTTATTTTTTTGCCCTATAAATGAAAAAAAGAGTATACATTTTGCAAGATCCATAAAGTCACGGATGAGCGAGTTTGGCGTGGAGGAACTTGACAGGCATGCACAGAGTCCTGACCGCAACCCGATAGAACACCTTTGGGATGATTTAGAGCAGAGACTGTGAGCCAGGCCTTCTCATCAACATCAGTGCCTGACCTCACAAATTCCCTTCTGGAAGAATGGTCAAACATTCCCATAGACACACTCCTAAACCTTGTGGACAGCCTTCCCAGAAGAGTTGAAGCTGTTATAGCTGCAAAGGGTGGGCCAATTCAATATTGAACCCTACAGACTAAGACTGGGATGCCATTAAAGTTCATGTGTGTGTAAAAGCAGGCGTCCCAATACTTTTGACAATATAGTATATGTTTAGGGCAGTAACCCGGAATGCAGACTGCTTGACATTCTGCAGACGATTGCGAATGGGCTGGTAATTGTCCTTTATTGCAGAAGGGACATTGCATGTCTCTCCTGCAATAAAAAGCCTGCCTGTTTTTTTTTTTGTTTTTTTTTACATTTGGTTCTGCTTTAATTCCCAAATAAAATGTCACCTAAAATCAACGATTCGCTCTACTTACTCACAAAAGATATTATAAAATCACTTAAAATATAGAACGGTAACATGAACAATATTATTACATAGAAAGTATTCCATTATTTATAAATTAGTATACCGTATTTATCGCGGTATAACGCGCTCCCGCACACCCCTAAAGTTGCCCCGAATCCTGTGAAAAAAAAGTTTTTTTTGTACTTACAGTTTTGGTGTCTTGCGCGGCGTCCATCGGCGGCCTCGTCGGGTCCGGCGTCCTTCTGCGGCTTCGGGTGTCCTCTTCGTCGGGTCCGGCGTCCGTCTGCGGCTTCGGGTGTCCTCTTCGTCGGGTCCGGCGTCCTTCTGCGGCGTCCTCCCCGCTCGTTTCCCGCGCCGAGTTTGAATACTGCGCCGACATATACAGAGCGCAGTACACTCGTGTATTGTCGGCAATGCTCGGCTACCCGCGCTGACGTCCTGTACGTCCAGGACGTCAGCGCGGGAGGAGCCGAGACCGCCCGACAATACACGGGTGTACTGCGCTCGGTATATGTCGGCGCAGTATTCAAACTCGGCGCGGGAAAGTGGGTATCGGCGTATACCGTGCACCCATGATTTTGCCCTGATTTTCAGGGCAAAAAAGTGCGTGGTATACGCCGATAAATACGGTAATTCTCACATGAGCAGCTATCCAATAAGGGCTCATTCACACTGCCTGCATGCGCCAAACCTCTTCTTCTGGGGTCCCCTCCTGACGTTGATGGCCCCTCCTCTTTGGTGGGGCCATCTTTCCATGGGGGCATCCGTGTGTGCTCGCTCCCGAGTCACGCTGCTGCGTCCATTGACACACACAGCAGGACCCCCCCCCCCACGTCACCGGATTTAATTGACAGCAGCGGGGGCCACTGCGCTTGTGCACATTGCTGGATCGGGCTCTGGAAAGAGAAACAAGAGTTCTTGGGGGGGGGGTTATCTTAATGCATAGAATGCAATAAAGTGGCATCCCAGCCTCTAAACAAAAAACATGTCAAAGTCAGCAGCTACAAATAATATAGCTGTGGACTTTTAATATAAGGACACTTACCTATCCAGGGATCCGCAATGTCAGCCCCCCCCCCCCCTCAAGCCCATTTTGGCTCGGTTGTAGGCGCTTGCATTTCCTTTGGGCTTCACAGCCGGTTTCCTACTGCACATGTGCGAGTCGCGCAGTGCTTTTTGAATGGCTGTCATCTTCTATGACACACACAGTGGCTGTGTTTGATGGGTACAGTAGCTGCGTTTGATGGCACAGTGGCAGCAATTTATGGGTACAGTGGCTGTGTTTGGCACAGTGGCTGCATTTGATGGGCATAGTGGCTGCGTTTGATGGCACAGTGGCTGCGTTTGATGGCACAGTGGCTGCGTTTGATGGCACAGTGGCTGCGTTTGATGGCACAGTGTCTGTGTTTGATGGCACAGTGGTGGCAATTGATGGGCACAGCAGCTGCGTTTAATGGGCACAGTGGCTGCAATTGTTTTTTTTTTTTCAGTTTGTTTGCGCCCCCCAAAAATTTTGAGCACCAGCCGCCACTGACCTCCAGGCTACGTTGCAGTGTGAGTAGGGGGGCATAACGAACACAATTGTTTTCCATGTGCCCTAGCATTGTATCCACTGCAGAAATTCGCCCGTCACTTTGTGAACGAGCCCTAAAGTATTTTCTAGCTTGAAGAGGAACAAAAGCAGATGCTTGAAATCATGTTAATCCAAAGAATAATAAAGGACCTGCTGAAAATAATAAATTCTCACCTGCTGTTCTTATGGTGTGACATCAGATAAGGGTGAATAAACTCACAGTACACTGCACATAAATCTAAAATCCAGGAGGATCTAATGTCCCAGCCATTTGCAGGCAATCCTCAGTGTAGTGTCTCCTGCTCATAAAAGAAATTACTTCCACTAACGACAGTTTTTTGAGTCTCCAAAGGATCTGTTCCCCAATGAGTGATACAAAGTGTGCTTTACAAAATTGCCTTAAAAAACAAAAACATATTTTATTCTTTCATTCTTTGTTGCTTTTCAGTGCTGCTGATCCCCTGCAGACTCTTAGGCCTGTTACACACGATAGGATTGATCCGCGGATATGGTCCGCCGGACCGTATCCGCGGATAAATCCTCTGAGGATTTTGATCCGATGGAGTGTACACACCATCGGATCAAAATCCGCGCCGAATTCTCATCGCGGTGACGTGTCGCGCCGTCGCCGCGATGATGACGCGGCGACATGCGCGACGCTGTCATATAAGGATATCCACGCATGCGTCGAATCATTACGTCTGTACAGACCACCGGATCGATCTGCTGGAGCCGATTCCAGCAGATAGATTTGTTAGCATGTCTACAAATTTGTAGTGCTGGAAATCGGAAATATCCGCGGATAAATATCCGCTGGAACGTACACACCAGGGGATCTATCCGCTGAAACCCATCCGCTGAGATTTTTCAGCGGATGGATCCTCTCGTGTGTATGGGGCCTTAGGGGTAGATCCACGTACATCGGCGCATATATAGACCGGCGTAGCGCATCTCATTTATGTTATGCCGGCTCAACTTGGAGAGGCAAGTACCGTATCCTCAGAGTATTTGCGCCCGACGATGCGCCGGCGCAACGTAAATTACGAGGCGTAAGCCAGCGTAATTGAAAGTAGGAAGGAAGTGGGCGTGTTCCATTGAAATGAGCCGTGACCCCATGCAAATGAAGGGCCGGCCGGACGGCGCATGCGCAATGACGCTGACTATGTTCAGCACCTCTCTACGCATGCTCAGAACTCGGCCCGGCGTAATCAGTGAGATACAAACTAGGCCCGGCGTAATTAGTGAGATACGCCCAGGGCATTAATGTGCCCAGACATGCGCCCGTCCAGTGCAAAAGTACATCCGTTTGTTTCCCCTCCCTGAAGCAAGGTGCTTTTGTCCTTTTTTGTGCAGGTTTTTGTGCAGGTTATTCTGTTAGAGCCATGTCTGCTCCAGCAGCAGAGAAGAAGCGCAAGCACAATTACAACCCACAGGAGAAGGCCATCATTATCAGGGCCATGGCCCTGAATGATCGTTACCTCCATGGGCCAGAGAGTGTCAACACCACCCAGGCCAGGAGGAGGGAGATCCTGGCACAGATCGCAGATGATGTGAATGCATTGGGGAGAGACCAGGACCCCCAATGAGATCGTAAAAAAGATCAATGATCTGCGGCGCGTGGTGCGAGGTAAGATGGCGAGGATGGCCACTCATGCCAGGGGCACTGGTGGGGGACCAGCCACTAGGGAGACGCTCAGTGCTGAGGAGTGGGTGGTTTCCCAGTGCCTCCACAGGCATCAAGTGGAGGGAGTTCCTGGATTTTACTCCATTGAGGAGGCCTTGAGGACAGGTAAGTGTGTTTTATTTCCTATCTGGTGTGTAGCATGTGTGGGGGGAAGGGAATATGTGACAAGTGTGTGGATCCTCCAACCTGTGAATATTTTGTGTCATCCACAGTTGTGCAGGAGGGTGCTGGGCCATCTGGCCAGTCCACAACCTCCCCCGGACATCAGTCTGCCTCTGACCACCAGGGAAGCCCGGAGTCCTCTGTGGAGGGGAGTGGCCACACTTCTCCTCAGGAGGAGGTTGAGAAGGAGGAGGTGATGTCTGGCAATGAAGTGAGGCTCCATTTGGAGGAGTCTTCCCCTGGTGCTGGCACCAGTCAGGCCTCCATCAGGGGTAGCCCCTCCCACTCCACCCCCAACAGGGCTTCCCCCCCAAGGGTCTCCCCTTCTTCTAGGCCCCAAGCCTCATCAGGACCCAGGAAGGCGACCCGGAAGACAAGGGGGGTGGCAGACGTTCTGCCAGAAAACATCCGGAGGGACCAGGCCCACCAGACCCGCCATCTGGGTGAGGTAGTGAGGAGAATGGACCACATGGCAGACAGCATGGCCTCCATAAAGGAAGCTGTGCAGGATGTGGCATGCAACTCATCAGTTCTGGTCACCTGCATGGCTGATATGCAGGCCACCACAGCAGGCTGTCAGGGCCAACACGGCAGCCATCCAGGCAGGGGTGAGGCTGCATGAGGACACCAATGTGGTCCTCACCTGCATCGCCCTGGCGTTGGAGGGCAAGCCGCCAGGTGTGCTGAGACCAGGGGATGCTTCTCCTGATGTCCCCCCCAATGAGTCTCCCCTGAGGAGTCGGGGCAGTGGCCGCGGCATGCGTGGGGCACTGCAGCGCCGGTGATTTATATATATATTTTTTTTTGACTCAGGTTATGAGTATTTTATGTATATTTTTTAGTGCTGTCAAGCGATTAAAATGTTTAATCGCGATTAATCGCATTAATGTCATAGTTAACTCACGATTAATCGCGCGATTAAGGAGGTTCACCCTTTAAAACATTTTTTTTTTGTTTTCTTATTTATTTTATTTTTTTTTATAATATTAAATTGTGTTTTTTTATTTTTTTACATTTTGATCACTTTTATTGCTGTCACAAGGAATGTAAACATCCCTTGTGACAGCAATAGGTGGTGACAGGTACTCTTTATGGAGGAATCGGGGGTCTAAAAGACCTCCGAGCCCTCCTTTGCACTTCAAAGTATTCAGATCGCCGAAAACGGCGATTCTGAATACTGTGTACTTTTTTAAATCCGGCGCCATTGGCAGCCGAGAAACCCGGAAGTGACGTCATGACGCCGCTTCCGTGGTTTCAATGCGGAGACTGAATCAAAGCCGCTTACGGCTTAGTGTCAGTCTCCAACCTGGACACAGAAGGCGGCGGATCTAGGATCGGGTCTCCCGGTGGGACGGGAGGCCCGGTCAGAGCGGCGAAAGGTGGCGGGAGGGGGGGGATGTCCCCTCCCGCTCCTCCGGCATAACAACCGAGCGGCTTTTAGCCGCATCGGTTGTTATGTTTGGATAGCCGATCGCCCGCTCTAAACAACGGTACCGGGATGATGCCTGCGGCTGCAGGCATCATCCCGGTATAACCCCTGAACGCCGCCTCGTTAATCGCGTGATAAAAAAATTTACGGCGTTAACATCGGTTTGCGTTAACGCCGTTAATAGCGCGTTTAACTGACAGCACTAATATTTTTCTATTTTGACTCAGGTTCTAAGTATTTTTAGTTTTTTGTAGCCCAGGCGGGCTACAGTGTACCTGATGTATGAATGTGGGGGTGACATTCCTGCCGGAAAAGGGGTGTCACCCTCGGTTGTTGGGGAGATGGAATCCCCAGGACCAGGGAGAAGTGATCCCTAGGTCTGTGTGAATGGTGTATGAATGTACAGCAACATAATTGGAGCCTTGGCGCGGCGTTGCTGCTCACAAGTCCTGAATGGTGGACTTGGGCTAATCCAATTTGATGAGGATGTGGGGTGTGTGTGCTAAGGACCACAGTGGTGTGCATGCGTGCATTGTGCTTTGATGAATGTGTGGGTTTAACGTGCAAAAATGCCTATTGCGAGGCATCTCCTGGCTGCTCTTCCCTCAGAAGACGGGGTAGCCTCGGTCAGGGGGGGATTGTCTGGTTCGGGGGTCAGGTCATCACTTATGTCAATCTCCAGGCCCTTTCTCACGGCGAAGTTGTGCAGCATGCAACATGCACCGATGATCTGGCACACAAAGTTTGGGGAATTCAACAGGGTCCCCCCAGACTTATCTAGGCATCGGAAACGGGACTTCAGGAGGCCAAAGGTGCGTTCCACCACTCCAGGGGTACGTGCGTGTGCATCATTGTATCTTTGTTCTCCTGGGGTTTCAGGATTCCGGAATGGAGTCATGAGATGGGGTCCAAGTGCATATGCAGAGTCACCTGGAAGGGAAAAGACAGGAGGATGTTAGTCGTGCATGTGCCCCTCGTGATGTCTGCATCATGGGGGCGGACAGTCATGCCTGACACCCATGTCACTCACCAACCAGCCAGCTGTCCCCATACACGTTCTGTTCAAATTCTGTTGGGATGGGGCTTTGGCGGTATATGTAGCTGTCATGGCTGGATTTTAAACAGTATAGACACTTATTTGTAATGTTTTACATAGCTATACTGTAGCTGCAAAAGGGGCCAACCTGAAGTGATCTAGACATGAACTTTGGCTTCAAACTCCTGCATTCAACAGTAAAGTGTGCCTGGAAGTGTGTACTGTTGCCTGTGGTGATCGGGGTAAACCCGGTGGGTGCCTGCAGGCGGGACTGTACCATAAATGTTCCCTTCAGTGAGACATTGGCTATAAAATGTATTGTTGCTACTGGCAACCACCGGAAGAGTCAGCGGTCATCAGTTCCCAGTTGCTGGGGCACAGTCGGTGCCTGCGACATGCCTGGACATGTGCTGTTAGTATCAGCATGCCTGCTAACTTCAGTTCATCTAACAAGGGGTTACAGCAGCATACCTAAGGAGGGGCCTGCCTATCAGTTTCGCTGATGCCAGTCTGTCTGAAAGCAAGGGGGCGGTGCCACTCCCTGGAGGAGACTCAGCTTTCCCTGCTAGCAGTAGAGTAGACACCACAAGGCGGAGAAAGATGGTTCGGAGGGTGTTCGTTTGCTACCAACTTTAGTGTGGTTGCCTGAACAGCAGGAGCAGGCACTGGTGGACACCGGTGTTCGGCTAGAGCGGCGTGGGGGATTCGCCCTCTGGGGGATTGAAGGGGTGGAGAGGTTGTGCCTGCTATGCCCAGAATACCGGATCACGACAGCGGTGGTCTCTGCCTGGGCCTGGTGTGGCTATTGTGATGATCCGCTTACCCGGCTTGCATCCAGCCAGCAGGAACCGCAATTCTACAACATGGACCTGCACTCAGGACTATGTCGCTTACAGCCGCGGAAGTCCCAGGACGGTCGGAGAGGGCCTGGAATCATCCCTAAAAGGCGGTGTAGAGTCTGCGACTCCCCTGCAAAGAGCGAGGACATCGGAAAAGAGGAGTCTGTTATGGCCTGCAGCCTGGCGGTTGACCTGGAAACTGTGAGTACTGCCAATGCAGGAACCAGATAAAGTCCCTGAAATCCCGGCTGCTCCTGTGTCATTGGCCGTCCTAGTCCAGAAGGAGCCAGTGTTAGAGGAAGGTGTGCCTCCAGGTGAGCTGCACAGGGAAGGTGCCGCATCCGCTGCATTTCTGACAGGTTGGCAGTTGGACATCTCACCAGTTTCAGCATACATGTTTGGTCGTGTGTACGGGGCCTTACTGTAGCGCTACCCCTGTGAGAGTTGTTTAAAGATATCTGACCCCAATGGTTGCCCTGACCTAGCAAGTCTCCCGACACCACTGACACTCTGGGATCAGACATTTCTGAATGTACATATGCAGACACCAAACTATGACACAGTAATCAAGTAATTCTTTAGTCAGTGTTTTGCAGTTAAACAGATCAACAAGGTATGACGTAGACAAATATGAAGTTATTAACCCTTAGCGCGATAAACAGGATAATTATGAACATAGCGTTTCAATGAGAAAAGAGAGCATCAACCTGAATAAGGCCTATGATCACAGGTAAGAAAAGGGAAGGAGAATGATCAGCTTTGTGTCAGACTACTCCCTCCCCCCCGATGCCACAACCACACAATGAACGCAGATATTAAAGAATGTTTTAACAGACTATACATAAAATATAAGACCCTGGTCTCTGAGAAAAGTTCCTTAAAGATATGGGTAAATGTGGTACCCAATGTCCCTTTGGTGGGGGGGGGGGATTGGGAAAGAGGAGTCCTTGTGTTTGTAGGTGTTATATGTCTTCAAACAAGGGCCCAGCACATGTCCTGGACAATAACATCCAATTTTGTATCAGCAAATGCAAAGTGTCTCCTGAATGAAGCTAGTGAGAGGAGCAACGTAAAGGTGTCTGCGTACAGTGTCTCTTAGGGTGCAAAGAGGGTGGGCTTCTGCCCACTCACCAATCCAGGTGATACCAGGCTTGAAAGAATGGTGGAAAGGTCCTGAAGCAGGCTCTTGGGAATATTGTGATCAGGGAAGGTGGTGTTTGACCGCACAGCCTGTGGCCACAATGATTCAGCCAGATCTGTACTGCGGACGATGAGAGTGGCTTCCCAATGGTATCCAGGCCAAATTTCCTGATGACGGATGTGTCTATACACTCTCGCCGGAGCCGGAGGCTTCCCCTGCTCCCTAGCAGTACCGACTTGCAGTCATTAAACTCCTTAGGCTTGCACTCCTTAGACCCTCCGGGTCACTGCTTCCAGCTGAAGGCTGGGGTCCCAAGAGGTTGACTCTTCCGCAACACAGAAGACCATTTATCCTCTCTCCCAGCATTCTGTTCTCCCTCTTCAGTCAGCTGAAACTTGTAGTCCACGACGATCATTCCCAGTGTGAATCTTAGCTCTTTAGACTATATGTTCCAAGATCCTGCGCTCTTCTATAAGTTCTCACTCACTCTGTAGTCAGAATGTGACAAGACAGAGTCTAGGCTGAGCACTAGAGGGAACAGCCTCCCTGTGACCAATACTGTAAAGTGTCCCCTAACAACGCAGGCAATTTAGCCAGCTCCTGGCTACCCGTGCTAATCATTGGTGTCTTTACATTTGCATGTTCTGCTTGAAATATGTCAGAACCCAGAGTGTCAGAGGTGTCGGTGGGCTAGCAAGGTCAGGGCAACGACTGGAGATAAGCAACATTCAGCAGCTCTTGCAAGGGTAACGCTTGTTGCTTTGACAGAATTGATCAAATGATTGACTTCTATCAAATGGGGACAGCCACACACTAATTGAAATTTGGCCAGTTCCTGCTGAACTGGACAATTTGTAATCCAGTGTAAGTTACCCAGCTTTAGGCATTGTAACGTTTAACTAAAAAAGAAAAAAGAAAACAATTCCCAAAAGATGCATTGTAAAGACAAAATTTCTTTATCTAGCGAGTTATGTGATATTTAGATCAAGATCACAATGTAAAATGTTGTGTCTTCATTTTCGTTGTGGGAAAAACTGTGATAGTGACTCAGACCAAGCCCTTCAGTATCCTAGCAAAAAGTGGTTTAGCACACTGCATACATGCCAGGGATCTGTCAGGATTGATCCATGAACTCAGAATTTTCAGGTGTGTTTCGGTTGCTCACATTTCATTTTCTTCAGTGTTCACAGTCTGACCTGTGCACGCCCTCAGGAAGCCTCCATCAGCGTAGTGGTGGTCCTACCAAAGAGATGGGTGCCAGTGACAAGTAAGAGGGGTGGCAAAACACTGTAATCCAAACAGCAGACGTCTGGTGATTTGTATTTCTGATACAGTTTAGGAGTTTGTAAGTCAGCTTGTGGCACTCATTTTATTTCACTGATACGTAGGCATGAAGTTTGCCAGATATGGACATTCGCCAGGGAATGTGTTTGGTTGCCTGTCCACTTGGATGTGTGTCAACACATTATTTAAAGCAGTATTAAACCCAAAAACATAATATATTGCAGCTGACTAGTCTTTAGATGTGGTGGCTGCATTACTTTTATTTTTTAGGCTTTTTGGGTAACCCTACTACCATGTGTTACATTATAGCAGGCCACTGGCAAAAATCAGCTGCAGATGTGGAATTTGTTGGAAGAACAACAGCAATCTGCTTACATACTGTGACTGTGTATATGCATTGTATTGGGAGGGCCCGTGGGACCCAGAAGCTCTTAGAAAGCATGAGCCAGAAAATAATGGACAGTCAGAATATATCTTGGACTACCTGAGATGGAACTATTATGTAATTATTATCCACAATATATTCCAGGATATCTGTGGAGAACTGGTTGCTGGTTGTTGATTCTGAACTCAACAGGTTAATTGAAAAAGTGACTCATTTATAATGTGGGGACACATACTGTTAGGTGTTAATGTCATCAACTTAGCCACCTGTCTGTCTGTTGTGATGTAAATGAATCTAGGATGGCTTCTGAGGATCTGTCATTGTGGCTTGAGCTAATTGACCCTGTATTGTGTGAAGGAGTCCTGGGATAAATGTGTATTGCAAGTTAACAGACAGTCTAAAGGGCATGTGTCTGAGACATCAGCTGTAGTTAATTAGCTCATGTAAATTAGATCAGGAGCCGGAGTCATGATGTCTACCCAAAAATATGTGTATTGGGGCTCATTGTGTGATGTTGTGGGCGGAGTTGGGTCATTGTTCATTTGGACTGCATTATCCTAACTGTAAGAGCCTGATTTTCTCAATAAAGGGGCTATTCGTGTGGAACCTCAAACAGAACTGTGTGTCTCGTTATTGGGGTTCGTTTGCCTGACTGTGGAGACTGACTGTGACTGACTGTGGAGTCTCGATAGCTGTCTTGGGTTTGGGAATGGAATATCTTTAACGGCTTTAACCCCTGTCCCATTTGGGGTTCTGTTACATGCATTATACCTATCTATCCAACAGGTGGCGCTGTAGTATAATAGTTTGTTATCTATGGTGAGGTACTCATCAGAGGAAGTACCATCATCATTGTGTTATATGCACTTGTTTGTGTTCTCTAAGGCCGCGTACACACGGTCAGTCCATCCGATGAGAATGGTCCGACGGACCGTTTTCATCGGTTCACCGCTGAAGCAGACTGATGGTCTGATGTGCGTACACACCATTGTTTCCAAAACCGATCGGGTCAGAATGCGGGGACGTAAAACACACGACGTGCTGAAAAAAACTAAGTTCAATGCTTCCAAGCATGCGTCGACTTGATTCTGAGCATGCACGGGTTTTGATCCGATGCTTTTGTGTACTAACCATCGGTTTGGACCGATAGTCAGCCGTCCATCGGTTCAATTTTAAAGCAAGTTCTCTAATTTTTGTCCGAAGGACAACAGACCGATGGGCCGTACACACGGAGGGTTTGGACCGATGAAACTGAACCTCGGTCCATTTTCATCGGTTTGATCCGATGGTGTGTACGCGGCCTTACTGTTCTATGATAAAAGGCATGTAATGTATTTCTCCATGAAAGTAAAGGTGTTCTGCTGTATACAACAAGCTTCCAGTGCATAATGATTCAATAACCTTCTAATAGGTTATGGGTCCCAGGCCCAGCCAGAAAACCCTGCAGCACCCAGGCATTGGAAAAATAATTCTGCAAGTCTGTGAGTATTGTATGCAAGCAGCTGAAAGATGGCAAGCAGTTCAGATGTGAAGTTTACAATTGCAAACTGAACAATGCCAATTACTAGCTATGGAAGTTTAAACTAGCAATGATTGTAGGCAAGGATGACTTATGGCAAATGCTGAATACAGACAGACCCACAGACAGAGAGATGGAGGACTGGGATAGGAAGGATAGGCAGGCAAAGGCGACTATAAGCTTGCTAGTGGAGGATGACAAGCTTATCCACATAAGAACAGAGAAAATGGCCAAAGGTATGTGGACTTCATTACAAAAACTGCATTAGCATTCAAGCCTAAATAGCAAACTGTTTCTACTACGAAAACTATACAAAATAAGACTAGAAGAAGGCCAGCAAATGTGTGACCATGTGAAAGCTATGCTAGGAATCATAGAGCAGCTGCATGCCATCGGAGAGGACATCAAGATAGCCATTATGTTGTCCTGCTCCTCTGCAGCCTCCAGAGACATATACTGCTCTTATTAATGCTTTAGAAACCAGACCCGAGCAGGAGCTGACACTGCTATATGTCAAAGGCAAATTCATTGATGAACATTACAGAAGGAAAGAAAATATGCACCATGATGACAAAGCTCTTAAAATGTACAAAAGCACAACACAGAGAGCAAAGTCTGTTTTTGCTGTAAAAGGACCAGTCACCTAAAAAAGGGCTGTTCTATCTGGAAAGCTGAGCAGTGAATGCTAAAGATATCCACAAAAGGAGTCAAAGCAGAACCAAAGGAAACTGAAGACACTTCATGGAGTGGCACCTTAATGATAAAAGGCATGTAATGTACTATATTTCTGTATGAAAGTAAAGGTGTTTTGCTGCAACAAGCCTCCTGCGTATAATGATTCAATAACCTGCTAATAGAATTCCCGCACGAAAAAAAGGGGTGGGGATGCTGGTGACATCATTGATCTAATATGGCCACATAGTCAACGACATTGTCAAAATATGGCCATATTAGGTCAATGATGTCACCAGCATCCCTTCCTTTTTGTTTTGTGCGGCTGCAGGTAGCCAGGTAGCGGAATTCTTTTCTGATTGGGCCAGCGGCCTGCTATGTGAGAGTGTTTCTCTCAATTTGGCCGGAACCTTAGCTCCTCCCTACTGAAGATAGAAAGGTGACCTAAATATGCTGCTTAATTGCACTGAAGAAACTAGCAACCATGCATATATTTCAACCAACTATTTAGCTACAGTTCTTCTTTAAAGCAGATTTTTAGCAATGTAGTTGGGTGATACACATGGCAAAACCAGGAACAGTACACTAATAAAGCAATAAAAAGAGTTGTGGTGGAACCAAATTTTAATAATCACTATTTTGAGAAATTTCTATCACTGTCACAAACATATGTGCATTTCCCAGCTATGACTATGTACTTTCCTTCATTGACGAGCCTACAGCATTTGTTGCCATACATTCAGTAAAGTCTACACCTTTCTCTGTATTTCAGGGCTCATTGTAGGCCTCTGCTTGAATGCTTGCATACCGGACAGCTGGATTACAGCCAAAGCAGAACGCCCCAGAAGCCAGAACTGCGAGGAACGAGGACTTAATCCCTGTCTTACCGCTTTCATAGTGGAAGAATCCAATTTTCCACTACTGAGGGGGGAACACAATAAGTTTCAATGTACGAGTTTATCCAAACTGAAAGAATGGCCTATAAAAATTCTAACCACTTTCACCTGTTTTTCTTCCACCAAATGTACTAATTTCCCTTCTTTGTCAATTTTATGCGCTTTGTCCAAATGATCCAGATAATAACGTCAGATTAGCCACGCAGAATCGAGTTGGACTATACTAGATAAATTGTGAAGGTATTTTCAATGTGGTTTAACCCTTGAGGTTGATGGCCAACATAGCAGTTAGAGGTATGGAAGGTGTTGGGCTATAAGTTTAACCCCTTCTGTCTTGTTTTGATGAAAGTAAAGGAAGCATATATAAGTAAATGGATATAGATTTGGGAAATCATGGTTGTGTGCATGTGAAGGAGGAACTGTCCTTGTTCCCCATAACAACCAGATTATTCTTTTATTGTCAAATACTATAAGTACCTGCCCTGGAAGACACCAGCATGAAAAACCTGTCTCCAGGGATGGACTGGCCATTGGGACTACAGGGAGTTTCCCGGTGGGCCGATGGCTCAGTGGGCCGGCTTCAGTGACAGCGGACTGCCGCCCCCCCTCTCCTCTGTCTCTCCCTTCCTGCAGCGCTCACCTCCTCTCCCTCCACGCATCACTCACTTGGGGGGGAACAGAGAAGCAAGAGGAGGACCAGAGGGGCAGGGGGGGCAATAGAGGAGCATGGGGGAGGGGACAGACAGCTGACTCAACAGCTATGGCCTGGGAGTTTCTCACTTCTGCCTAATCTTGTCCCATAAGGGGGGGCACCAAACTGATTCTTTGTCCCGGGTGAAATAATGTCTAGCTTCCTCACTGGTACGGCCTATAAGAGTACCAGTACCAGCCGCTCTACCCTATTAGAGTAGAATGACTAGTGGCTAGTGAAGGGGGAGAGGGGGCTTGGGTGGCTGGGGGGGGGGGGGGGGTTGGGAGTTGTCTGGCCGCCATAAGAGAGACCTCTCAAAGTGGGCCAGTCTGGATGAAGTCCAGGGCCAAATTTTTGTCCCAGCCCTGCCTGTCTCCTCCACAAAAGAAGAGATAAATAAGTGACAAATACAGCCATGAGAAAGCAAGACCTTTGTTGGTAATGAACTCCAGAAAAAAACTTTCCTTAGATTTGGATAGATTGGGTGAGGGCAGGGGCGGACTGACCATTCGGGCACTGGGGCACTTATGGTCACTAGGGGGCCCCATCAGGGTTGCCATCCTCAGTAAACCAGGGACAGTATGTAAAAGTCTGTGTTTTTTAAAAAAAATCCCAAGATTATAGCTGCCCTGCCTCTCCAGTACCTTTTCAGTGTGTGTATGTGTATTCTGTGTGTATGTATACTGTGTGTGTATATTGTGTGTCTGTGTATACTGTGTATGTATACTGTATGTGTGTGTGTATGCTCTCGTGGCCCCATAATCTATTGCCCAGGGGCTCCATAATCTCCTATTCCCCGGGGGGCCCATGAGTTGTCAGTCAGCCCCTGGGTGAGGGCCTCTTTCAGGTTTTGGGTGAAGGCCAGAACTTCCTTTAGGTTTTCACTGCTGACTTTGTCCTTGCTGAGAACATCCCCCTTCACTTCCCATTTTCACCACCATTGGGACAGGAATTGAGGGAACTCTACCCAATAGGGAAGCAGACAAAGATAAAGCCCAACAGAAACTACAACCTCTTCCCAACTCCACCAAAATAGCATGTTTATGCTGTCATCTGATTGCCTGCTGGAGAGATTTCTTCTTAATTCATGTAAAAGTGGTCAATGTCATTGGAAAAGGAACTGTAGCATATCCTCAGAAACCCACTAGAACCTAATCTAAGTTTAAAAAGAAACTCTAGTATGGTGGACCCCCATCACCTTCCTTTTTCTACTTTTTACATTGATATATATTGTACATTATTTCCGGGTTTTTTTCCGGTCCAGACATGTGGCATCACAGATCTATTTCCTGTGGCAATAAGCAGTCCTGAATGCTGCAGAGAGTGGTGCCATGTAATGCCACAAGGTCAGGGATGGGTCCTTGATGACTCAAGCTCCACCTGAAAAAAAACATCCACTGGGTCATAGAGCAGTGAGTATTTGGAGGACAGAGGCAGGGTGAGCATTTCAGTAAGAGTTGTTTTTTTTTTATTTTTATACTGCTGGGCAATTAAGAAAATGTGTAGCTGAGCTTTAAAATTAACTTATGGTCACTTAGGCTTTCAAATATTTACATGTTCTTAACAAGCCCTCACTGACCTGTACAGCCACAGGCACTGTGGGGCAATTCGTCCTCAAAGTTCACAGTAGAAGCACTGAAGTACTTCTGAGCTCAATTTCTCCTTCAGCTCAACTCTCCCTGCACCTCTCAGCAGTGATTCACCTCTGTTCCTCCTCCTAGAGCTCCTGCTATGAGTTTAATTTTAAAAAGAGAAGTGTGGGATTACAAAAAATAAACATGCATACTTGCCTATGTGGACGCAGCATCGATCTGTTACTGCTGGCTCAAAGTCTGAGAACTGAGCGATCACATGACTGCTCAGTTCTCGGTCTTCACTGAGCAGAAAGTGGTGACTGTCAGTAACAGGCTCTCGGCTCTGCCCCTCTAGTGCTCACTGCAGCGCTGTGCTGTGGATGGGGCGGGAGTGGCTGGCTCAGGCTCCCAGCAGCGCGCTGAGAGGCTGAGCCAGCTGCTGGTCAGGCATCTGGGTAGATCTTGACATTTAAAGGGGTTGTAAAGGAAACATTTTTTTCCCTAAATAGCTTCCTTTACCTTAGTGCAGTCCTCCTTCACTTACCTCATCCTTCAATTTTGCTTTTAAATGTCCTTATTTCTTCTGAGAAATGCTCAATTCCTGTTCTTCTGTCTGTAACTCAACACCGTAATGCAAGGCTTTCTCCCTGGTGTGGAGAAAGCCTCTTGAGGGGGCCAGCAGGCAAGTCAGGACACTCTCTACTTTGCAGATAGAGAAAGGAGCTGTGTGTTAGTGGG
Organism: Rana temporaria; assembly: GCF_905171775.1. Classification (NCBI taxonomy): domain Eukaryota; kingdom Metazoa; phylum Chordata; class Amphibia; order Anura; family Ranidae; genus Rana; species Rana temporaria. The sequence continues at coordinate 443,371,619 of NC_053491.1, forward strand.
CTTCCTGACACTCCTGCTCGCCCCTTCCCCCTCAAGAGGCTTTCTACACACCAGGGAGAAAGCCTCGCATTACGGTTAGGGAAAAAAAAGTTTTCCTTTACAACCCCTTTAAGTCAGGATTCCTGCAGAGCCTGGACCGGCTCTGTCACATCAGCCAACAGCAGGGTTTAGCCTGCTTTTGGCTAAATCCTGGTCACATGAGTGCAGAACTAAGTGCACTCCTGTGACCCAGAGGAGACGTATGGCAAAAAGAGCTTTCGCCATACTTCTCCATCAAAGCAAAACTACACTGCATCTGAGCACCAAAAACGCAACTGAAGTAATTTTTATTATTCAAAGCAAACTCACCCATCCATCTACGTCTTCATACTTTATTTTTCTGAGAAATCACTTTGAAAACCAACCCCCTTATTTTTCTGGCCCTAGCCATCTTGAGTAAGGGCAGATGATTCATGTAACATTTACTTCCTGGAATCCATCTCAGCTCAGATAGGAGAGTGTGCTTAGCTGAGAAAACCCCTCTACCCCTCCTGAAGACTCCTGGCATTTATGAGATCATTAGCCTAGGCCTGGAAACCAGGAATTAACTGAAGTAACACTATATTGTCAAAAGTATTGGGACCCCTGCCTTTACACGCACAGGCCTGGCTCACAGTCTCCGCTCTAATTCATCCCAAAGGTGTTCTATTGAGGTGCAGGCCAGTTAAGTTCCTCTACCCCAACTCGCTAATCCATGTCTTTATGGACCTTGCTTTGTGCACTGGTCCAAATTATTTGGTGGAGGGGGAATTATGGCGTCAGGTGAGGACATTGATGAACCAGTATGGAGTGGAGGAAATTGACTGGCTTACATAACCCGAACGATCACCTTTGGGATGAATTAGAGTGGAGGCTGCGAGCCAGGTCTTCTCATCCAACATCAGTGCCTGACCTCACAAGTACGCTTCTGGGAGAATGGGCAAACATTCCCATAGACACACTCCTAAACCTTGTGGACAGCCTTCTTGGAAGAGTTGAAGCGATTATAGCTGCAAAAGGTGGGCCAACTCAATATTGAACCTTACATGCGAAAACTGGGATGCCATTAAAGTTTACGTGCATGTAAAGGCGGGTGTCCCAATACTTGACAATATAATATATGTAAAAAAAAAAAAGACAATATAATATATGTAAAATATATGTAAAAATATATAAAAAATATATGTAAAAATTATAAAATATAATATATGTAAAAAAAAAAAAGACAAGTAAATATAATAGCAGCATAGGGATTAAAAATAGCCAAAGTTGATTAAGGGAGTGAGGTTCCGCTTTAACAATTTCAAGGTTGGAAGGCTGCTAAGTCACAAGGCATTAGATAACAAATTATTATGGGTGTTCAGTGTACAACTAAAAACGTATTTGTAACCTTCTCAGCTTCTATTTTAATAATTGTTAAAGCGGGGGTTCACCCTATAAACGCAAAAAAAAATTTTTTTTTTCTTCTACCATAAAATCAGGCATTGTAGCGCGAGCTACAGTATGCCTGTCCCGATTTTTTTATCCCCGTACTCACCTTGTACTCGTACATCGAAGATACCGACTCCCCTCGGGGAATGGGCGTGCCTATGGAGACGGAGGATGATTGACGGCCGGCTCTGGCGCGTCACGCTTCTCCGGAAATAGCCGAAATAGGCTTGGCTCTTCACGGCGCCTGCGCATAGCCTGTGCGCAGGCGCCGTGAAGAGCCGAGACCTACTCCGGCTGTCTTCGGGGAGAGTGACGTGCCAGGGCCGGCCGTCAATCATCCTCCGTCTCCATAGGCACGCCCATTCCCCGCGGGAGCCGAAATCTTTAATGTACGAGTACACAGTGAGTACGGGGGTAAAAAAATCGGGACAGGCATACTGTAGCTCGCGCTACAATGCCTGTCTCGATGGAAAAATCATGTCAGTGAGGGTGAACTACCGCTTTAATTCAGAGATCATAAATGTCCAGGCAATTCATTTTGAATTCACAGAAAATGCAATCAGCAGAATGATCAGAGAGGGAGTAACAGTAACTTTTACAGTTTAGTATACAGGTGCATGTGCCACTTACAGTCTGCCATACAATTGAATGGCTGTATGCGACTGTGCTCTTGTAAACACTGATGCTTCTTTCCATCAGTGTTTACTTGTCTGCATGTCAGATGCACATGTGCGGGTAAACAGTGATGCAAAGAAGCATTAGAGCTTACAGGAGCACAGCCGTGTGCAACCATTCACTTATGGCTCCCAAGGCACAGAAAAGAGGTGAGAAATGATGCCAGGCATCTAAAACGTCTGTGTAAGCCCTATGTGCATAAACCCTAAGACACGGTAATAACAGAGAGCTAGGCTGACAATCTATCCTCATAAACAACCATCCCTCACAGTGAAGTTTTTTTCCAGGGTAACACAGGTGAACAGCTGGAGGGATCCATTGCAAAACAACACCCCACTGGAGCTGGAGTACTCTGATAGCAATTGGGGAGATACTTCCAACAGTATCTGTGTCTTCTGGAGAAGCTGTGTGCTATTAGACTCTGGCCCAGCTGCCATCACACTGATTCTGACACCTGGCTGCAGATCACTTGCCCAGAAGGGATGGGAAAGCAGTCGGGCTGAGCATAAGTTTGGCCCGAACATCACCTGTTCGGGTGTTCGCCGAACACCCAAATTTTCTGTGCACTCGGTGGGATGTTCTCTCCCCAATCGCACAGTCAATATTTTGTTAAGGAGCGGGGTGGGGAAACCGGGGAACAATGGAGCTTCCCTGCTGACAACTGAATGAAAAAAAAACATTGCTGAATTTTCCGGCAATGGCATACCAGGCCATTTGGGTCTGGTATGAATTTTAAGGGAAATCACATGTAACAAAAAAAATGGTCCCCCCTAAAATCCATACCAGACCCTTATCCGAGCATGCAACCTGGAAGACCAGGTTGGGCTCTTCCCAACTTGTGGAAATTTGTGGGCAGGGGCCTTAACATTTTTGTATTGCCAGCAATGGCTTACAGCCAGGAAAAACAATTTAAATGCTATTTTTTTTTCTTTATATATGCCAGTTTTGCTGCAGCAGGTTCTATACAGGGTACAGATGCGTGACTTTACAGGTAGACTAAGGTGACTCCCCAAGCACTATTTTTATAGCATATTTGGCAAACAATAAGCATAGAAACCTTCAAAATGGGGACTTTTGATTTCTCAATTTCGGATCCCATAGACTTTAATAGAGTTTGTGGCTTGGGTCCAAACATTTTACATGTCCGGGAGTCCTGGTGTGAACCTTACAGGGGGGTGTTCGGCCCATCTCTATTGCCCAGCTACCTCAGCTTACACTCCCTTGCCATGTCCAGGAACCCAGGGAGTGGTGGAAAATGAAGTTAAAGGGTTTTTTGTTTGCATCCATGCATGGTGAAATATGGGCACTTCACTACACTATTCTTTATTAATTAAAAAAATCTGAAATACTTTTGTCAAGCATGTGTATAGCTAATGTACATACCTAATTGTGCCATACATTCAATCACTGTGTAACTATGTGCACAAAATGTCCATCTTAGTGTTCTATTTCGGAGCAATATTTAAAAGAACTGTGTTTTTTCCAGCTTTTTCTCCATGTTCTGGTATGTTCTTAATTATGCTTTTTTATTGCAGGCACATTTCCATACCCTGTAATTCTAATGTTGGGTACCGGATGTATTGCAACAGCGAGTCACGGGCTGGAACTCTGAATGTGTTATGGTCCAACAGCACCTTGATTCACCCCTGCCTGTAATAAGCTAAAACTGGACTTGCCAAGTCGTCCACAGTGATTCTCTCCAAAGAGATTGTAGTGCCAAACGCGTAGGAGGAGACATGAAATGAAGTAATGTATTCAGATACCCCTCTGCTTTTCCAATCATGTAAGGAATCTCTTGTGATGTAGACTCCATCTTGCTATAACATTGTACACTGGAGAATTATCTTGGAGGCTAAGACTAACATAGGAAATGTATATTGGTTTGACTACAGTGTAAGAGTCCATGGTCCATCAATGACATAAGTCTTAAGTAAAGTTCAGTCACAATTTTGAAGTCAATGTGATGCATAACTGCCTGTAAAGACCAAGCTATGCAGGTAATGGTTGTTCTTTTGTCCCTAAAGTAACCACCCTGCAGCAAACATTGCATATCCACCACCTATTGTGACTATCCCTAAAGGTAAACCATTCACTACCCACTGCAACTATGCATAAAAGTACACTTCTATGACCAATACTAACTAAATCCTGATGATAACCGTCTCCTTTCTGCAGATATAACCATTCACCATCTATTGAAAAAGAACTATCCTATACAGACTGAAATCTAAAGGTATATATGCGCTATTTGTAAAGACTATATCCTAAAAAAAAATGAGGGCTGAATGCTAGAGGTACAGTAAATGTCCTCCACCTTCAAGGACTAAATATCTACCACCTATAGTATCTAAATCCTAGAAGTAAATATCTTCCGTCTATGATTACCCTGAAGGTAACTATCTTCTACCTTTTGAATACTCAACTTTAAAAGTAAAACATAAACCTACTTTATGGGCTTATCCCCAGAGGTAACTCTCTTCTTCACCTATGAAGACTACACCCTAACAGTAACTATCCGGTCCACGGAACTGGGAAGGGAACTCTCTTTAGTGAACTGGCAAAAATCATTCCACTTTACGCTGCCATATATAGCAGCTTATATGATTGGACACTGACACCCACCCCAGAGATAGCTTTATTGTCCATGCTTCCAGGGTCCATAGCCTCCCAAAAACAATCCCTGCTGCGCTTTTTCCTATTAGCCGCTAGACAACTTATACAACTGTAATGGTCAGGGGTTAACACTGTTTACGATATTCCATTCCACCAACCCAAGCCAGCTTATCCGACACTCCACAATCCATATGGATTTTCCCAGAATAATGACACACAAGCTCTGTTCTCTGGTTCCAAACGGATGGCTTTCTTATATACAGTTAGAAAGCATGCTGCAGTAATCAAATGACACACTCCATCGACAATATCACACACTGGGTGCTCAATACACATTCCATTAGATAATGACATTCAGATAATCTACATTAACTAATTACTAGTCATTTACCCAGACGTTCTGACTCCGCGATAAACTATTTTCACCTGATACACAATACACATTCCTTTGTAGACGTAATTGAAATGCTAATCCACTACAGCTCAAAAGTTAGCCATCTGACCTTTCAGACTGCCAACCCCCAACACATCTATCATCAATAGACTTTCACACAATGAAATATCTTAGGAGCCAGACTTAATTAACACCTCAACAGTATGTGTCCCCACATGAATGAGTCACTCTCCTATTGACCTGTTGGGGTCAGAATTAACCACCTGTAATATTTCAAGATATCCTGCAATACATGAATTATCATTACTGTCCCATCTCATGTAATCCGAGATATAATTTCTCAGTCATCCTATGCCCCTAGTGGACATAGGATGACCCTAGACACAAGAGTCATTGGTGAAGCTGACACAGGAGTACCCCACATCCTTCAAGAGCCTCTGGATCCCACGGGCCATACCGTTACAACAACTATTTTGGAAAACCATTACCACTCCACCCTTGGACCCTTGGGTTTCCATGGTCAACGACATCATGCGCATGGAAGAGATGATAGCCTTAGACAATGACACCTTCGAAAAATGTAAGATCTTATGGCTCCTCTGGATCAATTACTCTACCTCGGACTCCCTAAAAGCGAGGTTGGCACCCCATGGTCCACCCAGATACACCTCCTGATTCCACCATACAGGTTTGTCACACCAAGGTCTGCCCAGCATCCCCTTAATACTCTCTTCCCTCACTCCACACCCAGATGTATTTCTCCCCTATCCTATTGTTTAACCCTGCGATATGTATAGACTTCCATTGCCTGATCCAGAGAGACAGCTATCTGCACTCCCATTGGGGATGTCTCCTGCAATATACTAGATATGTGATTTGCATTGTATTACTTTCTGTATTGAACATTTGCTCGTTACTCATGTCATGTTATTTTATTCTGTCAAACATACTAATAAAAACATATTTGACTCTAACAGTAACTATCCTTCACCATTAACAACCAAATACATACCTTTAGAATCTTGGAAACCATAACCTATGGACCCAGGTGAGCTCTGAATTCCCTTTGCCATCTCCTCTAAAATAAACCTATCGAGAGAAAAATATTAGAAGCTAAAATGGCAGCCCTTGGTGCCTGGCTATCATGCTGATGCGTTGGCTTCAATATTTTTTCAGTCACTGACTTGGAAAAAGTGTAGAGATGAGGAATTTAGCATATTTATTTCATGAGAGGCGCAATTTAACACCTTAAAGAGACATTTTCAAATGAAAACTGTCCATGAAAGCAATGACCTATTGCCTGTGCCACCTTACTCCGTTCTGATCATGTGAAAGCGTCTGGGAGTATTGATCTCCTGGGTCTCCCGCAGCTCTTACTAGTTCCTTCTTCTGACTTCCAAGTCAATGCAGAATACAGTAATGCCATGGAGGTTATCAGGAGGAATCAGTAAGAGGCTGTGGGGGACCCAGGGAATCAAAGCTTTAGTAAATGTCTGTTTTTCAGTGGACTTTGAAGAGCTCTGAATCAGAGTTGTGTCTTCCTTAGGGCCCTCTTTCCTGGCCATGGCAGGCTACCAGGCAGGTGATGTTGAAGTGGCTAAGAGAGGCACTGTCTCTGCCCTTCTGCTGTATTTTTTGCAGCATGCACATGGAGGTCATTGTTTCTATGATTCCAGCATATCAGGTGCTTACATTGGGTGTCACAATCAGAACACTGTGCTACTTTTCTATGGATCTTCCAAGTGATGATGGATTGAGCCAATGAAGAAGACTTGCCAAATAAGACTATTGACAGTGCAAGTGAAAAGGTAGGACCCAGTGGGCTAAGTTATGACCTCATCTGGAATTCTGAATTGTACAATTCAGTTTTGGGCACAAGTTCACACAAAGGATATTGGGGAACTGGAGAAAGTTTAGAGAAGGGCAACCAAACTGAGAGGCATGGAGGAGCTCAACTACGAGGAAAGATTAGAGGAACTGGATTGATTCTCTCTTGAGAAGAGGAGAGTAATATTTATGGGGGGAATATGATCAACATGTATAAATACATAAGTGGTCAATATAGTGAACTTGGTGTTGAGTTATTCACTTTAAGGTCATCACAGAGGACAAATGGGAACTCTTTACGTCTTGAGGAAAAGAGATTTATTCTCCAAATATGTAAAGGTTTCTTTACAGTAAGAGCTGTGAAAATGTGGAATAGACTCCCTCAAGAGCTGGTTCTGTCCAGCTCAGTAGATTGCCTTAAAAAATTACCTAAATGTACATAATATAACTGGATACTAACATTTATAGGTAAAGTTGATCCTATGAATATCCGATTGCCTCTTGGTGGATCAGGAAGGAATTTTTCCCCCTGCTGGAGAAAATTGGATTATTCTTTCCTGTTTTTTTTGCCTTCCTCTGGATTGTATAATTTGTTGCCCTTTTGTTGGCTGAACTGGATGGACTTGTGCCTTTTTTCAACCAGACTAACTATGTAACGATGGCCAACTTTCTTTTACGCTGCATTGGCCAACCTGCTTTTTTTGCATTTGTGCACTGGGCAATATTTGCTTGGTATCTTTGCATTGCTGTGAAAGTTTGACAGCATTCCAAATGATACTTGACAGCAGAGGGAGGCAATCAGTATCTCTTCCTGCACACAGATCCCACTATGTCATGTTCTGGAATTCAGAGCTCATGAAGGATAATGATAGCAGTGTATAAATTAGGTTTATTTAAATGTGATCCTGACCTGGTTTAAACCAATGAAGAGTGTGTGGACCACATGTTGTCTGCAATACCCTATGTTAGTCTTTAAATGTATCTCTTTGTCCTTGCACAACTCCATGGATCCTAGTCTCAAGATGCATACAAGACCTTGACTTCACTCCAAGTCATTATTAAGCTTTTCCCCTGTCAGTGGTAGACCCTCCCCCTGCCATTCAACTGTCAAATGCCAGACGTATGTGAATTACAGAAGGTGTGTTTTAGTACTGAGAGAAGTTAAATCTTATCTTGGAGCCAGATGTGGGCCCTGACTACAGCTTGGAATTCAATCCATGGTGAACCACAGGTTGTACATGGGATTCCAAAAAAAGGAATGGGCTCCACAGGAATACAAAGAGCTCCACAGGGATTCAAGAGGCTCTACAGGAATCCATGGGACTTCTCAGGAATTCCAGGAGCTCCAAAGGAATACAAGGGTCTACACAGGGATACAGGGGGCTCCACCGGAATGCTAGGGTCTATGCAGAGATACAAGGGGTTCCACCAGGAAACATGGGGATCTCCAGGGGTTACAAGGATCTACACAGGGATACAAGGGGCTCCACAGGAATGCTAGGGTCTATGCAGAGATACAAGGGGTTCTACCAGGAAACATGGGGCTCTCCAGGGGTTACAAATGAATGCAAGGGTCTACACAGGGATAAAAGGGGCTCCACAGGAATGCTAGGGTCTATGCAGAGATAAAAGGGGTTCCCTCAGGAAACATGGGGCTCTCCAGGGGTTACAAAGGAATACAAGGGCCTACACAGGGATACAAGGGGCTACACAGGAATGCAAGGTCTATGCATAGATACAAGGTGTTCCACCAGGAAACATGGGGCTCTCCAGGGGTTACAAAGGAATACAAGGGTCTACACAGGGATACAAGGGGCTCCACCGGAATTCTAGGGTCTATGCAGAGATACAAGGTGTTCCACCAGGAAACATGGAGCTCTCCAGGGGTTACAAAGTAATACAAGGGTCTACACAGGGATACAAGGGGCTCCACAGGAATGCAAGGTCTATGCATAGATACAAGGTGTTCCACCAGGAAACATGGGGCTCTCCAGGGGTTACAAAGTAATACAAGGGTCTACACAGGGATACAAGGGGCTCCACCGGAATTCTAGGGTCTATGCAGAGATACAAGGGGTCCAACCAGGAAACGTGGGGCTCTCCAGGGGTTACAAAAGAATACATGAGCTCTACAGGGTTACAAGGATGGATCTGAAAAATATCACAGTTACCTGTGCACTGCAGTTACCTTGTGCACAGTTGGATCAAGTTCCTTTATGATGCAGCTGCCATCACTGTCACCCTCACTATTACAGTGTCCTCCTCTCAGCTTACGAAGGAAGTGAGTGGCACATATTGGATACAATTACTCAATACAATCTTGCACATTGCCTAGAACTGAAGTAATAGGGGAGAACAGCTGCCAGCTCTACACAAAGATGATCTACAGTAAAGCTCCTGGCAGCCATGCCAAATTTCTGGTGCCACACCTACACCTAGAATCCTATTCAGCCCAGCTATGTGCAGCGGGATCCCTCTACAAATGTACGTCTTCAAATGTTTCCCCTCCCCTTCCAGGAAAATTAAAGGCACACTAAGTAAAAAAAAAAACTTCCATTGCTTAATATGTATGATGCAAAGGATTAAGTATTGATGCAAAAATTCAGGGCCTGCTGCTGTCTCTTGTTAGGCCCCATTTACACCATGTTATATGCACTGCGGTGCCATTTATTGAGAATGCCACCCCAATGCACCCTTGCGATGCTTCAGATTGCAGCAAATTACCGCGCATTGCAGAGCGCTAGCAAAAATACAGTATGTCCAATTTTCTTGTCTGTTGTGTTTCATTATGTAGCTCATTTAAATAGAATGGGCTTAAATGGGTGGTAGTGTGCATTGCTAGCTTGTTTTAAAGGTATAGGAGCAGATCCACAAAAGTATTACACTGGCGTATCTCTTGATACGCCGGCGTAATTAAAAATTTCCCGCGTCGTATCTTTGTTTTGTATCCACAAAACAAGATACGACGGCATCTGAGATCGATCCGACAGGCGTACGCCGTCGGATCTTAGATGCAATTTTTAGGCGGCCGCTAGGTGGCGTTTCCGTCGAAATCCACGTCGAGTATGCAAATTAGCTATTTACGGCGATCCACGAATGTACGTCCGGCCGGCACTTACCTACATTCTTGCTACTCTATTCTTTACTGTGTGGCCTGCGCCCTGCAATGCTTAGACAATATCGTTTTTAAACATTGATGTGCTCTACGGCAGTGGTGTATTTAGGTTTTGTGCTGCCCTACTCCTGACTAAACTTGTGCGCCCCCTAATTTAAATATGACCCACCCCTTCCTGTCAAGGCCACACCCCTTTCTGTTTAAGACCCGCCCTAACATTTTTGAATGGGTACACTAGTTCTGAGGGCGTGGGGGGGCAATGGATTCCCTTCATTTGCATAGATTTTCTCTCACTTCCTGTTTGGCTATGGGGCAGGAAGTGAAGGGAAATCTCTGCAATGGGACAGGGATGGTAAAAAATAAACTGACAGGGGCTATAACTCTCCCTTACTCTATACAAAATGAAAAAGAAAAAGTGTTGTCTATAGTTCTACTTTAAGCCCAAATTTCTGATAATTTTATCGAGAGGACTAAGAAGATGTAACCATGCCAGTGGTGCAGCAGAAAACATATAGCACAATGAGGAAGGTTTGTGGTCCAGGATGATAGGACAGTCAAAATTAGAAACGGCGCCCCCCCCTACAGTTGTGGAATGCCGGCCGCCCACATACCGAAAGCAGTGCGGCTGCTTTATGGGGGCGCTAGACTAATTTGCCTCTCAGCCCAGTCCGCCCCATAAGACTGGCGCGACATTAACATTGTAGCACAAGCCGACGGGGACACTTTCCGTGCTGCCCCCCTGCAAAGTGCTGCCCTAGGCCTGGGCCTTGTTGACCTAGGCCAGGATACAGCGTTGCTCTACGGCATCCTACAAATCTTATTTTACAAACCAACAGCAGTCCTACAACACAAATATGTTTATAACAGTACTAAGGAAATATGGAGATTGCCTCTTCTGACCTCCCCTTCTGAAAATGACAGTTGCCTGACTGTCACTCAATACTTTCTAAACCATTTACCTGCAATAGGTAGCAGATTCTGACTTGACACATGCTTCAGAAACCCAGAAAGAACTGATGCAAGAGACAGCCAGGATACTAAGATTTTTAGGAGGTCAGCCACGGCACCCCAATATTTGCTCCAGTACAGGATACCTTTAATGTCTACACAGCAAAGATATATTTCTAATGAAACATACGGGGTTAAACGCCCTTAAAAAACCCTCTTATTCAATATCGCAAGATGACCAGTCTCTAACGTTGGGTGACCTTCTGAGTGGCGATTCGTAGGACAGGCGCAAGCTAACGAATGTGAGAGTGAGTGCGGAGGATTTAGGTTGTGGTTTATTAATAGTAATTTCAGCCTCCCTACTTCTGTGGAATAAGACTCCATTTTCCTGCGTATGTTGATTTTGGCTTGGAGTGTACAGCAGGGCAGCCCTGCCAGAATCCACAAATTTCATTCCTACTCCTCCTGTTCACCCTTGCTGGGCTTTTTAACCCTAGAAGACCCAGAACTGCTTGCAGGGGTTAATCCCACACATGCCTCAATGCTTGTCATCGTGACTTATCTTTATTTACTTACACAGTTCAAAAAATACCAAGACTTTTTATTACTGACCCTCCTAAATATTGGCAGCAATAGAAAAGCCTCACTAGTGTTTACTTTACTAGTGGCTACAATTATTAATTAGTGATTAACAAATTATTCAATGATTATATATTTTTATATCTAACGAATGCATTTCTATTATTAAATATGTCTTATTACCCAGCTCCTGCATGTCTTATTACCCCTATAATATCTTATTACAGTAACCCAGCTCCTGAGTGTCTTATTACCCCTGTAATATCTTATTACAGTGACCCGGCTCTTGAGTGTCTTATTACCCCTGTAATATCTTATTACAGTAACCCGGCTCCTGAGTGTCTTATTACCCCTGTAATATCTTATTACAGTAACCCAGCTCCTGAGTGTCTTATTACCCCTGTAATATCTTATTACAGTAACCCAGCTCCTGAGTGTCTTATTACCCCTGTAATATCTTATTACAGTAACCCAGCTCCTGAGTGTCTTATTACCCCTGTAATATCTTATTACAGTAACCCGGCTCAAGAGTGTCTTATTACCCCTGTAATATCTTATTACAGTAACCCAGCTCCTGAGTGTCTTATTACCCCTGTAATATCTTATTACAGTAACCCAGTTCCTGATTTTCTTATTACACCTGTAATATCTTATTACAGTAACCCAGCTCCTGAGTGTCTTATTACCCCTGTAATATCTTATTACAGTAACCCGACTCCTGAGTGTCTTATTTCCCCTGTAATATCTTATTACAGTAACCCGGCTCCTGAGTGTCTTATTACCCCTGTAATATCTTATTACAGTAACCTGGCTCCTGAGTGTCTTATTCTCCCTGAAATATCTTATTACAGTAACCCAGCACCTGAGTGTCTTATTACCCCTGTAATATCTAATTAGAGTAACCCAGCTACTGATTGTCCTATTATCCTTGTAATATCTTACTACAGTAACCCACTTTTTGAGTGTCTTATTACCCCTGTAATATCTAATTACAGTAACCCAGCTCCTGAGTGTCGTATTACCCCTGTAATATCTTGTTACAGTAACCCAGCTCCGGAGTTTCTTATTACCCCTGTAATATCGTATCACAGTAACCCGGCTCCTGAGTGTCTTATTACCCCTGTAATATATTATTACAGTAACCCAGCTCCAGAGTGTCTTATCACCCCTGTAATATCTTATTACAGTAACCCAGCTCCTGAGTGTCTTATTACCCCTGTAATATCTAATTAGAGTAACCCAACTCGTGAGTGTCTTGTTACCCCTGTAATATCTTATTACAGTAATCCAGCTCTTCAGTGTCTTATTACCCCTGTAATATCTTATTACAGTAACCCAACTCCTCACCCCTGTAATATCTTATTACAGTAACCCAGCTCCTAAGTGCCTTATTACACCTGTAATATCTTATTACAGTAACCCAGCTACTGACTGTCTTATTATCCCTGTAATATCTTATTACAGTAACCCACCTTTTGAGTGTCGTATTACCCCTGTAATATCCTATTACAGTAACCCAACTCCTGAGTGTCTTATTACCCCTGTAATATCTTATCACAATAACCCAGCTCCTGAGTGTCTTATTACCCCTGTAATATCGTATTACAGTAACCCAGCTCCTGAGTATCTTATTATCCCTGTAATATCTTATTACAGTAACCCAACTCCTGAGTGTCTTATTACCCCTGTAATATCGCATTAGTTTTTGAATGCATTTTTGTCCGAATTTCTGGGATTTTCGTATTCTTTTTAACAAACGATAACGAACACGCAGAATCCGAAAGATCCAACATAAAAAATGCTTTATTTTCGTTTTGTGGCAACAACAGTTCGATATAGATAGATAGAAGATTCGACATGACGGTGACTATAGCTTTCTGTGTCTATCGAACCTGCAGTCGAATGTGCCTAACCTAACTCTATTAGATTATTCCACATAGAGAGAAAAGATTGACATTATAGAGACATGAAGATTCAACGAAGCAGCTAAAAACATACGATCGCAGGGAGCGTACATTTATGATCAAATGCTCCGCCCATAGGCTTCAGAAGAATTCTAATGTTGGTTGACTAGTAATAATAATTAATAAATATAATTATTACTACTCATACAACATTAGAACTCTTCTATAGCTTGTGGGTGGAGCATTCGACCAGAAATGTGCGATTGCGGCGTCGTACCTGCTTCGTCGAATCTTCTTAGAACATTCGACAGACACCATAAGCCTTCAATGACAGATTCAACCTTAATTAATTCGGATTTTTAGGAGGATGCATTTTTAAACGAAACAAACTAAATAAAAACAAAATTTCGGAAGTAACTAAATCATTTTGTTTTTCCGAAATTCCGAAACAAAATATTTCAGTGTGCACATGTCTATTAACCACTTCAATACAGGGCATTTTCACCCCCTTCCTACCCAGAACAATTTTTAGTTTTCAGAGCTGTCGCACTTTGAATGACAATTGCGCGGTCGTGCGACGTGGCTCCCAAAATTTACGCCCTTTTTTTTCCACAAATAGAGCTTTGTTTTGGTGGTATTTGATCACGTCTGCGGTTTTAATTTTTTGCACTATAAACAAAAGTAGAGGGACAATTTTGAAAAAAAACCCCACAATGGGCCAGATCCACGAAGCAGTTACGCTGGCGTATCTCTTGATACGCCGCGTAACTGCTAGGTTGCTCCGGCGTATCTTTGTTTTGTATCCACAAAACAAGATACGCCTGAAGCTGGGCTAGATCTGACTGGCGTACGTCTTAGTACGCCGTCGGATCTAAGGTGCATATTTACGCTGGCCGCTAGGTGGCGCTTCCGTCGATTTCCGCGTCGAGTATGCAAATTAGCTAGATACGCGAATCCACAAACGTACGTCCGGCCGGCGCATTGTTTTACGTAATTTCCGTAAGGCTTTTTTCGGCGTAACGTTACCCCTGCTATATGAGGCGTAGCCAATGTTAAAGCGGTGGTTCCCCCTTAAAAACAACATTTTTTTATTCCACTGCCCCCCCACATTCCATCACGATTAAGGCTCTTATTATTTTTTTCCTGCTGTACATACCTTAGTACAGCATATTCACCCGTGCATCCGGGTTGCGAGTCCCGCGGGAGTGGGTGTTCCTCACATGCTGTTGATTGACGTTTTGCCCAAAAACGAGCTCCCCCCTGTCGCGTAAGCCGCATCACGGTTGGCGAAAGGAGCCGAACGGCGAGTCGGCGCTATACTGCGCATGCGCATCGCCGTTCGGCTCCTTTCGCCAATCGTGACGCGGCTTACGCGACGGGGGGAGAGCTCGTTTTTGGGCAAAACGTCAATCAACAGCATGTGAGGAACGCCCACTCCCGCTGGACTCGCAACCCGGATGCACGGGTGAATATGCTGTACTAAGGTATGTACAGCAGGAAAAAAATAATAAGAGCATTAATCGTGATGGAATGTGGGGGGGCAGTGGAATAAAAAAATGTTGTTTTTAAGAAGGAACCACCGCTTTAAGTATGGACGTCGGGGCCAGCGTCGAATTTTCCATCGTGTACGTCGTTTGCTTAAAACGTTCGCGAATAGGGCTTTGCCTAGAATGACGTTCACGTCGAAAGCATTGGCTTGCTGCGGGTTAATTTGGAGCATGCGCACTGGGATACCCCTACGGACGGCGCATGCGCCGTTCAGAAAAAACGTAATTTTCGTCGGGTCAAGACGTATTAACATAAAACACGCCCCCATCTCATCCATTTGAATTGCGCGCCGTTACGCCGACACAGTTACACTATGCCGCCGTAACTTACGGCGCAAATTATTTGTGGATACGGGAAATACGCTGTAAGTTACGGCGGCGTAGTGTATCTGAGATACACTATGCTGGACGTAAAGAAGCGCAGAGGTACGTGGATCTGGCCCAATATCTTTTACTTTTTGATTTAATAAATATCATAATTAAAAAAAAAAAACAATTTTTTTCCTCAGTTTAGACCAATACGTATTCTTCTACATATTCTTCTACATTCTTCTACATATTTTTGTGAACGTGACATTGCGGCGGGCATATCGGACACTTTTGACACATTTTTGGGACCATTCACATTTATACAGCAATTAGTGCTATAAAACTGCACTGATTACTGTGTAAATGTGACTAGCAGGGAAGGAGTTAACACTAGGGGTTAATATGTTTCCTAAAGTGTGTTCTAACTGTAGGGGGAGGGGGACTCACAAGGGGAGGAGACCGATGTGTGTTCCTCTGTACTGGGTACACACATCTGTCTCCTCACCGCTGACAGGACATGGATCTGTGTGTTTACACACACAGATCCATGGTCCTGCCGTGATTGCGGGCAATCGTGGGTGCCCCGGGTCCCGAGCAATGCGGCGGGGGCGCGCGCGTGCCCCCCTAGCCGCCCGGGAATGCAAGGACGTCATATGACGCCCACTCTGAAGGAGGAAGGGTTCCCACCGACATCATTTTACAATGACTCGGTAGGGAACGTGTTAATATCCTATTACAGTAACCCAACTCCCGAGTGTCTTATTACCCCTGTAATATCTTTTTACAGTAAACCGGCTCCTAAATGTGTGTTATTACCCCTGTAATATCTTATTATAGTAACCCGGCTCCTGAGTGTCTTATTACCCCTGTAATATCTTATTACAATAACCCAGATCCTGAGTGTCTTATTACCCCTGTAATATCTTATTACAATAACCCAGCTCCTGAGTGTCTTATTACCCCTGTACTATCTTATTAGAGTAACCCAGCTCCTGAGTGTCTTATTACCCCTGTAATATCTTATTACAGTAACCCAGCTCCTGAGTGTCTTATTACCCCTGTAATATCTTATTAGAGTAACCCAGCTCCTGAGTGTCTTATTACCCCTGTAATATCTTATTACAGTAACCCAGCTCCTGAGTGTCTTACTACCCCTGTAATATCTTATTACAGTAATCCGGCTCCTGGGTGTCTTATTACCCCTGTAATATCTTATTACAGTAATCCGGCTCCTGGGTGTCTTATTACCCCTGTAATATCTTATTACAGTAACCCAGCTCCTGAGTGTCTTATTACCCCTGTAATATCTTATTACAGTAACCCGGCTCCTAAGTGTCTTATTACCCCTGTAATATCTTATTACAGTAACCCGGCTACAGAGTGTCTTATTACCCCTGTAATATCTTATTACAGTAACCTGGCTACAGAGTGTCTTATTACCCCTATAATATCTTATTACAGTAACCCAGCTCCCGAGTGTCTTATTACCCTTTTAATATCTTATTACAGTGACCCAGGTCCTGATTTTTTAAAAGATCGGGATACATTAAAAACCCCTTTCAGATTTGTAATGCTATCCAGGGTTTCTATTAGACAGATCTACTTCACTTTCTGACATTTTACCAGATATGACGTGTGGGGAACAAATAAAAATGCTTTGTTTAGTTGAGTAGGGGATGGCTAGAACCCCTGTTATGTTTTTATATCTGTTTGTGTTCATGTTGCAGATTCTCCCTGATTTCCTGTCTGATTAAATTATTGTCAGCAGTCCATTGAGGGCAAATCTTTCTAATGGAGCTCTTGGTAGCAGCAAGACCTGTCAAGAGTTTCCATAATTTCCCACTTTATCAAAAACTATAAAAATTAAAGCGGATGTGCCACTAAAAAAATATATTAAAAGCCAGCAGCTACAAATACTGCAGCTGCTGACTTTTAATATAAGGACACTTACCTGTCCTGGAGTCCAGCGCCGATCGCAGCAGATGACGAGCGATCGCTCGTCTCTCTGCTGCTCCCCCCTCCATCCACGGTGAGGGAACCAGGAAGTGAAGCGCTGCGGCTTCACTGCCCGGTTCCCTACGGCGCATGCGCGAGTCGCGCTGCGCCCGCCGATTGGCTCCCGCTGTGTGCTGGGAGCCGAGTGTTCCCAGCATACAACGGGGGACGGACGGGAAGCGGAGAAAAAACCCGTCCTTTGCCCGTATCGTAGGGCCGGAAGTGGGTGCAGATACCTGTCTGTAGACAGGTATCTGCACCCCCCTCCCCCCTGAAAGGTGTCAAATGTGACACCGGAGGGGGGGAGGGTGCCGATCAGCGGGACTCCACTTTAGAGTGGAGATCCGCTTTAAGTTTTCAGCCTGACATACACTTTGATGAATTTTTGTAGTCTTCACATTGTTGCGTGTGAAGTTAAGAAGGGGTGGGGGGACCACCAGGGAATTTTCGGGTTAGAGAGGCACCTTGTGGTTTGCCATCTCAGGCCTCTTACACACGACTGAGTTTCTCGGCAAAAAACAGCAAGAGACTTGCCGGTGTTTTTTTTTTGTCCGAGGAAAACGGTCGTGTGTACATTTTTCAACGAGGAAACTGTCGAGGAACTCGTCGAGCCAAAAAGAGAGCATGTTCTCTTTTTCCCTGACGGGAATGGAGAAAATTGGCAAGTCGAGTTCCTCGACAGCCTAACAAGGAACTCGACGAGCAAAACGATGTGTTTCGCCCGGTCGAGTTCCTCGGTCGCGTGTATGAGGCCTAATTGAAATATTAGAGACAGGGTTTAATCGAGTTTCCTTTGCTGACTAACCAAGCTGAGTGCTGGATAATTTTTGCAATGTTTACATTTGAACATGGATTTCTCATTCTTCCATTCATGCTTATTCTTTCTAACTGCTCCAGCTTCTCCTCCGCCCTGTCCGGCTCATCTGCAGCCACATTCTTGAATTGCTCCAGAGTTTAGTCAGAAGTCTGGAACGTCCCCAATTCTCCTTCCTATTTGCTGTTTCTTCATAGATCACCATAACACTTCACAGTTGGGTAGGATGATGAGAAGGACAGGTAACATGGTCCGTGATAAACAGGTTAAGCAGTCGTGGTAGGTGGAGGTCCCTTCTAAAAACTAAATTTTATTTAATCAGAGGATGAATGTAGTAGACAGACAGGGGTGAACTCTGCGCGAGGCCAGGGCCCTGTGATAGAAGTAAACAGAGACAGAGAAACCATTTAGAATCAACATTGGCAGGGAAGAGTTTTCGGGTGCTCCCCCCTCCCCTCCTCTTGCCCAAATCCCCGTTGGCATGATCAATGTTTCATGGGCAGCCTCAGCTGCAGACGGGCAGTTTGGCTCAGCCCAAAGCAGGCTTTACAGAAGTTTGTAAGCCCTGTGGAAGGTTGGGGGGAGGGGATGGAGCACATGCTGAGCGGGCACTGCCAGCCGGTTTGGGTATGGCATGACTGAGATTCACCAGGTGGCAGGGGGAGGGGCGGACAGATACCAATTGCTTGCTCGTTTAGAGAATTAACAAAATGCCCCTTTCACAGTCGGCACAGTATCTGTTGTTACTCTGCAATTCCTCCGTCGATGTTTGTCTTCAGTTTTTTTTTTTTTTTTTTTACTCTCCTTCCTTCCATGTGTTTCTCCTACTTGTGTTTTTGTTGAAATTCTAAACTTTCTTGTTTCAGTTCAGACACGACCACCCTTATAGTCCCACAACCCCCTTCCCGCTTTACTCTAACATAGATTTTTTCCGCTCTTCTTTTTTTACCGTTTTCTTTACACAATTCTTTTTTCCTTTTTATCAGTGTGTTTGTATTGTTAATTACTCTGTAGCTAATCTGTCCATTTTTTTTCTCTGCCCCATCTTCAGTGCTCCCCTCTTTCTTTCTCTTCTTACTTACCTCTCTCTTTTCTGCACTCCCCCCACTCACTTTTCTTTTATGTCTTTTCTTTCTTTCTTTTTTCATATGTCTCTACAGCTTCCTTTTAGGGTTTTCATCACCTACCCATCTCTCTTTCTTTTTCTCCTAAACCTTTTCTCTCTTTTTATGTCTGTCTCCTACAATTGCTTTTCCTCTTCATTTTCTCTCTCTCTCTCTCTCTCTCTCTCTCTCTCTCTCTCTCTCTCTCTCTCTCTCTCTCTCTCTCTCTCTCTCTCTCTCTCTCTCCTTACACCCTTTCTTTCCACAGCTTATAATATTTTTCTCTCTCCCTCTCTTCCACTCTCAGCTTCTTACCCTCTCCTTGACATGTTTTTATTCTATTCTCTCTCACATTTTTTTTTTATATCTTTGTTACACACAATCTATCTTTCTCCCTTATGCTTTTTATCAGTATCTGTCTTGACATTTTCTGATTTTGGTTTTCAGTTTGTTTGTGTCATTCTCAGTGTGTTCTATGGGAGATTCCTTTAATCCCTCCCTCACTTTTCCTTGTCTCTCCAGCTCTCTGTAGCTTTTACACTTCTTTTTTCTGTCTTTTTCCCTTGTTCTTTCAGTAGCGCAATTTTTCACTTGTTGCCTCCTCATTCCTCTCTCTTTTTTCTCTCGTTCCTCTCTCTTTCTTGTATTTCTTTGTTCTTTTTCTCCAACTCTCTTCCCTTCCTCGCTTTATTCCTCGTCCTCTTTTCTCCTTTGTTTGCTCTCTCTCTCTCTTCATTTCTCTTATCATCTTTTTTCTTCTCTTCCTTCTTTTTCCTATTTTTAATTTGTATCTATCTCATTCCCATTCACCTCAGTCTGTTTCTGTCCCCCTTCCCTTTTCTCTCTTTCTTTCCCTCCAGCTCTCTTCCCATCCTCTGTCTCTCTTCCTCTTCCCCTTCACTTATTTTTCCTCCTTTTTTTCTTTCTTTTTATCTCTCTTTCCTTTTTCCCTGTCTATATCTCTATTCCTCCTTCATTTTCTCTCTCTTTCTCTCTTATTTTCTTCCATTTCCCCCCCTTTCTCTCAGTCTGTCTTTTGCCCCCGTTTCTCCTTTATTTTCCTTTCTCTCTTTTCTCTCTCTCTCTCTTTTTTCTCTTTTCTCTTCTCTCTCCGTCTCTCATCCCTTCTTCTCTGTATCTGTGCATCTTCCTCTTTTTTCTTATTTCTTCTCCCTTTTTCTCTTTCTTTCCCACTGTATTTTTCTTCCTTCTCTCTGTCCCTCTTACTATTTCTCCATGTTTTCCACTCTCTTTTTATTTCCTGTCCTCTCTGCCTGTCTCTGTCCCTATATATATATTCTCTTCTTTTTCCACTCCCTTTCTCTTCTTTCCCTCTTTCTCTTTTTATTTTTCTTCTTTCTCTTCTGTCTTTCTTTTTTTAAATTTTCTCCATCACATTCCCATTTATCGCTCACTCTTTATTTACACCCCCCCCTTATTTCTCTTCTATTCCTATTCTTCCTACTTTTTTCTTTATCTCTCTCTCTCTCTCTCCCATTCCTCTTTGTCTTTTTCTGTCCCTTTATCTCCTTCTTTTTTCTCATTTTCTATCTCACTCTTTCTTTCCTTCTAGCTCTTTTAATCCAAATGTCTCTGTTCCTCTTTCTCCTTCTTTTTCCTCTCTCCTTCTTTCCCTCCATCTCTCTTCCCTTCCTCTTTTCCCCTTTTTTTCTCTTGCTCTCTCTTCCTTTCACCCCGTCTCTTTTCTCTTTTGTTTTGTCCCTCTTTCTATGTCTCCTTTTCTCGCTCTCTCTTTCTCTTTGCCTTTATTTTCCTTCCTCTCTGCCTGTCTTTCTCCCTATTTCTCTTTTCTCCTTCTTATTTCACTCTCTTCTTACCCTCTGCCTCCCTCTCTTTCTGTTTTTCTTCCTTTTTCCTCTGTCTCTCTCTCTCTTTAAAAATGTTCTTTATCTCTTTTCTCTTTCTCTTTCCCTCTTTACTTGTGCCCCCCCCATTTCTCTTCTCTTCCTATTCTTCCTTCATTTACATTTTTTATCCATCTCTTTCTCATTCCTCTCAGTCTGTCTCTGTCCCTCTTTCTCCTTCTTTTTTTCTCTCGTTCTCACTCTTTCTTTCCTTCCAGTCGTCCCCTCTTCCTATTTTCTCCTTCTTTTTCCTTTCTCTCTTTCCCTCCATCTCCCGTTCCCTTCCTTTTTTCCCTGTTCCTCTTCCTGTTTTCCCATTTTTTCCTCTCCTGCTCTCTCTTCCTTTCATGCTGTATTTTTCTATTCTTCTCTGTCCCTCTATGTCTCCTTTTCTTTCTCTCTCTCCTTCTCCCTCTTTTTATTTCCCTTCCTCTCTGCCTGTCTCTTTCCCTATTTATATTTTCTTCTTCTTTTTCCACTCTCTTCTATCCCTCTGCCTCCATTCCATCCTCCTCTTCCTATTTTTCCTTCCTTTTCCCTTTCCCATTTCTCTCCCTCTTTATCCCCCCCCCCATGTCTCTTCTCTTTCTTTTCTTCCTTCTGTTTTATTTTCATTTATCTCTTTCCCATTCCCTTCAGTCAGTCTCTGTCCCTCTTTCTTCTTTTCTTCTTTCATTTTATCTCACTCTTTCTTTCCTTCCATCTATCTTCCAATCTTCCATGTCTTTGTTCCTCTTCCTCTTTTCCCCTTCTTTTTCCTCTCTCTCTCTCTTTCTTTTCCTCCATATCTCTTCCCATTTTTTCCCCTCCTGCTCTCTTTTCCTTTAACGCTGTCTCTTTTCTCTTCTTCTCTGCCCCTCTTTTCATGTCTTCTGTTCTCTTTCTCTCTCTCTTTTTTTTCCTCTCTGTCCCTTTTTGCTCCTTCTCTTACTCTTCCTTTATTTCCCCTCTGTCTCTCTTCCCCTTCTCTCACTCTCTTTCTTTCTTCCTCTTATTTTGTCTCTATTACTCTGCCTCCATCCTCTTTCTCGCTGTCTTTTTTTTTTTTTTAACTTCCTCATTCCCTTATTTTCTCTTTTTTTCCATTCCTCACACTGTCTCTCTTCACTTGTATCTTCTCCTACTTCTTCCTGGGTATTTTCTCATTCTCTCGTATTTCTTCACACAATATATCTCTGGGATCACCCATCCCTTTCTGATTTTGCCTGTCAGTAGCTGAATATTCAGCAAATCCCTGAATGAAGCAGAGTTCCACACACAGAGTACGACTCAGCTCCCCGTCTACTGCCTGAACGCTGTGTACCCATTAATAGATTTCCTCTGCTCCCATTCCCAGCAAATGCTACAACTAACTCAAACTGAGGAAAAGCATATCCCATTTTATTATTTGGAAAATGTCATACTGTATGTGCCTACCCTGAACTATAATTCTAACACTGTTGCTTGTAATATCGTAGTTTTACCTATTTTATTATTTATTACAGGTATATATATAGCCACAACAATTTACACAGTTCTTTACATATTGTACATTCTCATCATTAATTGCTATAATGTACATATGTAATACAGAAAAATCTCCCATTTTATTTTCCTCCACATTTCCTGTACATTTTTTTTAAAATCCTGTTTTAGTCTCAGGTCTATTTTCCTAGTTCCTGCTGTGTACACTTCCTGCAATTCACATTTTTTGGGGTCTCCTGAAAATTTGAATTTCTATAATTTTTTCATTACCCAAAATGAATATAAAAATTATATTAATACAATTAATTTACTTTTTCCCTTCCACACACTGTTATTATTATTAATACTACTACCACTATTGCTATTTTTATTGTTATTATACCATTTAAATGTCTTATAATATAAGAAAAAAAACATAATATGTAACAAAACATTAAAGCTAGGAGAATATATAAAATGTGGATAAACATTGGCCTTTTGTTACAAAAAAAAAAAAAATATTCAACAACCTCACCTTAATCTAAAATTTGCAGAAGTGTATTTATTTTATTTGCATATGAGATACATAGTATGTATTTACTATGAGATATTTCCAAAAGCTTTACAGAATACGCCGAACAAGCCATATTTTATTTTCTGCTCAATGGAACTTACACTCTAATGTTACTGCTGCAGTCGTATGAACTAGGGTCAGTTTTGGGTGAATGCAAATACACCTACTATTGGGTTTTTGGATTGTGTGAAGAAAAAGGAGCTTTCGAAGAAAACCCATATAAAACCAGGAGGCAATGGGAACAATTAAAAGACTTAGTAGTACAGTTTTCTTGCTTAGTGTTCTTCTTGATTAAAGTAACAGTTGCTTACTTAAATGGTGACTGTGGAATAAAATTACTATGTACATTTTAAAGAAAAATCTATCTATCTATCTATCTATTGATCTATCTATCTTTTAATTTTCATTGGGATTGAGCACCTGCCATGTTTTATATTTCTTGCATTAGGCACATGCATAGAAGTCTTCAGCTGCCTTTTGCACAACTGGGTCATTCGTGTGTTGGGCCTCCTTAGATACTCTGTAATATACTGCAGATCCCACTGTTAGCTCTTATAGATTGGAGTAGGAATGCACAACACAAAGGCACATTCATGCTGCTTCCTTATGTTGAGGATAGGCTATTGCAACCTGTTTGTATTTTAAATCAGAAACAGATTAGGTGTTTTATATACAGTATATACTTTCAAGCATGTGCGGGAAAACCGTCAAGTAAAAGTCCTTTTAATATATATATATATATGTGTGTGTGTGTGTATATATATATATATATATATATATTCTGTATGCAATTTTTTTTATATATATATATAGATATATAATATATATCTATATATATATCTATATATCTATATATATATATATACATATATATATATATATATATATATATATATATATATATATATATATATATATATATATATATACATATATATGCGAACAGGCCCTCTGGACAATTTTTCTAGAATTTTTTTCCAATTTATTCTTATCTTTTGCTCCCGCAGCCTTATTCGCTGAGCCACGGTCTCATCTACCCTTCAGCCAGCCATCCCACCCAATTACATCTCAGTTGTTTCCAATGCAGGTTACTTGTATCAAGATCACATCTATTTTTGTTTTTTTACATCTGTTGTGCTCTATTTTTATGATCCAAATGATCCAAATTACAATGATCAAAATTATGATCTTAAAAAAAGTTCACTCTTTTTTTTTTTAAGGTTGTAAAAAGTGCAAAAAAAGTGATATACACCACGAATGCAAAAACCTCTTACAAAATTACTGTATTTATTGGCGTATAACACTCACTTTTTTACCCTGAAAATAGAGGGTAAACTGTGCCTGCGTGTCATACGCAGGGGGCTGTGAATTTTTTTTTCCCTGAAACTTCCCTCTTAACGTTAGGGTGCGTGTTTTACGCCGATAAATACGGTATCTAATATTTTCCGACCTGTCTGAGATCTGATTTTCCAATTTAATACTAGAAAGTAATTGAAAGCACTCAGAAAACATATGTTGGTCTTTTTTTTCTTGAACTTAGGCCTGATTAGAATATTGAAAGGATCAGAATATTCAAAATAATAAAATGATTCATTTATTGACACTATACTGTGTTCGCTTTAACACTCATTGAGGTTTATTTACTAAAACTGGAGAGTGCAAAATCTGGTGCAAATCTGCAAAGAAACCAATCAGCTTTCAGGTTTTATTGTCAAAGCTTAATTGAACAAGCTGGAGTTAGAAGCCGATTGGCTACCATGCACTGCTGCACCAGATTTTGCACTCTCCAATTTTAGTAAATCAACCCCACTCTGACAAACTCAATGTTTGAATTTAGGGGAATTTTACCACTTTTTTTTTTGCAAACATTGTAAGATTGCACCATTTTGTTAATGCTATGTGTGTTTGGTATAAAACTGTGTTGCTCCTAAAATTTTTTTATCTCCTCACTGTGTGACTCTGAATTGAAGGGCATGCAACAGACACACTTCCTGTCTGTGTGACGCCCCCGCCACTCACAGAACTCACTGAGCGACACAGACACACCCCCTGGGCTACAGGAGGTGTCTGTCACAGATGCTGTGTCCTATGTGATGCACATGTGTAGGTAGCTGATGGACTGCAATACATTTGTCAACCTGAAGGTGGCACTGTGCCTTTCTTCAGGATGGCAGTAGACCATTGAATACTGAATGGTCACCTATTATGGGCTCCAGATGGTCTTCTTGGAGAGGCCAGCATCTCCAATTGGATTTCCTGAAATCCTGCAAAGTTTGGGTAGCCATCTTGACACAGAGGTACTTAACTAACAGATTCTGCATCATTTGGTGCCCCCGCAGTGTGTGGGTGTAGGTCAGGGACAGAGCTCCGCTCGTTGGGCAGAAAGTTGGAGCAGTTATTGGGAGAAGTACCTGGCCAGCAGGAATGAGTAGGTTTCCCCTTAAAAGGTATCTCCTCTGCCAGATTCCTGGAACTGTCTTCCATTGGCAACCAGATGACAGCAAGGGCTTTGGGGATCTCAGGGTGACCCAGTAATTTTATATCTCCTCCAAAGGAAGTGCCCCTGGCATTCTGGGATCTGGAAGCTCATGTTATATAACTTGCTTGTGTTTGTAAACTGCCTTATTTCTGTGATCATTCAATGACACAGCACATCACCAATCATGGTAAAGAGCCTATGACGTAGGCTCTTTACCATGTGATCAGCTGTGTCCAATCACAGCTGATCACAGTGCAAACAGAAATGCCGGTTATCTGCTTTCCTCTCCTCACGCTGACAGAGCATGAGTAGAGGAGAGCCGGTAAGCGGCATTTCTGAGCGGGGACGTCTGCACTGACAATCAGGGCACTGATCATCAAGATGTGGAAAAAGTGAAGTGATGTGAATACTTTCCGGGTGCACTGTATCAAATACACTTAATTCCTGTGTGTTTGTGTTCCATGTGATGCTCGAAGTTTTGCATACGTTAAGGAGATGTGTTTTTGCACATGTAAAAGGGAAGTGTTACAGAGAGTATAAATATTGTGTGGTTTGTAGCGTCAATATAAACTTGTGTACCTGGGTGCCTTGCTGGCTGTGTTGATCCCCTGCTCCTACCCCCCCCCCAACTGCTGGGATCTGTGTAAACATCAGGCAGTGTGTGCAGGTTCAGAGCAGTCTTGTGTGTGATCCCCTGCCTGCTCACCCTCTCTCCTGGCAACCAGCAAAGGGACCAATCAGGAAAGGCTGGAGGAGAATCATGGGACATGTAGCCCCCTTGGAAGTGCTGCCTACTGAAAGTAATGTGGCCTGAACTACAGCCCTCACCTGACCATGCAGATAAAGGAAGGGAGAGAACTGCACTTTCCCAGGCTGTAGAGGACACAGTTTCCTCTTGCCCGGAGAATGCACATTACTGTTCAGGGTGCAACATCACTGCTGCATATCAGCGGCCAGAGCGGGATCTGAAGTGCTGAATTGAGGAGTGCCAACAGCCAGAGTCACCTGGGTGCGGAGCAGAGAGTGGACTAATCATTGTGTGTGACTGGATGGTGGGCTGAAATATCACTGAGACTGTTGAGCTACTGCTGTGGGTATTTACCTTGTGCTGCTAGAGAGACTGAACCCTTTAGAACTCACTATACAGCTATCTAGTAGCATTGCTGCCTGCAGGCTTGACTGTAACTATTCTTATGTGCTGGTACTATTGGACCCCAACGCTAGCTGGCTGAAGAGTTAGGACTAAAGACAACTGCTTTACAACTTTACAACGGCTACAAGGTGAACTTTACCTTATATTTATGCTAAGAAGTACCTCTCAGGGAACATTGCACCATATCCAAGCCATTCTCCTAGAGTGCACTCTAGACTAGTTACTGTATTATTATTCACATTGCAGTTAATGTTTATATGCACTATTTATTGCTGAGTTTGCTGAATTATGTGTTGATTCCAGTCTAGTGGTACAGTACCCAATTCTAAGTAACCTCGGCATACTGAATATACTGTCTAGGTGACTCTGTCTAAACCTACCCTCTGTGTGTTTATTTATGCTTAAACCACTATTTATTCAAGCCTGTACCAATACATGAGATCAACTAAACAGTCTTGTGTCTATTTCCTGGTTCTAATTCACAGCCGAGCTAAGGGTATCTATACTTCAGTTCTTATAAGTGACTTTTTCTTATAACCAGCAGTGTCAGAGGGGCTGAGAGTGTTCTTGGTGTTGAGGCCCAGAACAGAAAACCCAAAATACCAAGTGGTGGCACTACACAAGCTACTCACTATAAAATTGTATTATATTGTAGTGCTCTAATCCACGGGAAGCAGTTGGGGACCCCCCAGGTGAGCTAGCATCTCAACCTTTGGCTCTTTTGGCAAAAAAAGACATGGGGCACTTTAGTACATTTAAAATAATTTATTAAAGCACCATTAACTCAAGGAGAGAGGGTTAGGGCACAGGATACCCCAAAAAGCAACACAAATGCAACTCCAGTATTCTAACACAATCAATATAGATATAAGGGTCGTTAAACTGAGGCTGGGAATTTGTACTGTTCAGACTGTAAGGCCTCGTACACGCGATAGGTTAACCAGAGGACCGTTGTCTTAGGTTAACCGATGAAGTTGACTGATGGTCCGTCACGCCTACACACCATAGGTTAAATAAGCGATCGTGTCAGAACGAGGTGACGTAAACCACAACGACGTGCTAAAAAAAACGAAGTTCAATGCTTCCAAGCATGCGTCGACTTGATTCTGAGCATGCGCGGGTTTTTAACCGATGGTTTTGCATACTAACGATCGTTTTTGACCTATCGGTTAGCAATCCAGCGGTTACATTTTAAAGCAAGTTTGCTTTTTTTTAACCGAAGGTTAAATAACCTATGGGGCCCACACACGATCGGTTTTGACCGATGAAAACGGTCCCTCAGACCTATGTCCTCTGGTTAACCTATCGTGTGTACGAGGCCTAAAACACCACCAGGCAGCACAAGTAATTTTTTTATATGAGCAGCTCTAACTTTCTACAATGTCTTCCAGCAGCAGCTTATACCCAGTTCTCTAGGAAACTCTTCAACAACCAAATTTCCTCTTAAGATGCTCCGTACAGGCAGCCATCTTCTTGCTCCACATCTTCTGGATCTACCTTCCAGTTACGCAGCAAATAACATCTATGGTCCCAAAACCCAGGAATACTCTTTGCTTCACCTTCCCCAGACAGCAAGCCTGGGAGGCAGAGTCCTTCAACACAGCCTCCTCTCCTGGTAACAGCCTAGTAGGCAAGGCCAAGGACCCTTCTACACCACTAGCAATAAAACTCCTTGTGGTTGACCAAAGACAAATATAACTCAGCAATATTATTTCATATTACATTGTCTGCTGCAGAACACACCTCTGCAGCTGGCATTAGCAAACCTCAGGTTATGGGGAAACCCAAAGAAAGCAGAACTATAACAATTAAAAACTCAGGCTGACTACAGCCTAGCTGCAAAATAAATTGCAGTTAGGGACACTTCTGCTTATGGCAGGGTCCCTTAGAGTATGAGGGTATGGTACAAACAGGGCTTTTTTTCTCAAACAATAGGTGCTGGAACTCACGACCCACCAAAACCCTTCCCCCCACCCACACCCTCCAAATCACATAAAATAGTAGGTGTGGTCAGTCAAATTTCACGAACAGTAGGAGGGTCTTAAAGGGGCATTAAATACCAGGATTGCATTACATACAGAGTGCAGAGCTGTCACTTGTAAACACAGAAACCAGACTTCTGTGTTTACAAGTGATAGCGGTGAGCAGGCCCCCCCAAGGGTCTGAGCCAGAGGTGGTGGAACTGAGTTTAATTGCAGACAGAGCAGGACCAAATGACGCAGCAACCGCACCACCGGCTGCGAAGCCACAGAAACACGGTTAACCACCTGGACAACGCCCAGGTTGTCACAATTGAAACACTGCTTCAAGTTATGGAAGAAGTCACCCCACAGTTCCATTGCCACCACAATCGGGAAGCGCTCCAGGAGTATCAGGTTCTTCAAGAACCCTGCCTCCTCACACTCCCTAGGCCAAGGTGTGGCACTCCATTTTCCCGACAGAACGCCCCATACCCAGTTGAGCCTGCCACATCTGTAAATAATTCCAAGTCGAAATTACTGATGGGCCCAGACATCCACAACGCGCGCCCATTGAACGACTCCAAGAAGTCATGCCACACCCTCAAGTCCTCCCTGTTCTCCCAATTCAGATTTACAAAGTCGATTTACAAAGTCGATTTACAAAGTCGTCGCTGCGGACAGCCTACGGCTAAAAACCCTGCCTATGGGAATTATCCTGCAAGCGAAATTCAACTTACCCAATAACGATTGTACCTGGAGCAGCTGGATCTTCCGCTTACCCATAATCCCATGCACTTTCGCCTTGAGAGCCTCTAGCTTGTCCTCCAGCAGTCGACATTCCATCTGCAGAGAATCCAGAACAATCCCCAAAAAGACAATGGATCACGTGGGGCCCTCCGTCTTCTCTGGAGCCAATGGAACCCCCGAAACGCTCCGCTACATAATTCAACGTTCCCAACAGAACGGAGCAAACGTTAGACTCCGGAGGGCCCACACATAAGAAGTCATCCAGGTAATGAATGACCGAGCTGAGCCCAGAGACAGCCCGGACCACCCAATCCAAGAATGAGCTGAAGGTTTCAAACAATGCACAAGAGATCGAACAACCCATAGGTAAGCAACGATCCACATAATATGCCCCATCCCAAGTGCATCCCAACAACCGAAAGCTGTCCGGGTGAACCGGCAGCAACCGGAAGGCCAATTCAACATCCGCCTTTGCCATGAGCATGCCCTGTCTTGGGAACAACCCCCAAGGGAGAAACCACCAATTCACGTAATGGAACCATAGCAAAGGGGCCAGCCATCTGCCCCAAGTGTACCTCTTTCGACAATTTCTCCGAAACCACCGATGGCCGTAACAAAACGGACCGCAAATTCCTAGCCACCGGAGGAACAGCGGATAGTGAACAGGGGATCTTAAAACCACTCTCAAAGCCCGTCTCTAAACAACCTAGCAGCGTGTCGATCGGGATACCTACTGACAAAAGGAAGCATCCTTTCCACTCAGACCAGAGTCGTCCCTCTTACCCGCAGGCTCTCCGGCTTGGCTCTTTCCTCATTTGAAACACTTTGACAGGGCATGAGTTCCCCCGCACCCTGAACATGTGTGCTTGAAGCGACAGTTTGCGTCAAACTTACATGTTCCTTCATTAAACTGCCAGCAGAAGCCCCAACATTTTTAAGTTGGTTGTCCTGAGGCCGAGGTACCTCCGACCCCCCTGAAAAAACTGAATGGGAGCCCGTGCCGACGTCATAAGCTTCATCCACAAGCTGATGTCCTTATGATCCCAGCGCAGAGAAGGTCGGATGGCCATTCGTTGTTGGAACTGTTCATCATAGCGCAGCTTATTAATGGCCTCCAAGTAAATGAACAATGCTGAACAGTGCTCAGGGGCTTTCTCTCCTATCACACACACAAGGATGGCGAAAGCCTGCAGCCAATTGGTGAAGGTACAGGGAATCAACCGATAACTGCATTTTTCCTCGTCCTCCTTTTTGCTCTCCTCCGGCTTCAATCTATCCAGATTGAATTTCTCCAGGAGCAGTAATGTGAAAATCTCCACATATTCCCCCCTCCAAATCTTTTCTTGTCCGCCTTAAGATGAGCCCCCAAGGGGCCCTCAAAACAGGGGCCCTCACTTTTGGCGGAATCCGCCAGCCTGACCGAATCCATCTTCTTTTCCCTTGCCTTTTCCTGACCACCCGCTACCGAAGCACCACCCATCACCCCGGGTGATGAAACCCCCCCTTGCCCTGAAGATGCCACCGCCAACCCGCTTGAAGCAGCCGGCGCTCCGGCAGGTAAAGGAAGGGCCACCGCAGCCTGAGCGTCACCACCACACTGCGGATCCCACGCCACTGCCGGTGACGTATTGTTGCTGCCGCCCCAGGCTCAAACCGCTGGACCAGGTCCCAGAGGCCCGCCAGTTAGTCCCGAATCTTCACCCCAGACCCATTTCCCGTGGGTGAAAAAGCTGCATGCTGACTTGAGGGGGTCCCCACGCAACCCGCCATCGTCAACCCACCCATATCGGGCCCCCCTTCTACCCTTACCCAGCAAATCCTGTAACAATGCACAAATAGTAGAAGAAGAAGTACACTTACCGGGCTGCCCAGGACTGGGCCCACCTGCCGCCGAACTGGAATCCCTCGCTGCCGGATGTCCCTGGTCCCCGCCTCCATCCAACCCGGACAGTTCACCCTCCAACCCGTCATCACTAACTGCTGGCGAAACGATCGCAGACTGCACCCCAGGAGGACGTGACCTGGTTGCTGAGGGCCTGTGCTGTTGGTCACTAATTCCTCTCCGACCCAGAACACCAGACCCGCTCGTGATTTCCACAGACGGACTCCGGACCCCCCCCTGGCTCGGCCATCACCTGCATGACCATTGCCATCACCTGCCGTTGTCACCGCACTCCTCACTATACTTCCCCTGGGAACGATCGGACCCCTGGCTGCCTCGGAAACCTGGCCAACAGCCAGCGGATTTTCTCTCCCACGCCAGGGCCGTCCGACCGCTCTGGCCTCCTACAGCAGTCGCGTCCACGTGCTCCATACATCTGCGACAAGGGGGGTGGAGGAGCCAAGGGAATCGCTCAATTCAATTCAATTCAACTCCGTCCACGGCACAGAATCCTCCCAGCCTCAGGAAAGGTTCGCTGTCCAGAGGGGGCCGGAGGGCCCCTGTCGGGTCTCCAACTGTGACGCCTAGCTCCTGGGGAGGGGTCCGGACTAAATCGCTCCGGTGGCCTAGACTGCCGCGCACGTGGGATCACCCTCCCCCCGTGGCTGGTGCTGCTTCCTGCTCCTCTAATACCGCCGCTACCTGCTCTCTCACCCAGTCGGCTCCCTGGTCGGACACCGCCGCTCGCAGCTGAGCAAAAAGCTGGGACACATCAACCATAATGGGGGTGAATTGAAATGAAATGCCGTAGTTATATGGCGGGCGCTTTAAGGAGTATAGGGTGCGCACAGCGTGATGTAGGAGCTTGTGCGTGTGGCGGGCGGCCCCGATGGCCACCGCTTACTCGCGATTGCTCCTGAAAAAGAGAGAATGGAGATCTGTCAATGTAAACAGACAGATCTCTGTTCTGTCAGGGGTTAGGAGAGCGATCTGTTGTTCCTAATGCTTAGGGACAATGATCGCTCTCCTCACCCAGGCAGTACCATCCCCCCACAGTTAGAATTAATATACGCTTATTGCGATTATTTTTACCCAAAATTTGTAGAAGAATACATATCGGCCTAAACTGAGGAAGAAATTTGTTTTTTTAAATATTTTTGGGGGATATTTATTAATAGCAAAAAGTTGAAAATATTGTCTTTTTTTGTTTACAGTGCAAAAAATAAAAAATGCAGAATACCGCCAAAATAAAGCTCTATTTGTGGGAGAAAAAGGACATCAATTTTGTTTGGGTACTACGTTGCAATTGTCAGTTGAAGCAACGCAGTGCCGTATCACAAAAATGGCCCGGTCGGGAAGGGGGTAAATTCTTCCGGGGCTGATGTGGTTAATGATACTTCCACATTTGTGTTCTCTACAGCCCTGTTAAAAATGACTTTGTGCCACAGTTGACATTTCTGTCAGCAAGATACATTATAAAAAACAGAGAAGAAAAAGCATAAAAGGGAAAAGAGATGAACAACAGAGAAAAAATAGGATGGTATGAAAAAAATAAAGCAAATCATTAACAACTAGAAGACATGCTCAGGAATATTTTTCTTTTGATGGCTTGACTAAGCACCAAAACAAACTTTGGGTCCATGATGAGTACTGCACAGTGAGTGTCAAAGGGTCGAATGTGGCCCCTAGGTGATAGGTTGGGCACCAGGGGTATAGGTAGACCCTTGTAGCATATAGTTATGAAATGGCGAGTTACATCTACAACGTATTTTGTAGTCCCGTTTACTCCGAGCTCATCCTGACAGTCTTGAATGAACCTGTTCTAATTCCAGCAATATACCTGGATGTGTCCCCCCTTTAGTATTGTGCCACCACTTGTCAAACTTTTCCTTCCAGGCCTATGCATTTCCTATGAACTCTCATTCATTATTTTGGAGAGCTCTGGAGTACAAGCTCCTACTCTAGACTCCCATTACTTTTTAATGGGTATCGAAGGCTGCACTGGACCTGTGTTTCTCATGCCCATTGGAAACTGATATGATTTCAAACATGGGCCATGATGCCTGAGGAAAGCCAAGCAGGTTTGCCCAGAAATGGTAGCCTCAGATCTACCATGTTTAGTTAAAACAACTGATTGTTGGGGATCCAAATGTGGGACATCAGAAAGTATAGTGGTTTTCCAAAGTGGAAAACCTCTTTAAAAAACACCTGTACCTTTATTTAGAAAACTCTATATGTGCCACCCTACCCTTTGGTAGTAGGCAAAAAATCAGACCTCAGATGCAGTGTAGCCCCCCTACACACTACTCACCTTTCAGTGGCCCTGGTCAGTATTTTTTTTACTGTTATTGTACTCCACTGCACGAGCGTGGCTACTCGCTCCATAGAGATGAATAAAGAGCCGAGTTAGGAGGTTTGTGCACATTTTTTAATACAAAGGCAGCCATGGGCATCCGCTGAAATTTCTTCAGGGGGGGCACTTTGGCAGCGGCGATACAGTCGCATTTAACACTTTATTCAAACGATAGCGGGGGTTAAAAGTGCCCGCTAACGGCCGAATAGTGCAGCTAAAACAATGGTAAAATGCCGCTTTTTAGTGCCTGTGTGACATCCAGCCAGGGACTGCTCAGACAGCCCGCGGCCGCGAGACTCTTCAACACCTTCTTGATTTTTCAGGGGGGGTCATTTGCCCCCCCACGCCCATGAATGCAGCTACGAGTCGCGCGGCGCTATGTAAATGGGCGGATGTCTCCTGGGACACACACAAGGTCCCAGAAGACACCGCTCCCCATTTCGTAGAAGGCAGCGCGAGGAGGAGAAGAAAGAAGACTACCGTGGACGAGGAAGTGGCAGATTAAGATGATCTGCCTAGTAACAGACACTTCTGGTAAGTATAAAAAAATAAAATAAAAATTTTGTAGCCTTTTTGGCTATTTTTTTTTTTTTTTTTAGGGTGGACCTCTGCTTTAAAGCTTGTTCACACTTGTTATGTGCTCTGTTCACACTTGAACCCAGCCCTCAGTTAAAGTGAGGCCTTGTACACACGACCGAACATGTCCGCTGAAACTGGTCGGTCGGACCAGTTTCCGTGGACATGTCCGACCGTGTGTAGGGCCTACCGGACAGTTTTCCGGCCTAGCGGACAGGTTTCCAGCGGACAAAAGTTTCTTAGCATGCTAAGAAACTTGTCCGCTGGAAGCCTGTCCGTCGGTCAGTACGACTCATCGGACATGTCCGCTGGCCCGAAATCCCACACATGCGTGATTCGACGCATGCGTGGAAGCATTGAACTTCCTGGTGCGCGCACGTCGCCGCATCATCGTCGCCGCCACGTCACCGCGTATTCTGTCCACGGGGAATTTGGTCTGATGGTGTGTACACACATCAGACCAAATGATCCCAGAAGACATGTCCGATGAAAACGGTCCGCGGACCGTTTTCATCGGACATGTCTGGTCGTGTGTACGAGGCCTGAGAGTAAACTCCAATGTACATTATGATTTTTACCTATAGGTAAGACAATCGACCGAGTGATGGGGCATTTTCTCCTCAGCAGCTTCCCCTCTTTGGCTTCCCCCTGCGTCTCCTTCTCAGAGGCCAATACGACCGCTTCTCCACCTGGCCAACCAAGTCTCAGGTCTTCCTGATTGGCTGAGAGGAGAATCAGAAACACAATAGCAAATATTATTCTCTTTTGTCACACAACCGGTTGGCTCAGGGTGCAGCGCTTTGTGCCCCGAGCCCACCCTTTGTGATGATTGCAGTGTCCCATTACAGATCAGTCCCCTTCATAGGTGTGCGCAGCCTATTGCATTAGGGTGTGCACCCCAAAGCCCGAACACACACTACCGATCACTCACGATATTCATTCAGAAAGGGAATGGGTCGGTAAATTACATATTAACTGGCCCCTTCCCCACTCCTAAAACATCCCAGCAGCAACACCTGATAGGAGAGGAGGGAAGCTGGCAGTGCTGCGGGGGGGATAGATGGGAGCCAGGGCAGTAGAGGGAATCTGTGCTGCACAGGGCGATTAGGGTGTGCCTGGGCACACCTGGCACACCCTGTGCGCACGCCTATGGTCCCCTGTATATCACAGTATCCCTTGCAATCACAGCCCCCCATCACAGTGTTCTTTTGCAATCACAGCCCCCCAGTCTCTGCCTTCCCTGCACAGTCCTAATTGTGTAAGGGTAGAGGCAGTTTTCAGCCATGGGCCTCTCCCCCCTGCCGCCAATGTCTTGCTGTCAGTAGGGCAGAGGCGGGAGGAGCTGCAGATCTGGATGGAGGGCGGGAGCTGGCAAAACCTAACATGTTCACAAGCGGTTGATCACCCACTTGTTAATATGAAAGACTCCCGCTCTCCAGAGCAGATCTCCTGCTCCTCCCACCCGCTGCCTTGCTGACAGGATGACATCGGTGGGGCAGGAGACCCCGGAGAAGACACACCGGCTCAGTGACACAGCCACAGAGCAGGAGGTGAGCAGCAACTGCGGTTTGTGAAAGTCCTGTTGGAACCGCGAACGCTGCTCAAGTCCTGCTACGTGGCCTGGCCATCAACAGGCCGTGGACCAGTAATGGGAACCCCTGGTTTACAGAGTTGTGGAAAAACAGAGAACTCATCAAACCAATCAGCTCCTGTGTGGGGGGGGGGGGGCGCTACATTTGACAATCTAAGAAGCCAATAGACCATCAGTGTCCACCCAAGGCTGAAATATCAGTTCGGAACGGAGTTAGCACTTTAATTCCAGTTGTAATGCAAATAAGTTCTATACCTTCTGTAGTTCTGCTCCCTTTACACGTATTAGACAGCACAGTTTTCTATATCACTTTCTTAGGCCTCGCTATCAGTCGCTGTACAAAAATATTTAGCAAACAGCCTGTGTTAAAAAAAAGAGAAGGAAAAAAACGCACACATTTCCGAGACTTTAAAAATATAGATGAATAAAGCAATTCCTTATTTAACTGTAGTTTATGCCAAAAGGCACACTGTGCTGTTACTGTAACATTGCCATCTGCTCGAAAATTCTCACAAATCCAGATTTCTTTTCCCATCGCCAGAAAGAACGAATAAAATCATTCAAAATGAAGAAAACAGATTCTTCCGTGACAATCCAAATTTACCATTCCTTCGCAAATAATGGCCTTTATAACTCAAGATATTACCGGACCCTGTGCTACCGTCATGCCAGTGTTGTTTAAAAATATGTAGTTCAGCTTTAAAGTGAATCTATTCTGTGCAGACAATACAACAGGTTCACTTCTATCATCTTCCGCTGTAGAAGTATACACTTACCTTCCTTTCATTGTCCGCCAAACCATCCAACTGCCAGGAACGAGGAAAGACAACCCAGTGTAAGCTCAAGTTAGATTTCCAGTTGGAGCTTACACTGGGCCGATTGCCTCCCGACCCACTTGTGACAGCACTGGGTCAATCACTGAGAATCAGCACTTTCACATGGGTCCCTTGCTCCTCTATAACCAGAAGAGTACCAGGTATTTCCAATAACCTGGTAACTGTATGGAGTGGAAGGAGAACATAGAAAGTGTGGGTATGTACATGGGTCAAGTCCTGGGGAAAAAAGTGTGGGAACTCCCACCAAGATCCACTCCTCCACCAAAAAAAAAATGATACGCTCATATGCATACCGTATTTATCGGCGTATACCGCGCACTATTTTGCCCTGAAAATCAGGGCAAAATCATGGGTGCGCGGTATACGCCGATACCCACTTTCCCGCCACGAGTTTGAATACTGCGCCGGCATAAACCGAGCGTAGTACACTCGTGTATCTTCGGGCAGTCTCGGAGCCTCTCGCGCTGACGTCCTGAGCGTACAGGACGTCAGCGCGAGAGTTTCCGAGCCTGCCCGACGATACACGAGTGTACTGCGCTCGGTATATGTCGGCGCAGTATTCAAACTCGGCGCGGGAAACGAGCGGGGAGGACGCCGCAGAAGGACGCCGGACCCGACGAAGAGGACCCCCGGAAGCCGCAGAAGGACCCGTACCCGACGAAGAGGACCCCCGGAAGCCGCAGAAGGACCCGTACCCGGCGAAGAGGACCCCCGGAAGCCGCAGAAGGACCCGTACCCGACGAAGAGGACCCCCGGAAGCCGCAGAAGGACCTGTACCCGACGAAGAGGACACCCGAAGCCGCAGACGGACGCCGGACCCGACGAGGCCGCCTGTAAGTACAAATTTTTTTTTTTTCCACAGTATTCGGGGAAACTTTAGGGGTGCGTGGTATACGCAGGAGCGCGTTATACCGCG
The DNA here is from genome assembly GCF_905171775.1 of Rana temporaria. NCBI lineage: Eukaryota > Metazoa > Chordata > Amphibia > Anura > Ranidae > Rana > Rana temporaria. The sequence goes on from NC_053491.1 coordinate 443,409,267, forward strand.
ATAAATACGGTAATTACTAAACCGCATGTTTTTTTCCCCGATCCACTGTACCTTAGTAATCCTTTATGTTACTGGCCGCTTCCTGTATATGGATTCATCGGGTAGTGTGCGGGTATTCCGTCACTTCCTCGATGCCGCAATGTCTACAGGAAGCGGCCAGTAACATAAAGGATTACTAAGGTTCGCCTGCCCCTGACAGTGACTCGAGCTGGTCATCGCCGCTTAGTGAAGGATTGGCTCGGGTGGCTCGGCTGCTCTAGTCCTGCAAAGGGAACTGAGTTCCTGCTGTGAAAAAAGTGCAGGAACTCCGTTCCAAAGCGTTCCCGCAGGACTTGAGCCCCAGGTATGTACTATTAGAACCTAGTACTGGACCTAATAACAAACCTGTTGCTTTGCCCTGCATGATCAAAGCACATGCTCACTGTAACTATATTTTAAAGAAGAAGGGGGAAGGTTAGTGTCATCTGTTCCCACTTTCTGAGAAGCATCGGGTGTCTGATGAACTGTGGCAGAGAGGGAAGGTATTTATTATTTATCCTGGTGCAAGCAAAAACTATTATTATACTCAGTTCAGGATAAATACATGATTACATTTGTATATATAGTCCAAAATATTTATTTATTTATTTTTTACGTTTTGTATGCAGTTTAAAAGTGTTAGAAGCTCTGCCAGCTTTTACTTTACAAAGAATGCAACAAGAAATGTAATGCCGCGTACACACGATCAGTTTTTGGCATGAAAAAAAACAATGTTTTTCGGCATGTAGAAATAACAAAGTTTTTCCAACTTCATCATTAAAACGACGTTGGCCACACACCATCGTTTTAAAAAAATGCTCTAGCAAAGCGCGGTGACGTACAACACATAAGACGGCACTATAAAGTGGAAGTTCCATGCGGATGACGCCACCCTTGGGGCTGCTTTAGCTGATTCCGTGTTAGAAAAAGACGATTCACGCTTTTCTGTCTGTTACAGCGTGACGAATGTGCTTACTACTACTTATGAACGGTAGTTTTACCAGAACGAGAGCTCCCGTCTTATAACTTGCTTCTGAGCATGCGTGGGTTTTTAACGTAGTTTTAGCCCACACGCGATCATTTTTTACAACCCGAAAAACGACATTGTTTAAAACGTCGTTAAAAAATGCAGCATGTTCGAAAAAAAATTTTGTCGCTTTTCAGAACCTGAAAAATGACGTGAAGCCCACACACGATCATTTTAAATGACATTTTTTAAAAACAATGGCCCAGATTCAAGAAGCAATTGCGTCTGCGTAACCATAGTTACGCAACGCAATTGCTTACTTCGACTTCTCCTGATTCAGAGAGCTTGTTACGCCGACTGCAGCCTAAGATATGCGTGGCATAAGGCTCTTATGCCCTCATATCTTAGGCTGCATTCTTACGCAGGCCGCTAGGTGGCGTTCCGGTAGTGGTCAGCGTATAGTATGCAAATTGCATACTAACGCCGATTCACTACCCTATGCGAGCCCTGCGTACGCAGTTTACGTCGTTTGCATATGTCGGTTTTTGCGTAAGGCTGCCCCTTCTAATAGCATGGGCAGCCAATGCTAAAGTATACCCGTCGTTCCCGCGTCGCGAAATTTGAAATTTACGTCGTTTGCGTAAGTGAATCGTGAATGGCGCTGTACGCCATTCACGTTCACTTTGAAGCAAATGACGTCCTTGCGACGTCATTTACCGCAATGCACGTCGGGAAAGTTTCCCGACGGAGCATGCGCCCTACGCTCTGCGCGGGAACGCGCCTAATTTAAATGATTCCCGCCCCCTATGGGATCATTTAAATTGCGCGCGCTTACGCCGGGCATTTTGACGGAGCGCCCACGCAATTTACGGAGCTACTGCTCTGTGAATCGCGGGTAGCGCAGAAAATTTGCGGGGGCGCAAATTATCGTGTGTATGCGGCATAAGGGTACACTCAGGACGGCTAAGATAGAACAGGAAAGACACATAGCGGAGGAGAGTAACAGAAATTATTTAAGTACATAAATAGAAAAAAAAGGGAGGTCAGATCATATTGGTTCCATAAAGTATGCTGAAGGGAATCTGGTTACTAAGGATGGAGAGATGGCAAAGGTATTGTATGTATTCTTCTACTCGGTCTTCACAAGGGAATCCGGGGGTTTCAGTAACCAAAACTGCAGTGTTTATCCTCATGGCACATCATAGGAAGCACCCTCATGGCTAACAGAGGACAGAATTAAAAATAGACTTGAAAAACTTAACATTAATAAGTCACAGGGACCAGATGGCTTGCACCCGAGGGTCCTTAAGGAACTCAGTCAAGTAATTGCCAAACCATTGCTCCTAATTTTTTACGAACAGTCTACTGACTGGAATGGTACCAGCTGATTGGAGAAAAGCCAATGTAGCACCAATATTGAAAAAGGGCCAAGATATATCCCTGGGAATTACAGACCAGTTGGCCTAACATCAATTGTATGCAAGCTCTTGGAGGGGATGATACGGGACTATATACAAGATTTTAGCAATCAAAACTATATTATTAGCAGTAATCAGCATGGATTCATGAAGAATCATTCTTGCCAAACCAATCTATTAACCTTCCATGAGGAGGTGAGCTGCCATCTAGATAAAGGAAGGCCCGTAGACGTGGTGTATTTGGATATTGCGAAAGCATTTGAAACAGTTCCCCTTAAATGTTTACTGTATAAAGTAAGGTCCGTTGGCATGGACCATAGGGTGAATACATGGTTTGAAAACTGGCTACAGGGGCGAGTTCAGAGGGTGGTGATAAATGGGGAGTACTCGGAATGGTCAGGGGTGGAAAGTGGCGTCCCCCAGGGTTCTGTACTGGGACCGATCATATTTAATTTATTCATTAACGACCTGAAGGATGGGATAAATAGTTTAATCTCTGTATTTGCAGACAATACTAAGCTAAGCAGGGCAATAACTTCTCAGCAGGATGTGGAAACCTTGCAAGAAGATCTGAACAAATGAATGGGGTGGGCAACTACATGGCAAATGAGCTTTAATGTGGAAAAATGTAAAATAATGCATTTAGGTGGCAAAAATATGAATGCAATCTACTCACTGGGGGAGAACCTCTGAGGGAATCAAGGATGGAAAAGGATCTGGAGGTCCAAGTAGATGATAGGCTCAGCAATGGCATGCAATGCCAAGCTGCTGCTAACAAAGCAAACAGAATATTTGCATGCATTAAAAAGGGAATAACTCCAGAGATAAAACAACAATTCTCCCATTCTATAAGACTCTGGTCCGGCCGCACCTAGAGTATGCTGTCCAGTTCTGGGCACCAGTCCTCAGAAAGGATGTGCTAGAACTGGAGAGAGTCCAAAGAAGGGCAACAAAGCTAATAAAGGGTCTGGAGGACATTAGTTACGAGCACTGAACTTATTCTCTCTGGAGAAGAGACGCTTGGGAGGGGAAATTATTTAAATTTACAAATATCGTACTGGTGACCCCACAAAAGGGATAAAACTTTTTCGGCGTAAGGGAATTTAATAAGACACGCGTCCATTCACTAAAATTAGAAGAAAAGCCGTTTAACCTTAAACTGTGTAGAGGGTCCTCTATCGTAAGAGCGATTAGGATGTGGAATTCCCTTCCACAGATGGTGATTTCAGCTGGGAGCATGGATAATTTCAAAAAACTATTAGATAAGTACCTGAACGACCACAACATTCAGGATATACAGTGTAATACTGACAAAAAATCACACACAAAGGTTGGACTTGATGGACTTTTTCAACCTCGCCTACTATGTAACTTGCTGCATGTATCACTGTTGTGGAGATTGTTCTGTTTTAAATACCATTATATGTGTGGACAGTATGGCCAGTTGGCCACTTGCTGACTTGGAAGAATCCACAGGCAACCTATTCTTCAATAATACCCAGAAATTAAATCCAATGCAATTTTATTTCAAATAAGTGCAATAAAGAGACAGTCTTTTGAAGTGTAAAAAGACAACGGCGTCCTAAGATTTGTCTCTGTAATGACTAATGCTGACTGAGGGAACATGGAAGCAGCAGGGAAGGTCTGGCCAAGGACTGAACTAATCAGCACTAAACAGGAGAGGAGAACAGAGGGAGATTCTAAATACTAAGCTGTACAAGTTGTCATGACATTTAACTACCACTAGATATCAGTATAAATCAGAACATTAAAGCGGAACTTTACCCTAAAAGTTCAACTTTAACACCTCCTTCCCCCCTCCTCTCCCACTTTTTATTTTTTTGGGGGTTTTCTTTTGGGAGGGAGCAGGTACCTAGTTTGAGCAGGTACTTGCTCCAACTTCTGCTCCAACCACCTAGGCAATCAGAGCGGAAGTTCTTCACAGCCACCCCGTAACCTTCTGGGACATGTCACAGGTCCCAAGAGGCTACAGTGCAGCACGGCCCATGCATGCGCAATGGGAAGATAGTGATAAAGCCACTAGGAGTTCCAGCTTCTCTTTGTAAACATGACAGCACCGGGACCCGAGGACCAGGGAAGAATTGGCCTGAATGAGGGCAGCGCTGGATCCCTGGACAGGTATATTTGTAGCTGCTGACTTTTCTTTTTTTTTTAAGAAATTACATCACACAACAGGGATTTACAACACTCTTTGGGCCAGATTCATGTACATTTGCGGCGGCGTAACGTATAGCATTTACGTTACACCGCCGCAAGTTTTACGGGCAAGTGCTTGATTCACAAAGCACTTGCCTGTAAAGTGGCGGCGGCATAGCGTAAATCACTCCGGCGCAAGCCCGCCTAATTCAAATGGGGCGTGGATAATTTAAATTAAGCGCGTTCCCACGCCGAACGTACTGCGCATGCTCCATTTTGAAATTTCCCGCCGTGCTTTGCGCAAAATGAAGTCGCACCGACGTCATTTTTTGAACGTCGACGTGAGTTACGTCCTTTCCTATTCACGGACGACTCGGGACGCGGGAACGACGGCCATACTTTAACATGGCAAGTCTAACTTTAGGCCACCAAACAGCAGCTTTAACTATACGCCGGGAAAAGCCGACTAGCGACGACGTAAGAGAATGCGACGGCCGCGCGTACCTTCGTGAATCGCCGGAAAAGCTAATTAGCATACCCGACGCGGAAAACTACGCGAACTCCACCCAGCGGGCACCGAAGTATTACACCTACGATCCGAAGCCGTACGCCTGTCGGATCGAAGCCAAAAGCCGTCGTATCTTGGTTTGAGGATTCAAACTAAAGATACGACGTGGCAAATTTGAAAGTACGCCGGCGTATCAGTAGATACTCAGGCGTACTTCTTCTGTGAATCTGGCCCTTTGTGTCTAGATCACCATTGTCACAAGGACTAAAAATCATGGAAAAAAAAATCCAAATCTTAAGCCAGCCAGACATGAATTGAAACTCTGCCTATTAAGCAGGGACCAGATAAATTTCAATCCATATATGGTCGCCTTGTCCATTGACTTGTGTATAGTCAGCCTGTTGGGTTTTTCCTGAATGATTAGTGTCCCCGGCTATAGCCAACGACACTGTGTTCTGCCGGTGTTTCACCACCTGATAAAAACACATAAAGGTTTGGTCCCTCTTATGGCATGTCCTATAGTGGCCGGAATAGGTTCCCTCAATGAACATCTTGGTCTTTGGGTTAATTGTGAGCTGCAGCCCATTGTGAGGGGTCTTCCCGGCTATTTAAGGGACACAACTCTAATGCCGCGTACACACCATCGCTTTCTGCGATGGAAAAATGCGACGCTTTATGTGCTTTAAAAAAACGTCATTTTTCAAACTTCAATTTGAACAACGACGTAGCATACACACCATCGCTTTTTCACAACGCTCTAGCACAGCGCAGTTCCGTCAATCACGCACAACGTCACTATAAAGGGTCGTTTCCATGCGGAAGACGGCCTCTTTTGCTGATATCGCGTTGCTGCGTGTTAGTAAAAGTTTGGTGAGATACGATTCGTGATTTTCAGTGACTGTGCTTTAAATTTCGTTTTCTGTCGTACAGTTTGTCTATTTGTTGTCGGATCTGTGATACAGTGCTTGTACTAAGGACGTATTTGTTTTGGCATTACGTTTTGTGTGCACGGTGCTGTTTAGCAGGTCGTTCTTCAAAGGCCATTCTTTACTTCAGGGCGTAATTTTTAGTCTGATCTGATTTGACGACCGTTTTCTAGCCATGTTGCGGGTACGAACTCGTCGCCGAGATCGTGCTGTGCTTGTTGTTAGGATGTGTGCTGCATCCCAGCGACGGTCCATGAACAGGGTGAGGAGGAGGTTGTGGACCAAGAACTGGTTGCTACGCAGGGACCAGTTCTCTCATATGCCTCTGCTGCGGGAGATCCGAGAAAATAACCCTGATGATTTCAGGAATTTTCTTAGGATGTCTGACCCCGTATTTCAGCAGCTTTTGGCTTTGGTGTCGCCATATATCACCAGGCAGGACACCGTTATGCGGGAAGCCATCACTGCTGAGCAGAGGCTAGTTGCTACGTTGCGCTACCTTGCAACAGGGAGAAGTCTGCAGGACTTGAAGTTCTCGACGGGCATCTCCCCCCAGGCTCTGGGCCTCATAATCCCGGAGACCTGTTCGGCCATCATTCAGGTTCTTCAGGAGGACTATGTTAAGGTAAGTGGTGTTCTTTCAATGGTCAAACTATGTCCCAAAAAAAGTAAAAAAAAACCTTTTCTAATATGCTCAGAATGCTCACTTTGTCTCTATGTATGCTGTTCTACACAATTTGTAAAGCCCTACATGTTTATTTAATTTAGCCAACCTGTCCATCATTCTATGTTGTGGCCAAACCCACCTAGCATAGTCCCTATATCCCCGTTTATTTGTGGCCTCCATTGTAGTGCTGCATTTTGTGTGTCCCTATATCCCCGTTTATTTGTGGCCTCCATTGTAGTGCTGCATTTTGTGTGTCCCTATATCCCCGTTTATTTGTGGCCTCCATTGTCCAAACCCCCCCCCCTAGATTTTTGAACTACATACTAATAATTATTTTTCTTATTTATATTTTTTTTTGTGGGGTTGTTTCTCATGTGAGAAACTCATCTTGAGCCCCACTCCCCCTAAATATATTTTTTGAACATCAGAGGGGGTGATTAATATGCTTAGTGTTCACATGTTATTTTTTAATACTAACCTTTTTTGTGGAATTGTTGGTGGGATCCCTTGTAATTTTAGCTATATTCTGTTCAAAATCTTTGTTTTAATGTATTTTTTATTTTCTTTCTATCCAGTTCCCCACCACGCCACAGGAATGGCAGACTGTGGCAGCGGACTTCTCCCAGCGTTGGAACTTTCCGAACTGCGGAGGAGCCATTGATGGCAAGCACATCCGCATTGTGCCCCCACCCCATAGTGGATCCCATTTCTTCAATTACAAGGGGTTCCACAGCGTTGTTTTGATGGCGGTGGTCTCTGCCAATTACGAGTTCTTGTACGTGGATGTTGGGAAAAATGGCCGGATGTCGGACGGCGGTGTCTTTGCGGAGACGGAGTTCGCCCAACGGCTTCGGTTGGAGGACCTAGGATTGCCACCTGCGGAGGAGAACGAAGAGGGTCTGCCCTTCGTGTTTGTTGCAGATGAGGCTTTTGGTTTGGGTCCCCACCTCATGAGGCCATTTCCCGTACGCACCCTCACCCATGAGAGGAGGGTTTTTAATTATCGGCTGGCCAGAGCAAGACGTGTGGTAGAGAATGCCTTTGGAATCATGGCCAGCCGATTCCGATTGTTTTTAACAGCAATAAACCTGGCGGAATACAAGTGGAATTACATCATCCTATGTTGTTGCATTTTACACAATTTTTTAAAACGAAATTCACAAACTTATCTGACGGTATTGCCTGATGAGGCTGATGTTGTGGCTCCGGAGCCGGGACATCAGGCTAGCCATAGAGGCTTGGCCCCCCAAACCGCACGTGCAGTGCGTCAATCATATGTGGACTATTTTATGGGGAGGGGGGCCATTGAAATGCCTGATCTTGATTAAAGAATAAAATTTACTTTTTGTTTGATGAAACAGTGTTTATTTTTTAGATTTAATTTATTTGTAAGTTTTGGGGGGTAATGTTTCTTTTTCCTAGGTTCTCATCCAGCCATGTGTTTGGGATGTCATAAATTCCCATGAGTGTTAAATCTTAATAACTCTACAAATATGCCTGAGTAATTGAATGAGTCTGCATTGATACCAATAACTACACACAAATTGTTTGGAGTCCAAAATGTTATTTATTTTTTACTTTTTTCTTTTTGATTAGTACAAAATATAATCATTTTTTTTTTTTTTTCTTTTTTGATTAGTCCAAAATATAATTTTTTTATATTTTTTTTGTCTTTTTTTTGATTACTACAAAAATATTTTTTTTTTTTTTTTTTTTTTTTTTTTTTTAAATTCGAAGAAAAAATAAAATACACAAACAATTAAACCCTCCCCAAAACATTTATAAATGTTTTTAGCTGCCGTTCCAGCGTCTTTGCTTTGTGGCGTATTTCACGGCAGGCCAGACGTATGTCCTCGACTTGGGCCCTGCAGGTGAGAACCTCGCCGATGAGGAGCTGGGCACTATACGTGTCCAGTCCCTGACCAGCCCGATTTCCTCCTGAAATGTGGAACCAAAACATGTGTTAAAAGATTGTATGCCTATATCTATATTCACAGAAAATGTGGTAGATGTTACTTTACCGGATGTTGAGGCAGGTTCCTCTTCCTCTACATCCCTCGGGGGTGTGGCTTGATTGGCTTGTGCCTCCTGCCTTTCTGCTTCATTGTGCCCTATAAGATTGAAGAAAGGGAAAACATGAGGTTCAAACATTACGAGCGGCCTGAAATGACACCAAAAAATTACTAAATTATAAACAAAAGGGCAATATTGTTGATTTTTAAACAATTATCCAGAAAATAGACCAGTATTTAATCCATTCACAAAGTAATGTCAAATCTGTTGACCAAATTTTTAATTTTAGATATGTAAGCTAACCAAGTCTCCCCTGGATCTGCTCACCCCTGTGTGTGACCCAACATAGGTTGTGATTGTGACAAACAATTGTGCTACTGAGTACACATGTTCAATAAAAAAAGGAGTAGCAAACGCTCCTTTTTGGGAATCTCAAGGTATTTACGTTTCTTCTAAAATAAGCTGAAACACATTTCCATCAATTCTAGAATTGAATACACCTTTTTTTTAAGCCCCAAAAATGTCACAACTTTCATATTTGTGTCGACTAATTGGTCATAGGAGTCGTCGTTCATTCGCCCACAATTCATAAATTTACGAATTTAGTTCAGATACAGTGCTTCAACTCCCCTTTGCACATGCAAACTAGGCATGATGCCATTTCTCATTAATATGGTATTGGATTATTGAAAGTCAGCGAATGAACGACGACTACGACGACTGCATCATGCGTCCACATTCATAATATTAATTTTATGGTCAACCTGCAAAAAAAAAAAAAATGGCACAAAGAACACACCAAAATAATTAATACACATGGAAAAAACTTACTTCTTCTTCGAATCACCCTATTAATTTTGTAAAGTTGGTGGGGTTCCCTTTTTTTTAAATCCGACCACCTTTTGCGCAGGTGCTCTCTGCTCCTGGTTTTCCCAAACTTCCGCTGGAGCCTACGGATGACCTTCTCCATAATTTTGGCTTTGACTTTATTGGGATGCATGTAGGGGCCATGCTTGGCATCATAGTCCTCCCTCCTCAATATGGTGACCATCTCCACCATTTCCTGAAAACTCATATTGGAGGCTCTGCAGCGGAATCTGCGGCGTGGTTGGGCCTGGCCTGCCTCCTGGCTTGAGCTAGAATACACCTCCATGTTGTCCATCTTTTCTCACTCACCAAACGACAGAGAAGGGGCGTGGAAAGGACGATACCGAACGTCAGGGGCGGGGTGTCGTGCGGAGCGTCACGCGTGCGTAGTGTAAAAGGGATGGGACGTGTTTGTAAACGGCGTGCATAGTCTGTGGAAGAAGGCGTAAATCACGATCTTTCCAAACGACGAGACGTAAGTTTTTTATTCCGACTTTATTATAGTGAATAGGGAATGAGTTTGTGGGCTAGTTAGGGGAAGTAAGCTAGTGGCTTTAACCACTTACCCCCCGGAACATATTGCTGCCTAAAGACCAGAGTACTTTTTGCGATTCGGGACTGCGTCGCTTTAACAGACAATTGCGCGGTCGTGCGACGTGGCTCCCAAACAAAATTGGCGTCCTTTTTTTCCCACAAATAGAGCTTTCTTTTGGTGGTATTTGATCACCTCTGCGTTTTTTATTTTTTGCGCTATAAACAAAAATAGAGCGACAATTTTGAAAAAAATGAATATTTTTTACTTTTTGCTGTAATAAATATCCCCCAAAAATATATAAAAAAACATTTTTTTTCCTCAGTTTAGGCCGATACGTATTCTTCTACATATTTTTCGTAAAAAAAATCGCAATAAGCGTTTATTGATTGGTTTGCGCAAAAGTTATAGCGTTTACAAAATAGGGGGTATTTTTATGGCATTTTTATTAATATTTTTTTTACTAGTAATGGCGGCGATCAGCGATTTTTTTTTCGGTATTGCGACATTATGGCGGACACTTCGGACATTTTTGACACATTTTTGGGACCATTGGCATTTTTATAGCGATCAGTGCTATAAAAATGCATTAGATTACTATAAAAATGCCACTGGCAGTGAAGGGGTTAACACTAGGGGGCGGGGAAGGGGTTAAGTATGCCTGGGTGTGTTCTTACTGTGGGGGGGGGGGTGGCCTCACTAGGGGAAACACTGATTTTCTGTTCATACATTGTATGAACAGAAAATCAGCATTTCCCCTGCTGACAGGAACGAGAGCTGTGTGTTTACACACACAGCTCCCGTTCCCCGCTCTGTACCGAGCGATCGCGTGTGCCCGGCGGCGATCGCGCCCGCCGGGCACACGCACGGGAGTCGGGGGCGAGCGGGGAGCGCGCGCGCGCGCCTCCGGCGGCGCGCACGCGCCCCCTAGTGGCGGCTATACGATAGGACGTATAGCTACGGGCTCTCGCCCAGGAGAGCCGACCTGCCGCCGTATAATGACGGTGCGCGGTCGGCTACTAGTTAATTACATTATGTTTTGGCTTCTGTTTCATGTGCAGAAAGAATGGATCCCTTCAAGGATGCGGAGTTCCTGACAGAATTCATACAAAAATGGAAGGAACATCCTGTTCTGTGGCAAACCAAAAGCACAATAAATAAAAACAAAGATGCCAGGGAGAAAGCTAGACAGAGCATGCTTGTTTTTCTGAAAACAAGGGTCCCCAACGCCACAACAGCCACTGTGAAAAGCAAAATAAATTCCATCAGGGGCACCTACAGGGCCCAACGGGTCCAAGTCCTGGCCTCAATGAGGTCTGGGGCTGCAGCTGACTCCATATACAAACCAACCCTGTGGTACTATAGTCAGCTGCAGTTCCTGGACGACCACATTGAGACCAGGGCATCCATGTCTACCCTTCCCCCAAGAGGTAGCTCCCAGCTTCCCAGCAGCCAATCCTCCAGTGTTCCCTGCAGACAAGAGCAGGCAAGCTCGGAGGAAGAGGAAGAGTTCCTGGAGGACCCCAATTGTGAGCCATGGAGAATGGTATGTGTTTTTTGTATGAATTTAGTTAGTATATGACAAGTATAGTAATAATGGTAAATGTATGTTACTATTGTTCTAAATTCTATGTGAATCTCGTAAGTTTAGGGATAGGATCAATAGTCAGTAGTGGGAAAACATGATGGGGTCAAAATGTGCAAATTTATAATGTTTATGAAGGAGTGGGTGGCATTTTCAGATAGGCCAGTAGGGGGGAGTAACGCAATACACCTGCAAGGGGTCCCAGATGGAAGACACCCTTTTTGAGTACTATCTAGTTGACACTAAATTGAATAAAATAATTTTTGGGGAAAAGGCCACTTATTTGCTAAATTAGGCATGCAACAACCCACATAATTCCAGGGGGACCATGTCTGAAGGTGTTTAAGGGGCCACATAATTAGGGATGGCGACCCTGTGTGTAATATATATTGACATTCAATTTGCATCACTCATGATTGTAAAAATGTGTGTGATTAATGACAAACACTAATAACATATGTTCCTTTTTTTGATACACAGGCAGACCCAAGCCAGGAAGAGCCAGGGCCCACAGGGAGCCAGGAAGAGACAGGGCCCACAGGGAGCCAGGAAGAGACAGGGCCCACAGGGAGCCAGGAGGAGCCAGGGCCAACTGCAAGGCAGGAGGTGGCAGAGCCCACTGGGAGCCAGGAGGTGGCAGGCCCCAGTGGGACCCAGGAGGCATGCCGGCGGGATACCATCTCCCGGATCCCTCCATTCCGCAATCCCAATAAACGGCTCAGGAGTATGCGACAAATGGAGGAGGAGACCCAGGGCCTGCTTCGCCAAGCTACTGCAGCCATCCGAGAGCCACCCAGTGAAGTTGAGGGGTTCGCAGCGCTCATTGCAGCCAAGCTGTACAATCTGGAGCAGAGCCAGCGTGTGCGCTGCGAACTCCTCATCTTCCAAGCCATAACCATGGCATCCCTGGGGCAGCTCGATGACGACACCCACATTGTGCGGATTGCTCCTCCTGTCCTTGCTGCTCCTCCTGCTCCTGCTCCTGCTCCTGCTCCTGCTCCTGCACCTGCTCCTGCTCCTCCACCTCATGAGGCTGCTCTGGCTCCTGCCACCTCATCTCCTCCAGGAACCCAGCCCCCAAGGACTCGGGCTACAGGGAAGGCTGCAGGGAAGACTGCAGGGAAGGCTGCTGGGAAGAAAAAGGCCAAGAAATAATACGGTGCCCCTGATGGAATTTTAATGTGGACTCACAGGCTGTATTTGTGGCTTCGGGGACCCTTGTTTTCAGAAAAAATCAAGCATGCTCTAAAGTGCTGCCTACCTTGGCATCTTTGTTTTTATTATGTTGTGTTTTTGGGTTGCCACCTTTTTTTTTTGAAATTTTTAGGAAGACTAAAATAAATGTTAATTTTTCAGCCAAATTTCAACATGTTTCTTTATTGTAGATTTGAGAGATCATTATTGAGTGGGCAGACCCATTACAAAATAAATAATGCAAACATTAACAAGGTAAAAAAACATGCTTGTGGGTGAGTTAACTAAAAAATTAGGTTGTTGCAGACACTTCACACACTCCTAAATAAACACAAAATAGAGATTACTAATCAAATTGGTGACAAAAATTTAAAAATAAATAAAAAGGTGGACCAATATATATATTTAAAATGTTTAAGATGGAAGATACAACTAAATAACAGAACACAAACATAAACATTATCAAACAAGAAAGAAACTAATTAAAAGCTTGTCATAACTATGTAACAAGATCAGCCGCAACAAACGTCCATTTCTGGGTAGCAGTTAAAAGCAGGGGTTAAAGAAGCGCTTTATTTTCTTGTCTATAAGCTGAAAAACACCTTAACGAATGTGCTGATTCCATTCTGAACAGTCGTTTTACATGAATGAGCGCTGCCGTCTCCTAACTTGCTTCTGAGCATGCGCGGGCTTAAATCGACGTTTTTACGTACACACGGTCAATGTTTAGAACACAGAAAACGACGTCGGCCAAAAACGACACATAAAATTGAAGCATGCTTTAATTTTTTTCTGTCGTTTTTTAGAAGACATAAAACGACGTTTTTGCCCACACACGGTCAATTAAATTGACGTTTTTGAAAATGACGTTTTTTTCCATCGCAGAAAGCGATGGTGTGTACGCGGCATTAAGCCCCATACACACTATCAGTTTTCCTGATGGTTTTCTCTTCAGGTTAACCAAAACCATGTAGTACAAGGACCTGCCTGATTGCATTCAAATTGAAACGCTTAAGGTTTGACCTCATATTAGATGGTTTTGGTAAACCTGAAGAGAAAACCATCAGGAAAACTGATAGTGTGTATGGGGCTTTACAGTGTTGTGATGAGCTAACATGGGAGAATGGTGAAACCTGGATTACCTGTGACGTCTCCAGCCTTTACTCCTCCATACCTCACCATCTGGGTCTATGAGCGGTTGAGTTCTTTTTGGATCAGCATAGTCAGTACTCTTCCATCCATAAAGAATACATCTTGGAGTGTCTTGAGTATTTGCTCACCCATAATTTCTTCTCCTTTGATGGGTGTTTTTATCTCCAGAGGTGCGGAGGAGCCATGGTGGCTCGTTTTTCACCGTCTCTCGCCAATCTATACATGGGTTAGTGGGAAAGGTGCTGTATCTTTGGGGATGGAAACCCCTTTCGCTCAGTAATTAAATTCTACCGTAAGTATGTAGATGATTTATTGTATGTCTGTTCAGATACCGTGGGTGAGTTAAATCAATTTGTTTTATATTTAAATCATAACGATTTGAACCTGCGTTTTACTGGACCAATGAGTAATGAATCAGTTTCCTTTCCAAATATCACACTTTCAAATAGACATGGTCACATTACGTCCAGTATATATAGGAAACATTGGGCCAGATCTACAAAAGGGATACGACGGCGTATCTACTGATACGCCGTTGTATCCCTGTTTCTATCTTTGGAACTGATCCACAGAATCAGTTTCCAAAAGATAGGCAGAAGATCCGACATGTGTAAGGGACTTAGGCCCCGTACACACGACCGAGTTTCTCGGCAGAATTCAGCCAGAAACTCGGTTCAGAGCTGAATTCTGCCGAGAAACCCGGCCGTGTGTACACTTTCGGCCGAGGAAGCCGACGAGGACCTCGGCGAGGAAATAGAGAACATGTTCTCTATTTCCTCGTTGTTCAATGGCAAAAGTCGGCCCGCCGAGTTCCTCGGCGGCTTCCACACTGAACTCGACGAGGAACTAGATGTGTTTGGCACGTCGAGTTCCTCGTTTCGTGTGTACGGGGCCTAACACTGTCGGATCTTAGGATGCAGTACCGCATCCGCCGCTGGGGGCATTTCGAGTCGAAATGCCGCTTCGGGTATGCAAATTAGCACTTACGGAAATCCACAAAGCTTTTCAGCTTCGTTTTTTCTCCGTAAGTATTAGTTTGCAATCGTAAAATTAGGGCTGCTTTTACAAGGCCTAAACTGTTTAGGCCTTGTAAAAGTAGACCCTTCTATCCCGCGTCGCCGTCTTTTTTTTTTCAAATTTTTTTTTTCCCGCCGCAACTCGTATTTTTTTTTTACGCCCGTCGCGATTCTCAAAACCCGGCGCAACGTAAAACCACGCAAAGCACGTCGGGTAAAATTACGTCATGAGCATGCGCAGTACGGCCGGCGCGGGAGCGCGCCTAATTTAAATGGGACTCGCCCCATTTGAATAGGAACGCCTTGCGCCGGCTGGATTTAAGTTACACAGCCGAAAATTTCTAGGTAAGTGCTTTGTGGATCAGGCACTTAGGTAGAAATTTTCCGGCAGTGTAACTTAAATGGGAATATTTAAGTTACGGCGGCTGGCTGTGGATCAGGCCCTAAAACCCTGGGAATGCCTTGCTCCGTGCTGTCTCAGGACCAGGGCTTTTGTTCTCAAACAATAGGTGCTGGAACTCAATCACGACCCCCTGAAAATCCCTCCCCACACACACCCTCCAAATCACATCAAATAGTGGGTGTGGTCAGATTTCACAAACAGTCTTAAAGGGGCATTAAATACCAGGATTGCATTACATACAGAGTTCAGAGATTATGGGGGTTACACACAGAGTGCAGTTGTTGTTGTTTGGATTTTGTTTTAATTATATGATTTCACATTGACATTTGTTTAAATGAGAGAAGTCCTTTTACGATTTTTGCAATCACGTCATTTGTGGATGCACCTTGACTATCATGTGATCCACCTTATATAATAGAGTCTATTGTGCTTGCAGATTTGTGGTTTTAAAAAAGCACATAAATCATGTGAAACACGTGTGGGAGTGCAGCCTACCTGGAATTTGCTATTCACTGTGTTCTGCCGGTAGGGCAAAATAACGCTGCAGGAGGGATTCTCCCATCAAAACTGACTGTGTTGGGGGAATCAAGGAATTTTCTTCCCTTTTACCTGCGGTGGAAGGAAAGTAAGCTGCAAAACCTACGGCCTGCCTTACAGTTGACACCATAACAGGAATAGAGGTGAAATCTTTCAATTAAGACATACAGTATGTTCTGATAAAATCCATCTAAGGGGATTTCCACTCACCTTGGAGAGATCTAATTTCCGATTGTGTGTCTATGACAGCCTGGAAGCATAAACAAATCTCTCCAATGTTACCCAATAGCTTCCATACTTTCTGGGTCACAAACCAGGAACCAGTATGCAAGTAAGGAGTTCTGACTTCACTCTGACTTTTTTTGCTACATTTTTTGGTCCAGGTGAATAATCCAAAGTATTGAGATCACAGGAAGTTAGGTAGTTGGCCATAGGTCAGCAATGGCAGCCTCCACAAAAAGTATTGGGATGCCTGCCTTAACACACATACACTTTAATGACTTCCCAGTCTCAGTCCCTAGGGTTCAATATTGAGTTGGCCCGCCCTTTGCAGCTATAACAGCTTTAACTCTTCAGGGCAGGCTGTCTACAGGGTTTAGGAGTGTCTATGGGAATCTTTGACCATTCTTCCAGAAGTGCATTTGTGAGGTCGGCACTGATGTGGCTGAGAAGGTCTGGCTCGCAGTCTGATTCATCCTAAAGGTGTTCTGGGGGTTGAGGTCAAAACTCTTTGCAGGACAGTCAAGTTCCTCCACCACAAACTCACTCATCCATGTCTTCATGGACCTTGGCCATCCCCAAACTGTTCCCACAAAGTTGGGAGCATGAAATTTGGACCAGTTGAAGCTGTTGTAACTGCAAAGGGTGGGCCAACTCAATATTGAACCCTACGGACGTGTAAAGGCAGGCGTACCAATACTTTTGACAATATATAAACAAGTACTCTAAGGCCCCGTACACACGACCAAACATGTATGCTGAAACTGGTCCGCGGGCCAGTTTCAGCATACATGTTCGGTCGTGTGTAGGCGCGAGCGGGCCGAATTCCAGCAAACATTTGCCCGCCGGGCCTTTTCCCAGCGGGCAAATATTCCTGGACGTGTTTTAAAACCGTCCGCTGGAATCCTGCCCGCTCGGACATGTACGGTCGTCAGTACAGACCTACCGTACATGTCCGAGCGTCCACCGTCCCTCGCATGCGTCGAATGACTTCGACGCATGCGTGGAAGCCTTTAAATGGCAGGCCAGCCCACGTCGCCGCGCCATCGCCGCGTCATCGTCGCAGCGACGACGCGGACACGCCCCGCGTAGTGTTTACGCGCGGACTTCTGTACGATGGTTAGTACAACCATCGTACAGAAGCCCTCTGGCAGGCATGTACGGTGAAAACGGTCCGACGGACCGGTTTCACCGTACATGTTTGCTAGTGAGTACCCGGCCTAACACTTATTGAAAAGGTAAGTCCATTCAACAAAAATAAAGCACAACGTAGCGCTGTTGTGCTTTATTTTTGTTGAATGGACTTACCTTTTCAATAAGTGTTAAAGTACTTGTTTATATATGCTGTTCTTTTTAAACAGCTGCTTTTGTTTAGGTTGTCTGCTATTCATTTAGCAGTTAACCTAAGATTTAGATCTTTTTTCTTTTACTCTAGGTTTTGTATAGGTATTTATCCAAGTGGCGCTAAGCAGTGTATTATAGGCATTTTTTACACTACTTTATTACTTTTGACAATATGGTGTATGTTCCAGTAGACGTTTCCTTTAAAAGGGACTTAACTGCTGTATAAAGAATTTTAGACCTTTCCTGGATTAAGGATTTTTCTAAAATTTGGCGTGTGTGTCCTTTAATAAAAAACCGAACCCAACCTCATCCCTATTCAAGAGCCACTTAAAACCCATTAACTCCTTAAAACAAGCATTTACACCGTAATTTTACTTTCCCAATTTACTCCAAAAATGTTACCAAAATCTTATTTTTTTTTGCAAATTTTGGGGAATCGAAAACTCTCAAGTGATTGTAAAAGATCGTTTTTAAAAAAAATAGCAAACATGTCATACTTACCTCCACTGTGCAGATCGTTTTGCACAGAGTGGCCCCGATCCACCTGTTCTTGGGTCCCTCGTTGGCTCTCCCGAGGGGGCTACCTTGTGGAGGCGCTCCCGAGTCCAGCATTTGCGTCCACAGACACGAATGCCGGACTCGGCTCCCGCCCCCCCCCGGTGCCCAAGTCATTGGATTTGATTGACAGAAGCAAGAGCCAATGGCTGCACTACTATCAATTTAGCCAATCAAGAGCCTGGAGCCCATGAAGTGAGAGACAGCGTATCCCTGCGGAGGAGATCAAGGGACTCAGGTAAGTAGAATGGGGGGCGGGGGGGGGGGGGCGGTGACTGCCAGGTGTTTTTTAACCTTAATGCATAGGATGCATTAAGTTAAAAAACCATGAGGCTTTACAACCCCTTTAACTCATGTGCTTGATCTGTTATGCATGTAATTGCATTTCAATGTGAGTCGCTGCCACTCAGCCACCTGTCAATTATGCAGGCTCGGAATTAATCATCACACAAATCTAATGTTTATAGTAAAACCTTTATTGTTCAGTTCATATATTCCAGTTCCATATATTTATTAAACTAAAATAGATATTTGGTCAATTTTATTCTTTTTTTATAAATTTTTTACACATTTAATACACTGGTGTTTTTTATATAATTTTTAAATACTTTTTGCAAAAAGTTTACTTTATAAGTTAAACATGTAATGCAAGGTGCTTCAATCACAGTCAGTTTGCAAAGCATGTTGGGCTTTTTAACAAGAAACAGCATTTTTTACCAGCTTTCTGGCCTGCATATGACAAAAATATACAAACCATCTCCACTGGGAGATGAAATGGACGTGTCCCTATAATTCTGGAGGTGCTGAGAATGAAAAAAGTCACCCACTACTTCTGGGTATGGGCATAGGCGTGCGCACAGGGTGTGCCAGGTGTGCCTGGGCACACCCTAATCACAGATTGCACCGAAATATACTGCGTTAAATGTGCACTAACGCACAGAATAATACAGCATTAAATGGCACATAACAAACCGAAACATACTGTGTTAAACATGCACTAATGCACAGAAATATACTGCGTTAAACATGCAGTAATGCACTGAAATATACTGCGTTAAACATGCAGTAATGCACTGAAATATACTGCGTTAAATGTGCACTAATGCACAGAAATATGCTGCATTAAACGTGCAGTAATGCACTGAAATATACTGCGTTAAATGTGTAGTAACGCACAGAAATAGACCCCTGATATTTTACCAAAGCTCCCTAACTACTGACACTGTCCACTGCCCTATTGACACCGTCCACCGCTCTGCTGACACCATCAGTATACTGTATATACACATGCACACACATGCAAATATGTTTGATCTTTGGGGTGCACACCCTAATACAATAGGCTGCGCACACCTATGGGTATGGGGAAGCATCTGTCTCAATTAATTTTCTGCCTAAGCTGGTGATAATGCTAAAGATAAATAATGATTTCTATATAATCCCCAATGATGGTCCTTAAATACACTCTGTAATGGGGAACATATAACTGCTGCAGGCATACCTACATTAGCTTTCACATTCATTATTACTCTGACAGGCAAAGCTTCAATATTTTCAAGTAGTGTTGGAATTTGCCATTAATTCTCACTCCCAAACACTCCCGATGGCCTTCACTATTGTGGGTAGCCTCACTGGCCAATAGAAATGTGCAGGTGGACCGTGCAAGTTTCCACCTGCAAGAATTCAACTGTAAGGCCTCGTACACACGACCGAGAATCTCGTTGTAAAAGAAACGTTGTTTTCCTCGACGAGTTTCTTGACAGGCTTGTCGAGAATCTTGTCAAGCTTTCCTTGCATACACACTGTCAAGACAAAATCTCGTCGTTCTCAAACGCGGTGACGTACAACACGTACGACGGCACTATAAAGGGGAAGTTCGATTCCACTGGCGCCACCCTTGGGGCTGCTTTTGCTAATCTCATGTTACTGCGTGTTAAGTAAAAGTTTGGTGAGAGACGATTTGCGTTTTTCAGTCTGTTATAGCGTGACGAATGTGCTATCTCTATTACGAACGCTACTTTTACCGAAGGTGCACTCCCGTCTCATACTTTATTCTGAGCATGCGCGGTTTTCTAAGCATACACACGAACGTGTTTCTCGTCGTAAACCAGCCCGACGAGAAACACGACAAGGAAATTGAGACTCCCGACGAGAAAAAAGAGAGCATGTTCTCTCTTTTTCTCGTCGAGATCCACGACAGTTTTCTCGACGAAAAACATACACACGACCGTTTTTCTCTGCAAAAATGCTCTGCCAGCATTTTTCTTGATGGATTTTGTCGAGGAAAACGGTCGTGTGTACGAGGCCTGACAGCCAGGTTTTGGTGTATTCTTTGGGTACATGCAGATGCCTCTAAGTGCCTTTTTTACTGGTAGACATTTTGTTATTTTACCCATGACAGAGTCTTTTGAATGGGGCTCAACATCTCCTCTCAATACCTGAAGTTCACATGGATCTTTTTAGACTTTTGTGTAATTTGCAAAATTTTTGGCCCATGGCCCTAAGGTGTGCAACAACATACGGTACTTGGTTATTTTCTACCTGTATTACTGAGTGGATGTTCTTAATGTGATAGATATTCTGGGAATATATTTTACATCAAAAGTCCATGTCAGTGTAAAACCCTCTAGTATGTGCTAGAAGTGAGTGTATGAGAAAAGCATATTGCTGGCCAGGAAAAACCATGGTCATGGAATTGGGCCAGGGTTATTAAAGGCCACGGCTGGATGACTCATCTTGGCAGCTCTCTCTGGTGCCTCCCCGTGGTCTTGAAGGTTGAAGAATCTTCTAGAATTAGTGGGTGGAGGTTAGAAGGAGCTGCCTTGAATATTTATGAAGCTTCAGCTAATCCTCAGAGGTAAGCTGGCAGGGGGCTCAGACCAGTTCATAAATGGACATAGACCATGCCAGCAGGGAAGGCGGGTTAAAGATGGAGATTCAGTGTTGAGGAGGCTGTAGGTGGCCCTCAGGGGTGCCCCCTAGTCTGGAGGGATGTCCTGTTTCAGGCCAAGTCTCAGATGCTGGAAGGATCCTGCTAAAACAAACAGGAGGAGGCTTTCTTGGAGTGAGTAGTCAACGCTTTTTGGGACTATCAAGGGGGAGACTGCCACATGTAGCCAGTCTCCCTGAAGACAGCAGTGTGCTTAAGTCTTCATCCTTCACTAAGAGATCTCCTAAGAGTCAGCGGGTTGGGCTGGTGAGGAGTCAGTCAAGTGGACTGGTGTGCAGAGTTAGACTGGAGGGCTAGTGAAAGGGGCAGCTGCAGCCAGGTGGGTTGACAGTGCCTGAAGAGGTGGTGCTGGGAGCAGTGGCCACAGAGTAAGAGTTACAAGCTTTTTTACTACACTATGCTACACTAAAAGTGCTACAAGTTCCTGCCTGTAAAGGGCTATTGCTAATCGGACTGGGATCCTGTCAGATAAATCAAAGTGATTCAGCTGGAGCAAGCAAGTGCTGTGCAGGAGGAAAGTGAAGGAGACTGTATATAGAAAAATGTCCCTGAAGTTTTGCTGGAGTCAAGTGGGCATCCCATAACCTCCAATACCTATCCAAGTTATTAACCCCTAACGAATAACAAAAACAAAGTCACAGACTGTTCTCTGATTCTCTGGTTACTTGTGAACATTCGATGTGCCGCCTGGCTGTGCAGGAGTGGGGAATCCAAGTTCATCAGCAGTCCCTAGGTGGGTGTGCTACATCAGGAAAGTAGATATTGATCTTTTCACACTTTTTGGACTTCGCATGTCTTTGGGCCATGTCTTAAGATATGCAACAACATACTTGGTTCATTTTTCACCTATATCACTTGAGTGGGCACTCTTAATGTGATAGATATTCTGGGAATAAGAATCACTATATCAATATTCAGCAGACTGTTTGTGTTGTCAGCAGCAACAGCTGACTTCTGGCAGGACAGACGCCAGTATGCTGTATATAATATAGACAGGTGTTGAAAGCAACTGGCAGTGGCACTTTTAACAGACGGTCAGGTCAGGAGATGAAAAACAGAGTCCAGATTCCAGACAGGTAAACCGAGTAATTACTGGTAATAGCAGCTGTAACAGGCCAATGACCAGGATAAGCATGGAAGAGTCCAAACACAGTTCAAACAATACATTGGAATAATTTAAGGCATTAACAGTTAGATATATGTCACAGACAGACAGACCTTTATTTACAGAACGAGAAAACAGATACACCTATTAATCTGGATTCCAGCATGAAGTTCATTAGGTCAGGTGTGCACAGAAGGAACCTAAACTGTAGTGCTGAGCAATGGGGTTGAGCGAAACCGAACTGTATGTATGAAATTTAGGGGGTAGACATCGTGGAAGTTCCGAGGGATCTCTGTCCCCAGATATTTGATAGATTTAGTTTGCCAATGAAAGAGAAAGTTTTGTTGGACCGTTGTTAGGACATGGGTGGGTAAGGATAAGTTCAGGGCCTCTGTTTTAGCTATGTTCAATTGAAAGTTGCTATGGGAGCAGAAGCGATCAAGCTCATGGAGGAAGGAGGGGATGCTAATGTGTGGTTGGGTCACGTACAGTAGTATGTCATATGCATATATGGAGAGCTTACAATGGGCCGAGGGGGTGGCGATACCATTTATGAATTCGTTGTGACGAATTGCCTGGGCTAGGTGTTGAATGGTTATAGCAAAAAGGAGGGGGATGGAGGGCAACCCTGTCTGGTCCCATTGTTAATCTCAAATGTCAATGAGCGTTCACCATTAGCAGTAACTTTTGCAGAGGGATTGAAATAGAGGGACATAATTTTAGCCAAAAGTTTGGGTCCTAATCCAATCTGCTGTAGTGATAATCGGAGGAATGGCCAGGTGACCCTATCGAATGCTTTCTATGCATTGCATGCTAGCAGACAGGTGGGGATATGCTTACGCTGAGCATAGGTAATCAGATGCAGGGTTTTCTCTTTGTTATCCCTGATCTCGCAGCCCGGGACAAAGTCTACTTAATCACTGTGTATCAAATCAGGGAGTATGGGGCCAAGACGGTTCACAATGTTCTTTGAAAACAATTTGAGGTCAACATTTAATAGCGATATGGGTCTATAGTTACCGCAGCTCCCGTGATCCTTCCCTGGTTTGGGAATGACAACTATTTGGGCTTGAAGTAAATGAGAGGATATGGGGTGTATGTCGTCCACTTCCCCGAAGACCCGTGCCATGATCAGAGCCAGCTGAGGGGCAAATGTCTTGTAGAAGCGCGGTGTGTAACCGTCAGGCCAAGGACTCTTGCCATTTTGGAGGCTCTTGATCTCCAGTGGTCAGTTGTAGTGAAGGGCGCTTCAAGATCCTCAATAGCACTGGAAGGGCTGTGTATTGGATGTATGCGGACATGTCAGGATCGTCTGGACAGGGGGGTGTACCCATTTTCGAGGGGGGGGCAGGTTGTACAATGAGGAGTAGTAATCTCGGAATTCGGAAAAAAATCTCTGAGTTCTTGTGAAGCTTATGGTTAGCATGTGCAAGGATATGTGTGATGTTTTGTCTGCATTGCCGTGAGTGAAGAATTTGCGCTAGGTGCTTGCCACATTTGTTGGCCTGAACATAATGAAGGTGTCTTCCTTTATCGTAGGCAGTTAGGGAGCGCTCCGTCAAAAGGCAGAGGAGGTCACGACATGCATTTGAGAGTTCCGCTAGGGTCTTAGGTTTTAGTGTGCGTTTGTGTGTTGCTTCGAGGGAAGCAATGACTGCAAATAGATGCTTAATGTCTGCTACGCAGGCTTTTTTTAGTCTAGAGCCATGTTGGATAAAGATTCCCCGTAGAATGCATTTCAATGTCTCCCATTTATTTATGGCAGATGTCACATCATTAACATGAGTGTGTGTGAAGTCTCTAATCGCGTTGGAGATCAGATAATAGGTTGTCATTCAGTCGCCATGTGCGTCTGTGTGTGGGTCTGGGAAACCTGGCCAGGGTAAGGTGTACCGGGGCATAGTTACATAGTTACATAGTAGGTGAGGTTGAAAAAGGACACAAGTCCATCAAGTCCAACCTATGTGTGTGATTATATGTCAGTATTACCTTGCATATCCCTGTATGTTGTGGTTGTTCAGGTGCTTATCTAATAGTTTCTTGAAACTATCGATGCCCCCCCTGCTGAGACCACCGCCTGTGGAAGGGAAATCGACACCCTTGCCGTTCTTACAGTAAAGAACCCTCTCCGTAGTTTAAGGTTAAGCCCCTTTTCTTCTAATTTTAATGAGTGGCCAGGTGTCTTGTTAAACTCCCTTCCACAAAAAAGTTCTATCCCTATTGTGGGGTCACCACTGAGTATGGTATTTGTTAATTGAAATCCTATGCCCTCTCAAGCCTCTCTTCTCCAGAGAGAATAAATTCAGGGCTCGCAACCTTTCCTCATAACTAATATCCTCCAGACCCTTTATTAGCTTTGTTGCCCTTCTTTGTTCTCGCTCTATTTCCAGTACATCCTTCCTGAGGACTGGTGCCCAGAACTGGACAGCATACTCTAGGTGCGGCCGGACCAGAGTCTTGTAGAGCGGGAGAATTATTGTTTCATCTCTGGAGTTAATCCCCTTTTTAATGCATGCCAATATTCTGTTTGCTTTGTTAGCAGCAGCTTGGCATTGCATGCCATTGCTGAGCCTATCATCTACTAGGACCCCCAGGTCCTTTTCCATCCTAGATTCCCCCAGAGGTTCTCCCCCCAGTGCATGGATTGCATTCATATTTTTGCCACCCAAATGCATTATTTTAAATTTTTCTACATTGAACCTAATTTGCCATATAGTTGCCCATCTCATTCATTTGTTCAGATCTTTTTGAAAGGGTTCCACATCCTGCGGAGAAGTTATTGCCCTGCTTAGCTTAGTATCGTCCGCAAATACAGAGATTGAACTGTTTAACCCATCCTCATTTATGAACAAATTAAACAGGATTGGTCCCAGCACAGAACCCTGGGGGACCCCACTGACCATTCTGAGTACTCCCCATGTATCACCACCCTCTGAACTCTCCCCTGTAGACAGTTTGCAGTCCATATACTCACCCTATGGTCCATGCCAACGGACCTTATTTTGTACAGTAATGTTTATGGGGAACTGTGTCAAATGCTTTTACAAAATTCAGATATACCACGTCTATGAGCCTTCATTTATCTAGATGGCAACTCACCTCCTTATAGAAGGTTAATAGATTGGTTTGGCAAGAATGATTCTTCATGAATCCATGCTGATTACTGATAATGATAAAATCTTATATACAAATATACAAATACACACACACACACACATATATATATGTATGTATATATATATATATATATATATATATATATATATATATATATATATATATATATATATATATATATATATATATATATATATTCAACAAATATGTTTTTATTTTTGTTTTTATTTTTATATAGATTATTATATAGAGTGTTCTTGTGGGAGGCCACAGCATCCCTTTGTTTTAGAATATAATACTTTTGCATTATTCTTAAGAAAAAAATAATTCTTAGAAATGATAGGACATGTTTTTGCATTTTTTATTTTTGTGGTGTGAATAACCTCATATATTATATTAGCTGAGATAGTTGCAAGTGGATTAATATTTTACACTTGACAGCCTCACTTCTGGGATTGCTTCTGGACTCCTGCCTTCATTTTTATACAGGGATTGTTGGATCAGTATTTTGCAGTTTATTCTTGTATTCTCCTGTCGGTTCTCACTTGTGCTTTTAAATCATGCAATTTTTGGATGCATCTGTGACACATTTTCAGGTACGCTTTTTCACATACTTCTGTATTGGGCTGCTTGTTGAGAAGTGGAGAATCTTCACACAGTATGAATGGATGTGAATATTCAGTTCAATTATCCAATCATGTGCAGATTCATTAAATAGACAACAATTAGCTTTTTACATGGAAGTGGATATTTACAATTTATTGTTTGAAGATTCTCAGCTCCTTTTGTAAATAGGCTCCACGGGGTTAATTTACTAAAGACAAAAAAGGCTTTTCACTTTGAAAGGGAAGTTGCACTTTGCAAAGAAATCTTCCCCGGAGCTTAGTGAATGAGGTGACAATCTGCTGACTTTCATCATCCAATCGTGTACAAGCAAAAAATAAAAAAGCTGTCTGTTTTTTTTTTGTTTTTGTTTTTTTCTTGTATGTTGGTTGAGTAATTTTTTTCCGTATTTACATAGGAAATTAATTTACTGCACAAAAATAAATAAATAGACTGTGCACCTTCGAAAGTGCATTTGCTCCAGAGCATAGTAAATGAGTTGAGCCATCATTTGCAAGAAAGATAAAAAAAAAAAAAATGCATTTTGTGCTTGCACATGATTGGATGATGGATGATGGAAGTCAGCAGAGCTTTCCCTCATTTACTAAGCTCTGGAGTAACTGCACATGCAGAGTGCACAGTCTATGTGTCTTAAGTAAATAAATCCCTTAGGCCTCTTGTAGCTTGAAAATGCTCAATATAGCTATTTTTTTTTTTCAAATATAATGCCGCGTACACACGATCGTTTTTCGGCCTAAAAAAAACTTACATTTTTAAAAACGTCATTTAAAATTATCGTATGTGGGCTTCACATCGTTTTTCGGCTTCTGAAAAACGATAAAAAAAATAATTTGAACGTGCTGCATTTTTTAACGTCGTTTTTTAAAATGTTTTTTTTTTCGGGTTGTTAAAAATGATCGTGTGTGGGCTAAAACGACGCTGTAAACTTGCGCATGCCCAGAAGTGAGTTATGAGATGGGAGCGCTCGTTCTGGTAAAACTACCGTTCATAATGGAGTAAGCACATTTATCACGCTGTAACAGACAAAAAAGCGCAAATCGTCTTTTACTAACAAGGAATCAGCTAAAAGCAGCCCAAAGGCGAATAGAACTTCCCCTTTAGACTGCCGTCGTACGTGTTGTACGTCACCGCGCTTTGTTCATCATTTTTCAAAAACGATGGTGTTTGGGCAACATCGTTTTTAATGATGAAGTTGGAAAAACTTCGTTTTTTGGACATGCTGAAAAATTTCATTTTTTTTCATGCCGAAAAACGACCGTGTGTACGCGGCATACGTTTTATTAGGTATGCACCAAGGGAGAAATCACATCATTACAGCTTATTTATTACTGAGCTAAAATACAGCCCATTCATTGTAATGTGCCTGTGTAAACAAGCGCTGTGTATTCTTCAGTAAAAAAAAGAAAAATTTGCGTTTGTTGGTCAGTAATTTATGCCTTAATGCGCGGCAAATGCACACAGATTAGTCCATTGACATTGTCAATCCGAGAACAAGCTTCCGCATTTGCGCGAAAATGTGCACGAAAATTGTGCGAACCCATTTGCATGAAAATGCGCACAAATACATAAATACATTTCCCTAGCAAAGTCAATAGCTTATTTGCTTTTGGTAAATCAACTCCTATGTGTCTCTAATGCCGCATACAGACGGTCGTTTTTTGTGATTAAAAAAAAACGACGTTTTGAATCATGAAATAAAACGACGTTTTTGAAACTTCATTTTCAAAAACTACGTTGCCTACACACCATGGTTTTTTAAAATGCTCTAGCAAAGCGCGGTTACGTTCAGCACGTACGACGGCACTCTTTTCCATTGAAGCTAGCTTCATAACTTGCTTCTGAGCATGCGCGGGTTTAAAAACGTCGTTTTGCATTGACACAAAAAACGACATTTTGAAAAACGGCACCAAAAATTCGAGCATGTTCGAATTTTTTTTGTTGTTTTTCAGAAGACATAAAACGACGTTTTCCCCACACACGGTCATTTTAAATGACGTTTTCAAAAATGTCGTTTTTTTTCATCACAAAAAACGACCGTCTGTACGCGCCATTAGGCAAAAGGCCACTCGCTGAATTTATTTTCATGATTTGCAGTGCCATTTACCTGTATTGCAGACAACTAGGTGCAAATGCTGATATACCGTATTTATCGGCGTATACCGCGCACTTTTTTGCCCTGAAATACAGGGCAAAATCGTGGGTGTGCGATATACGCCGATACCCGCTTCCCGCGCCAAGTTTGAACTACTGCGCCGGCATATACCGAGCGCAGTACACTCGTGTATAGTCGGGCAGGCTCGGCTCCTCTCGCAGTCACGTCCTGGACGTACAGGATGCACAGGACGTGACCGCGAGAGAAGGCGAGCCTGCCCGACTATACACAAGTGTACTGCACTCGGTATTTGCAGGCGCAGTAGTTCAAACTCAGCGCGGGAAGCGGGGATCAAGCGGGGAGGACACCGCAGAAGGACGCCGGACCCGACGAGGAGGACACCACCGAAGCCTCAGATGGACGCCGGACTCAACGAAGCCGCCGATGGACGCCGCGCAAGACACCAAAACTGTAAGTACTAAAATCTTTTTTTTTACAGGAATGCGGGCCCACTTTAGGGGTGCGCGCTATACGCCGGAGCGCGCAATACCCTGATAAATACGGTAAGTTTGATACCACAGCATGTTGGGTGCCGCTTATCATGCCGCGTACGCACGGTAGTTTTTCGGCATAAAAAAAATACATTTTTCAGCATGTCCAAAAAAAACAAGTTTTTCCAACTTCATCATTAAAAACGATGTTGCCCACACACCATAGTTTTTGAAAAATGATGAACAAAGCGCGGTGACGTACAACAAGTACGACGGCACTCTGAAGGGGAAGTTCTATTCGCCTTTGGGCTGCTTTTAGCTGATTCCTTGTTAGTAAAAGACGATTCGCGCTTTTCTGTCTGTTACAGCGTGAGGAATGTGCTTACTCCATTATGAATGGTAGTTTTACTAGAACGAGCGCTCCCGTCTCATAACTCGCTTCTGGGCATGCGCGGGTTTAAAACGTCGTTTTAGCCCACACATGACCATTTTTTACAACCCGAAAAATTACATTTTAAAAAACGACATTAAAAAATGCAGCGCGTTCGAATTTTTTTCTTGACGTTTTTCAGAAGCCGAAAAACGATGTGAAGCCCACACACGAGGATTTTAAATGACGTTTTTAAAAACGTCGTTTTTTTTTCATGCCGAAAAACGACCGTATGTACACACGGTAGTTTTTCGGCATGAAAAAAAAACGAAGTGCATTAGGCATTTCAAATATACACACATGTGCACTATACAATTATGTGTAAGGATTCCACCTCCCAGAAAGTTATCACTTTTCCTTAATTCAGCCTACATTATATGCCTACCTCTTTTGTTCCAAAACATACAGAAATTAATATCTGCCTTACCAAAAAAAGTCGACAGTCTACAGCAATATGGAACAATTTTTACATGTTAAATTATTTTTTCAATGTAAAAAACTGCAATCTGCAAAACGCCGCAATCGCTCCTATTCAAGCAGAGAGAAAAAAAAAAGTTTTAGCTTAAAAGAATATAAATCAAAGTAAGTGCAATATGTGAACTTGGTTAAATAAGTCTATAAAATACTCTGAAGACAGATCTGCACAAATCCCATTGTAACATGACACAATAGCTATGAATCATACCCGCGGTGTTAAAGGTAGTCTCTTGCCAAACAAAAGAGCACACAAACTTGCAGAAGTTCACTAATTAGATAAACGAATGCTCCTGCCAAGTTTTCTTTCCTCGTTCACGTTAATGTTACTATGTAATAATTGGAACAGTTACCGTCAGGGTCCGAGCAGAGAGTGGTGCCGTGATCTCTCAACGCAGCTTCTGCTGTAGAGTTTTTTTTTTTTTTTTTAATGAAGGTGCCAGATTTTCAAAATTTTCTCTGCTAAATGACCGAACCTCTCTAAATAAAAAACAGTGATTTTTTATTTTTTTACAAGGTTTCGGTTTGTTCTGCAGGGATGTGATTCTGAATTTGCATGACAGATTCATGTTAAAAACAACTTAGACTGCCTCTCAGATCATAATGAGAAATTTTGGTTCAGTACATATTAATAAAAATCACACTTCAGTAATCTATCATTTTATAATCAAAGCAAATTTGTAGAACACAAATTTATTTTTTTACGTTTTCGAAACTTGTCGGCATATGACAAAGCAGTAAGTCAGTGACAATATAAACAATATGTATCTGTTGGCTTACCAATTGGCCTGCCATACTCAGAGCTATTGTTAACCTGTAGTTGACCATGTTTCAAAGAGTGGCAGTTAAAAAAAAAAATATTTTTCATTTTATAGTGGTAGTGGATTTATTATTTTTTTTTAGTTACAGGTACCAACCAGCTCTACAGATGCCATAAAACTGTTGTATGTCTATCCAGAAGCTGGGACTTGTATATCGGTATCCTTAAAAAAGAAAATGAAAAGAGGACAACCCCACATTTCCATCCTTTCTTCTTTTTTTTTTTTAAACCCAATACCCAGCAGAGCTTTGTGGCTTTGTTGTTGATGAATTGAGACAAGCAATTCTTTTTTCCTTTTTTTTTTTCTGTTTTGGATGTAAAAGAAAAGCGGCTATTAGGATTCTGCCAAGAGACGGTGAATGTGGCACTAAGCGACGCACTAAGGGTGTTTGGATAGGGGCAAGGGTAATGTCACCCCTGAGGGCTGGGCCCAGCGTGGCTCCAAGCACCCCTGCACTCATGTGATAAGTTTTACTCTGGCTGAGGACTACTAAGACAACAGTAACTTGGACAGATTATGTGTACAGGAAAGCGGCCAGCCCGACGAGTTGAAATAAATAAGTGAATTTTCGGTAGATCAGGTCAGCATAGTAAGAATCCACATTCGTGTACAAGACAAATTTTCTGCATACATATTTTGTAGGGCTGTTACTGATTAAAAATATTGTGTTCGATTAATCGTTTTTTTTTTAATCGATTAATCAACAAATTTCGATTAATTATAACGCACATACAGATCCAACTACTTTTAGCTGATCTCCTTGCAGGCTGATTCCCAGTGCAGCTACCGACCACTGGAAAAATGGATAGCAGGATACAAAAAACACACAAAGGCAGCGCTCAATGGGAATAACATTAAAACTTTTATAGTCTTCAAATAGGTAACCAAATAAATATTGCACTGGAGATAAAAATCGATGTAGCTACATAAATTGTAAAAATGGTGCGAGTAAAGCCTCGTACACACGACTGAGTTTCTCGGCAAAAACCAGCAAGAAACTTGCTGGGAGATATTTTTTTGCCGAGGAAACCGGTCGTGTGCACATTTTCGTCAAGAAACTCGACGAGCCAAAAAGAGAGCAAGTTCTCTATACAAAGCCTCATACACACGAGCGGTTTTCCTGGCAGGAAAACTGCCAGGAGAGCTTTTGGCCAGGAAAACCGGCATTAGAAGTCAGGACAGGAACCCATGAATAGTCCACCAATAGGTATCAGGAATTGCACGAAAGTGGTCAACCACGATGAGTCCTATAGTCAAAAAGGATTCGCCCCGGGACTTTAAATGAAGTGGGTAACGTTTCCGCCAGTAAAGATAACAGTAATTGTATAAGATATAATTTATTCAAGTAAAATAGTTTACATGCGTAAAGTAAAATTGTTACATACATGGATAACACCAACAATTGCCAATTGAAACGATACATAAACAATAACCACAATGAGTCCTGTA
The DNA here is from genome assembly GCF_905171775.1 of Rana temporaria. Taxonomy (NCBI): domain Eukaryota; kingdom Metazoa; phylum Chordata; class Amphibia; order Anura; family Ranidae; genus Rana; species Rana temporaria. The sequence continues at coordinate 443,440,898 of NC_053491.1, forward strand.
TAGCAAAACATGTTTGGTTATATTCCAACAAGAGGCCAAGCAACCAATGGGCCTTACATCAGTCAAACATTGTAGGCTTGGTGCATTCATGCAATTTAAGAATAATTTTGTAGGGGGTTTGTAACTAAATTGTCTGCCCTGGGTATCAAATACATAAGGTAAGGAACATTAATTATTTGTTTATTTAATTTTTTTTCTCAGCCCTGGGCGAGAGGCCCTCTTTGCTCTCTGTTTTCTCCCTTTCTTCCCCTTTCATCTAGCTTTTTCCTGTTCTGGAGACATCTACTCCTGACGTCCTTCCCCCCTCTGGTTGTTCCCCCTCTCCTACTTCCCTTATTTTTTTTTGAGACCCAGTGATGGGATATGCTTTTCACATATAATGTATATCCTTGTTTATATTTTGCTTTTATATTGCCCCATCCCTGGGCTTACCAGACCTAAGGGAGGTTGACCTAAGCTTATTGAAAAGTTCCAATCTAAGGGCCAGATTCACAGAGCGAGTACGCCGGTGTATCTACTGATACTCCGGCGTACTTTCAAATTACCCGCGTCGTATCTTTAGTTTGAATCCTCAAATCAAGATACAACGGCATCTGGGTTTGATCCGACAGGCGTACGGCTTCGTACGCCTTCGGATCGTAGGTGCAATACTTCGGTGCCCGCTTGGTGGAGTTTGCGTAGTTTTCCGCGTCGGGTATGCAAATTAGCTTTTTCCGTCGATCCACGAAGGTACGCGCGGCCGTCGCATTCTCTTACGTTGTCGCTAGTCGGCTTTTCCCGGCGTATAGTTAAAGCTGGTATTTTGCGGCGTATAGATAGACTTGCCATGTTAAGTATGGCCGTCGTTCCCGCGTCGAAATTTAAATTTTTTTTTTTTGCGTAAGTCGTCCGTGAATAGGGATGGACGTAACTCACGTCTAAGTTCAAAAAATGACGTCGTTGCGACGTCATTTCACGCAAAGCACGACGGGAAATTTCAAAACGGAGCATGCGCAGTTCAATCGGCGCGGGGACGCGCTTCATTTAAATGAATCACGCCCCCTAATCGCCGATTTGAATTCCGCCGCCAGAAATACACTACGCCGCCGTAACTTACGGCGCGAAATCGCTGAGGATTCTAAATTCCGCCAGGTAAGGTACGGCGGTGTAGCGTATCACTGATACGCGGCACAAGTGTAAATGTCTGTGAATCTGGCCCCAAGTTACTTAATTTTATTGTATATTTTATCTTAGTTTATTTTACTGTTTCATGTTAAAGCATATGTGCCATGGTCCTCTATATAAAATGTATGATAGACGTCCCAGCGTGATGCACTGAGCAATATCTTCATAAACGTATTCGATGTTACGACCGCATATCCCTTGCAATGCTGGGCCTGTTGTTTTCTGCCTAGGCCTTCAAGTACCTATATGTTATCTGATTGAGATACTGAAAATGCTGTCTCCTTTGGCTGTTACATGTAACTTTCTTTGGCAAATAAAGGAATTAAAAAAAAATATATATATATATATTTTTTCAAATTACTGATCACATTAATATACCGTCGTGAGCTATAGGTACAATTTACTTTAGCTATGGGTCCCTGAGAAATTATTGCAAGGATTCCTCAGTAGTAAAAAAAAAAAAGCTTAGAAAGACTGCTATAGACAATCAGTGGAATTTATAAAGAGTGCCGCAGTTGCTTTAAAGAATTCAATTGCACACCAATGCAGCAAGTATGGTGTGTGACAAATTCATGCATGTGATGGAAAGATGTACATTAATTTATCACTACCCTGACAGGGCTATCGCAATCTTTACCATTTTACATTGTGCGACATAGTTACTACAAAATATAATATTTCTTGTTTAGCTCCACTTTTCTTGTTTACGTTATGGCAGCATTTAATTTTTAAATTTGTTACTGGCATACAACGCAATACTAAAATGCTGTAAATAAAACCTAAATGAATTTGTTGCATGTGTGCGACATAATTATTCCAAAATGGAATTTGCCTCGTTTAGCTCCATTTTTCTTGGTCTTGTTTAGCTCCACTTTTTATGTTTACGATATGGTAGCATGGCATGGTAATTTTTGAGTTTGCTACAGGCATAGCGTCTCAATACTAAAGTTCTGTAAAAAAAAAAAAATCGAAATGAATTTGTTGCATGTGACGTAACGTAACTGTGTATGAAACTGTTGCAAACGGTGCATGAATTTGGTACAGTACATTCACCCGTGAAAAGTGTCAAAACCACTTTATTGAATTGCGGCCAATGTTCTTCTTATTTTTCAATAAATTCTTATCTGGCTTTTACAATAAACCAAAGCACAATAACCCCTTCAGCCCCGGAAGAATTTACTCCCTTCCTGACCAGAGCACGTTTTGCGATTCGGCACTGCGTCGCTTTAACCTGCCTGGCGGTATCCCCGAGCGTGACTCGGGGTGGGTTTTTTATGTTGCGATCGGTATCCCCGAGTCACGCTCGGGGTAAGCTATGCAGAGCCTGCAGTGTGCGCTGACTTACCTTGTCCTGGATCCAGCGATGCCACCACGCTGTGTGAGCGAGCGGGACCTAGCTCGATTCACACAGCGGCCTCCTGTGCCGCCGATCTCCGTTCCCTGCGACGTTACGACGCACGGGAGCGGAGAACGGCGCCAAATTCAAAAAAGTAAACAAACACTATACATACAGTATACTGTAATCTTATAGATTACAGTACTGTATGTAAAAAAAACACACACCCCTTGTCCCTGGTGGTCTGCCCAGTGCCCTGCATGTACTTTTATATAATAAAAACCTTTCTTTCTGCCTGCAAACTGTAGATTGTCCATAGCAACCAAAAGTGTCCCTTTATGTCAAAAATGGTTTTAGATCAGCTAAAAAACAGCGATAATAAATTATAATCACTTGCAGAATTGTGCGATAGCGATTTGTGTGGAAATTCGTCATAAAAAAAAAAAAATAATGACAGCGACAATTCTGCAACTGAGAAAATTTCAGTGATTTTGAGTTGATTACATTATTGAATAATTTTTATTAGAATTATATTATTATTTGTTATAATTATTTATAATTATTTATTATATTATAATTTATAATTTTGTTTTTTTAAAAATGTCATACCCGGGATGCCTATTAGATTCTTGTTTGGTCAGATTTAAGTGAGTTATTCCTAAAAATTACAGACCTACAATATAAAACGCCAAATTTCCTTGCAAATAATTGTACCGCTTTTGGTACGTAATTCCAGACAGAATCATACCGCCAGGGAGGTTAACTGATAATTGCACGGCCGTGTGACGTTGCACCCAAACAAATTGATGTCCTTTTTTTTTTTTACAAATAGATCTTTCTTTTGGTGGTATTTGATCACCTCTGCAATTTTTTTTTTGCGCTATAAATAAAAGAAGAATGAAAATTTAGACAAAAAGCAATATTTTTTACTTTTTCCTATAATAAATATCCCCAAAACATATATAGAAAAACAATTTTTTTCCTCAGTTTAGGCCGACATGTATTCTTCTACATATTTTTGGTAAATAAAAACGCAATAAGCGTATATTGATTGGTTTGTGCAAAAGTAGGGGATAGATTTATGGCATTTTTATTAATATTTTTTTTTTTTTTACTAGTAATGGTGATTTTTATTGTGACTGCGACATTATGGTGGACACATCGGACACTTTTGAAACTATTTTGGGACCATTGTAATTTATACAGGGATTAGTGCTATAAAAATGCACTGATTACTGTGTAAATGACACTGGCAGGAAAGGGGTTAAACATTAGTGGGCGATCAAGGGGTTAAATAGGAAGTAAACCCTCTGAATAAAAACGAAAAAACAAAAAACCCTGCAAGGCAAAGGCATAATCAGCTAGGTTGCATAGCATACTAGCTGATTATGTATTACTTACCTCAGATCGAAGCCCCCGCAGCGGTCCACGTCTTCCGGGTATTGCAGCTCCGGCGCTGTGATTGGCCAGACCCGCATGCGCGCGGGAACGGCACAGTACAACTGAAGCTACGGCACATAGTGCCATTGCTTCAGTTGGCTTAAAGGGTCACTAAAGGAAAAAAAATGTTTTGCTGAAATTACTGTTTACATAATAGTTAACTGATTCCTTTTAAAAATGATTAAAAATAGATAAAAAACAATCATATAATGAGTTTATTTTCGTTTTTGCTGTTGTTTCCTGGTTCTCTGATGTACAGAGCAAGAGAGCCAATAGTGGGCAGTGAAGGTTTTGCAAAACGAAACTGATTGGTGCTGAGAAGTTTTAGACACACAGTAATCACACCTCCTTGATTAGTCACCACAGTGAGAAATCTCCCAGTACTGTGGTGATCAGGAAACAGACAACCAGGAAGTGTCCAGAACAAAGAGGAATTACAGCAACATCAAAGCAAAAACGAACAGGGAGGACATGAAACCAGGACTGCAGTAAGGTAAAGTAAGCTATTTAGCTAAAAAAATTTTTTCCTTTAGTGACCCTTTAAGTGCGCAAGTACCACATGACGTCGGCACATGCAAATACAGGGATATCTCCTAAACCGTGCAGGTGAGATATCCCTGTTAGCTACAGGTAAGTTTTAATATAGGCTTACTTGTAACATAAAGTTGTAAACAAGGGTTTACAACCACTTCAAGTGTGTCCTAGGGAGTGATTCTAACTGTGGGGGTGCTGGACTACAAGTGACACGATAGTGATCACTGCTCCCGATGACAGGGAGCAGTAGATCCCTGTCATGTCACTAGGTAGAACAGGGAAATGCCTTGTTTACTTAGGCATCTCCCTGTTCTGCCTCTCTGTGTTATGATTGCGGGCTGCTGGCGAACATCGAGTTCGCCACTCAAGGTCACGGAGTATGCACGCGGGGGACGTACCTGTACGCCCATTTGCCCACCGCTGCCATTGTGCCGACGTATATCGACGTGCAACGGTCCGCAAGTGCTTAAATGAACAGAAATTTTGTTTTGACCATTTTTTTGCATTATTGAGTTGTAGAATTTAACATAATTTGACACCTACCATAACATAATAGGTGTATCAATATCACATTAGTACAATAGGTAAAAATATTCTTGGGTAACCTGCATCAAAGGGTCCTTTCACACGTTGCCGACCGTTTTTTAGATCAGTTTTTTTTCATCAGTTGATCCGTTTTTTCATCAGTTTTTTATCCGTTTTACATCCGTTTTTCATCAGTTTTCATCCGTTTTCATCCGTTTTTTATCCGTTTTTTCATCCGTTTTTTTTTTTGTTAGAACTTTATTTTTATTACATATTTTGATGAAAAACGGATGTTAGCGGATCGGATGTTAAACGGATCGTCCGCTAACATCCGTTTTTCGTCCGTTCCGTTTTTTTGACGGAAGAAAAATAGGGTTTTCTTCCGTTCAAAAAAACGGAGCTTAACGGAGACGGATGTTAACGGACGTTAGCAGATGCTATTCCATTGGAAAGCATTGCAGTCCGTAAACGGACGTATGAAAAAACGGACGAACAGTCCGCACGTGTGAAAGGACCCAAAGGATGTTCTGAATGACAGGTATAATTAAAAATAATTATGTAGCTGTCTTTGTCCCTTTTATATGGGATATGTTCAAACTGGAGGTAGTTCTCTGGTCGCCCCCCTAAACCGAACGGCAAGTGCAACTGTGTTAAAAAATAATTCAGCCTTGCTTCTTCCAGGTGGAGTATATTCAAGGATAAGGTTTCAGCCCTCAGTTATCACACTTTTATACATAAGCCTTATATTATATAGGAGTCCTAACTGGCAAAGATCCATTGGGAGATTGTGCTAGGAACAAGTAAAAAAAAAATACCGCGCTAAAATATAAAGCAGAACGCAGGCCACAAAACAGTAAATCATTTACTGTCTACAAGGCGGGCTGAAAGCTGAACAATGAGCGACTGCAGCCAAATTCAGGATGTAGAATCAACAGGAAAAAAAAAAAAAAACTGATACCAAAGACGTGACCACAGACTGGCTTGGTTTTTTGTGCCCAGTGCAATGTCATAGTTGTGAATAATTATTACTAATGGTTAGATAATGTGTAAGCGTAGCTTATTTTTAACATGAGAGTATTTTTTTTTTTTTTTTAATTATTGTTCATACTCTATTTATAATATTTTATCATGCCAAAATAGTACTATGGTATTACATTGTGACTTATTACTGTTGACCGTACAGCAAAGTGATTCAGCTGTGTTCCATCATACGCTGCTGGCTTTTCTCCTGGGTATTTATAAAGCTGCAATCTTTTTACCGCAGAAGGTAAAATACGGTGGCTTTTGAAAATGGAATCAGCGTAATTTTAAAAACGGCTTTAGAAAATTGTAAAACTTAAATTTGGAAAAATACATTTTTTTTTTTTTTAAACAAAATGGTAGAGAGTAATAGGACCATATTACTAATACTCATGTATGCCAATTCAAAAGCAGTTGTAATGATATCCTAGTGTTTTTTCCTTCACCTTTGATAACAAAAAAAAAACATATTTATAAAATTATATAAAACAGTGGAATCTCAAGTTCTATTAAACTCTCAAGTTAATTTAAACTCCAGGCAGAAACACTTAAAAAAATAATAAAAAAAATGTATATAACCCCAACAAATAATATGTGACTAAAAAAAAAAACGAAAAAAAAAACGATTTAACCACTTCAGCCCCGGAGGATTTGGCTGCCGAATGACCGTGCAACTTTTTGCGATTCGGCACTGCGTCGCTTTAACTGACAATTGCGCGGTCGTGCGACGTGGCTCACAAACAAAATTGACGCCCTTTTTTTTCACACAAATAGAGCTTACTTCTGGTGGTATTTGATCACCTCTGCGGTTTTTATTTTTTGCGCTATAGACAAAAATAGAGCGAATTTTGAAAATAAAAAACAATATTTTTTGCTTTTTGCTATAATAAATATCCCCCAAAAATATATAAAAAAACTAATTGTTTGCTCAGTTTAGGTTGATTTGTATTCTTCTACATATTTTGGGTAAAAAAAAAACGCAATAAGCGTATTTTGATTGGTTTGCGCAAAAGTTATAGCGTCTACAAAATAGGGGATAGATTTATGGCATTTTTATTAATATTTTTTTTTACTAGTAATGGCTGCATCAGATTTTGCCCTCCCCAGTTTTAGTAAATTAACCCCACAGTGTTATCTGCAGACAGTTTTTCAGACAGTTTTTACTTTCCTGATGATCCTGCAAGGAAAACACTTCCTGTACTATTGTGACAACGCTCACTTTCTGCACTGTATCTATGGAGGAGCAGTGTTCTTACCCAAATTTGTCACCCAAGTGAAGCATGGAACTGTTATGCCCTGTACACACGATAGGTTAGTCTGATGAGAACGGTCTGATGGATTTTTTCATCAGGTATCCGATGAAGCTCACTGATGATCAGTCGTGCCTACACACCATCAGTTAAAAAAACGATCGTGTCGGAACGCGGTGACGTAAAACACAACGACGTGCTGAAAAAAATGAAGTTCAATGCTTCCAAGCATGTGTCGACTTGATTCTGAGCATGCGTGAATTTTTAACCTATCGGTTAGGTATCCATCGGTTAATTTTAAAACAAGATTGAATTTTTTTACCCGATGGATAAATAACCGATGGGGCCCACACACGATCAGTTTGGTCTGATGAAAACGGTCCATCAGACCGTTCTCATCGGTTTGACCGATCGTGTGTACGCGGCATTAGAACTACAGAACACATACACTTTATCACAACAATGCAGTCATTAAAAAACTCATTAAAAAATTATTACAAGTATCTTACACCGCACAAATACCCAAACTTGTCTTTGTACCAGCCTCCTGCACAGCAGCACTCAGGTCTCGTACACACAACCGAGTTTCTCAGCAAAAACCAGTAAGAAACTTTTTTTTTTTTGCAGAGGAAACCGGTTGTGTGTACATTTTTCGACGAGGAAACTGTCGAGGATCCCGTCGAGCCAAAAAGAGAGCATGTCTTCTTTTTCCTCGACGGGAATGGAGAAACTTGCCTTGTCGAGTTCCTCGACAGCCTGACAAGGAACTTGACGAGGAAAACGATGTGTTTCGCCCGTCGAGTTCCTCGGTCGTGTGTACGACGCTTTAGACTGGGAGAGGGAGTGGCAGCACAAGGTGCCAATCAAGGCTCTATTGCTTACGGGGAGGGAGGACACAGGCATGCCCTCATTAGTTCACTGTTGCTCCTTTACTGTGTCTTGGACCAGGTTACTTTGGTTCTGTCACCATTCAAAAACCAAAAACGCACTTTGCTTGTCGTTGAGCTTTATTTTCATAACTAGCAAGGTCCTGGTATTGATGCAATAAGTTCACACATTCTGTTCCCTTTCGATACATTTTACTGCCAAAAGACATTTAAACAAGTGCTAAGTGAAGTGTTTGGACAAGGACTAGGGCAAGGGAGTCATCACCCTTGAGGGAAGGGTGGTTTGCCTGGGGGGCCTGCACTGGCTCTCAGAATCCTTGTACTCATGTGATGGGTGTAACCCTACCTAAGGCTAACAACATACGGATGTAAACTGCAGATAACAGTAACTTGGACAGACGATGTTTAAAGGAAAACAGGCAGCATGGCAACTAAAATATTGGTAATTTTTTAATTAATCCACTCACTTAGAGATTGAAGTGTAACTGAATTTCTGTTTTAGCTACCCCCACCCCAGCACACCCTCCAGGTCTGATGACTAATCTTCCCTATCCAGATATTACAGATAAGGTAGCATAGCCACTTGTAAAAAAAAAATCTGAGCCATGCCACACATGTGCTGTGCACTATCCATTCAATCCTGTAGAGAATATGTGCTCCAAGGATGAGCTCTCCATAGGATTGAAAAAGACTGTAGGGTGCAAGCATGGGTCTGCCTGGGAAGATTTTGACAAGAGGCAGTCGATTATATTGTTCTAGAAAAATGAAGATTTTAACAAGCGGCAGTTGATGTTTTTATACTGGATAGATGAAGATTTTGACAAACAACAGTTGATGATATCATACTGGATAGATGAGGATGTTTGACAAGCGGCAGTTGATGATATCATACTGGATAGATGAAGATTTTGATAAGCAGCAGTTGATGATATCATACTGGATAGATGAGGATTTTAACAAGCGACAGTTGATGATATCATACAAGATAGATGAGGATTTTGACAAGTGGCATTTGATGATATCATACTGGATAGATGAAGATTTTTTACAATCGGCAGTTGATGATATCATACTGGATAGATGAAGATTTTGACAAGCGGCAGTTGATGATATCATACTGGATAGATGAAGATTTTGAAAAGCGGTAGTTGATGATATAACCTCCTGGATAGATAAAGATTTGGACAAGTGGCAGTTGATTATATCATGCTGGATAGATGAGGATTTTGACAAGCGGCTGTTGATGATATCATACTGGATTGATGAAAGTATAAAACTGTCAGGGGGGCTGGGGGAAGGAAATGCAATACAAGTGAAACTGCACCAAAGGTGTAAAGGAGACCCTAATAATCTTAGTTTACAAAGGCAAATGGTTACTTTTGAGGAAATCCAGTTCAACATTACATAAAACAAGTCACAACTTGGCTTATCGAAATTTTTCATCCTCATTTATTTTAATTCTTCAAGTGAATGAAGGACATATATAATTCATGATAAAGTTTTGCTTACATTAAGTCTGGTGCTTTAACTTTAGAGTAGGAGGAGTGGAGTCACCAGACGTCTGACAGATCGTTCCGTGAAAGGCCTTACCGCATGTTATTAGCAAGCATTGTCCCCCAGCTTCCATGTGTGCCTAACAACATCAAATAACAGAGCTTGAACTTCTTGATATTAGTCTTAAAGTGGTTGTAAACCCTTACCTACAGGCAAGCCTATAATAAGGCTTATCTGTAGGTACTGGAAATATTTCCTAAACCCGCACGGTTTAGGAGATATTTACCATATACGCTTGCGCCGATGTCGTGTGCGTTTGTAAAGGGCCTGTGCCGTAACTGTTGGCTCCCGCTTGCACGGGAGTGAGGTCACGTAACTCTGGCCAGTCACAGAGCCGGAGTCCATGGCCCTGGAAGGAAGAGCGGTGAAGATGGATGTGGCCACCAGCAGGGACATCAGGGACACCGCGGGCTTCGATGCATACTAGCCCATAATGCTTTTACTTCCTCTTTAAGGTGGAGTTATGCTCATATGTTAGCAGTCTTCCTGGTATGGATAAACACAGAGAAATGGAAGGGATGAAACAAATACCTTTCCTGGAGCAAATAATGTTCCAGACTCCCTTTAAATGCTGCTCACATAAAAGTGTAGGCCTTTCTGTACAGTCAAAATGATAGGCCAATAGTAACGGTAAAGAGATTGTGCTATATTCAGCAACCGTGGTCCGTCTTTGAGGTCCAAGGAGCTCATCAGAATTAGAATGGGAATATAGGCTATACAGTGCAAGTGGTGGTTTATAAGGCTTTTTTTGCCCACGGGTTGGCTTTAAGCTACAAACACTCTGAACTACTACACCAGAGTTACCTTTTTATTTATTCACAAACATTGGGGGACCAGAGTAAAATTTGGGTTGAATTTCAGGACCAAGATTTATGTTGACCTGGTCCCAACAATGATCTGGTGAGCAACACAACTGATGAAGTTATAACTGTAAGTTTTATGTAAGCTTATGCCGCGTACACACGATCAGGCTTTTCCCCGCCCAAAAGCACATCGGAAGTAAAATAGAACATGTTCTATATTTAAACTCCGATGGAATTCATCTGAATTTTCGATGGAATTTCTCTGATGGGGCATACACACAGTCGGAATTTCCTATGGAAAAAGTCAGCGTGTATGCAGCATTACTTGCTAGGACATTAAAGGGGCTGTAAAAGTTTTTTTTTTATTTTCTAAATTTGTTCCTTTAAGCTAGTGCATTGTTGGTTCACTTACCTTTTCCTTCAGTTTCTAAATGTTTTTTATTTTTGTCTCAATTTCTCACCCCCCGTTTCTCCTCAGTAAGCTTGCCCCCATCATCTGGCTGGGGGTTAGTCAGACAGAACAGCTCACTGAGGAGGAACAGGAAGAGACAAATTCAGACAAAGAAAAAAAATTTTTAGAAGGGAAATTGAAGGAAAAGGTAAGTGAACCAACAATGCACTAGCTTAACCACTTAAGGACCACCTCCTGCACATATACGTTGGCAGAATGGCATGGCTGGGCACATCCACGTACAGGTACGTGTCATCCCTTTTATAGGGGGACACAATCGATGACGTCACACCTACAGCCACACCCCCCTACAGTTGTAAACACACTTCAGGGAACACATAACCCCATCAGCGCCCCCTGTGGTTAACTCCCAAACTGCAACTGTCATTTTCACAATAAACAATGCATTTTAAATGCATTTTTTGCTGTGAAAATGACAATGGTCCCAAAAATGTGTCAAAATTGTCCGAAGTGTCCGCCATTATGTCGCAGTCATGAAAAAAAAATCGCTGATCGCCGCCATTAGTAGTAAAAAAAAAAAAAAATTATAAAAATGCAATAAAACTATCCCCTATTTTGTAAACGCTATAAATTTTGCGCAAACCAACCGATAAACGCTTATTGCGATTTTTTTTACCAAAAAATAGGTAGAAGAATACGTATCGGCCTAAACTGAGGGAAATTTTTTTTTTATATATTTTTGGGGGATGCTTATTATAGCAAAAAGTAAAAAAATATTGATTTTTTTTTCAAAATTGTCGCTCTATTTTTGTTTATAGTGCAAAAAATAAAAACCGCAGAGGTGATCAAATACCACCAAAAGAAAGCTCTATTTGTGGGGAAAAAAGGACGCCAATTTTGTTTGGGAGCCACGTCGCACGACCGCGCAATTGTCAGTTAAAGCGACGCAGTGCCGAATCGCAAAAAGGGGCCTGGTCTTTTACCTGCATTTTGGTCCAGGTCTTAAGTGGTTAAAAGAACCTATTTAGAAAACAAAAAACAAACCTTTACAACCGTTTTAAAGGGGTTGTAAACCCACTTTTGAAAAAAAAACTAAACTAACACCTGCAAGACAAAGCATAGCATACTAGCTCATTATGTAATACTCACCTAGGATCGAAGCCCCTGCTGTGGTGCACCATCACCGGCCGGCGACATGTTGTCCCGGAGTTACTTCTGGGTATCGGCTCTGGCGCTGTGATTGGCCGAAGCTGCGATGACGTCACTCCCACCAGTCACGGCATGGAAGCCGCCAGTCACGGCATGACTTCCTTTAGAAACGTCACGATCGCCGTTTCTAAATTGCGCATGCGCCGTAGACATCGGTGCACGTCTCTATTGTAAATATCTCCTAAACCGTGGAGATTTAGGAGATATTTGTTGCACCTACAGGTAAGCCTTAATCTAGGCTTACCTGTAGGTAAAAGTGGTTGTACAGGGTGTACAACCACTTTAACTTACAGAGTTGCTGCAGGTATGCCTTAAGCTGGCCATACATTATACACTTTTCTTATTCAATTTCCAATAGTTTTACCTTCAACCATGTAGTGCAAGGGCCTGCCTGATTGCATACAAATTAAAAATGTTTAGGTTTGACCTCATATTATATGGTTTTGGTAACTTCAAAGCCAGGCTCACACTATTTTGGATTAAAATTTCATATCCTTTGTAATTAAAAAAAAATTGAATTTGTGAAGAGGACCTAACCTGCAAAACTGTTCTGTACAAAGCCTTGCTGAACTGAAAGGTAATTGAAAGGCGGTCCAAACAATTATAAAAAATATATATATATATATATATATATATATATATATATATATATATATATATATATATATATATATATACATATATATTTCTGTTTAGCACACATTATTGTTTTTGTCATTATTATTACAATATAATTTATAAAAAACATGGTAAATTAAAGAACTATTTTTGATTTTTTTTTTTTAAATAGTTTTTACAATTTTTTAATATTCTACAATTGCAGAAAACATGTACATTTTATTGTCTTGTTTGGATTATTTACAATAAACTATATTTAGGTTAATTGTTAATTTTCAAACTAGTAAGCTATATCTCAGAGATAAACCAGCAATCACAATCTCACAAGCGAGCATGATTTTGCAGCGAGGGAGGGTGAACATGGCTTGGCTTTGCTGGCAGCCCAGGGTTGGCACTGCCATACGAGGCCCTCTGTGTCTTCTCCTTGCTGAGCTGCATTATTTTAGAACCAACTTGAACAAGGGATTTCTCTCCTTTGTTACATGAGCCCATGAAGAGCAATCCACTTTTACCACTTGCCGACCAGCCGCCGTCATTATACTGCTGCGAGGTGGCACGATCCCACAAATCACCGTTGGTGTACGTCGGCTTGGGAACTCGTGGGCACGCGCACGCTCCCATTGGCCAGCTGGGGATCCAATCAGTGGGTCCGGCGGACTTCATGTCTGCCGGCAACCTGCGATTGTTCCCTGCAGTGACAGAACAGGGATCTGCCTGTGTAAACAAGGCAGATCTCTGTTGTGACAGGGGAGATCACACAGATCCTGTCTTTCTGCTAAGCAGGAAGATGGCTCTGTGCGTTTCCCCAGTCACACAGCCCCCCATACACTTAGTAAACACAAACAGGGAACACATAAAACCCCTTGATCGGCCCTGATGTTAACCCCTTCCCTGCCAGTGTCATTAGTACAATAACAGTGCATATTTTTAGCACTGATTTCTGTAATAATGTCACTGGTCCCCCCCCAAAAAAATCAAAAATGGCAGTTAGGTGTCTGATCTGTCTGCCGCAATGTCGCAGTCCCGCTAAAAATCACTGATCACCACCAACTTTTGCGCAAACCAATCAAAATGGCCTGGTTGGGAAGTGGGTAAATTCTTCTGGGGCTGAAGTGGTGAACAAACTGCCCAGAAGCCATCTTCTAATTAGATAAAAATAAAATGTCATCATCAAAATCATGCCTAAATTGCAACAAAAAAATCACAGGCAAAGCACAGGTTCTTCTTAATGCCCCAAAAGCAGCATATACTCTCCTTCATTTTGTTACCCCATTGCTCTGTTCAGCCACTGGAAGTGGGGCAAGGAAGCCATGTGTGACCTCTGAGTCACTCCGGTTGGAGCTCACAAATGGATATATATTCTATATACACCTATGTTACATAGGTACATACACTATATTAAAAAAAGTATTGGGATGCCTGCCCTAACACCAACAAGAACTTTAATGGCATCCCAGTCTTAGTTTGTAGGGATCAATATTGAGCTGGCCCACCCTTTGCAGCTATAACAGCTTCAACTTTTCTGGTAAGGCTGTCTACAAGGTTTAGGAGTGTCTATGGGAATGTTTGACCATTCTTCCAGAAGTGCATTTGTGAGGTGAGGCACTGATGTTGGACGATAAGGCCTGGCTCATAGTCTCCGCTTTAATTCATTCCAAAGGTGTGCTATCAGGTTAAGGTCAGGACTCTGTACATGCCAGTCAAGTTCCTCCACCCCAAACTTGCTCATCCATGTCTTTATGGACTTTGTTTGTGCACTGGTGCGCAGTCATGTTGGAACAGGAAAGGGGCCATCCCCAAACTGTTCCCACAAAGTTGGGAGCATGAAATTGTCCAAAATGTCTTGGTATGCTGATGCCTTAAGAGTTCCCTTCACTGGAACTAAGGGGCCAAGCCCGACCCCTGAAAAACAACCCCACACCATAATCCTCCTCCACCGAATGATTTGGACCAGTGCACAAAGCAAGGTCCATAGAGACATGGATGAGAGAGTTTGGGGTGGAGGAACTTTACTGGCCTGAGACTGCGAGCCAGGCCTTCTAGTCCATCATCAATGCCTGACCTCACAAATACTCTTCTGGAAGAATGGTCAAACATTCCCATAGACACTCCTAAACCTTGTGGACAGCCTTCCCAGAAGAGTTGAAGCTGTTATAGCTGCAAAGGGTGGGCCAACTCAATATTGAGCTCTACGGACTAAGACTGGGATGTTATTAAAGTTCAAGTACGTTAAGCTTCCCGTGGATGGTGTGAATTTAACAAGTGACTATCTGAACAGACTGGGTCTATGGAGGTCTGTCAATGCATAATGTGGCATTTGCAACAGATCAAGATTTCTAAATTTTTTTGTTAACTAGTCCTTTTAACGGGAACTGAAGACTTTTTATTGCATTTGATTTTACATGTAGATATCAGCTTTCAATAAATGATCAGTTTATTCTTCCTGATTAGTAATGCTACAGAATGTTGTGCCTTTCTGATTCTTGTTATCTCATTACAAGTCTGCCAGACAGGCATAACTAAATACATATAAAAAAATATAAGGTTTTGCATTGTCCATCATATACTACGCCCCTCTCTCCCAGTAATGGCCTGCAGTATTAAAGTGGATGTAAACCCAAAATGTATTTTTTATTTTTTGATGTCACAATGTACAGTATAAGATTTCCTATCATCTGTGCCCAGTCTTGCCACACAGAGTTAATCCAGCTCTGAGCAATCATCTGTTATTGTTCAATGAAATACAAAAGACTTCCAGATAAAAACCAAAGTCCTTGCTTCTGAAAAAAAAGTGCACAATTCAATTCACATCCCCTCCCCTGTGTTTTGATCAAATGTTTTCAAAATATGGGGTGAGTCACAGTTCAGTGCCATGAGAAAATGCAACGGCCATCAGAATATACATAGAGCTGGAGGGAAGAGGGAGGGGATGTGAATTGAGCACTTTTTACAGAAGCTGTGTATGTCTGCAAGCAGTGCACGAGATATGTAAATAACCTGTCACTCAAGCAAGGACTTTGGTTTTTATCTGGAAGTCTGTTTTATTTCCCTGAACTATAAAAAGAGGATTGCTCAGCGCTGGATTAACTCTGTGTGGCAAGACTGGGCACAGATGATAGGAAATCTTATTATCTACATTGTGACATAAAAAAAAAAAATTTGTGGGTTTACATCCACTTTAAGGAAAAGTTCACACTGTGTTGGATACAAAATTACGTAAATCGTAATTTTTTTCTGGGTAAGGTGATAGAAAACTAAAGGCAGACAAGGCTCAATTGCCACATTCAACAATTTGACTTCTACACCAGCAACCTTGCCCACCAACATGTGTACCAAGCTTTTCTGCCTGCTTTTTTTTTACCCATTGAAGATGATTTATGAAACAAAATAAACCACAAGGGTATGAATGTAATGTGTGCCTGCCTATGTAAGTGAATGCACTCTATCTGATCCTACACTGATGTTCACTCTATGGCAGTGTTGCCAATCTGCCGAAGCATTTTTTACACAACCTGGAAATTTACTGATGGAGCACATTTTTCTTTTACTGAAAACCTGAAAAATGACAGAACCTCTATTAAGAATGAAGACAACCGATATTTACATGATATGGAAACTGACAATACACATAACCTTTGTCTGCTTTACACTTCAAATATCAACACAGCATGACAGATGATCAGCCCGATAATTACTGACAGATGTAAAAAATCACACATTTTTATAAACTGTCCATAAATGTATTGACAGTTGGCAACCCTGCTCTATGGTCCTTGTTTGCCGTGCACATTGAACATTCAAATAATGTCACTGCTATACAGTGCTGGGACAAGGTCCAAGATCCAGGGCAAACATGTCAAACTGCCCCCCCCCCCCCAAAGATATATGAGCAGTATGCACCAGCAACCCCCCAACAAAAAACTGAGCACTAATCTGCATGCTTACTGTGACGGGAGGGCCGTGGAACCCAGAATCCCTTGTTTCATCTTCCCATGCACCTCGTATGTCTAAGTTACCCTGTGTCCATTAGGGGCACAGGGTGACCGAGAAAATATGTCTTGGATTACCTAAAATGGGACAGTAATATTTATCCACAATATCTCCCAGGATATATGTAAAGACTATTTTTGGTTCCCCCTCCTCCCAGTACCAATCCGCCCTCCTGCTGAAATACTCCCTCTCAACACAAATCATTGCCTTGATGGGGGTTTATTCATATATGGTACAGTATGAGCATAGAAAAATGCTAACAGCACTTAGACCCAAAAAACTGAGAAAATCAATTTTTTTGTTTTAGCCATGCTATGGCTTAGCTGGCGTACGATGAGACGCTTACCATACACTCTATAGTAAATCGCTCTTGCTAGTAAATGCAGCCTGTGTATAGACCTTCACACACGTTGGAGACAAGTGATAAATTCCAAGAGCATACAGTATTTCAGTATGTCATTAATGCACTATCATCCACTCATATGCATTGGTAAATAAGGCCCATTGTCTGTAAGCTGTTAGGCAGGGGTCAGAACCGACTGCCAAGCTCCCCATTACAGCAGCAATGCAAAAAAGGAAATAGGCAGAGTGTGCCAAGCTGCGATTTGCTGTCAAGGAGATCTTCTACAGCAGAGCTGCCAGGCAATTCTGCTCAAAGCCTGTTGTTACTTCCCTATGTGACCTCTGTACTTGTTCATGTGATCTATAATGTCACATGACCAAGGGCAGTCTGCTGTGGAAGTTCATCTTACAGCGCCTCTTCATGCACGCTGTCACATTGTAATCATCACTTGTAATGGGCAAAAAAAAAAGGGAGAAGAACATGTCTGGACCTCCTTTAAAGCAAAAGTCCAGTCACAGCTTTTACCCTGACCCCTTGTCCACTGAGACAGGGTCTATCTAAATTCCTGATCCCTTGTCCACTGAGACAAAGTCTAGTCATATTACTGGATCTCTTGTCCGCTAAGACAGGGTCTATCTGTAGCCTTGATCTATTGTTCCCTGAGACAGGGTCTATAGAAATCCCTGATCCCTTGTCCACTAAGACAGAGTCTTTCTAAATCCCTGATCCCACATCCACTAAGACAGAGTCTTTCTAAATCCCTGATCCCTTGTCCACTAAGACAGGGTCTATCTAAATCCTTCATCCCTTGTTTACTAAGACAGGGTCTATCTAAATCCTTCATCCCTTGTTCACTAAGACAGGGTCTATCTATATCCTTGATCTGTTGTTCGCTGAGACAGGGTCTATAGAAATCCCTGATCCCTTGTCCACTAAGACAGAGTCTTTCTAAATCCCTGATCCCTTGTCCACTAAGACAGGGTCTTTCTAAAGCCTCGTACACATGACCGAGAAACTCGACGGGCAAAACACATAGTTTTGCTCGTCGAGTTCCTTGTGAAGCCGTCAAGAAACTCGACAAGCCAATTTTCTCCATTACCTTGAAAGAAAAAGAGAACATGCTCTCTTTTTGGCTCGTCGAGTTTCTCGACAGTTTCCTCGACGGAAATGTACACACGACCGGTTTCCTTGGCAAAAAATAGCTCCCAGCAAGTTTCTTGCTGGTTTTTGACGAGAAACTCGGTCGTGTGTACGAGGCCTTAGTCCTTCATGCCTTGTTCACTAAGACAGGGTCTATCTAAATCCTTCATCCCTTGTCCACTGAGTCAGGGTCTAGTCAAGTTCCTGGTTCTCTTTTCCGGTAAGACAGGGTCTATCTAAATCTTTAATTCCTTGTTCACTAAGACAGGGTCTATATAAATCCCTGAACCCTTGTACGATGAGAAAGAGTCTATTTAAATTGCTGATCCCCTTTCCGCTAAGACAGGATCTATCTAAATCCCTGATCCCATGTCTACTGATCCCATGTCTCTATCCAAATCTCCGAATCCTTGTCCGCTAAGACAGGGTCTATCTATATCCTTAATCTATTGTTCGCTGAGACAGGGTCTATTGAAATTCCTGATCTCTTGTCCACTAAGACAGAGTCTTTCTAAATCCCTGATCCCTTGTTCACTATGTCAGGGTCTATCTAAATCCCTGAAACCTTGTCCGCTGAGTCAGGGTCTAGTCAAATTCCCTGTTCTCTTGTCCGCTAAGACAGGGTCTATCTAAATCCCTGATCCCTTGTCTACTGCGACAGAGTCTAGTCATATTCCTGGATCTCTTGTCCGCTAAGACAGGGTCTATCTATATCCTTGATCTATTGTTCACTGAGACAGTGTCTATCGAAATCCCTGATTCCTTGTCTACTGAGCTGGGTCTATCTAAATCCCTGATCACATGATCGCTGAGACAAGGTCTGTCTGAATGAAAACAATATATTCTCTGCAGTTTCTAGAGATATTAAACACCCACAATGCTCCTTCTTTTCAGTATTTTTTTTTTCTACATAACAGTCATGGAATTTGGTGATGCTGATCAATGTCCTGCTGATTCTATTGATGGGTGCACGTTAAAGCTGTGGTGCCAAGAAGAAGCTGTGTCCTTACCTCCCCTATGAGCAATGAGTCAAAGATTTGCGTCCTTCAACAGTCTTAGCTTTATTGCTTTTCAGCACTTTAAGGTGTGTAATATAGCATGCCCCTCACAGGGCGCTGTGTTTCCTTCTGTACTTTAGTTACCGTACTTAGCAGCCAGTGAGAGGAACCACACCTGAATGTTTTAGATGCTATTTCAAAAACCCAACATCAACAAATTTGCCCATGGTGTAATGATGTAATCAGGGCTTTTTTTCTCAAACAATAGGTGCTGGAACTTAACCACGGCCCCACAAAACCCCTCCCCTACACACACCCTCCAAATCACATCAAAGAATGGGTGTGTTCAGTCAAATTTCACGAAAAGAGTAGGAGGGTCCTAAAGGGGCATTAAATACCAGGATTGCATTACATACAGTGTGCAGAGCAGTCACTTGTAAACACAGAAACCAGACTTCTGTGTTTACAAGTGATTGCGGTGAGCAGGCAACAAAGGGTCTGAGCGAGAGGTGGTGGAACTGAGTTCCACCAAGTTCCCCCTGAAAAAAAGCCCTGGATGTAATGCATTTTTATGCCATGGGGCAATTTACCCAAACTGAAACAGACAGAATCTGGAGCAATTGTGCATGGCAACCAGTCAGCTTCCATCTTCATCCTGTTCGGTTAAGCTTTGAAAATGGAACCTGATTGGTTGCCATACACAACTGCTCTAGATTCTGTCTACTCCAGTGTTGATAAATTCCCCTCTATGATTGCAGAGTGCTGCAATACCCCCCACAGGGGTTGAGTCAATGATGCCCTGCACCCACAGTATGTCTTTAGTCTTCTGGGTTGAATGACCCTAAGAGAACAGTTACTGTAGAGGACAGCACCAGAGGTTCGGTAAGTATTTCTGGGTCACCTTTAAACAGAATAGTTTGGAGTTGTATTCTAAAGTTTAACTGTGGCCAGGCTATGGACTTTAAAATATTTATATGTTCATAATAAACAGTAAATAAATTAAAAACAAGCTCTCACTCACCTCTATACCCCCACTGACCTCCATAGCTGCAGGCACCATGTAGCATTCATCCTGTACTGCAGTACACTCTCATCTACCAGTAGCTTACTATTCTCCCCTTCCAAGCAGTGACATGGTAGCCTTCCAGCCTTCTAGTCTCTCATATAAACATAGAACAGGTGCACAGGCAAAGGGGAAAGCAGTGTTCCAGAGACTTGATTTGGAGGACTTGTGAAATTTAGAAATGATTTATCCCACAGTGCTTGCAACTACAAAGGTCAGTGGGGGCCTGCATTAAATCTAACTGCTTTTCTTGTGAACATTGAAGATGAATTAGCCCACACTGATTGCGGTTACAAAGGCCACTGGTGGCTTGTATAAAACCTTATTTACTGCTTTTCTTGTGAAATCTGGGGAAGAATTGCTCCACAATTCCTGCAGTTACAGAAGTCAGTGAGGGCATTTATTAAACTTTTTTTTTTTACTGATTTTCATGTGTGACCTGTAGGATTAATTTCTTGACCGTGCCTGCAGCTACAAAGGTTAGTGATGGCTTGTATAAAACCTTATTTACTGCTTTTCTTGTGAAATTTGGGGAAGAATTGCTCCACAATTCCTGCAGTTACAGAGGTCAGTGAGGGCATTTATTAAACTTTTTTTTTTTTACTGATTTTCATGTATGACTTGTAGGATTAATTTATTGACAGTGCCTGCAGCTACAAAGGTTAGTGATGGCTTGTATAAAACCTTATTTACTGCTTTTCTTGTGAAATTTGGGGAAGAATTGCTCCACAATTCCTGCAGTTACAGAGGTCAGTGAGGGCATTTATTAAACTTTTTTTTTTTAACTGATTTTCATGTGTGACCTGTAGGATTAATTTCTTGACAGTGCCTGCAGCTACAAAGGTTAGTGAGGGCTTGTATAAAACCTTCATTACTGCTTGTTAAAACAAAAAAAATATTTGTCCATAGCCTAGCCACCATTTTACTTAAAAGAATACTTGTATTTCACAAAAAGTTATCCATCCCATCTAGCCCCCTCAAACAAAAGTAACCAACTTTTCCATACCCAAGATGTATACTTACCTGAATCCCTCAGTGGTGGAATGCTGCAATTTTTACATCCTACAGATAAAATCTTCTCACAAACAAACACATTTCCCAGCACACTGCCTTTTTCCCGCAGGTAGAATTTACACCGTTGATCTCCTATAGATGCCTCCTCCCAAGTGTCTCCTTTATTAGGAGAAGCAACCACAAAAGTGATAATTCAACCATGCCAAAAATGTAATGTGCCAAAACAAATATATTTATGTAATAATATATAATAAAATGAAAAGTTTGGCACTGACATACAAGGTACCAACTGATACGCACTAACAATCTTAGCTTAAAATATCTGAAAACAAGCTGTACCGTGACTTTTTAGTCTATTTAGCAAGTAGTTATTTCTAATGCTGACTCTTATATGTCTGGTGGATATTTTGCCTTAGTCTTTTTTTGTTTGGGGTTTTCTTACTACAATCTACTCCGCCATCCGCGCTCAGAGATTGCCACAAAAAAAAAAAGCTGAATTCCACCTCTTTTGTGCCAGTGTGATTTATTTGCCAAACACCCGACTCATTTATTAGCAGGTGCAAAAAATTCAGCGCTAACATTCCCAGCAGCCTATTGTGACGGTGACAAAAACAACAGCCTGACCGGCCACAACACAACGCAGTCTGTTTCAACTGACTTCACGTCGGCCGATTTTAAAAGAGATGTGCAAGTAAATTCTGCTCAAACCTACGCCAGCTAGACCAGCAGATCGGCATAAAGCAGTTTTTTAAAAAAGAGATGTCGTTTGCTGGATGCTGAAAGGGGCACGTTTAAAGAAAAGTGAGTATGCTTATTTTATTTACTTAAATGTTTCCTTATTAGGAAATGCATGGGCAGACCGCAATTGTATGCTTGTAGGATTTTTATCTGCATTACTTTATGTTTGATACGCAAACTAGGTTTAAATTTTGTTATGACATTTAATAATATATATTAAATATATTTTGGGTTAAATTAATACATAATACTTTATATATATTTGTCAATTTTTTTTTAATTAAAGGTTTGCATATTAACAAGAAAATGCAAACACACAAATATATATATGTGTATGTAAGCCGCGGTTAGGTGAGCTGCACCTGTCCTTAATGCAATAGGCTAGATGGGTGCAAGGAAGCTTGTGCCATTGCTAATTAGTTGTCACACTCCACAAATCTTGCGGAACTACCGTGCTTTTATTAAGAATAGGCACATAAAATAAAGAATTAAAAAAAAAAAAATAGGCACATGGGTTCATACAAACATTGCATGTATGGACCCATGTACATATTCTGAATAAAGGTCTGGCTGTTGAGCAAGATACAGTATTTATATATGGTATAGGTATACAGGTGTGTCAATGTACCAAATTCAATAATAATTCAAATTAATTAGAGAGGGATATAAGAAAAAAAATTATTAAAATAAGGAAAATAAATACAGAAAGTTGGAAATTTTTCGGCTAATTGCAATTTTTTTTTGTTTACAAACTTTTTTATTGGGTACATAATACAACAAAAGTGGTACAGACAATGGTCATTTTTTATTTTATTTTTTTGCTAATTTTTTTTGCAAATTTTCTTTGCAAATTTTTTTTGCAAATTTTTTTTGCTAATTTTTAATTGGCCTAAACATGTATTTTTGCTGATCTAGGGAACGATCCTGCAATTTGTAAACCTGGGCATTTTTGATTGAATGAACACATTTTTACATATTTAGGTGATTGTGCTACATCCAGAAAGGATTACGTTTGAGTTTTATTTTTTTATGCTGATATAAATATCTGTCCCATGGCATCGGAGTTTACAGAAGAATGAACTTGGAGGGCATTTCAGCTTAAAATTTGTAGAAAATTAAAAGAAAATTCTTCAATACGTACGCTTTTGTTTCCAAATAATTATATGTATCATCTAAGATTACAGTTTATTCCTCTGATGTATGGAAATAATTGATTTTAGGGTTTAGTAAATGTTTGAATTGTTTATGTGTATGCATGTACACATTAGATAACAAGTATTTCATTTTATAGTGTCTATTACAGTGTGCTGGGGAAATTTCCTATAATTCCCGGCCATCAGAACAGAAATTAAGGGGGGATCTCAGCAAAGGGGACCCAAAGAGAATCTAACAGATATAATTAACAAAACATTTTTTTTTCATGGACCTCCACTATAAATTGGAGTAAAATCCCATGTATATTTTTACTTATAGGTAAGCCTATAATAAGGGTTACCTATAGGTACAGTAAATATTTACTTTAGATGAAGCTGTTTTACCATGAATTTACCGCAATTTTAACGCTCCGCTATAGGCGTATTTAGTGTGAAAGGGGTCTAATGAAGAAACATCAGTGGCTGTCCAAGCTTCATTCAGCAAGAGCCCACAGCGTAGCACTCGCCGCATGTCACTGGAGAGCACATTTTATAAGTGATCAGAAACTTGTAAATAAATCATTAAAGAATAAAGTTACGTTAAAACCAAGCACACCATTGTTTTTCTTGTGAAATTCACAATAGGTTTGATGTGTCACATGACCCTCTTCCTATTGAAAAAACAAAAGTTGGATTCAAAATGGCCGACTTCAAAATGGCCACCATGGTCACTACCCATCCCATCTTGAAAAGTTTCCCCCTCACATATACTAATGTGCCACAAACAGGAAGTTAATATCACCAACCATTCCCATTTTATTAAGGTGTATCCATATAAATGGCCCACCCTGTACTTTGCTTCTGGAATGATAACGGCTGGCTTCACACCTATGCATTGTGTTAATGTGCGGTAAAACGTGCATTTTATTGCTTGCACTGCCACGTCATCTATTGGGATATTTGAGTGGAAGACTACAAGTCCCATCTGCCACTGCAGCAGAGGAACTCGTAGATCGTGGTGGCACACGCTTGTAGTTTATTGTTAAAGTAGAATTCCTGCCTAACATTAACTAGTCTAAAAATACTAAAAATTATATTACAGCGCCAACAGTTTGTGCAGCACTCACCTTTGCTAACTTACCAAAAAAAAAATTGTGTGTACTTATCTATTTTCAGCCCACTCCAGGACGGTCGCATGATTTGGCTAATCTGTGTCACCCAGCGGCTGCAGGGGAGAGGAGAGAGTGCCGACAATGGATGGGTCATAGGAGCCTATGGGTAAGTCACCGCTTCTAGGAATCCCCAGCCATTGTCAGCACTCTTTCCTTTCCCCTGCAGCCGCTGCTGACCGACAAAGGGGTACATGACCGGACCTGAGCAGGTTGAAAAAAGGTAGCCACTTTCTTTTTATTTACAAACAGTAGCCATCATAGGTAGCAGGGGTGGGGTGTACATTTTTTCGGGCTAGTTAGTGTTAGCCAATAGCCAGGAACTCAACTTTGAACTTCCTCCAACCCATAA
Source organism: Rana temporaria (assembly GCF_905171775.1). Classification (NCBI taxonomy): domain Eukaryota; kingdom Metazoa; phylum Chordata; class Amphibia; order Anura; family Ranidae; genus Rana; species Rana temporaria. Next base: position 443,465,590 of record NC_053491.1, read on the forward strand.
CGGTAGGTCTGTACCTCTATATGGAGCTAAGTTAAGGGCCCATTAACCCCGGATGCAGTGGGGTGCATTTTTGACTGCATTCCAATTGCACAGACAGCCCGAAATCCAGGTTATCCTATGGGCATAGTTCACACCATTACAGTGCAGTGAAAAAGCACAGCATGGTGCATTTTTCCACACTGCAAACATGCAAAACATGCAAAGACACCGCAACCATAGGTGTGCGCACAGGGTGTGCCTGGTGGGCCAGGGCACCCCCTAATCAACCTGTGCTGCGCAGATTCCCCCTGCTGCTTGGCTGCAGAGAAAGAGACTGGATAATCTCTGTCCTCCGTCACTTTCTCTGTCTCAAAAGTGAGACATTAGGGGTCTGTTTAGACCCCTGACATTTCACCAAAGCCTCCCAATGGGGCTCCTAAAAAAATTGTAAAAAAATAATAATAACAAAATTAAAAAAAAAATATTAAAATAAAGAAAATTGTAAAAGAGCAAAAATAAAAAAAAAATATTAAAATAAACTACTGACACCAATCTCTGCCCTACTGACATCGTCCATTGCTCTACTGGCACTGTCCATTGCTATAAATATATAGCAATGACATAGGAGCGGATGCATGTGCCGCTGGGCACCCGCGATCGCGCCTGAGAGAGTGAGAATGGGGGTTATGTCAATGTAATTAGACAGTTTCCCATTCTGTCAGGTAGAGGAGAGAGATCTGCTGTTTCTAGTGATTAGAAACAGCGATGTCTCTCTACTCCCAGTCAGTATACTCCCCCTACAGTTAGAAACACCTCCTTAGGACACACTTAACCCCTTAATTACCCCCTAGTGTTAACCCCTTCCCTGCCAGTGACATTTATACAGTAATCAGTGGCTATTTTTAGCTCTGATTACTGTCTAAATGTCACTGGTCCCAAAAAAAGTGCCAAAAGTGTCTGATCTGCCCGCAATGTCGCAGTCCCACTAAAATTCACAGATAACCGCCATTACTAGTAAAAAAATGAATAATAAAAATGCCATAAATCTATCCCCTATTTTGTAGACAATATAACTTTTGAGCAAACCAATCAATATATGCTTATTGCGATTTTTCTTTTACCAAAAATATGTAGAAGAATACACATTGGCCTAAACTGCTGAATAAATTTGTTTAACCACTTTAACCCCGGAAGAATTTACCCTCTTCCTGACCAGAGCCCGTTTTGCGATTCGGGCACTGCGTCACTTTAACTGATAATTGCGCGGTCGTGCGACATGGTACCTAAACAAAATTGACATCCTTTTTTCCCCCACAAATAGAGCTTTCTTTTGGTGGTATTTGATCACCTCTGTGTTTTTTTTTTTTTCGTTATAACCAAAAAAAGAGCGAGAATTTTGAAAAAAATAGCTATATTTTTTACATATTGCTATAATAAATATCCCCCTCCCCAAAAAAAAAAAAAAAAAATATATATATATATATATATAAAAATCTTCCTCAGTCTAAGCCAATATGTATTCTTCTATATATTTTTGGTAAAAAAAATGTCGCAATAAGCGTATATTGATTGTTTTTTTGAAAAAGTTATAGCGTCTACAAAATAGGGGATAGTTTTATGGCATTTTTTTTTATTAGTATTTTCGACAATCTGCGATTTTTATCATGACTGCGACATAATGGCGGACACATCGGACACTTTTGACACCATTTTGGGACCATTTTGGGACCCGTGCAAGGCCGCAGACGGACACCTGACAAGGCCGTCGATGGACGCCGGGCAAGACATCCAAAATTTACGTTTTTCCCTAAACTTCCCTCCTCAGCTTGGGGTGCGCGCTATACGCCGGCGCGCAATATATGCCGATAAATACGGTATATCACGGCGGCATCATGGTAACTTGCGTGTAGTCACCTATTCCTATCACAGGCCTCTCTTCCAAGCAGCGGGAGCCGACGCGATCCGTGAATTGTATGGGCATAGTGCTAGAAGAGGCGAGCTCCCTCGCTTAGCGATGGATACAGGCATTTAATTAGGAAGAGAAACAAAAGCAGAATAAAGTAAACAGCAATTTTAGAGATTATTGTTGGCAAACTATAATCACAGCCCAGAAGACATTATAGCATTATAGCGAGTGCCGTTCACTAGTGACTTGTTTTGTATATTGCTTTATATTGCTGTATATAGGCTGAAGAGGGTGAACCAGCAAATTAATAGCATTATAACAATAGTTGTCATTAGAATAGCTCCTGATACCTGCATAGAGCACCATGTAGAGTCTGCTACATGCCAGAGACCATGGAAAAAGGAAGCAGAGATAAAATGTATGCAAAATCATACACTCATTTCCACATTGTATTTCAATTACAGTATTTTTAGCCTACTGCTATTACTCTGACCAATCTTGAGCTTACTTTGTGAAGATCCCCGCGCAGAGACGGCTCTAGGCTTTGTGAGGCCTTAGGCAAAACTTGACATGGGACCCCACTCACACCCATGATGGGAAAAATAATTCAAGGACAAGAGCCTCTTCCCCACAACCCTGGCCGGTGGTTGTGGGGGTCTGCGGGCAGGGGGCTTATCAGAATCTGGAAGCCCCCTTTAACAAGGCGGCCCCCAGATCCTGCTCTTTAATAACTAAGGGGCAGGGGCACCTGGTGAATCCGCCCCCTTGTGATGTCATTGACTGAGGGCATGCTAGGTCATTGACATCACAAGGGGTGATGTCACCCTTATTCACTGGTTGTTAGGGACGCTGGCGGCCCCGCTCCTGAGTCAGGGCTCCTAACGCTGCCTGAGCACAGCAGCGTTAAGGTCCCCCGTTAAGGTCCCCTGTCCCTCAAAACTGAGGTAATGCATTGGGCAGGTTAGGCGGCCGCGAGGCCCCTCTGAGCGTGAGGCCTTAGGCGACCGCCTAATTTGCCTAATTAAAGTCTGTCCTCGCGCATTTACTTCCTTGCCTAATTAAAGTCTGTCCTCGCGCATTTACTTCCTTGAATTTTGTGACACGTAGTCACTATGCATGGCTCCCAACTGTCCCGGATTTCGAGGGACTGTCCCTCATTTGGAACAAAGTTCCTCTTTCCTCCTCCTTTTGCCACGTACACACGATCGGTTCATCCGATGAAAAAGGACCGATGGATTTTTTCATCAGATATCCGATGAAGCCGACTTTTTCATCAGTCTTGCCTACACCCCATCAGTTAAAAATCCAATCGTGTCCAACGCGGTGACGTAAAACACAACGACGTGCTGAGAAAAATTAAGTTCAGTGCTTCCAAGCATGCGTCGACTTGATTCTGAGCAGGCGTAGATTTTTGACCGATGGATTTCCCCACAGAGGATCGTATTTTTCTATCGGTTATTTAACCATCAGAAAATTTTAAAACAGGTTCTATTTTTTTTTTTCAAAAAACGATGGGGCCCACACACGATCGGTTCGTCCGATGAAAACAGCCCATCGGTGTGTACAGGGCATGAGTCCCTCATTTTGGTCTGATCTGTATAGTTGTATATAAAATTCACTTTTTATCCTTCAAAACGCATTTCTCTGTGCTTGTCCTTTCATCCAATTTCTAAATTGATGTATTTGTACAATATAAGGGAATAGTAGTGGTAGAAAAAAAGCAAAGGGCCAAACTGCTTCCCGCCACCGTACAGACAAATGACAGCGGGCGGGATGCTCTCTTGTTCTGGGATGATGCCATATGACACGGCGAGACCCTGATCTCGGTAAAGAGCCAATGACGCGGCTCTTTACCCATGTGATCAGCTGTGTCCAATCACAGCTGATCACATGTAAACAAGGAAATGTCTGTTATCGGCTCTCTTTGCCTCAGGCCTCGTACACACGACTGAGTTTTTCGGCAAAAAACAGCAAGAAACTTGCTGGGATTTTTTTTTTGCTGAGGAAACCGGTCGTGTGTACATTTTTCGACGAGGAAACTGTCAAGAATCCCGTCAAGCCCAAAACAGAGCATGTCTTCTTTTTCCTCGACGGGAATGGAGAAACTTGCCTTGTCGAGTTCCTCGACAGCCTAACAAGGAACTCGACGAGGAAAACGATGTTTTTCGCCCGTCGAGTTCCTCGGTCGTGTGTACGAGGCTTTACACTGACAGAGGGCCAATCAGCGGCATTTCCTCATAGGGGAGACCTGTACAGATAATCAAGGCACTGATCAGTGCAGCCCCAACAGTGCCCAGCAGTGATGCCAGTCAGTGGCCATTAGTGATGCAAATCTGTGCCCATCAGTAATGCCAATTTGTGCCCACCAGTGATGCCAATCTATGCCCATTAGTGATGCCAATTTGTGCCCATCAGTGATGCCAATCTATGTCTATCAGTGATGCAAGTCAGTGCTGCCTTTAAGTGCCTGCTCATAAGTGCCGCCCATCAGTGCCGCCTATCAGTGCTCAAAAGTGCAGTCTATCGGTGCCCATCAGTGCCACCTATCTGTGCTCATCAGTGCTGCATATTAGTGTTGCCTCGTTAGTGCCCATCAGTGCAGCCTCATCAGCGCACATCAGTAAAGAAGAAAAATTACTTATTTACAACATTTTCTGACAGAAACAAAGAAAAACTTTTTTTTTTTTTTAAATCGTTATTTAAAAAAACCAAAAAAAAAACAGTGATGATTAAATACCACCAAAATAAACCTCTATTTATGTTAAAAAAATTATAAAAATTAAATGTGTGCCCATCAGTGATGCCAATCTGTGCATATCAGTGATGCAAGTCAGTGCTGCCTTTAAGTTCCTGCTCATCAGTGCAGCCAATCAGTGCCCATAAGTTCTGGCTATCGGTGCCCATAAGTTCCGGCTATCAGTGCCCATCAGTGCCGCATATCAGTGCTCATCAGTGTTGCATATTAGTGCCGCCTATCAGTGCCCATAAGTGATGCCTATCAGTGCCGCCTATCAGTGCTCATCAGTGCCACCTCATCAGTGCACATCAGTGAAGAAGAAAAATTACTTATTTACAAAATTAGATAAAATAAAAGATAGATAGATAAATAAAAGATAAAATATTATTATTATTTTTTTTTTTATTCAGCTTTTTTAAGCAAAAAATAAAAAACCCAAGTGGTGAGTAAATACCACCAAAATAAACCTCTATTTGTGTGGGAAAAATTATTAAAATGTACAGCGTTTCATGATCGCACAATTGTTATTCAAAGTGTGACAGTGCTAAAAGCTGAACATTTGCCTTGGCAGGAAAGGGGTGAAAGTGTCAGGTATTAAAGTGGTTAACCAATCTTTTTTTGTGTAGTTCTCCTTTAAGGAGGTGTAGAAGGGGTGTGTTCTATGCCTACATACTTTAGTTAATTGGTGTCCCTCACTCGCATCTCAAAAAGTTGGGAGGTATGACTATGTCCTCTGAGGAGGCACTGCTGTGTCACACATTTAACAGAGTCTGCCTTCTTATCTACAAAGGTGCTGAGAGGAGGAGTTTCAGGAGGTGGAGTCAGTACAGAAAAAAAAACTCTGCTTGCAGGCAGCAAGGTACCATGGGATAGATATGTAGTCCTTAGAAATGGAGGGGAAGCTGTAAAGCATGCTGGGAATCCAGGAAGTTGTGGAAAGAGATGGGCAGCAGACAGGCAGACCCCACAACATGAAAGAAAACATTTTTCAAGTAAGATTATATTGGATTGTATAACTAATATTGTTTTTCTAGTACACTGCTGATGTTATAAAATGAAACTATTTGCTGTGTTAATATTCCATGCAGTAGTGCTGTTGTCTAAATGAAAGGGTCAGTCCTCCCAAAAGTGATATTTTAATTTTAGATGGTGTTGATGACCAGGCCATTTTTTTGCGCGATACGGCACTTGCGTTACTTTAACTGATAATTGATGCTGTAGCCCTAAAAAATGTATGTTCTTTTTTTCCCCACAAATAGAGCTTTCTTTTGGTGGTATTTGATCCGCTCTGCGGTTGTTATTTTTTGTGCTATAAACAAAAAAAGTGACAATTTTGAAAAAAGAAAAACGTACTTTCTGCTATAAAACACATTCAATAATAATAATAATAATAATAAAAAAAAAAAAAAAAAGTCGAATTTCTTAATTAATTTAGGGCAATATGTATTTCTGGTAGGGAAGCTGCCGCTCCAGGTGAGCACACCTAGGGTAATCACTGTCCACTCAAGAACCAATGGGTGCCGGCAATGCACAGGATATGCAAAGGAAGGAATATATGGACAGCCGCACTCCAAAGTCTTAAAAAAACGTGCCCTTTATTGGGTAAAAGAAAAATGCACTACAGGTACCAGCATACAGTGGGAAAAACGGCTGACGCGTTTCGGATTGAACTTCAATGCTTAGTCATAGCTACAAATGAAATAAAAAGTTTCAAATATATATACACACAGTAATCTATACCTAGTTTGACCCGCCCAACATCTGATTGGCTCCAGCTAATTGCTGGAATCTCAAACACATGCAGGGGGGACAAGTGAAAAAACAACAACCTTGCATGTGAGAATACAAAATGAAGTAGCTGGGTAGCTATGACTAAGCATTGAAGTTCAATGCGAAACGCGTCAGCTGTTTTTCCCACTGTATGCTGGTACCTGTAGTGCATTTTTCTTTTACCCAATAAAGGGCACGTCTTTTTAAGACTTTGGAGTGCGGCTGTCCATATATTCCTTCCTTTGCACAATATGTATTTCTGCTACATTCTGCAACATTGCGGTGGACAAATCAGACACCTCATGCCTCATACACACGGCCGGACTTTCCGAGAATAAAAGTCCGGCGGGCTTTTTTTCTCGGAAAGTCCGGCCGTGTGTAGCCTCCATCTGACTTTTTTTGTTGGAAGTCCAACGGACCTAAGATAAAGAACCTGTTCTCTTTCTTTCTGTCGGACTTCCGCCAGACTCACGGCTGACTTTTGCACGGTCAAAAGTCCGACCGTGTGTACGAGGCATAACTGACACTTTTGAAATTTGCTAAAAATATGCACTGTTACTGTACTAAAGACACTGGCCCGGATTCAAAGAGATCTGCGCATTATTTACGGAGGCGCAGGGCAACGATTTTGCCCTGTGCCCCCGCAAATTTGCTCTGTTGCCCTTGATTCAGAAGCTCCGTGAATTGCACGCAATTTAAATGATCCCGTAGGGGGCGGGAATCATTTAAATTAGGCGCGCTCCCGCGCCGAGCGTAGAGCGCATGCTCCGTTGGGAAACTTTCCCGACGTGCATTGCGGCAAATGACGTCGCAAGGACGTCATTTGCTTCCAAGTGAACGTGAATGGCGTCCAGCGCCATTCACAAATCACTTACGCAAACGACGTGAAATTCAAATTTCACGACGCGGGAACGACGGGTATACTTTAGCATTGGCTGCCCCTACTATTAGAAGGGGCAGCCTTACGCTAAACACGCGGTACGGAAACTACGTAACTTGCGTACGCAGGGCTCGCGCAACATTGTGAATCGGTGTTAGTATGCAATTTGCATAATATACACTGAGCACAATGGGAGCGCCCCCTAGCGGTCATCGCAAGAATGCAGCCTAAAATATGTGTGGCATAAGAGCCTTATGCCACGCAGATTTTAGGCTGCAGTCGGCGTTACGATGTTCCTGAATCAGGAGCATTCGTAACGCCGGAGCAAGTAAGCAATTGCGCTGTGTAACCTATGGTTACACAGGCGCAATTGCTACTTGAATCTGGGCCACTGGCAGGAAAGGGGTTAACATCAGGGGTGTCCCTAGGGGGTGCTTGCTAACTGTGTGGGGGATGGACTCACTGGATGAATATAGAGATCTGTGCTTATCCAGGACAACAACATCACTGTGTTCTTCCCTGTCAGAACGGGGATCTGCCTTGTCTACATAGGCAAATCACCGCTCTGCCTCTTTGTGGAGCAATCGCGGGTGGCCCGGCGAACATTGTGTCCCCGTTTTGCCCCCCCCCTGTCCATTTGGCGTGCGCCTCCAGCGGCACGCACGCGCCCCACTGTCTATTGCATGAAATGATGTACCGGTACGTCGTTTCGTGCAATAGAGCCAATCTGCTGCAGTGTATGTACTGAGGCCTGGCTGGCAAGTGGTTAAAGAGCTAAGTCAGCCCCTGTTTTTTTTATGTCTTGGATACTCCAACAGTGCCAACTTCCTGCCATAGTTTCTGGCTCTGTTCATGTCAGCTAATGATCAGCAAAGGTTCAGGTGGAGCTCAGTTAGGCCTGAACCTGCGGGAAGCTGTCACATGATAGCCGGCCTCCAGCTCAATCAGTCCTGGCCTGGGGAATCCCCCCCCCCCCCAAATACCGGGCCCTTGTCCCTTTCCCCATTGGGAGAACACATAAGCCCCACGGGGGAGGGGTTCCGTGTTGAGGAGGGAATTTGGTGATTTTCCATCCTGCAACCCGTGGTTGCAAGAAAGAAAATCATATCATGTATGGCCTGCCTTAATATGTAATGAATACAAATCTAACAGGGATGGTGGGAACCCCTGATTATAGGCCCAGTGGGTGCGCAGACCCAGGATCTCACCACCGAGATCTCACTGATAAAGTCCTGAGAGATATTAGGAACTGCTAGTGGGGAAGTGTTAGATCTCCAGAAGACAGAACTTCTCTGCAAGATCCTGCGCTTCTCCATGCAGCCACAGAGAGGCTCCAGACCCTGATCCTCCTCCAGACCCTCCACTTTCTTCTTCCAAGCTCTGCCCCAGCTTCTTCCCAGCAGCAGTACAAGGTAAGGGGGGGGGGGGGTTTGTGCACTGTGATGTAAGGGACGGTGGGGCAGACTTGACTTCTGATGGTGGGGAGGCTCTTGACATCTTATGTAAGGGGGGGGGGGGGGGGGGTTGGGGTTGCTCTGGACATCTAGTCCTACAGATACAACCAGCCCTTTGAGAGCACCCATAATGCAGATGCTGCCCATGATGAAATGAAGTTTCATAGAGAAGGTCATAGAGAAGTCTTCTAGCACCAACTTCCTCAGGGGCCCTGAAATGTCACGTCACCAAATGCCAAAATTTGCCAAAATTTGCTATGGAAGCTGATGCTGGAAGATGTGAAAAAGCAGGACACAATAAATTATGTTTTTCAGGAACTCTCCTCAACCATGTTCACCAATCAATGCAGCACCATGGCACACCTTGGGTGGGCCACCTTCTTCAGCCCTTTAGAAATCTGTCCCTACCATGTAAAGGGCTAGTTGGTTGTACCTTCCCTCAAACTAAAGGTTCCCAGTCACTCCAACTTCTCTAATGCCGTGTACACGCGATCGGATTTCTGATGGAATAGAATCCGAGGGATTTTTTCATCGGATATCCGAAAAAGCTGACTTTCATCAGTCCTGCATACACACCATCAGACTAAATTCCGACCGTGCCAAAACGCGGTGACCTAAAACACTACGAGGAGCCGGAAAAAATGAAGTTCAATGCTGGAAGTGGAAAATGCAGCAGAATTTGTGCCCCATTAATGGTGTCAGTGGAAGGAATAGTGCCCTAACATTGGTATCAGTGGGAGGAATAATGCCCCAACATTAGTGTCAGTGAGAGAAGTAGTGCCCCAACATTAGTGTCAGTGGGAGGAATAGTGCCCTAACATTGGTATCAGTGGGAGGAATAATACCCCAACATTAGTGTCAGTGGGGGGAATAGTGCCCCAACATTGGTGTCAGTGGGAGGAATTGTGCCCCAACATTAGTGTCAGTGAGAGAATAGTGCCCAAACATTGGTGTCAGTGGGAAGAATAGTGCCCAAACATTGGTGTCAGTGAGAGGAATAGTGCCCCAACATTGGTATCAGTAGAAAGAATCATGCCCCCATCGATGGTATCAGTAGGAGGAAAAGTGCCCCATCTTTAGTGTTGGAGTAATAGTGTTCTATAGTTTATATCAGTAAGATCAATCAGGCCCAAATGTTGGTGTTAGAAGGAACAGTGCCTTATTTTTGGCGTCAATGGCATGAATAGTGCTTAATTTCAGTAAGAGGAAAAGTGCCTCAAGGGCCGGATAAAGGCAAGCAAAGGACCGCATCTGGCCAGTGGTCACAGTTTAAAGACTACTGCTTTAACTGCTTTTCAATACTGGGCATTTTAACCCCTTTCCTGCCCAGACCAATTTTTAGTTTTCAGCGCTGTCGCACTTTTTGAATGACAATTGCGCAGTTATGCAACACTGTACCCAAATGAAATATTTATGTTTTTTTCCCCACAAATAGAGCTTTCGTTTGGTGGTATTTGATCACCTCTGCGTTTTTAAAAAAAAACACAATATTTTTTACTTTTTGATTTAATAAAAAAAAATTAAAATCTATTTCTTTCCTCAGTTTAGACCGATACGTATTCTTCTACATATTTTTGGTAAAAAAAAAAAACGCAATAAGCGTTAATTGATTGGTTTGCCCAAAAGTTATAGCGTCTACAAAATAGGGAATAGATTTATGGCATTTTTTTTTTTTTTATAATTTTTTTTACTAGTAATGGCGGCGATCTGTGATTTTTATTGTGACGGACATATCGGACACTTTTGACACGTTTTTGGGACCATTCACATTTATACAGCGATTAGTGCTATAAAACTGCACTGATTACTGTATAAATGTGACTGGCAGGGAAGGGGAGTGATTCTAACTGTAGGGGGAGGGACTCACAAGGGGAAGAGACTGATCGGTGTTCCTCTGTACTGGGAACACATATCGGTCTCCTCTCCTCTGACAGGACATGAATCTGTGTGTTTACACACACAGATCCATGGTCCTGCCGTGATTGCGGGCAATTGCGGGTGCCCGGCAATCATCAGGGCCGCCGCGCGCGCACACCAGGTCCCGAGCGATGCGGTGGGCGCGTGCGCGCCCCCTAGCCACCCAGGAAGCTCAGGAAGTCATAATACATCCACCCGGAGGGAGGGTTCCCGCCGACATCATTTTACAATGACTGTCTGGACAGACTTCTATAGGGTAATTTCTCTATGTCTCCTGCCTCAAGACACATCCCCGTGGTGGTCTATATGTCTGTAATACACAGATGTGCTCAATACTGCAAGACAACAAAAAGGATCGCTGGTTCGAATGCCGACCAAGACACCATCTGCCTGGAGTTTGCATGTTCTCCCTGTGCCTGCATGGGTTTCCTCCGGGTACTCCAGTTTCCTCCAACACTGTAGAGACCTGCTGGTAGGTTAATTGGATCCTGTCTAAATTTTTCCCTAGTATATGTATGAATGTGAGTTAGGGACCTTAGGTTGTAAGCTCCTTGGGCCGGATTCATGTAGATCTGCGGATCTTTAGATCCGCTAGATCTACCTGGTTTACGATCCGCCGGTGCAATTTAGCGAGGCTAGTGCATGATTCACCAAGCACTTACCTCGCAAACTGCACCGTCGGATCCTAACTCCCCCCGGCGGAATGCAAATTCCGCGGCTAGGGGGAGTGTACAATTTAAATCAGGCGCGTTCCCGCGCCGATTTAACTGCGCATGCGCCGCCGCGAAAATGCCCAAATGACGTCACTAGGACGTCATTGTTAGCAGCGGGTACGTCAATTGCGGCCATCGGGATTCCCGACGGACTTACGCAAACGACGTAAAAATTTTGAATCTCGGCGCAGGAATGGCGGCCATACTTAACATTAGCTACCCCTCATATTAGCAGGGGTAGCTATCCGCCGGAAAAAGCCGAACGCAAACGACGTAGAAAAAGAGCGACGGGCGGGCGTACGGACGTGAATCGGTGGTTTTCCTCATTTGCATATGCGACGTGTAAAAAATAGCGACGACACCTAGCGGCCGGTGGGAGATTACAGCCTAAGATTCGACTGGTGTAAGTCACTTACACCAGTCGGATCTAAGGGAGATCTATGCGGAACTGATTCTTATGAATCAGTCGCATAGCTCCGACCGTCGGATCTTACAGATCCGACCGTCGGGTCTCACAGATACGACGGCGGATCAGGAGATCCGCCGGCGTATCTATTGATGAATCTGCCCCCTTGAGGGTAGGGACTGATGTGAATGTACAATGTATATGTAAAGCGCTGCATAAATTGATGGCGCTATAAGGTATAAGAGTGCTGGGATGGATTAGAACCTCTGATAGGTTTTTATTACTGATTGCAATTGAGATTTTATATTCTCCACACTTATAATGTGGAAGGGGCCATGCGGACTGGTTTAGGGCGACAATTGTACAAGTGAAAAGTTGGAAAGACACCCCCTTTTATTCAAGTTTTAAATATATAAAATAATAAAAAAATGTAATTATGTTCACAGTGGCACCTCTTTGAAATAAAACATATTCCAAATTATATTTTAAAATGAATGTAAAGTGTGAAAATAGCAAAATCCACGACAACCAACCAGCCTTGAGTAAGATCTTTGCTGTTTGGTTTAATTTGAATTTACATAAAATGTCTACGCCTTGTGCACAGCTAGTTGATGTTTAAGGGCAATATAGTATGCATGCCTAGCCTAGGATTAGGAATGCACTTCCCCTCCACCAGAGGGCAGCGATGTTCATGGAATGCATTGAATGATTATGCAGTGAATAGATGTCATTATAATACATTGCCACACATGGGTGGTCACCTCACCCTATTAAAAGGTTCTGGCAATTGGTGAGCCCATAGAGAGATGGCACAAACTGCAGTGTGTTAAGTCCACCTTTACGTCTTGTAGCAGGAAGTTAGATTAGAAGGGTATATAAGGAGGGACTGATTCTGCTAAACAACATTGGGGTAAATATGGCCCCTTAGAAGCTCATAGATAAAACAAACCCAAGAATGGAAAACTGAGTCTGTGACTTAGACAATATCAGAGATACCTCCATACAGACCAGGGACTAGGGGAACCATCAGCAGGAGCCTGTGCATTGTTCTGCAATGCACTGATTGAGGTTGTAAAGCTCCACAGGCTCCAATGCACAAAAAATAAATGCAAGTTTTTTCCCTTTCCCAATGTAGATGCATTTTTTTATTTTGTTTTTCAAAAGGTGGGCTATACTTCTATAGTTATTTTCCTACATTCCGTCTAACAGAGCTTAGAGTTCCTTCACATACTGTATGTAAAGTATACGATTAAACTCAGTGGGCCTTAAACGTGATGGTCTCCATTGGTGGGGGAATGCATACCTCCCAACCGTCCCGGATATCGCGGGAAATGTCCCGCGATTCGCGTTAAATGACGCTGTCCTGCGAGCAGTGCTATTGTCCTGCGATTTCGCCCCCCCCGCAATTACCGTGACAACCCCCCCCCGCTCAACTACTCCGATCCACGGAATCCCCCCGCCCAACAACTTTGATCTACGAACCCCCCCCGCTCAACAACTCTGATCCACGAAATCCCCCCCCCCCGCTCAACAACTTTGATCAACGGACCCCCCCCCGCTCAACAACTTTGATCCGTGGCCCCCCCCGCTCAACAACTTTGATCCGTGGACCCCCCCCTCCCCACTCAACAACTTCGTTTGGGGGGTATGCTCATTTGTCCCACATTCTGAAGTTGAAAAGTTGGGAGGTATGGGAATGCATAGGGTGGTTGGGAGTCTCAAAATCATCATGGCATCCCTCTGTGTCTCTCCATATTCTTTGTGGCTTAAAACAGCAGACCCCGCAATCTTTGCAGCTGCTACTGACGCATTGTCCAACACCTAACCTTCCGCTGTGTACTGTTTTGCACCCAAATTTAAAATATGAATTCCAGGTATGGCTATTTTGTGCATAGTTACATTGATCCAGCTTGCACCACAAAATGATACTTGGTTCTGTATTCTCTAAAAGGGGTGGTACTAGGGTGACCACATTTCCAAACTACCATTCAGGGACACCCTCCCTTCCCAAAAATCAGCTTGTGCTGTAACAAATCACAGCACAGTGATTGGACACAAAAGGCGGGATTTATGATTTCTCCAATCAGAAGCAGGGGGCGGGATTGTGCTCCTCCAGGCATTCCCGGCCAGGACAAGCACTGTCAGTGAATAAAGTGGTGATGTGGTGGCCTTTTTGGGGGCATCAGATTGGCCCAGGGGGGGTGGCTGTGTCAGTTTCATTCTGGGACACTGTATTGTCCTGAAATGAATGTGCCCGGGACAGACCTGCAAAATGCGGGACACGTGGTCACCCTAGGTGGTACTGGAAGGTGGGTAAAGGGTGGAACCAAGGAACGTTGCTCGGAGTTGGGTAGGGGACCGAGTCAAGGGCTGACTTGGAAGGGATGAGTTCCTGCACCTATTCTCTGAGAAAAAAAGCCCTGAGTGTAACTATATATATATATATATATATATATATATATATATATATATATATATATATATATATATAAATACCATACCTGGCTGATGCCCTCAGAAGGTAGAAATCAGAAAGTAAACACCACGAGTCTAGTAATCTCCACTAGCTTCTGGGTCCCTGCTGCATTGTGAAATTAGGAGGTCGGCCGCTCGGCACAGGTGCTATTCAGAGGATGTTTTGCATTTTCTAAATTAATGCAAAGTTTTCTCTGATTGGACAAAGTGGGTAGGTGATGTCACATTCTCCACCCTGTCCAATCAGAGAACACCAATCTCTGTATGGCGAACCTGCCGAGAAGCCACCCTTCATAATTCACCAGACCAGCCACTCGGCACAGGACCCAGAAGCAAGTGAAGATCATGGTAGTAATGGTGTCTACTTCGGTGATTTTCAACTCCAGGGACATAAGGCAGGTATGGAATAGATATAGTGAAGCATGGTGGAAGGTGTGGCCTGGTGAGGATACAGGCTGAGACTGGCATTCACTAATATACAGCAGGTCTTGACTTGATGTGCGGCTCTGTGACACCTAGTCACTCTCTACCAGGGTATATATACAGTGCCTTAAAAAAGTATTCATACCCCTTGAAATTTTCCACATTTTGTCATGTTACAATCAAAAACGTAAATGTATTTTATTGGGATTTTATTTGATAGACCAACACAAGGTGGCACAAAATTATGAAGTGGAAGGAAAAAGATAAATAGTTTTCCAAATGTTTTGCAAAATAAATATGTGAAAAGTGTGGAGTGCATTTGTATTCAGCCCCCCTTTACTCTGATACCCCAAACTAAAATCTAGTGGAACCAATTGCCTTCAGAAGTCACCTAATTAGTAAATGGCACGGGAGAGCCCAGAGAAGCACTGGATGGTGGAGGGAGGGGGGGATGTCCCCTTCCGCAACCTATGAGAATGAGAAGGAACCGCCAATATGATCGTTCTTATGGTGCGCAGGATCACCGCCGGAACAAAATGATATCTGAATGATGCCTGCAGGTGCAGGCATCATTCAGATATCACCGCACAGGACGTCATATGATGTCCACCCGGGATAAGAGATCCCCTTTTTGGACGTCATATGACCGCGTGCGAAGTCATATGAAGTCATATGAAGTGGTTAATCTCAGTATAAATACAGCTGTACTGTGAAGCCCTCAGAGGTTTGTTAGAACAAACAAACAGCATCATGAAGGCCAAGGAACACACCAGACAGGTCAGGGATAAAGTTGTGGAGAAGTGTAAAGCAGGTTAGGTTATAAAAAAATATCCCAAGCTTTGAACATCTCACGGAGCTCTGTTCAATCCATCATCCGAAAATGGAAAGAGTATGGCACAACTGCAAACCTACCAAGACATGGCCGTCCACCTAAACTGACAGGCCGGGGACGGAGAGCATTCATCAGAGAAGCAGCCTGGAGGTCCATGGTAACTCTGGAGGAGCTGCAGGATCCACAGATCAGGTGGGAGAATCTGTCCACAGGACAACTATTAGTCGTGCACTCCACAAATCTGCCCTTTATGGAAGAGTGGCAAGAAGAAAGACATTGTTGACAGAAAGACATAAGAAGTCCTATTTGCAGTTTGCAGGAAGCCATGTGGGGGACACATGTGTGGAAGAAGGTGTGGCGGAGGTATCATTTAAAAAAAAAATTATATGACATTATGGTGGAATTATTTACAATAAAAATTATTATTATTTGCTAAAATCTACTGTAGTTTGTTCCTCTTTGAAGAATCCTGTCCGGGCATTTGGCCCTCTTTCTCTCCCCTTTTTGGGGCCCCCTACAGCTTTGATGAAGGAGCCCCCTGGAGAGCATCACCTGGCTTTGAGTTGTTGAGCGGGGGGGGGGCCTGGGGGTCTGCTGCCGCGGGACGCCAAAAAAGTAGTTCTTGAGCAGGGGGGATTGGCATGCTGGATTCTTACCGCTTCCTCCACAACTTCATGGGTCTTCCTCGATCGCCCTCCCATGCTGCAGAAAGCACTCTCTCTTCCTCTTCCTGCGCGAGCCGAACTGCCTATTGAACTTCACTTTTCTCGGCTTGCCGTACATCACCGCGTTTTTGACGGTCGGAATTTTAACCAAGATTAGTGTGACCGTGTGTATGCAAGACAAATTTCAGCTGTTTTCTTGCTGAAAAAAAAACGTGGTTTTCTTGTCGGAAATCGCGATCGTGTGTGAGAGGCATTACACTGCACATCACCCTGCACACACCATCCCCACCGTGAAACATGGTGGTGGCAGCATCATGTTGTGTAGATGCTTTGCTTCAGCAGGGAAGCTGGTCAGAGTTAATGGGAAAATGGATGGAGCCAAATACAGGGCAATCTTGGAAGAAAACCTGCTAGAATCTGCAAAAGACTTGAGACTGGGGGGGGAGGTTCACCTTTCAGCAGGACAATGACTCTAATCGTACAGCCAGAGCTACAATGGAATGGTTTAGATCAGTGGTCTCCAAACTGTGGCCCGAGGGCCGGATGCAGCCCTTTGCTTGCCTTTATCCGGCCCTTGGGGCACTATCCCTCCCACTGATACGAGACACTATTCTGCCATCTGACACCGACAATGGAGCATCATTTCTCCCACTGACACAACTAATAGAGCACTATTCCTCCCTATGATACCAGCAATGGGGCACTATTCCTCCCCCCTAATACCAGATGTTCACTAACAATGATGCCAGGAAAATTTCTACTCCCGCTGGTCAAAGTCCGGCCCTCCAAGAGTCTGAAGGACAATAAATCGACCCTTTGTTTAGAATGTTTGGAGACCCCTGGTTTAGATCAAAGCATATTCATGTGTTAGAATGGCCCAGTCAAAGTCCAGACCGAAATCCAATTGAGAATCTGTGGCAAGACTTGAAAATCGCTCTCCATCCAATCTGACAGAACTTGAGCTATTTTGCAAAGAAAAATGGGCAAAAATGCCCCCCTCTAGATGTGCAAAGCTGGAAGAGACATCCCCAAAAAGACTTGCAGCTGTAATTGCAGTGAAACGGGGTTCTACAATGTATTGGGCTGATTATAAATGCACTCCACACTTTTCAGATATTTATTTGTAAAAAAAAATAAAAAATTGAAACCCATTTATCATTTTCCTTCCACTTCACAATTATGTGGCACTTTGTGTTGGTCTATCACATAAAATACCAATAAAATACATTTTATGTTTTTGGTTGTGACATGACAAAGCACTGTATAATTACAATGGCCCAAGCTGGACCAATGTAACTACTGTATGTAAAAATTTCCGTATCTGGAATTCCATTTTAGGGATTGGGCTTCCCATGCCATCTTGAATATAAGCGTTGGAGCTAATGCCCATGTGCTCCATTTTTATAGCCAAACCTGTGAGCCGCAGGCAGTTTTGTATAATCCAAGACACCCATCCTAATGACCCTTGCCGCCATCTGACACATAAACCTGTGAGGGTCAGCAGATGTATCTCCATTAGTGCCAGATGTGAGGCCTGCTTTATATCATCGCTAACATATCCCTTGTTCAGACACACAGGGACAAGTGCTGAAATAGCAGTCTGTCTGCCTGCCTGATGGTATCATGGCTGTGCTGAAACATATGTGCCCTACATTGCGCTATACGCACATCACAATCTGTACATATGCACACACTGTATGCTATGCTTACTCCCATACGTCCTGATCAACTACACTTAGCACACACATTGCACACACCTGGTACAGAGCACACACATATAGACCTTTTCCTACACACATTGCACTGTGTCCCCGACTTCCCTTTATATTCCTGATGATTTAAAAGTGATAAAATGTAACCACTTAAGACCCGGACCAAAATTCAGGTAAAGGACCCGGCCAGTTTTTGCGATTCGGCACTGCGTCGCTTTAACTGACAATTGCGCGGTCGTGCGACGTGGCTCCCAAACAAAATTGGCGTCCTTTTTATCCCACAAATAGAGCTTTCTATTGGTGGTATTTGATCACCTCTGCGGTTTTTATTTTTTGCGCTATAAACAAAAATAGAGCGACAATTTTGAAAAAAATGCAATATTTTTTCCTTTTTGCTATAATAAATATCCCCCAAAAATATATAAAAAAAAAATTTCCACAGTTTAGGCCGATACGTATTCTTCTACCTTTTTTTGTTAAAAAAAATCGCAATAAGTGTTTATCGATTGGTTTGCGCAAAATTTATATAGCTAGATTCATAAAGACTTACGACGGCGTATCAGTAGATACCCAGTCGTAAGTCCGAATCTGCGCCGTCGTATCTTTAAGCGGTATGCTCAAATTGAGATACGCTTATCTGTTGCTAAGATACGACCGGCGTAAGTCTCCTACGCCATCGTATCTTAGCTGCATATTTACGCTGGCCGCTAGGGGCGTGTACGTCGATTTACGCCGAGAATATGCAAATGGTCAAGATACGCCTATTCACGAACGTACGCACAGCCGTCGCATGTAAGATACGCTGTTTACGTAAGGCATTTTCAGGCGTAAAGATAAACCACCAAAAAGATGGCGCAGCCAATGTTAAGTATGGACGTCGGACAGCCGTCGAATTTCACGTCGTTTACGTCGTTTGCGTAAGCCGATTCAGAATGAGGCTGGGCGTAGGTTACGTTCACGTCGAAAGCAAGGAGTATTGGCAACGTTATCCTGAGCATGCGCGCATGCGCCTTACGATCGGCGCTTCATTTACATGTATGGTAATGAATCGTGAATTCATTACCATACAACACGCCCCCTACCTGCCTATGTTGAATTAGGCGGGGTTACACCGGGCCATTTGCGCTACGCCGACGTAACTTAGGAGGCAAGTGCTTTGTGAATACAGTACTTGCCTCACTATGTTACGTCCGCGTAGTGCAAATGGGATGCGCTACGCCGACCTAAAGATAGGCGGCTCGTACCTGAATCTAGCTAATAGTGTTTAGAAAATTGGGGATAGTTTTATTGCATTTTTATAAAAAAAAAAATGTTTTACTACTAATGACTTTTTTGTGACCACGACATTATGGCGGACACATCGGACAATTTTGACACATTTTTGGGACAATTGTAATTTTCACAGCAAAAAATGCTATAAAAATGCATTGTTTACTGTGAAAATTACAATTGCAGTTTGGGAGTTAACCACTAGGGGGCGCTGAAGGGGTTAAGTGTGACCTCATATGTGTTTCTAACTGTAGGGGGGCGGGGCTGGACGTGTGACATCATTGATCGTGTTTCCCTATATCAGGGAACAGACGATCAATGACAGCGCCACAGTAAAGAACGGGGAAGGTGTGTTTACACACAGCTCTCCTCGTTCTTCAGCTCTGGGGACCGATCACGGGACTCCGGCGGCGATCGGCTGTGGTCACGGAGCTTCGGACCGGGTCGCGGGCGCGCGCCCCGGGCGCACACCCGCGACCCACGGCTGGGCACTTAAAGAGGACGTACAGGTACGTGCTTGTGCCCAGCCGTGCCATTCTGCCGACGTATATGTGCAGGAGGCGGTCCTTAAGTGGTTAAGCTACAGTGGAAAGAGTCTCCATTTTATAGCCTCGTACACACGATCGGATTTCCATCGGACAAATCCGTGGAATTTTGTGCAAAGGGCGTTGGCCCGTGAACTTGTTCTGCATAAAGACGGCAGAACTTTTTTAGCCAACATTTGCGAAACTACATGGTTTTTCACACGATCGGATAATCTGACGGCACACTTTTGTTGTCGGAAAATTTGAGAACATGATATCCAACATTTGTTGTCGGAAATTCCGACAACAATTGTACGATTCTCTGACAAAAATCCTGCCATTACACAATCGTTGTCGGATCGTGTGTATGGGGCTTATCAGTGACTGTGATCCACACTTTTCTGCATGATGTCTTTAGCTACAGGTAAAGAAAACTATACCTATAAGCTGCCATTGCTTCCAAAAATACTAGTTTCTTGTCTGAAATGAATGCAAAAGTGGGTATAGCTTTTTACTTTTATAGGTCATTCCAATTTCACATGTTGGTAGAGTAACCCATCCTCTAGCAGGGTTTCTAAACCAGGGTTTCTCCAGTGGTTCCTAGGGGTTCCTTGAGAAATAAGTTTGCTTCTCAGGTGAGTAACCACTGGCACCAATGGTATTTTTAGCAATCTGTAAGGGCAATTCTTCCCAATGACCACAAATGTAAGGAGCATTCTTCCCACTGACCATCACACTAATGTACTGTGAGCTGTAAAAAGTAATAATTATTAGCAGGGTTTCCTTGAAGCCCAAATTTTATTTCAAGGGTTCCTCTATGTTAAACAGGGATCTCGAAAGGTCCAGTTTACTGTCCTATAGACTTTGGGTGGGACGGATTGGGGCCAGTATGTGGTAGAAAATGTTCTGGACCCAGCATCAGCGAGAATAAACATTGGTCGTCAGTAGGAGGAAGAATGATGCCCCAACTTTGGTTTCAGTGGAAGTTATTGGTGTCAGTGGGAGGAATTGTTCCCCATTATTGATGTCAGTAGGAGGAATAGTACCCCATTGATGGTTTCAGTGGAAGGACTAGTGTCCTATCATTGGTGCCAGTGGGAGGAATAGTACACCATTGCTGGTTTCAGTGGGAGGATTAGCCCCATCATTGGTGTCAGTGGGAGGAATTGTTCCCCATTATTGATGTCAGTAGGAGGAATAGTACCCCATTGCTGGTTTCAGTGGAAGGACTAGTGTCCTATCAGTGGTGCCAGTGGGAGGAATAGTACCCCATCATTGGTGTCAGTGGGAGGAAATGTGCCTCATTATTGGTGTCAGTGGGAGGAACAGTACACCATTACTGGTTTCAGTGGGAGGATTAGCCCCATCATTGGTGTCAGTGGGAGAAATTGTGCCTCATTGTCGGTGTCAGTGGGAGGAATAGTACCCCATTGCTGGTTTCAGTGGGAGGAATAGTGCTCAATCATTGGTGCCAGTGGGAAGAATAGTGCCCCATCGTTGGTGTCAGTGGCAGCAATAGCGCCCCATCATTGATACTAGTGGGAGGAATAGTGGCCCATCATTAATATTAGTGGGAGGAGTTGTGTCCCATCATTAATGTCAGTGGCAAAAATTATGTACCACTGGTGTCAGAGGGATGAATAGTGCCTCATATCATTGGCAAGAGTAGTAACCCAAGGGCCGAATAAGGGCTATCAAAGGGCTGCATCTCGCCCTCGGGTTGCAGTTTGGAGACCACTGCTCTATAGTAACTCTTCTTCTTTTTCTTCTTCATTTTAATTGCAGGTAAATAATGGAATCTAAGCAGACGTAATGGACCATCATTCATTTCTTGATGAAGTAGGGGTGCCCAGCATCAACAGAAGGTTACAGAATGTTTACAGAGGGGACACCAATGACAAGAGCAGTGCCTTGTCATTGGTGGCTCTTGCCAATTGTGTCATCTCCGTAAAAATTCTGTAGCCTTCTGTGGATGTTGGATAGCCTGCACCTCTCCTTTGTCAAGAACTCAATGACAGCATGTTGCTTCTGCTTGGAATCCATTATTTACCTGCAATGAAAAAGAAAAGTTTTACTATAGAGGAAAAGTAACTCTACCAATATGTAAAATTTAAATGACCTAAATAAGTCCATAAAAAAGTTATAGCCACTTTTGCATTACTTTCGGCACAGTCCTCATATTTTAATCCATTTGTTTGACTTCTCCTTGTCCCTGACAACAAACTGGAGAGATGCCTCTTCACTTCCTGTCTCAGTGACCACATTGGAAATGAGGATAAGTTTCTTCTAGGAAAAGATACCCAGCAATTCAAACAATGGGACTGATTTCCCACTGAGGAGCCATCATCTTTTTAGCCCAACATAACACCCGATCAAATCTTTTCAGCCTTTATTGATCCTAACCTTGCTGAAAAGAATGTGACAATATGTAATTTCCCATGAACATTGATTCGGCAGGATTAGTTAGAACAATTAGCTCCAATGTTAGCTTATCAACCTTTTTGTATTAGGGGATTTTATTTTTGAGTATATTGGGCCATCAATCTAAAATATAGCTATCTCTTTAGTTACCTGTTGTACCCCCTTGTACACCAGCTGAATCGACAATTGGCTACAGCAGTCTACAGTACGGGACTTCACATCCATCTTTTTCCACCCGGCCCGGGTGCAGCGGGGCACTAGTCATCTGTTCTGGAAGAGCATGCGATTACGCTGAACATTCCCCAAACACACCATTGGATTGGTGAGTGTGTATTGATAAATATCCAATGCTTATTTAACCACTTGATCACTGGGCACGTAAACCCCCTTAATAACCAGACCAATTTTCAGCTTTCGGTGCTCTCACAATTTGAATGACAATTACTCAGTCATACAACACTTTACCCAAATGAAATTTTCGTCCTTTTTTTCACACAAATAGAGCTTTCTTTTGGTGGTATTTAATCACCGTTGGGTTTTTTATTTTTTGCGCTATAAGAGAAAAAAGACTGAAAATTCTGTAAAAAAAAATAATTTTTCTTTGTTTCTGTTATAAAATATAGCAAATTTAGTATTTTTTCTTCATTCTTTTGCATAAATGTGAAAGATGAAGTTACGCTGAGTAAATAGATACCCAACATGTCACCCTTCAAAATTGCACACACTCGTGGAATGGCGCCAAACTTCGCTACTTAAAAATCCCCATAGGTAACGTTGCAGGGTATTGTGGTGTATTGTGGGGTATTGTGGGGTATTGCAGAGTAGTGTGGGGTATTGCAGAGTAGTGTGGGGTATTGCAGAGTATTGCACAGTATAGGTGTGTAGTATTGCACAGTATGGGGCATGGATGGCTGAGCAGGGATGGATGGCTGGCTGGATCTGTGACTGCATGTGTCACAGATCCAGCCCACAGCACTCGTGCTGCATCTGCTCTCTCCCCCCCCCCCTCTCCTCTCACACTGTACCGTTCGGTACAGAGAGGGGAGGGAGGAACCGGAGTCATCACATGACGCCGGTTTGTTTACAAGTGATCGCTCCGTCATTGGACGGAGCGATCATGTGGTAAACCACCGCTATCAGCGGCGATTTACCGTGATCCGTGATGCGCCGGGTTTTCCGGACCCGGCGGTCACGGACATTCCCGTGTGCGCGCCCCAGAGGGCGTTCGGGAGCGCAATTCTGGGAGGACGTCCGTGGACGTCCTCCCAGAGTTAAGTAACCGCCTTGTAGACGTATATCGTCTATAGGGCGGTTGTTAACTGGTTAAGATCCCAGTTCTGGGATCTGTTTTTTAGCATATTTTTTCTGTCTTTTACCTGTTATTCTTTCTATGTTGTCGTTCTAAAGCTCCTGAAGAAGCGGCTATGATCCGCGAAACTTGTTGAGCAACTTTTGAGCAACTTCCATGTATGTCAAGATTTTGACGGTGTCGACCCAGGTCAGATTAATCCTAATCGTCGTGTCTACTTGGCGACAGTGATAACAACAATTACAACAAGTGTATACCTGTGGTCTTCTCACCTGGTCTTATTCTCTGATATTTTGTTTTTTATTGTGTATTGTATTCTATACATTTCATTAGATGCAATTGGCTTCCTCTTTGGAATTGTACTCCATTTGCAGATTATTAAAAATCATTTTTTTATATTTCTAAGTAGTGCCTACAAAGTCCATTTTTTCCTACCATATCTTTCAAATATGTAAATAAGCATATAAGAAACAATTATTTCTAATGATAATGGTATAAATTGGTGGGAATTATCTATGCAGGAAAAAGCCACCTTTTGTCTCTGTCAACTATAGGCACAAGCCAATGCACCAGCCAATGCCGAATAGTAAATACGGCCTAGATGGCAGATGGTCAATCCTTTCCCTACCCATCTTCAACATTTTGTTCTTCACATTACATTATTTTGAGGTTGAAATACATACCTGCTAAAAATATTCTATATCTCTGGTAATCCAGTCCTGAGATTTTCACCTTTACGTCATCAGCTTGTGATTTGGCATTGAAGGAACAGCAGCAGACTCATTAGATCTATCTTTGCTCTATCTCCCTGTTTATCTGTTTCTTATCAGCACATTTAATTGGCCCATATGTCTGCTTCTCTCTCATCCAGCTGAGCTCTGCAGCTCAGGGGGAAAAATAGGCTGATACCAAGGTAAATTCTGGTGCTTACACTTGTTATATCT
Organism: Rana temporaria; assembly: GCF_905171775.1. Classification (NCBI taxonomy): domain Eukaryota; kingdom Metazoa; phylum Chordata; class Amphibia; order Anura; family Ranidae; genus Rana; species Rana temporaria. The sequence goes on from NC_053491.1 coordinate 443,489,926, forward strand.
AAACATTTAACCACTTAAGCCCCGGACCATTTGGCTGGCCAAAGACCAGGCTACATTTTGCGATTCGGTACTGCCTCGCTTTAACTGATAATTGCGCGGTCGTGCGACGTGGCTCCCAAACAAAATTGACGTCCTTTTTCCCCACAAATAGAGCTTTCTTTTGGTGGTATTTGATCACCTCTGCAGTTTTTTATTTTTTGCGCTATAAACAAAAATAGAGCGACAATTTTGAAAAAAATGCAATATTTTTTACTTTTTGCTATAATAAATATCCCCAAAATATATATATATAAAAAAAATATTTTTTTCCTCAGTTTAGGCCGATATGTATTCTTCTACTAATTTTTGGTGATTTTTACTAGTAATATGGCAGTTTTATTAATATATTTTTTTTACTTGTTATGGCAGTGATCAGAATTTTTTATCATGACTGTGACATTATGGCGGACACATCGGACACTTTTGACACCATTTTGGGACCACTGTAATTTTTACAGTAATCAGTGCTATAAAAATGCACTGATTACTGTAAAAATTACACTGGCAGTGAACGGGTTAACCTGTAGGTGGCGCTGAAGGGATTAAGTGTGTCCTAGGGAGTGATTCTAACTGTTAGGGGGCGTGGCTATGAGTGACGCGTCACTGATCGCTGCTCCCGATGAGTGGAAGAATGGGGAGATGTTGTGTTCACACTGACATCTCCCTGTTCTACAGCTCCGTGACATGATCGCGGGACACCGGCGGACATCGCGTCCGTATCGCAGGCACGGTCACGGAGTTGGCAACAGAGTGGCAAGCGCACCGCCAGCAGCACGCGTGACCACAGGGCAGCAAATTAAAGGGGGTGTACCTGTACGTCCATTTGCCTGTCTGTGCCATTCTGTCGACGTAAATCTGCGTGCGGCGGTCCTTAAGCGGTTAAAGCTGATTACATTTTTTTTCTTAAAGCGGATCTCCACTCTAAAGTGAAGTTGCGCACCCTCCCCCCCTCCGGTGTCACATTTGACACCTTTCAGGGGGGAGGGGGGTGCAGATACCTGTCTACAGACAGGTATCTGCACCTACTTCCGGCCACACGATACGGGCAAAAGACGGGTTTTTTCATTACTTCCCGTCCGTCCCCCGTTGTATGCTGGGAACACTCGGCTCCCAGCACACAGCGGGAGCCAATCGGTGGGCGCAGCGCGACTCGCGCATGCGCCGTAGGGAACCGGGCAGTGAAGCCGGAGCGCTTCACTTCCTGGTTCCCTCACCGTGGATGGAGGGGGGAGCAGCAGGGTGACGAGCGATCGCTCGTCATCTGCTGCGGACGGCGCTGGACTCCAGGACAGGTAAGTGTCCTTATATTAAAAGTCAGCAGCTGCAGTATTTGTAGCTGCTGGCTTTTAATATATTTTTTTAGTGGCACATCCGCTTTAATAAATATATTACTGTTAGTTTTTGTTTTATATAATATATTCCTAGAGCTCATCTATAAGGGGGAATTCCAAGAAATATTACTATAAACAATGTTTTTGAGCAAAGGGAAAAGATCAGTGGAAAATTCCTCCAAGGCCTCGTACACACAACCGAGGAACTCGTCGTAAATGAAACATCGTTTTCCTCGACGAGTTCCTTGTTTGGCTTGTCGAGAAACTTGACAAGCTTTCTTTGCGTACACACTGTCAAGACCAAATCTCGTCGTTCTCAAACGCGGTGACGTACAACACATTCGACGGCAGGGGAAGTTCGATTCCACTGGCACAATCCTTGAGGCTGCTTTTGCTAATCTCATGTTACTGCAAACAAAAGTGCGAACAAAAGTTTGGTAGGAGACGATTCGCGCTTTTCAGTCTGTTACAGCGTGACAAATGTGCTATCTCCATTACAAACGCTACTTTTACCGAAGGTGCGCTCCCGTCTCATACTTTATTCTGAGCATGCGCGGGTTTCTAAGCATACACACGAACGTGTTTCTCGTCGAAAACCAGCCCGACGAGGAACACGACGAGGAAATTGACACTCCCGACGAGGAAAAAGAGGACTTATTTTCTCTATGAAAAACATACACACGACCGTTTTCCTCTGCAAAAAAGCTCTGCCACCAAGTTTCTTGATGGATTCTGTCGAGGAAAACGGTCGTGTGTACGAGGCCTAACCCCTTTTTCAAGTATTAGTTCCATGTTCACTGCATAAGGTAGATGGAATGAGATGCAAAAGTGGTCATCAAGCTGAGAAAAAAATGGCAACCCTTCCACCCATGAAAAAAATGACCCAGCTAGCAATGAGAAAGTACGTGGAACCTGGAAGGAGGGAAGATCGTATATTCTCAGGAAAGTTTCCGATTTACCCAACAGACCTCACTCCATTATTTCTCTCTCAACTCTATCTGGGTAAATTTTGCCCCAAATCTCTTGGCTGCCTTCTCAAACTACTTATTCCAGTGGCTAAATGGTAAATTGTACTGAGATGGCTTATCACTGGTATCCTCTCCCTTTGAAAAGGCTAGTTGTCTGGCTGTTTTTGAGTTCCACTTCTTTCTGAGACTATAGTGTGCAGAACAGGGACATGCATCTTACGTGTTCGGGTACAATTAAAGTATTGAGACCAGAGACAGCCAGGCAAGTAACCCAAACACAGCCAAAACATTATTTTGTGCATAGAATGGAAGGATGCAGTCCTTTGCACCTAACTAGCCGGCCCTTTAGGCACTATTTCTCCCATTGACAACAAAGATCGGGCACAATTTGCTCCACTGACACCAATGATAGGACAATATTCCTTCCACTGACACTAATGATAGGGCACTTTTCTTCCCGCTGACACCAATGATAGAATACTATTCCTTCCACTAACACCCACAATTGGGCACTATTCCTCCCAAGACCACCAACGATGGGGCACTATTCCTCCCAAGACACCCACAATTGGGCACTATTCCTTCCAAGACACCAACAATTGGGCACTATTCCTCCCAAGACCACCAACAATGGGGCACTATTCCTCCCAAGACACCAACAATTGTGCACTATTCCTCCCACTGACACCAATGATGGGGCACTATTTCTCCCACTCTAACCAACAATGGGACACTATTCCTCACACTGACACCAACAATGAGAAATTATTCCTCCCACTGACACTAACAATGAATTATTCGCCCCACTGTTTCGAGAGATGGGGCACAATTTGCCTGACTGACACGATAAACGGGGGCATTATTTTTCCCACTGATATCAATTTTGGCTGATTATTCCTCTTCCAACTGACCACAGGTACTTTGTCAGGTTTTTTTCCACCGATATCAGGACATTTTTTGCACCCTCTGGCCAAAGCCTGGTCCCTAAAGTCTTAGTAATAGTAAACTGGGCCTTCGTTTAAAAAGTTTAAGGTCATCTGAGTTAGAACCTCTGCCTTTCATTTTCTTTTTTTTACTTCAACATTAACAAACTCTACTACCAATGCTATAATGATAGTATTGTAAAAAGTTCAATGTAAAAAGAGAACCAACAAGTGAGGGAAAATCTCCCCAATGTGGTTAAAGAGAAATTTTGACCTTTCCCCACTCAATCCAAAGCGAAAAATTAAATTTCTGTATCTTATATTCAGTTCCTGTCATATTTCAGTCTTTATTTTTTCAGGTTGGCCCACCCAAAAGTGATCACTTAGGCCTCGCACACACGACCGAGAATCTCGTCGTAAAAGAAACGTTGTTTTTCTCGACAAGGTTCTTGTCAAGCTTGACGAGAATCTTGTCAAACGTACAGACAAAATCTCGTCGTTCTCAAACGCGGTGATGTACAACACGTACAACTGCACTATAAAGGGGAAGTTCAATTCCACTGGCACAACCCTTGGGTCTTCTTTTGCTAATCTCATGTTACTGCGTGTTAAGTAAAAGTTTGGTGAGAGACTATTCACGCTTTTCAGTCTGTTACAGCGTGACGAATGTGCTATCTCCATTACAAACGCTACTTTTACCGAAGGTGCGCTCCCGTCTCATACTTTATTCTAAGCATGCGCAGGTTTCTAAGCATACACACGAACGTGTTTCTCATCTTAAACCAGCCCGACGAGAAACATGACGAGGAAATTGAGACTCCCGATGAGAAAAAAGAGAACATGTTCTCTTTTTTTCTCGTTGAGATCCACTACAGTTTTCTCTACGAAAAACATACACACGACCGTTTTTCTCTGCCAGCATTTTTCTTGATGGATTTTGCCGAGGAAAATGGTTGTGTGTACGAGGCCTTAGAGGTGGGTCAGTTTTTGGCTTCTTATATATCTCAGAGACTTCAGCATGGAAATTTCCTAACCAAATTTCCTTCCTCTAATCGGTTTACCTTAAAGTGGATGTAAACCCTCACATACACCCAGTGAAGTGAACAGCCTCAGATGATACACAGAGATAAAAAAAAATATCCCTACATAAGTTTTACATGCATATCTGCTATCTTCAGCTGTATATATCCTTTAGAATTCTTACATCGAGTAAGAACTTTCACTTCCTCATTCTGCAGTGTTAGAGAAGGTTTGGAATACACTGGAAGCAGCTGATTGGAGGAAAGACACCCCCCCCCCCTCCACATTGGTAGAAAAATTAAAATGCTTTTACAACTCTGCTTTTAGACGGCAAGGTGACTGCTAATCTAGTTATAGCAACCTCCCCCCCCCCCCCCCCCACGACACACACTTCTATCTCTCAGGCTGATAACAGAGCTACGGAGAGAGATACCAAAACACTACAGATAGATGTGCCCAGCTCAAATTTAATGAATCGGGTTTACATCCACTTTTGGTGCGTTTTTTACCATCCTTGGATTGTTCCCACTCTTTAGGAAACCTGCCATGAAAGCACCGTGGAGTAGCCACCAAACAGGCCATCGCTCGATCCTAGAAGCGCCCTTCAGTTCACATTGCTTTGTTTAGATGCAAAGTTTCCAGGATAATGCTTAATGAACACCTGGCAAGTAAGCTCACTGACTCTCTCTCAGGCGCATGCCCCTCTTGGGCCTTACCCCTGGGCAATGATAATTTATGCCCTGTACACACGGTCGGAATTTCCGATGGAAAAAGTCCAATGGTGAGCTTTTCATTGGATATTCCGACTGTGTGTATACTCCATCTGACTTTTTCCGTCGGAAATTCCGATGGACTTAGATAGAGAACATGTTCTGTATTTTTGCGACAGAAAAAATTCCTATCGGAAAATACGTTCGTCTGTATGGAATTCCGACGGGAAAAAAAACACGCTTGGTCGGAAACAATCCGACGCATGCTCGGAAGCATTGAACTTCATTTTTCTCGGCTGGTCGTAGTGTTGTACGTCACCGCATTCTTGACGATCGAAGCTTGAGCGGAATTCCATTGGAATAACCATTCGATTTTTTTACAACGGAAAATCTGTTTGTGTGTACGTGGCATTAGAGGTCGTATCTGGGTTTTCCTCTCCTCCTCCTCCTTCTTTTTTTTTCTCTATACTTTCTACCTTTTTTATCTCTTCAGGACCCAAGGCAGGGTCTTCTGCTTAGGCTCCTTTTCCTACATTTTATTCCATTTTTAGTCTTCCCTCTCTTTCCATTTCTAGGCTAAAAGTCTCTCTAGACAGGACTTATCCCCGATTTAAAAACTTTTGAGGTGTGGGATCATATGAGTGGGATATGATTCTACCCTTGTTCGTTTTTGGGTAACTCTGGTCTGTTTTTGCTTTAATAACCTTCTAATCTCTGCAAGTGCCCACACCATAGTATCATGGTGTTTGGAATGATGCTATCGTTATAGCATTGTTGTACTTTGTTTGAGATTCTGACCTATGTGGCCTTTATGCATAATGATTGTATTGTACTTTGTCTTTCTTTATTCATAATAATAAAAAAGCTTGAAAGAAAGAAACATGGAGGCCACTAGGCCTCCTTCTACAAATACTATTTGCCCTGCTGATATAATGTTCAGGCACTTATAGGTGCATATCAGACAAACATATACCTGCAACAGTTTTCAATACCCCTACTCCGCCCACATGGGCATTTTAGTCATTCTAATCCAACACTTCCTGGTAGCTTACTGCTCCTTCCCTCTCTCAAGCCTCATACACACGACTGAGAAACTCAACGGGCAAAACACATCTTTTTCCTCATCGAGTTCCTTGTTAGGCTGTCGAGGAACTCGACAAGCCAATTTTCTCCATTCCCGTCAAGGAAATAGAGAACATGCTCTCTTTTTGGCTCGTGGAGTTTCTCGACAGTTTCCTCGACGAAAATGTACACACGACTGGTTTCCTCGGCAAAAAAATTTCTCCCAGCAAGTTTCTTGCTGGTTTTTACGAGGCCTCATACATTTCTATTGGCTGGTCATTATAACAGGCTACTTGGCCCAATAGGCCACAGACTGCAAAAGAAAAGGTCTTAGTTGGATTATCTTTAGGGCCTTATTAGGAATTTTAGTTTTTGTTTGTGCTAGGGATGGAGATCAGCATTGGGGTCAAGTTTAATATTTAAACATTTGGGGTTGGGGGGTGGGGAGAGTTAAGAGTTGAGGACTCTTTTTGGTGGTTAGGGTCAGTGTTAAGCTTTGAGGTAGAGAAGGGTTGATGGTAGCTGCAAACTAGGTAATTTTGTGGGGATTTGTTGGCATTCAAATGGTTTTCAACCACATTGGTCTCCTAGTTTTCAGCAACCAAATGTTTAAAAATGAGGTGGGCATCAATTAAAAAGGACTAAATGCTGCTCAAAAGGGCATATATGATCAGTCTCGAACCTCACTTTTATCATTTGGTCCGTTAAAACCAGGAAAGGTTTGTGGTTAAAGGCTGAATGAAAGCAACTGAATTTCCATGTGTGTAGCCAACATTAAGATGGCCATATACCTGGCAACTTTTTGTAAATATCAACCACTTTCATTCCACTGGGAATTGCAAATTCTTGACCACTTTTTAGGTAATTTTTACCTACTTTCAATTAGGTTTTCATTACACAGTTTGAATGGAAATTTTGGGTGATAGATAGCATTAAATTGTTTTTTGGAGCTGAAGCCTCTGTGCTGCAACCTACCAGCAGCCGACCCCTGGAGCAAAATGCTAAAGTACTGAGAACCAGTGAGGTCTGTATTCTCTTTGGGCAAAGGACCCATTTCTACGCTCTTGTCTACTTCCCTCAGCAACTTTAATATCCAATCACATGCCAGGACGGGTTTTAGACCAGGCTGTGTTGTGCCACTGCAGTGTAACCTACAGGGAGGGCTAGGGCCTGACTGTGTCGTCTGGCAGGGATTACAAGGTCCGGCTAACCATAACTCTGAGGTCGCGTACACACGACTGGTCCATCCGATGAGAATGGTCCGACAGACCGTTTTCATCGGTTAACCGCTGAAGCAGACTGATGGTCTGATGTGCGTACACACCATCATTTCAAAAACCGATCGGGTCAGAACGCGGTGACGTAAAACACACAACGTGCTGAAAAAAAAAGAAGTACAATGCTTCTAAGCATGCGTCAACTTGATTCTGATTTTGAACCGATGCTTTTGTGTACTAACCATCGGTTCTGACCGATGGTCAGCCGTCCATCGGTTCGATTTTAAAGCAAATTCTAAAACTTTGGTCTGAAGGACAAAAGTCCGATGGGCCGCACACACGGTCGGTTTGGACCGATGAAACTGGACTTCGGTCCGTTTTCATCGGTTTGGACCGGTCGTGTGTACGCGGCCTGAGTCTTTTGCCGGGTAAAACAGTGTACATATAGGCATTGCAACTATGTAATTCGGTCTTTGTTCGGAGTGCAGCCTTAAAGGTAAGCTGTCATAATAAAATGTTTAACCTACCATTGTTGACCTCACTGTTAATGTTCTCTTTGTCTAACCATCTTGTTGACTTTGAAACTTTCTGTTTCTCTATGCAGTTAGTGAAGGCAGAACTGCTGACCTGCATACTTGATCAGTAAGGTGGTCAGACAACCAGCATTTTCAGGAGGCCAGTAACAACAGTATAAGAGTTTTGGTTATGAAAGGTTTCATTTAAGCTGTGTTACTCAACTGTGGTCCACAAGGCCTCTTACATATTTTCAGCTCAGTTTACAGTGAACTCTGGTCAGCCTTTAAAAGTATTTTTGCTTGCCCACCCATATTGTAAAGGTCTACCGATCGTTTAGACTCGGGGGGGGGGGGGGGGTGTAGCAGTGGATAACTTATCTTAGACCTTGCTCCTAGAAGTTTTTTCCCCCAATGATTCTGAGTTGATTATTGGCTCAAGGAGCAGTTGACCCTTAATAGACAGGGGTAGGAGGAAAAAAAAATATTTTTAAAAGCTGCCCAGATCTTTTCTCATTACTGACTTACTATGACTTCTGCACTGTGTCTCTGTGTGAACGCTGCCATCTTGGTAGATGGGTAGGCTTTGCTTCCTCATGTCAGAGCCTCCAGCAATGAACCGTTGTGATTTCACTAAATGTTACTCTAAAGTAGGCCATACATGGTTCGAATCTCAGCCGGTTCAGCAGGAATCGATTAAGCAACTTGGGTACAAGCATGCTGGGTTTTACCTGCGATTATCGCTATCGCTAGTGGCTGCTATAGCCAGTAGCAATAATTACCCTGCGGGAACGGCTTCCCCGCCTGCCCACGCCACTGGGTGAAGACAATGGCCCAGCAGGAGGGATTTTGCAGGGCCTGTACTTTGTTAATGGGAGTCTGTGTTGATGGGAGAATCAAGCAAATTTCTTTTCTGCAACCCATGGTTGCAGGAAAGAAATTAGCTTTGTGTATGGCCGGTGTTCTGATGATGAATTCCCCCTGGAGAATAATGCCCGCCCTGTTATGCGCCTTGCCGAAAGCCGCCGAACATTGGAATAAGCTCCCGATGTTAGCCGCCAAACATTGGAATACGATGCCGAGTTAAGGGCAACACGTGTAGAAAGAATAGCAGAGATACAGTATATTTGTTTAGGAGATGTGTTTGAGTTTCGTGACAGCACTGCCCATCATTACAAAATAATCCCCTTTCTGTTGCCATCCACCCCTCACACACGCCCATCATGAACAAGTCCACCCCTTGCAGACTTGCACGAGCATCGGGAGCGTGTGGCACTATGTTGGGTATAGTGCATAGGCGCTGTGTACAGCTGATCATCAATTTGTATGACGATGCATGCGCAGTACCGGGCGGGCATTATTCGTCAGGGGGCATTTATCAACAAGACTAATGCCACGTACACACGATCGGTTCATCCGATGAAAACGGAGCGATGGATTTTTTTCAACAGATATCCGATGAAGCTGACTTTCATCAGTTTTGCCTACACACCATGAGTTAAAAATCCAATCGTGTCCAACGCGGTGACGTAAAACACAACAATGTGCAGAGAAAATTGAAGTTCAATGCTTCCAAGCATGCGTCGACTTGATTCTGAGCATGTGTGGATTTCCCCACAGACGATCGTTTTTTTCTATCGGTTATTTAACCATTAGAGAATTGTAAAACAGGTTCTATTTTTTTTCACCAATGGGAAAAAAAACTATGGGGCCCACACACGATCGGTTCGTCCGATGAAAACGGTCCATCGGACAAACCATCACCCCTAGCACCAAGGTCAAAAGTCTAGGAGTCATCTTTGACTCGGACATGACAATGGATGCACAAATAGGATCAGTAATTAGAGGTTCGCACCATATTCTACGGCTCCTACGAAGAGTGGTTCCCTTCATTCCTAAAGAAGACACAGTGGTAGTGGTAGGGTCAATCATTAACTCCAGATTGGATTATGCAAATGCCCTTTACCTCGGACTCCCAAAGTACCAACTCGCCCGGCTCCAAATCATCCAAAACATGGCAGCTCGACTGGTAACAGGGAAAAAACCCTGGGAACCAATCACCCCGTCCCTGAGATCCCTCTATTGGCTGCCCATAAAGGACCGAGTCACTTTCAAGGCCTTATGCATAACGCACAAATGTGTACACGGAAGCGCGCCCCTATATTTAAGTGAGAAAATAAAACAACAAAACCCAAATCGAGTTCTTAGATCAACTAACCAAACGTGATTACAAATTCCCAAAGCCCGATATAAGACCAAAGGAGAACGTAGTTTTTCAGTTCAAGGACCTCGACTATGGAACGCTTTACCAACTAATATCCGAATGGAAATTGATCACCTGGCCTTCAGAAAAAAACTAAAGACCCATCTATTCTGAGGGTTAAACTGAAGGAAAATGGATCCCAAACGCCTTGAGGCGATTCAGTTTGCATTTGTAGCGCTATATAAGTAATTCACTCACTCACTCACTCATAATGTGCTAGTATGCGATGCACACTAGTACGTTATGGCTTTATCTTGCAGGAGTAAAAAAAGTTATTACCACTTTAAGGCGACCTGTGCATTTTTTGGTAGGGCATGCAGGTTCCTGCTGGCAGAACAAGGTATCCATTTAGATGATTTAAGACTAATTTAGGCACATTTATATCCTTTGCGTTTAGACGGGTTTACGTCTGTTTTGTTTAAATGCGTTTGCACGCCTACATGCAATAATAAGAGTCAGTGCAGCCACAAATGCATCCCTCAGCTATACACAACACTTCATACCAGCCCCCAATGTACCTGTCTTAAAGTGGTTGTAAACCTTTGTGTTTTTTCACTTTAATGCATCCTATGCATTAAGGTAAAAAAACACCTTGCACTCTCCGGCCCCCCCATGCCCCCATTTTACTTACCTGAGCCCCGACCTTCCGTGTGCTCTTTCCCACGTAGTTTTCCTACCGGCTTAAAGGTTCTTCATTGGTTAGATTGATAGCAGCGCAGCCATTGGCTCCGCTGCTGTCAATCAAATAAATTACGCGGCGCGCCAGGGGGTGGGGCCGAGTCATACACTTGCTGGCTATGGTCGCCGACTGTATCACACGGGAGTGCGCCCGCAAGGTAACGCCCCCTATAGAGAGCTTACCAGAGGGGGTTAGCTCTTGCTGGGAGGAGCCGCGAGAGCCGCTGTGGGACCCCAGAAGAGGACGCACAGGGCCACTCTGTGCAAAACGAACTGCACAGTAGAGGTAAGTATAATGCCGCGTACACACGACCGTTTTTCATGACGAGAAAATGCATTTTTTTAAATTGGTCGTGAAAAACAGTCGTGTGTAGGCTCCAGAGCATTTTCGATGAGAAAAATGTCCATTAAAAATTTAGAACCTGCTCTATTTTTTCTCGTGGTTTTTCACGTCGTTGTTTTTCTTGTCATGAAAAACAGTCGTGTGTACGCTTTAATGAGGGGGGGGGAAACGCGCATGCTCAGAAGCAGGTTATGAGATGGGAAATTAGCATAATCAGCCCAAAGTGTGGCGCCATTCGAATGGAACTTCCCCTTTATAGTGCCGTCGTACGTGTTGTACGTCACCGCGCTTTGCGCGAGCATTTTTTATCACGATCGTGTGTATGCAAGGCAGGCTTGAGAGGAATCACGTCGAGAAAAACATGGGCCCAGATTCAAGAAGCACTTGCGCCCGCGCAACCATAGGTTGCGCGGCGCAAGTGCTTACTTGCTCCGGTGTAACGAGTGCTCCTGATTCAGGAACCTCGTTACACCGACTGCAGCCTAGGATGTGACAGACATAAGCCTCCTTATGCCTTCACATCCCAGGCTGCATTCTTGCGTTGGCCGCTAGGGGGCGCGGCCATTGTGATCGGCGTATAGTATGCAAATTGCATACTACCACCGATTCACAAAAGTTGCGCGGGCCCTGCGCACGCAAGGTACGGAGTTTCCGTACGGCGACTTTAGCATAAGGTTGCTCCTGCTATAGCAGGGGCAACCTATGCTAAAGTATAGCTGCGCCTCCCGCCCGTGAAATTTGAATTTCACGTTGTTTACGTAAGTGATTCGTGAATGGCGCTGGACGCCATTCACGTTCACTTAGAAGCAAATGACGTCCTTGCGACGTCATTTGCCGCAATGCACGTCGGGAAAGTTTCCCGACGGAGCATGCGCTGTTCGCTCGGCGCGGGAGCGCGCCTAATTTAAATGATTCCCGCCCCCGGCGGGATCATTTACATTAGGCAGCCTTACGCCCGGCTGTTTAGCATATCGCCCGCGCAATTTACGGAGCTACTGCTCCGTGAATCGCTGGGCAAATGGAAATATTTGCGTGGGCGCAGAGAAAAATCTTTGCTCTTTGCCCACGCAAATATTGCTCCATTCTACCTGAATCTGGGCCATTGTTTTTTCCATGACATTAAAAACGGTCGTGTGTACGCGGCATGACATACAACCCATACAACCCCTTTAATGTTCAAATTCATTAGAAAAGATGTTTAGAAGGAAAGTGGAAAACCTGTAGATCCACCCCCTCACTAAAGCCCTGTACACACGATCGGTCCATCCGATGAAAACGGTCTGATGGACCGTTTTCATCGGTTAACCGATGAAGCTGACTGATGGTCAGTCATGCCTACACACCATCGGTTAAAAAAACGATCGTGCCAGAACACGGTGACGTAAAACACAACAACGTGCTGAAAAAAAAACGAAGTTCAATGCTTCCAAGCATGCGTCGACTTGATTCTGAGCATGCGTGGATTTTTAACCGATGGAAGTGCCTACTAACGATCGTTTTTTTTTTCTATCGGTTAGGTATCCATCGGTTAAATTTAAAACAAGATTGCTTTTTTTTAACCTATGGATAAATAACCGATGGGGCCCACACACGATCGGTTTGGTCCGATGAAAACGATCCATCAGACCGTTCTCATCGGTTTGACCGATCGTGTGTACGCGGCATAAGTGAGCTTGTTAGCAGATAATTGAGTATTGGGGATAAGCAAGTGATTATGAGAAGCACCTCACTGCTCATAATGAGCCATTTAACCTATGGTGTCTGTAACTTTAAAAGATTCGCTGCACATCTGGGGCCAGATCCACAGAACAATTACACCGGCGTATCCATTGATACGCCGCGTAATTTCAAATTTGGCGCGTCGTATCTTTGTTTTGTATCCTCAAAACAAGATACGACGGCATCTCGGCTAGATCCGACAGGCGTACGTCTTAGTACGCCGTCGGATCTAAGCTGCAATTTTTCGGCAGCCGCTAGGTGGCGTTTCCGTCGAATTCCGCGTCGAGTATGCAAATTAGCTAGTTACGGCGATCCACGAACGTACGTCCGGCGCATTTTTTTACGTTGTTTGCGTTCGGCTTTTTCCGGCATATAGTTAAAGCTGCTGTTATGAGGCGTACTCAATGTTAAGTATGGCCGTCGTTCCCGCCTCGCATTTTGAATATTTTATGTCGTTTGCGTAAGTCGTTCGCGAATAGGGATTTGCGTAGAATGACGTCACCGTCTTAAACATTGGCTTGTTCCGGTTTAATTTCGAGCATGCGCACTGGGATACCCCCACGTACGGTGCATGCGCACTTAAAAAAAAACGTTGTTTACGTCGGGTCACAACGTATTTACATAAAACACGCCCCTATCACAGATATTTGAATGCCGCGCCATTACGCCGCCAAAGATACACTACGGCGCCGTAACTTACGGCGCACATTCTTTGTGGATTTAAAAAAAAAAATTAAGTTACGGCGGCGTAGTGTATCTTAGATACGCTGCGCCCGGCGGAGAGAAGCGCCGATGTACGTGGATCTACCCCCTGATCATCTCGAACAGCAAATTTTTTGTGCTTTCCATAAACGTGCAAGGTTGTCTCTGCCGGTCGAACATGTTTATGCCAGTGGAGGAGGGGTAAGGAGGGCAGTCAGGCAGACTCAGTGTGATTGGGACAGGTTTACTAACTTCCTTAATCAGTGGCCCCTGTCAGCCAGGGGGCACCTGCTTGCCACCACAGGCAAGAGATCCAAACCGACCATCTCATGTCTGTGGGCTGCTTAAGTTTTCGAAAGAAGTCTTACTCATGCGTACGCTCATTGGCTCACTTCACACAATCTATTTTCTCTCGTATCCTCACTAATCTGCTCCGTGCCTAATAAGTCATATACTCACGCTCTAGCTATTTTAACCCTTGCAACACCTTGTGCTTGTCCCCATCCCTCCTCCTGAACACCCCATTGCCTTTTGTTTATTCTCCCGTCTTCCTGTCCTCTCTCACTTTTTATTAGCTGCCCCCCCCCCTCTTTTCCTTTCCTCCTATTCACCTAACCCCTCCATCTTTTTTTTTTTTTTTTTTAATTCTCCGCCCTTCCACAATAGTAGATTCCAGGTGCTGTGTCACTCCAGAACAGGCAGAGATGCAATCTCTCCCGACTACCTTTTTCCCTTCACCCACCAGGACCTTTGTCCCTTTAATCTGCCCTATCACATGTTATATGACCACATTCCTCCGCCTCATGCTGCAGGGGGGAATTAAGGTTGCAGCAAAAAAAAAAAAGAAAAAAAAGTGACTTAACTTTGCCCCCAAAATCAACTCCCTCAACTGTTTCTCCGCTCTGCCCTCCCTCGTTTCTGCTCCCTTTTCGAAGCTCACCTTCCCCTTGCAGAATCCTCTCCGTACAGTACACCTCTTCTAGTTACTTACGCCCAGTTTAGTTTGCACTCTGTGTTCAAAGAGAAAAAAAAAAAAAAAACGCCAAAACTTTGTTCCTTCTGCGCGCCGGCCGTCTCTGGTTTCAGGTCCTTTCCTCCCCTGTCGTCCTCTGCCTTCTCCGTCTCGCTGGTGACTCCTTCCTAACTTTGTACTTTCCAGTCTGATCTTTTTTAACTCACCCCAATCCTGGCTGCTGGCATCCCCCCCCCCCCCCCTGTTTAGTCCTTCCTGGCCCGTACCCACCCCTACTTTCACCATGGCACACATAAAGATTACACAATGTTAAAACTACTGTAATTCTCCTATTAATAATTCAATCACGACTTCAGTTTTAGCCTGGCACCCTCTCCATCTCAGAATTAAAGAGAGAGAAAGAAAGAGGGACAACATGTGTTTGTGAGGACAGAGGAAAAAACGGGGGGAGAGAGAGAGTGTGTGCAAGGGTGGTGGTTGGGGGGGGGTTTGTTTAAACAAGGAAGGCACGTCGAAAAGAACAAGGGCAGTCTGAGAGACAGTTGGCAAAAGCAAAAGTGGAGAAATAAAGAAATAAAAAAATATCGGCAGCCGGGGTGTAAAAGTGGTGGGTAAGGAGGAGAGCAAAAAAAAAAAAAAAAGAGAGGAAAAAAAATAAAAAGAAAAGGAGAGGGCAGGCCAGAGAAACAGAGTTTGGAAGGGGTGGAGGAGCTGGGGTAAGGGGAGAAGAAGGGGGGTGGAGTGAAAACCCAGCCAAGAAGAAGAAAAAAAAAAGTAAAATCCATGCCAACATCAGAGCTGGCACTAAAGTGGCAAGCGAGTGGAAGAAAAATAAAACAAGTGGCGTTTATCACACATAAAAAAAAAATAAAAAAAAAGAATGCAATAGGAAAAAGGGAGAAAAAAAGTAAAAGTTAGGGTACTGGGTGAGGGGGGGAAGAGACATGTAGTGTGTCTCTCTTCTGCACTCTCTCGTTCTCTCGTTCTCTCTCTCTCTCTCTCTCTCTGTCCCCCCCTTCCTGTAAAAGTGTATTGCAGGCTGACTGCAGCTGAGAAATCCTACAGGCTGGCTTGCATAGAAGATGGCAAGGTTCCAGTGTTTCAACGCTGACTTCCCTACATTTTGGACTGGGTGTTAGAGTAAAAGCAATTCAAGGAGAGCAGAAAGGATCAGGAGATGTAAGGTTTACCAGGCGCCTTTTTTTCCCACCATTTTTTTTAACTCTCTATTTTTATACTCAATA